>NC_090375.1:182353798-182953798 GCF_036365525.1 Heterodontus francisci | reverse complement strand
ATAGCTTGAGGGTCACCACTCCATAAGTATGGAGCAAGGCGAGGAAGCAGGCCTCCAGGAACTATCACAGCTGGCATGGGGATTGAACCCATGCTGTTGGCATATTTTTGCATCAAATGCTAGTCGTCTAGCGAACTGAGCTAACTGACCCTCCATAAATCAAAAGAAAGAAATAACCTTGTTTAATAAGCTGGAATTGTAATTGCTAAAAATATAAAACGGCCTGCAACTCTGTCAACTTTTAGCAGTTTCTCATTACTGAAGTATCCATTGTAGAAATAAGGGATAATGATTTGAAAGATCAGTACAAGGCTAGAAAAAAGTGAATTGTATAAAGTATTTTTCACCCTGTCAGAATATGTATAGTAGCTGTTGTCAGCTACTCCAAAGTGCGACCTTCTTTGTGTGCCTTCTCTAGGTATCCTAACCCTAAGCAGTCTGCTAGTGGAGGGAGTAGCTCAGTACAGTTTGACTGCTTGCAATCTATAACCCTTGGCATCTGCATTGCCGTGGGATCAGTGTTTTTGGAGGTAGCATATGGAGCCAGATGTGCAGTGTTACATGATGTCACAGGCCTACTGATATGAATGCCAACCTGCAGTTGCTGTGCTTCTCCATGTATGCAACTGCTTGAGGCCATATCTGCATGAGGTCAGCTGTTTTTGCCTGAGTGTAGAACAGTGGCCAGCTATGACTTCTCTGAATTTCTCCAACATGGTTGGCTAGCCATTAGTACTTAGTACAGTTTTTCCATCCTAACTTACCTTCGCGCATATATAGAGGCAAGTGACTGCTCCACATTATCCGTGAATTGTAAGATCTCTTGTTGGCAAGCAAGCCCACCAAGGTCTGACTCCCCCAATATAAATCAGCACAAGGGACCTTTGTCTTAGCCCTGCTTGCTCTTCATCAACCATCATGTTCTTCTGCCTCTTCATCATTAGTGTCCTCTTCTTCATCCAGTGCTTCTTCATCTAGATCCCTGTGTAGATGTCTTGAGGTTTCTACATTTGTGCTGGTGCTTGGTGTGAATGGCGATGCTTGGTGCACTGCTAACTGTTCCTCTACTGCTGATTGCTCCAGACCAATTTTATTCTTGATGAACAAAAACAACATTGATTGCATGTACAGTTATTTGGATATTGTAATGTCATTACATGAATCATGTGTACAAGCGGTTTATCAGTGTGTATGGTGCAAATCATAAAATATTTGATTAATTTAGTGCATATCACTTGCTTTGCACGACTGTTGGACCTCATTAGGAGCAATGATCTCTTCATATCTGTACTTTGCTACTACTTCAATATTGTGGCCCTACATTTATGATTTCTTTTGTTTCGTGAAACTTCTCGACCTCCTTTCAGCATTGGACGCTTAGTTCACTTGGGAATACATTTTCCAGTCCTGATGCTTGGCTTGTCGGATTTGTGTGCTGCAAACTTTAAGTTTGCCTAATATGGAGTGACTGATCCTTCTGATCTTCTGAGGTTATCCAAATGAGATAATGCAGATCGGAGCTTGCCAAAGGAAGAAGGATAAATTATCTGCCCCAGTTCAAACTTCTAAATGGCTGTAGCTGGCATTTAATGGCATGTGGTCATGTAAAAGTATGTTGGCTCATGGATGGGCTTGGGGGTGGGGTGGGGGGGGTGGGGAAGAGAAGCTGGCAAATATTTTCACAGTCTTTCCAAAGATACTGAATTTGGAGTAGTTTAAAAACATCCCAAATCACTAATTTGACATTGACTTGCTAACTGCCACAAAGGAAGATGGTTGTGGTTGTTGGAGGCCGATTATCACAGCTTTAGGACATTGTTGCAGGAGTTCCTCAGGGCATTGTCCTACGCTGAACCATTTTCAGCTGCTTCATCAATTACCTTCCTTCAATCATAAGGTCAGAAGTGGGGATGTTTGCTGATGACTGCACAATGTTCAATTCCATTTACAATTCTTCAGATAATGAAGCAGTCCATGCCTGCATGTAACAAGACCTGAACAACATTCAGGCTTGGGTTGGTAAATAACAAGTAACATTTACGCCACACAAGTGCCAGGCATTGACCATTTCCAACACGGGAGAGTCTAACCACCTGCCTTGACCTTCAGTTGCATTACCATCTCAGAATTCCCCATCATCAATATCCTAGTGGGGGGGGGGGGGTCACCATTGACCATAAACTTGATTGAATCCTCCACTTAAATCCTGTGGCTACAAGAGCAGGTCAGAGGCTGGGTATTCTGCAGCGAGTGACTCTACTCCTAACTCCCCAAAGCTTTTTCATCACCGACAAGGAGCAAGTCATGAGTGTAATTGAATACTCTCCACGTTCCCAGATAAGCTCTAACAACACTCAAGAAGCTCAACACCATCTAGGAGAAAGCAGCCAGGTTGACTGGCATCCCATCCACCACCTTCAACATTCACTCCCTCCACAACGGGCACATAGTGGCAATAACGTGTACCATCCACAACAGGGGTGTCCAACCTTTTCGCGTGAAGGGCCGCGTTACAAATTTTCACCTACATAGGGGGCCAGTAAGTACGTTTCAGAAGGATAAAGGCATTAGAGAGTTATTTTAACATTAATCAAAACAACAAAAATGTGCATTTTGTGAATAAGCTTTAAATGAGAAGACTAATTTATTAATTTAGTATGTTGAACATTGATTTAGTGAGATGCCTGGCATTGTTTTTGCTTGCACAAGTAATCAATGTCTGCCCGCACACTTGATGTAGCGATGCAGAGCATCCCAGATAGATGTCCATCTGTCAGGAGTGATCGTGATCGCTCTCTCTCCCCCTCTCTATATCTGTGTCTCTCTCTCTTCCCCTCTCTGTGTCTGTCTGTCTGTCTGTCTCTAGCTCCCTGGGATGGATTTTAAGAGCGCGACGCTGACCTTGGCAGCGAGCTTAAAAAATGTCGGCCCGTGTGCCGCACACCAAAGAGCCGCCGCAATCTCCTGTACGGCGGGTCGCCTTCTCCAATCACAAGGAGGGGTTGGGCTGTCCGTCCCCGGCAATGGCGTCAGCTGCCTGTGCGCAGGCGCTGGCGCCCTTTTTAAAGGGCTGGAATATTTAAATTTTTAAAGCTACACCACACCCAAAAGTTATCAAATAAATTTCTAATGGCCCTGTCCCACCCCTCAATAACAATTACATTAACTGTTTGCCCATTTCCCACCAAAAACACTTACCTTTTAAATCTGACCTTTCCCCCCCCTCCCCCCAGACTGCACAAAGTTTAAAGTTAATCCCTTCCCACCATCCCCTACACCCATTACGTTTATTTGACAACCTCTTCCACCACCACACTGAAAATCTTAACTCCTCACCCCTCCCCATCAGTGTCATTTCGGCTTTCCCTGGGTGGGGAGTGGAAGGTGCGGGAGTGCTGGCCGCAACGCCGAAGATTGCGGCGGGCCCAGAAGATTTAAGGTAAGTCGATTAAAATTTTTGCATGTCAGTAATTAAAGTATTTAAATCCAGGTCCCGTCGCCCAGCAATGGGGGGGGGGGCCGCCACGGAGCCTTGCCGCCACCGGGAGGATCAGGTGGGGCCCTCCGGCATCGGCCTTCGTGGCGGACTGCTGCTGGAGCCATCTTCTGGCATCCCCCGCCACGGAGCCCGACGTCATGGCCTTGGTAAAATCCAGCCCTCTGTGTCTGATTGTCTCTCAGTGTGTCCATCTCCCCCTTTCTCTGTGTCCATCTCCCCCTTTCTCTGTGTCCATCTCCCCCTTTCTCTGTGTCCATCTCCCCCTTTCTCTGTGTCCATCTCCCCCTTTCTCTGTGTCCATCTCCCCCTTTCTCTGTGTCCATCTCCCCCTTTCTCTGTGTCCATCTCCCCCTTTCTCTGTGTGTGTCTCTCTCTCTATCTCTCTCTCTCTGTCTGTCTCTTTCTCCCCCTCTGTGCCTGTGTGTGTTCCTGTGTGTGTTCCTGTGTGTGTTCCTGTGTGTGTTCCTGTGTGTGTTCCTGTGTGTGTTCCTGTGTGTGTGTCTGTGTGTGCCTCTCTCTCCCCGCTTCCCTCCTGCCAGACCTAGGCCACAAGCCTTGGGCTCACCTTCACTTTAATCAGCATGCTGTCGATTCCTCAGGCTGCCTGCAACTGCGTCTCCGTTGTGACCTGCTACGCTCATTAACCTCTGGGGTCAGGCCACAGCCAGTTGCCACGTTGGCATGTGGTGCTCTCTGGCAGTTTTCATCCCGGATTATGATTCCGTTCATATGGACTGGGGAGCAGGGGACTACAGTTTGCAGCAGGCGCTCACGCAACGAAAACAGCAGGGCCGGCCAGTTATCAGTCATAGAAATCTTTGGCGGGCCAGAAGAAATTTCACATCCCTGAAGCTGAAAGCAAACAGCCGAGGGCAAAAACTGCACTGAAAGGTGGAGGAACGACCGAGTACAGTTTTCATCCGTGGGCTGGATAGAAACTTTGGTGGGCCAGAGCCTGGCCCAAGGGCCGTATGTTGGACAACCCTGATCGACAAGTGTCATAAGCGCTTTTGTTTTTTTTAAAAACTAGGAGGTCTGAGTGCTTTTAAGACTGGAAAAAACTATTTGGACAAGAACTTCAGAGGTTTGGTGTTTGAAGAGTCCAGGCTGTAGGGCAATTTGTATTCAAGCAACCTGATGGTTTTACAATGGTCTTATGACTCCTATAGAGAAAGGCTTTCAGTTCCATTTTGACAGTGAAAGAAGGAACCAGCGGGCTGTGAGCAACTGAAAGCGTTACTGCTGGAAACTGGCCAGGAATACAGCCCAGAGAAAACTCTTTCTCTTGGAAAATAATTCCTGTATCAAAGATGAAGAGACACAGAGAAAGAAGGAATCGCTGCACTCTGTGGAGAGACACTGTTTTTGGAGAAGGCTGCTTTGCTAAGAGTAAGTCCTGTTGAGTTTAGTATTTTTGGAAATTCCTGAACTCTCAAGAAAGTTTCTACTGTTAGACTGCTACTTTAAAATTTAAATAGACCTGTTGCTGCAACCTGTTGCTAAAAGGTGTGTGTGATGCCTGCTGCAGACAAACTACCTTGAACGCCTACCCATCATAGACTGTTCATTAATTTCACCTGGAGACACTTCGAGTGGCATCTGACTATTCAGCCCTGGGACACCTCACCGATCCAGGAAAACACTACCAAAAGTTACAACCCAGTTATTTATTTATTCCTAAGAAACTCTTGTAAAGACCATTTTCCCCAGTTAACCGTTAGTAATTGAATATATGTGTGTGCATGAGGGTTAGGAAGATTAAGGAGTTATAAAATCTTTTCATACATGTAGATTCATCTCATTTAAAACTTGGTTTATTAATGACTAATTAATTGTGTTGTTGTTTAAAGAAACCTGGTTTGGCGTGCTTTTATTCTGGGAATAAATAAAGTGATTAATTTGGCTATTTTTCTGGTAGGTGGGAAACTTTACTAATATGCTGTGACCTGTGGAGTAGTGGGACTGAATTAACTTGCGCCTCGGTCGTAACACAAGATGCACTGCAGCAATTAGCCAAGCCGCCTTCAACAGCACCTTCCAAACCCGCGGCCTCTACCACCTAGAAAGAAAAGGGCAGCAGATGTATGGGAACACCTCCATGTGAATTTTCCCTCCAAGTCACACACCAACCTTATTTGGAAATATATTGCTGTTCCATCACTGTCACTGGGTCAAAATCCTAGCACTCCCTAACTAACTGCACTGTGAGTGTACCTACACTGCAGCGGGTCGAGAAGGTGGCTCACCACCACTTTCTCAAGGGCAATTAGGAAAGGGCAATAAATGCTGACCTTGCCATCAATGCCTACATCCCATGAATGAATTATTTTTTTTTTAGAAGTTCCCAAGCTGTGTGCAAGTTTATATTTTGTGAGCCCCTTTCATAAGCCCATTATGATCCAGTTTTAAATTCTTGCAGAAATTTCAGTTAAAGTGAAGTATTTCAGGCAATATTCAACTGTTTTTCCTTTGCATTGCCTATCTGTTTTGATGGCTTAAAAAAAAAAACTTGAGGAAAACAGAAACTGATAAATCTCTCCAAAAAACTTACCTGTGAAGTCATTGAAAACAAAAAAATGGATTTTTAAAAAAAGCACCTCCTGTAACACCACCTTCATATATGGAGCTTTCATTTTCAGCATTAGCAAGCAGAGTGCACAGCATGATCCCATTCTCAACAGACAAGAAGCTAACACCAGGAGCCATCAGCATGCGTCAGCATATTAAAATTAAGCTCTTGTACCTGGTGAAAGCTTGTGCACTGCACGAATGGGGCAGGTATCCAGCAGAAAGGATTCCACTTTTTTTCACCATTTCTTGCATGCACTTTCCATACTAGTGAGAGGGCATTGCAGGTCGGAAACTCTTCTTCCAGTCTGTTATGTGTTGCCATACTCTGTTGTATCATACCATCAGCACCTCCATATAGTAATTTGTAAATTAAGCTTGCTAAACTGCTGGCAGCGCATAATTCAAAAGTTTTTTGTACTGCAAAACTGACTGAATAAACATTCATGAATTAATGCTGTTTATAAGTGACTTAAAAAGTGTGGAAGGAATGTTATTACAGGTAGTTTGGGATGGGCTGGGGAGAAATTCAGCACTACGAAGACTCATGTGGATTTCCTGCAGGTTCTTCTTTATTACTGCTCGCTACATCAACAGATTTCTCCCCCACCTGTTTTTTCTGTCACAAACAAATTGTGTTTCACAAATTGACTGCAGAAAATGGCACCTAACACAATTTTAATTGTCAGCCATTAAATCTGACCAAAAGTCAGGTTATTCATTTTTTTAAAGTTAGATATTTGTCTACTGTTGTGAAAAATGAGTGATGATGGGTGTTAAAAGTGGTCAGGCTTCGTAATGAAATTCGGTGCCTTTTATAGGACAAGACAATGTGTCGTACGAAACATGCCTGTTTTTTTTCATTTTTATTCTTAGATAGTGATACCGAAGAATCCATAATGAAGGATGAAATCTTTAGTTCAGTTAAGCAGACTGGTGATGGTGCTGGAGCTCAGGTCAGTTGAAGATATTACTTAGACATAAGTTTAAAAAAAAAATGATACTTATAGATTCCCTAGTATGGAATGCAAGTGCATCAATAAAAACAAAATTGCAAACTCTACATGACTTCTGCTAATAGTCAACCAATCAATGTGGCCCTCACAACGTATTGATCCAAACACTCAATCACCAGAGCTAAATGCGGCTCTGCAATCATCACAGATCTGTCCACTTCACTGATAAATCTCACTTTCACTTCCATAACTTGAGAATACCCCAAGGACTGATCAGGAACTTTGTGGCAGCCAATGGCTTTGCCTAATAGGAATGTGCGAAGCTATGAAAAGTGCAGAAGTACCATCTCTGGGAGGGCAGTGAATCCCCTTATAATAAAATGTATCTGCACTTGGGGCTTGGTTCAGTTCAGAAATTGGGAGAGGTCTCTAAAAATTGTGAACTTACTGTGGTTCTTTCTGGGTACTCTGCTACTTCTTGTCAGGTTTCTCTGGCAGCTTGCTATCAGCCAAGCCTCCTGCAACCCCCACCCCACAAATGTTCCATTAAAAATAGCTGTGCAGTGTGCCATGTTGACACAGGCCATGACTTCTACTTTGTAATTAGGCCTCTGCCTTTCCTCGGTTGACTTGAAAGTTGGCAAAAATAAAATGCTGCTGGACTGAAGCAGAGCAGCCCAGCCTGGTAAGTCAACTTGTTCAATTTTTAACCCCTCCTCTGCACCGTTCCCACCTGGTGAAGGGTTTAAAATCCACCCCAATGTCTCAGAATACTTAGACTCATCTGCTGGTGGTGCCAGATGCTAAGCCCTTGCTGTAATGGTTTGAAATTGTGCAGCTGTGTTCACTTACAGCAGTATTATGGAAAAGCTTTGTCATTCAGCCCATCCTCCACATTGCTTATCACAGATCTGCTACATTTTGTATATTAGCTGATGGTGAGGAGAGTTCTGTGTTTTTCTGCAGATCCATCCAAAACAACTCCGAGTGAGATGAGGGGAGTTTTCCCTTATTTTCTTTAACACTTCTAAGCATCGGAGGAAAGCTGTAGACGTTGGTTAATTGCAAAAGAACTAACACAGTTTTCTCTAATCTACTTTTCTGTTAAAGCATCCCAGAGAGAAAAATATGTCTGTTGAAGACAGGAGAATCTGTTTGTTATTACATTTAGTCTTTCACTATTATTTCATATATACTTCATTAGCTGTGAAGGGCTTTGGGATATCCTAAGGTCAAAAGTGCAAATTCTTTCTTTCTAAATTAATGCTGTGATTTTCATCACTGTTATTCGGTTAGGCAATTTGTACCAAATTGTTTCAGTCCTGACCCTAACTTCTAATTGTTGAAATAATACAACATGCACAAAGTAAATTTTCCTCCCAAAAGATTCTTTTTTTGTCAAGCCAGTAGCTTCCTTTTTTTGAAGAAAACTTTCTCAATTGCAGCCATTCTATCAGTTTTTCAAACATGCACAGATACAATCAACAAGTATTATGTATAAATCCCCCAGGAGCAAGGGGTGGGGGAGAAGCGAGAGGGAGCAGCGGGGGGAGAAGCGAGAGGGAGCGGTGGGGTGAAGAGGCGGGAGCGAATGGCTGATGGTGATGAAGCGGCAAGCGGGAGCAGGTGGACGACAGGGGTGGGGTTTGAAGTGGTGAGTGAAGTGAGCGGCTGATGGGGATGAAGCAGTGAAGGGGAGCGAGTGGCCGACAGGTGCGGTGGGGGGGGGGCGGAGAGATGGGAGTGAGCGGCTGATGGGGATCAAGCAGTGAGCAGGAGCAAGTGGACGACGGGTGGGGTTTGAAGTAGTGGGTGAAGTGAGTGGCTGAGGGAAGGCAGCGGTGAGCTGACAGGCATGGGAGGCAGCGCCAGGGAAGAGAAGAGGAATATTGTTTGGGGTGGGATCGCAGTGATTGAATTTAATTTGTTTTTTGTGATAAATTGAGCATTGCCATCTTTAATCCTGGCAGCTGCCTGAAACGTCACAGACAATGACGTTTCAGTCCATGAGGCTGCATTTGCGCATGTGCAAGTACTGCGCCACCTAGTGGCTGTGTTGTCAGCCAATGCAGCCTTAATTATTTGAGTAAGACTGAGAGGGAAATAATTGGCAACTGTACTACAGAGCGGTCAGAATCCTTCAAGTGGAGTCGCATGACTAACCTGCTGGCTAACCTGGGAATTGATTGAATTGTGCATCATAGAAAGGTTTTGAGACAGACTGCAATATTGAAGACCAGAGAGAAGCAGATCTCTCTGTCTCTCACGCAAAGTTCCAGGGACCCACGGAAGTAACTTCAGCCTCAGGACAGAAGACCCCTGCAGCCTTTTGGTACCAGCGAAAAAGTTTGAAGGTGTGTATGGGCTCCAACGAGAACTGCAAGACTTCATTTCAATCAAAGACTTTATAGCAAAACCAAAAACAGTAACTGAATTCCATCTACTACTTCAAACCTTCCCCCCTTTAATGCTTCCTTCTCCTCTCCATTTATTTATCGCATATGCATGCTAGTGTGGTTGTGTCACACATTTTTAGTAGTTTTAACTAAGTTAGAGTGTTAAGGTTAATAAACCTACACCTTTCTTGTTTAACCCTGAGAATGCCTGTCAGATTGGTTCCTTTACAATTGCAATTAGAGAGTAGTGAGCAAGGACTCACTGCGGGGAAGCTAAAAATACTGTGTTTTAAAAGTTAAAACCCTGCTACGGCCAAACCAGGAAAGGGATGAGAGGAGAGCCTGAGACCCCTTCCTGACCTGGTCATGATAGTATACACAAAGGTTTTCCGATGTTTCACTTGAGGTCGTGGATGAGGTGGAAACAAGGAAAGTTGTCCTGTATCTGCAGGGAGCCAGGAGACCTTTCACGTACATGGTGAAAAGGCAATGAGAGATCAATTCCAGGAGTCTGGCCCCGAGGACCTGAATGCAGTGCTGCAATAAGTTTGATGGCCTCACATGAGTGGTCAAGGCTCCTGAATGCATCTTCAAATGCCATATCCCAACAAGTGCCTCACATAATGCTCAATGCACTGCACCCCTATTACTCACCTTTCAACAATCTCAATCATTCAGGACTCATATCTAACATTCATTTCTTCACCTTGCCCTTACACACTTAGCACTGTTGCAAGCCTCACTACCACATCCCATAGCGCTCACCCTGCCACAATTCAACCATTACAGCCACATCACTCAAACAGATTGCACTACACTCACTGACACACTTCGTCTCTCTTACAGGAGTAGGTGGCACATAACCAAAGGCAACAGGACCTAACCAGAGAGGGAGAGCATGCCTGCATGCTCTAACCCCCATGGAGGAGACCGTGCTGGCCGTTAGCAAAAATGCTATTGCTGAGGCCGCTGCCAGTGGTGGGACTGAAACCATTGAAGATGACAGTATTGTCATGCCTAAATCTCCTCACATCCCACTTCCAACTCATCCCACAATCTCTTCTGACTTACAATTTGCAGATGGTGTAAGCAAACACCTCTTACTCCCCTGTCCTGGTTTGTGCAGAAGCCTTAAAGTCAGCATAAAGTACTTCACCACCTGCCACAACATTTCCTATAGACTTTAGAAACTTGAAACAACTCTGGAAAGCACAAAAATGTGTATAATTGTAGCAACAGCCAGAAGAAATCAACTAGTAGCTTACCTGTATGTAGTTGATAATCCTTTTAAATGGCAGTGGTAGGGTGAGTCCTTCCTCCTGATAAAAGTGTATTCAGCCATACAAGCTTAAGAAAGGGTATTGGGGTTGGAGCTATGAGCTGCAAAATGGAAGTGCTGGTGTCAAATCAATATTTCACTCTGATTGACATCATGATCTAATGCCTGTAGCATGATGGCATCCAGTGTGCTTGTGTCACAAGTGTGTGTGCATGCCATGGATTCCTCTTTGGAACTCAAAGAACAATTGTAATGCCCAAAAAAGGGTGTTATTGAGCCTAATTTCTTGCCCCTTGTAATATCCAGTCATCAATTAAGCAATCCTCAGTAATTATATACTGACAGCAGTACTGATCATTTAAAAATATGATTTTCTTTCAGAAGAAAGGTAACCCCAAAGAAGATGAGTTGACGAAAGGACTACAGGGGTTTAATACAGTGGTCGCTGAAAATTCACAGATGCAGCAGCAACATGATACTGTGGCAAAACAGCTTGACCACGTTAAAGCTTTAATGCAGGCAAATCAATTATTGACTGAGGGACTTCGAACTAAGTTGCTTCAGATATGGTTCCAGATGCCTAAAAATGAAGTAAGAGGTTCATTAAAATTGTTTTTCCTGATTTTCTTTTCATCAAAGCAATTGTAGCAACAATGAACAAAAGGTATGAATGTTTAGTTTATAATTCACATTCCCTACGTATGATTACTACAGTTGCACAGGGTTTTGATAAGACCACATCTGGAGTACAATGCACAGTTTTGTCTCCACATTTAAGAAAGGATATACTAAATTGGTCCGTGGGATGAGAGGGTTGTCCAATGATGAGAGGCTGAGTAAATTTTGACTATACTCTCTCGAGTTAGAAGAATGAGAGGCAATCTCATTGAAATGTTTAAGATTCTGAAGGGGCTGGATAGGGTAGACACTGAGAGATTGTTTCTGCTGGTCAGGGAATCTAAAACACGGGGGCACAGTCTCAGGATAAGGAGCCGATCATTTAAGACTGAGATAAGGAGAAATTACTTCTCTCAAAAGTTGTGAATCTTTGGAATTCTCTACTCCAGAGGGTTGTGGATGCTCCATCGTTGAATACATTTAAGGCTGAAATAGATTTTCGTCTCTCAGGGAATCAAGGGATATGGCGAGCGGGCGGGAAAGTGGAGTTGAATCCTAAGATCAGCCATGATCCTGTTGAATAGCGGAGCAGGCCCGATGGGCCATATGGTCTACTCCTGCTCCTATTTCTTGTATTCTTGTATACACTTGTGATGCACTAAATTTATATTTTTTCCTGTATTAAATATAGTATAGACAAAATCCCTTCGACATTATATAGAATTACATAGGATTTACATCACAGAAACAGGCCATTCAGCCCAACTGGTCTATGCTGGTGTTTATGTTCCACATGAGCCTCCTCCCACCTTACTTCATCTCACCCTATCACCATATCCATAAATTTCTTTCTCGCCATGCACTTGCTTAGCTTCCCCTTAAAGGCATCAATGCTGTTCTCAACTATTCCTTATGGTAGCAAGTTCTGGATTCTCACCATTTTCAGAGTAAAATAGTTCTTCTGAATTACTTGCTGGATTTATTAATGGATATCTTATAGTGATGGCACTTAGTTTTGAACTCTCCCAGAGGTGGAAACTTCTTCTCTGCACCTACCTTAATGAAGCCCTTCATAATATCAAAGACTGGGCAAATTACATAAAGTGATAATACTTTAAAAATAGTAGAGGAGCACACAGACTTAGTGGGTCAGATACACATCTTTAAAAGTGGGAGACAAGTTGATAAAGTTATATTTCCAAAATAATAGCATATAGGATCTGAGGTTTTATGAGTAGACATGTTGATTTTAAAGGCAATAAGGTAGTGCCACACATCTACAAATCAATGATTAGCTGGTTAGCCCACAGTTAGAATATTGTGTCCCATTTTGGGTGTTTGACTTTTGGTAAGATCTCAAGGCCTTGGTGGAGATAGAGAAGAAATTCCCTAGAGAATATACCAGAAATGAGAGTTATGAAGAGAGCTGAGAGAAACTCTTTATATTCAAGCAGAAAAGACCAAGGGCAGGATTTTCCTCCAGGTTTCTGAACCCTGCCATCAGGCTCAAATAGGGGTCAGAAGCCCGCATTGTGTGGGAAATACCTGTGACTTTCCCCGAATTAACCAATTAATGACCGAGAGGGTGGGCTTGCCCTCCAGTTAAGGACGGCGGGTGGGCTCTCTTAAAAGCAGCAGCAAGATGCCGTTGCAGATAAGAGAGAGAAAGGGTGCCCCAAAATGGAGGCAAGCTCTCTCCAAACTTTTCAAATATGAAATAAAAAAATAGATTTAGCAGCCGCATCACCACTGTTGAGGGGTGGCGGGGAGCTGGGGGGCGGTGGGGGGAACCTGGAGGTCAATGGGAAAATCCACCGATAAAAGGCCTCAATAGACCTTAAATTAGTTCATTTGGCCAGCTGCCACTTGCGGGCAGGTAGCCCTGCCACCCCCACTTCTCTGCCCCACCAGCACACCCCATTCAGCCTCCGGGAAAATGGCCTGGGGGCAGGATGGAGCCACGAAACCGGCTTGGTGGCCAACGGCACTATTTGTAGTGCCCACTGTGTCTGTTCCTGGGCCCCGGCAGGGCTTTAAACTGCCCCCCCTAAAGATATTGGATAGAAGTATTCAAAATTATGAAGAGCTTTGATAAAATAAATAGGAAAAACTATTTCCAGTGCCTGGTGATTCGGTAACAAGAGGGCAATTTAAGATCAACTTGAAAAGGGGAATATTCCATCAAAAGCAGTGGAAGCAGAATCCAAGATCGCTTATAAATAAAGTTTAAGAAAAAAATGAAGGAAGAAACTTCTATTATGGCCCTAATATATTTTCTATTTTTTGAAAAAGGTGGGAAGAATCCAGGATGATGAGATTAGTGAAGTTGACACTGAGAGCCTTCTGGCTTTTCCTGGGGAGGAATCATCTGTGGCCAGTTTTAATGAAGATGATCAGAATTTAGTGATGGAGCAACAAAGCAATTTGTTAAAACTACCTGTGGAGAATGCGCAGTGTGAAAGAACCAATGGATACTCTGAAATACATCACCCAATGAGTGATGTGAATTGCCTTAGTGACCATGTTCAGACTGTAAAACTGCAAGAAGGGAATAGGTGTCTGGATGAGAAAGTGCCAAATCTAGAAAAGGACTCAGAGCAGCGAAATGAGGCTCTTCGGAATCCGGTCACAAGTCCTAAATGTGACAGTTCCAGAACAGAACTCATGGACAAAAATGCGTTACAAAAAGCACAGTTGGTCATTAGTTTGAAAAACTTGGAAGACGCCACAAAAGAAATGCAAGAATATAACCAAAAGATCAAACTGGCAAAAGATACAATTGAAGATACTGCAGAGACAGTTAAGATTAGATTGCAAAAAATTCAGTGGCAGCTTGCAGAACTAGAGGCTGCCAACAGGAATCTTCACTTGCAAATTGGAAAGCTAAACGCTGATTACAGCCAAATACAGGAACATCACCAATGTGTGGTTTGTGAGAACAAAAACTTAGCAAACCATTGTGTTGATCTGCAAACAAATTTAAATAATACAGCAGCAGAAAATGATCAAATGCTCACTGTAATAGCCAAACTGGAGAAAAAGATAGAAGCAGCACTTGAGAATTTAGCTGAGATTAAAACAGAAAAAAATAAATTGGAACAGCAAGTCCAGTCCTTAAAAGTAAGAAAAGATTACAGTTTATTTGAAGTTTTATGCATTTTTCTTATTTCTCAAATGGAGTGCCACATAGAATCATAAAATCATGCTAACAGAACACTCTTAGCTTGGAAGAGGAAAGCATTATAATTATCCACCAGAATTGTGCTTGATTTCTATTTATCATTGAATAGCATTAGCAATGGTGATTGGCTATTGATGGATAAAGAAATATGAGTTAGATAGTGCCCTAAGCTTATCATGCAAATGCTGACTGCCAGTACAGTTATTCTGCTGAAGCCTAAAAATGTCGATGCAACAGGTTTACCAAGACCTTGTCTGGCTAATATATATTGTAAAGTAATGGCCTTGTCCCTTAAAAGAACTGGAATTACATATTTCGTGCACATTCTAAATTTGCACAGATTCAAGGACTGGGACATTCATCTCGATAGACCCATTTGTGTATGGCCCGATGACATCTGGTTATTGTTCGAACCTGTTCACTTTCCCAGCTGCATTTAAGTGAGCGTTCGTCTCACTCCAGGTTAAATGTGTTTCGAGCAATATATGGTAGATGTGCACACTTTAGCTATTTTTCAACACTGTCTCATTGTTGATTGTTTTGAAACTTTCAATTCAAAACAACAGGGCAGGATTTTGGTGTCAATATGGAGGCAGGTTAGGAGGCAAGCAGGCGCGGAATTTCCCGATGCCTCCTGGCGTGCCGGTTCTCTGCCACGGTCCCGACTCCTGCCATTTTCTGGGAGGCCGGAGCACCCGCCCATCTGCAAGCAGTGGGTAGCTTGTTAAACCAAATAAGGCCATTGATCATTGGAATGGTAATCTGTTAAAACAGAATTTTCCAAATGGTGTTTAAAAGTCATCAGGAGTTTACATTCTTCATCCAATGACAATTACCAATAATCTGCTGTTAGCGTCTAACTTGGTGAAAATTGTGCTTATCCCTAGCTTTTATAAACTCTCATCTACTGATGACATTGGATGTATTTCTCTTTCCATTGCCTTATTCAGTTGTGTGAGGTCAACACAAATTCAAATGGACCCATTAGGTTTCTTCACTGGAACCACAGCTAGGCACCATCCTGTAGATTTTGTCACAGGTGAAATGACTCCCTGTTTTGTCACTAATTTGATTTCTTAACTTTCTCAAGAATGAATGCAGAACTTTTCTAGCTGTATACAAACACACAGACTCTGCATCCTTTCTCAAAGTGATGTGGTGTGCTGGTTTTAATTTTCCCAATCCTTTGAAATTCAGCCCTAAAGTTTCTAGGCTGTTCCTCTGTACCTTTAAGCTCTTCTATTCTACATAGCTGTAGGTATATGCAAGCCTTTCTGCTTAGGAGTGAATGACTCTGATTCTTGATAAGATATAAGGTTTCTGGCATTTCTTTTCCCCGGTAACTCAGAATCGTTTTCAACTCTCCTATTACCTTCAACTCTATGCTTCCTGACCCATACAATTTTTTATCTATGGGTTTAAGGCTTATCTTCTTCAGACAGGACTGAAACTGCTACTCCAGTGTCCAGTTTGAACATTGTCTTGTTGTCTTCTACAAAAATTTCTGCCATCCAGCTATTTTCACTTGCCCCTTGGGTTTCTCCTAGAAACGGTATTTCAACATATTTTACATCCTGTACTTGATTAACTTTTTTATTTTCTTTGGATTTCCCTTTTATATGTTGCAGCACTGGTTTCTTACTGCGGCATACGAATTGGAAGTGTCCTGTCTTTTTACATAAACACTCCGCTTCTCTGGCTGGGTAATTTTCCCGTCATTGCCTCACTCGGCCACAACTACTGCACTTAGATGCTGCTGCCTCTGGATGCTCTCCCACCTTTCCAGTCTTTGACCACCATTTTTTGCTTTTGCTTTCTTTGCATATTCAATGAAGTCTGCTGCTTTCGAGATCGGACTCTCCCTGTCCCCTCGAGCGACAAATCGGTTAAATTTTCTAACGTCTGCTTGCCTGCTTAACTGAATCGTTTTCATTAACGTAAGATCATCCCTTAGCTGTAGTTGATCGGAGAGGCTGTCAGCTACTACTACGACCACAATCCTGTCTCTAATTAGCTGTTTCTGCAATGTGCCGTATTCACGATCTTCCTCAAGTTTATATAAATCGTTGATAAACGAATCAATGCTCTCTCCTTTCTGCTGAATATACTTATTAAATTTGGCGCGCTTGATGATCTTGTTTTTTCTTACGTTAAAGTCTCCAGTGCCTTAATGACTTTTTCATATGCAGCCTTCTCTTCGTCTATTCCGTTAAGGCCTGGTGAGGAGGGGGACGGGTCACAGGCTCCCCTCTTGCCCTTCCTCTTATTTGACCGCAACATGGTTTATTCCTTTTTTAAACAGTGGATGTGATTTCCACCTTAGTGAATATTTTACCTTTTACCTTTGTTGTTTTTTAAAATTTGCTCATGGGATGTGGGTGTCACTGGCTAGACCAGCATTTATTGCCCATCTCTAATTTCCCTTGAGAAGGTAGTGATGAGCTGCCTTCTTGAACCACTGCAGTCCACGTGAGGTAGGTATACCAACAGTGCTGTTAGGAAGGGAGTTCCAGGATTTTGACCCAGCAACAGTGAAGGAACGGTGATATAGTTTCAAGTCAGGATGGTGCGTGGCTTGGAGCGGAACTTGCAGGTGGTGGTGTTCCCATGCATCTGCTACCCTAGTCCTTCTAGGTGGTGAGGTTGTGGGTTTGGAAGGAGTTGCTGTTTAAGGAGTTTTGGTGTATTGCTGCAGTGCATCATGCAGATGCTGCCACTGTGCGTCGGTGGTTGAGGGAGTGAATGTTTGTGGATGGGGTGCCAATCAAGTGGGCTGCTTTGTCCTGGATGGTGTCTAGCTTCTTGAGTGTTGTTGGAGCTGCACCCAAACAGGCAAGTTGAGAATATTCCATCACACTCCTGACTTGTGCCTTGTAGATGGTGGACAGGCTTTGGGGAGTCAGGAGGTGAGTTACTCGCTGCAGGATTCCTAGCCTCTGACCTGCTCATGTAGCCACGGTATTTATATGGCTACTCCAGTTCAGTTTCTGGTCAATGGTAACCCCCAGGATGTTGATAGTGGGGGATTCAGTGATTGTAATGCCTTTGAATGTCAAGCGGAGATGGTTAGATTCTCTCTTATTGGAGATGGTCATTGCCTGGCACTTGTGTGGCGCAAATGTTACTTGCCACTTATCAGCCCAAGCTTGGATTATGTCCAGGTGTTGCTGCATTTCTACACGGACTGCTTCAGTATCTGAGGAGTCGCGAATGGTGTAACATAGTGCAATCATCAGTGAACATCCCTACTTCTGACCTTATGATTGAAGGAAGATCTTTGATGAAGCAGCTGAAGATGGTTGGGCCTAGGACACTACTTTTTTATTTATTTAGAGATACAGCGCTGAAACAGGCCCTTCGGCCCACCGAGTCTGTGCCGACCAACAACCACCCATTTCTTCTAACCCTACAGTAATCTCATATCCCCTACCACCTACCTACACTCGGGGCAATTTACAATGGCTAATTTACATATCACCTGCAAGTCTTTGGCATGTGGGAGGAAACCGGAGCACCCGGAGGAAACCCACGCAGGCACAGGGAGAACTTGCAAACTCCACACAGGCAGTACCCAGTCGCTGGAGCTGTGAGGCTGCGGTGCTAACCACTGCGCCACTGTGCCGAATAATTGTGAAAGAACCAATCGGACAGGTTTTCTTGGGTTTAAAAAAGAAAGGGGTGAGTTTATTATACTTAACAATCTAAACCCGATCTAGAAAAAATAGTAAATTTACGCTACACATTGACGTACACATTCACATGAGAATCACACACACACCAGAATCATGCACACACAAATAGATTACAGAGTGAGAAGTAGATTTGTTGTTGGATTGGAGTCCAGAATAAATAGAAAATTAATACACTGTCTGAGAAGTTGGATGATTCCGTGGTCTTCCGGTTGAAGTTATATTCTTTAAGTCTCTGGCTAGTCGAAGTGCACTTTGTGGCTGGCCCACTTGACTCAGGATTTTCTTGGAGGTGGTTCTTCTTCCCTGATGTCTCTCAAGCAATCTGTAGGCTTAGAGAGTCCGCATTCGCAGACAGTTTTCAAACTTGCGATGTTAGCTGGAGAGAGAAAGAGAGAGACAGGGAGAGGGACGCAGCCCTTCCACTTCTGCATCGTTTCAGTCACTGGTTTATCTGTCTTTGTCCGAGGGAAACTTCCAGCTTTCATAGAGATGGACAGACTGTTACATGACTGCCTCAGTGCATTCTCTGGAACTTTCTAATGAGATTCAAGATTTGAAGTTTCCATCTCTTCAGGCCTCAGGATGCCAATATTTACACTTGGAGGGGTTTGCTCTCTCAAAGTCAATGTCTCAGGATGGCTTTGAATTCATGCTATTGAAAGCAATCTTAGATAATTCAATCACTAGAGTAAACCATTATTTTGGGTACAGAGTGCCTGTTGGAGACCTGGAATGTGTAAGGTGTTCAAATGCAAATTGCGGTGGCCACCTTGGCTGCCATATTTAAAAACAAGCTAACTAGGATTTTTTTTATTAAAAGTTTAATGTAAATTTCCAACTGATGAATTAAAATTCCTCATTTGGCATATCATGTTTTCTGGACAATACCTTGAGTAATGAGGATATTGTCTGTGCACTCCCCCATTGCGTACAATAACATACTGATCTGCTTCTTGTCTGGCTTCTGCGCGAGACCCGATGCAGTACAATACCTTGCAAACCTCCAGACCCATTTTGGCCACGTCTCGGCTTGGTTCAGTCCATCTACTTTTTTGAACTTCTCTGGTACGGGGAATGATTTTTCCATCTTTTTTAGTTTGCCGTTGCCACCATATAATCTGATAACTATTAAGGCTTAGCACAGAATATCTAAAAGACTGACAGTTACAGGAACAGGAGTTTATCACATGTCTTGCATCTATGGCTTCCACTTACACTCTACATGAGGTTCTGTGCGAGTTCTATTACATCACTTCCTGTGATGATGCTCACAGACTGTATATTCTGCTGAGTGCCAACCCTATATTACATTATACTACAAAGATCTGTCACTATCTTGTTGAATGGTGGAGTGTTCAAGGGGACTGTATGGAATATTCTTGCTCCTATTTCTTTTGTTCTTATGCATTAAAGTAGTCTCTCCTGTGGTGAAGTCGCTGGGCCCCGGTACTTGATAAGGCTTGACTTACATAGGCCTTCTCTGGCTACGAACATATGCTGTTTAAACAGAAAGTTGCTGATGCAGGCTTTCACCCAGGCTCCTAAAGTTAGGATGCCAGAGGGTAAATAGAGGTAAGGTGACCGACTCATATGGGGGAGTGTAGTACTTTTGTTATTTTGTATTATTTCATGGTTTGAATTCAGTGAATACATTCATAACTATAGCTTACTATGTTAGCTAACTGTCTATGAAATAAAACAGGTGCATGTTTGTCCTGGCTTTATCTCGCTAAAATGTAAACAGTCTGCCTACGAAAAGATTAGAGAAGCATGGTGAGGGCTTGTGCGAAAGACATGCTATCCAGTTTCTATGTTGAGGGAGAATATTATTACATCACCTGGTTTATAGCATCATACAAGTAGATATTGGGCAATGTGAGTCAACTTTGGATCCTAAGCGACCTTTGATAGCAACTCGTGAGAACAACTGACACCACTAAACCCAAGAGGTTATCTAAGGTGGACCCAGATGTATAGCATCGGACCATCCCTCATTACAGGACTTCTGTCCTATAGCCTCCACTGCCTGGTTACTTGTAAAGTAGGGTTATTTTAAGTATATAAAAGTGAACATAGTACGCTAGCGACTATCTGAAGCTGAACCAGATTTTTAACAACCTTGATGCGCTATTTGACCCTGAGCTGAGCTTCCAACCCCATTTCCTCTCCATCTGCAAGACTGCCTACTTCTGCCCCCATAACATTGTCTTTGCCTTTACCTAAGCTCATCTGCTGCTGAAATACTCATCCATGCCTTTGTTACCTCCAGATTTGACTATTGAAATGCTCTCCTGGCTGGCCTCCTACCTTGCACCCTCTGTAAATTTGAGCTCATTCAAACTCAACTGTCCATTTCCTAACCTACCCCGAATCCCATTTACCCATCTCTCCCTGTGCTCATTGACCTACATTGACTCCCAGTCGAGCAATGCCTTGATGTTAAAGTTCTCATCCTTGTTTCCAAATTCTTTCATGGCCTCACCCCTCCCTATCTGTGTAGCCGTGCAGTCCTAAAACCCTCCGAGATCTCTCTCTTCCTCCAACTCTGGCCTCTTGCGCAACCACGGTTTTCATTGCTGCACTATTGTTGGCCGTACCTTCAGCATCCTAGGCCCTAAGCTCTGGAATTCCCTCACTAAATCTGTCTGCATCTACTTTAAGACTTTCCTTATAACCTACCTCTTTGACCAAGCTTTTGGTCTCTTCTCCTAATAACTCTTTATGTGGCTGAGCATCAAGTTTTGTTTGATAATTGCTCCTGTGAAGCCTTGAGATGTTTTACTATGTTGAACATGCTATATAAATGCAAGTTGTTAATTCTGTTTTAGAACAAGAAACGTCATTCACTTGCAATCAAGCTCATTCGTTCCACAGATCATGTACGATGTCTTCTTTCACTGCATCTCCTCTTTGCCTCCCTCAACTCACCCTTCCAAAACATGACAAACTGCAGTATATGTCGAATCTTGCACTTTACATTATACATGCTGGTCCATCCTGAAGCAGTCCGTGTCCATATGCAGCAAGACCTGGACAATATCCAGGCTTGGGCTGATAAGTGGCAAGTAACATTCATGCCACACAAGTGCCAGGCAATAACCATCTTCAACAAGAGAGAATCTAACCATCTCCCCTGACATTCAACAGCACTACTATTGCTGAATACCCCACTATCAACATTCTGGGGGTTACCATTGACCAGAAACTTAACTGGACCAGCCATATAAATACTGTGGCTACAAGAACAGGTCAGAAGCTGGGTATTCTGTGGCGAGTAACTCACCTCCTGACTCCCCAAAGCTTGTCCTCCATCTACAAGGCACAAGTCAGGAGTGTGATGCAATACTGTGCATTGGCCTGGATGAGTGCAGCTCCAACAATGCTCAGGGAGCTCAACACAATCCAAGACAAAGCAGCCCACTTGATGGGCACTTCAACCAGCACCTTAAACATTCACTCCCTCCACCACTGATGCACAGTGGCAGCAGTGTGTATTATCTACAAGATGCACTGCAGCAACTCACCAAGCCTTCAACAGCACCTTCCAAACCCACGACCTGTACTACCTAGAAGGACAAGCTCAGCAGTTGCATGGGAACACCACCGCCTGCAAGTTCCCCTGCAAACCACACACCATCCTGACCTGGAACTATATCGCCATTCCTTCAGTGTCACTGGATCAAAATCCTGGAACTCCCTTCCTAACAGCACTGTGGGTGTACCTACCCCACATGGACTGCAGCAGTTCAAGAAGGCAGCTCACCACCACCTTCTCAAGGGAAATTAGGGATGGGCAATAAATGCTGGCCTTGCCAGCAACGCCCACATCCCACGAAAGCATAAAAAGTTCATTTAAACTTAAGGACCTCAAAGGAAATAATGTTTGTTAGTATAGCATTTAGCTATTCCATGAATTTATTTCCACCAAGGATGGACCTTGCTGTCAGTTCAACACACCCTACAGAATGTGCCAAGACTGAATTGTATCTCTGAACAATAAAATATAGCAAAGTTTCTGTGATATGCAGGATGTGCACACGGCCTCAGTGTGTGGTAACAGTCTCAATAAATTGAAGTAAAAAGTTCAATATTAATGTGAAATGAAAGTAGCATTAATCTAAGGTATTAGAAATATTAAACAATGTTAACCTGCATTTTATTGCCTGTCTGTGTTTTGTTAAATGCCCCTATCACAGGAACCTGTTGTATACAATCTTTCAACCTTATCTGGGTTTAGATTCTCAAAACAATTTTTAATAAATAAATGTTTTTTTTCCAAAAGAAATATGAACACAAAATAATTTCATTTCTTCTTGCAAGGATGAGTATAATAGCCAGGAGGAAGCAAGAATTTTAGAGAGGGAGCAGATTAACAAAAAATACAGCAGTCTGATTGATGAGATTGAAATCCTTCGAGTGCAGTCTGAAAGGGAGCACCTAGACACACAAAACCTAAAGCATGACATTTCAGTGGTGAGAAATGAGAACCACCGGCTTCAACAGGTTACAGAGGAGGAGATTAAAAAAAAGAAATCAGCAGAGCTGGATGCCAGGAGGTGGAAGAAGGAGTTTCATAAACTCACTGCAGAGCAGCAGGAGAAGGTACGTTCTCACTAAGTGACTACATGTGAAGAGCAGATTTGGTAATTTACTGGAGAATTAATAAGGATAAAGAAGAGGTTTGAGTTATATACATTTATTTATGGCTAGTCAATGCCAAGTATAACCTTCAGGTGAAGTGTGGTAAGAGGTGGGAGATAATTGGACCAGGACATGCAGAAATAATTCAGTCCCTGTTTTAACATTTTTTTTCGTCTTTATTTCTGTGTTATTTCTATAATAAATCCCTGATAAATTTCTATGATAAATTCACTTATAATGGGAACTGCCTGTGCAAAGTTGACATGCTGTCACTTTTTTTGTATTCATTCATGGGATGTGCGCATTGCTGGCTAGACCAGCATTTATTGCCCATCTCTAATTGCCCTTGAGAAGATGGTGGTGAACCACCATCTTGAACCGCTGTAGTCCAGGTGGTGTAGGTACACCCACAGTGCTGTTATGAAGGGAGTTCCAGCATTTTGACCTCACGACACTGAAGGAACGGCGATGTAGTTCCAAGTCAGGATGATGTGTGGCTTGCAAATGTAAAGTCCTAATTTTAAATGTGGTGGGAATTAGAGAGGCAGAGCCAAGCTGTCCTGACCTTAGCAGCATGAGGCCTGGACGATTTAACTCTGGGCCTTGTCTACATACCCTTGATCAGTTGCTTGCCTGAAGCTGGTAGGAAGCAGCAGTTAGCTAGTGGGCAGGAATAGAATCTAAGGCAGCAGGCAGCCGAAGCATGTTTGCTGCTATCTTGCATTCTCAAGTAAAAGTGGGTACAGAGTCCCTGATAGTATGCCAAAGAGAGAAAGTAAGGTGCATACAAAAGGTAGTCATAGTCTGCTCCGAACAGTAAGACTCATAGGATTTGTTGGCTGCAAAACTATTTGCTGTAAGAGTGTGGTTGACTAGTTTCCTTGAATGGGACAGTGTGTATTGTTTGCACTGCAATTGTGTATACTGTGTACCAAGTCATTGAGCACAAACTTGTAGATCTTGATCGTTATTCTACCCCCATACTAAATATGAACTGCCATTATAATGTGGCTACCCATAGAAGGTCCAAACTGGAGCTGGTATTCTAGGGAAGAGCTTCAAGGTATCTTTAGAAATCACAGGCTTAGAAGAGTTGGCCTAACAACACGATTCACTAACTGAAGGTGCTGCAGTGATCTAATAGCAGTCCAATTTCACGGTGCTACTACATTTCCAAAAGGTTGGGGGGAGGGGTCATAAAAGGCAGCATGTGACCATCTGGACATCTGTTTCCTAGTCTTCTTCTGGCTACACTACTTGCTGCTCCTCACCGGTGCACTACCTCTTCCAGCTGACATAACTATGTTGCTGCTTGTAAACATTAGTGAGAGGGGTGTAAAGTGCGGTGATGTGCTGGTTGTTCAGGGCTATGGGTACTACTGGGGTATTGCTTTTCCAGGCTGCAATGGCAGAAACCATGGCATATTATCTAGGCTGGCACTCCAGTGCAGTACTGAGGGAGCTGTACTGGCAAAGGTGCTGCCATTAAACCGATACCCCATCTGCTCTATCAGGTGAATATAAAGAATTGAAGGAACTATTCAAAGAAGAGCAGGAGAGTTCTTCCAGTGTTCCAGCCACAATTTATCCCTCAACCAAAAAGATTATCTGGCCATTTGTCTTGTGCTGTTTATGGGACCTAGATGTGTGCAAATTGGTTGCCACATTTTCCAACCTTACAACAATGAGTACATTTCAAAAGTAAGCAATTTGGGATGTTCCAAGATAATATTGGGTTTGTTCTTGTTGTGCAACAAGGCTGTATTGAAGTGACTTGATGTTTGAAGCATCTTGCAAGATGTTTGCATGCCAAGGCTTTCCATTGTAAGCTGCAGCTTAAATATGTGCCCTACCTGAATATAGGCAAGGTTCATGTATAACCAAATGTAAAGTAGCATTCTCACCTATGAGTTATGTTATGTTTAAGCTGGGTTACTGGATTTAGTTTGTAATATCTGATTTAACTCAGAGCAATGCACATATCACACTTGTGCTAAATAACCAACTGGTTTATTTACAAGACTTTAATTATAAAGGTTCTTACAGGATTTCAGTACAATGTCGTGAGAGCAGCCAGTATTCTATGGAAGCTTCTAGCTGTGTGTCTGTCTTAGATTCACTTTCACTATGCAGCGCCACCAAGAGGCTTAAACAATCAAACACAGTGAACACAGATAGTGGACAGACTGATACAATTGAATCCTAATCGATCAAACACTACATTTTTCCTCCTTTTGACTAAAGACATTATTTTTAAATTAATGTATTCTAAACATCAAACATACATAGATCAAATTGTTTCTTAGCATTTGTCTGTTTTCTCTAAGTACAGAAATAGTCTTTCAGATAGGAAGGTCTTCGATTAGATCTACAAATTTGAGGTTGTGGATCTGTTTGATCAACTCGATGAGGCAGATTATCAACATCGTTCATAGGAAAAGGAAATGTATCCTCATAAACACTATCCTCAAAATATCCTGATCTGCTCCCTATCAAACTCTCCTCTGTATCATTTGTCATCTCTTGAACCTGTGGCGTGAGCTTGTTCAGGATTCTTCTCACTTGTCGGAATAACTACTGTGTTTTTTGCACGTCAGAAACATCAGAAACATATCGCGTTTTTATATAGGTTGCCATGCATTCTCAGGCTTCTTCGTATGGATATCATCATTTACAGTTATATTTGCAATAATCTGCCTTGGCTCTTTCCTTTGCCCGTGCTGTGACCTCCTTGATCCAACATTTAGCACTGCTCCTGCTCGCCCACTTTGTGGCTGCCTTCCAAAATCTGCGTAGCATGGTGTGAGGTCTGGGCCACAGGACAGGAATTGTGAGAGGTCTAAAGGTCTTGCAATTGGTCTGGACTGCTTAATCTTGTCAAGAACAACATAGCTGAATGCTGGCAATCCATCTGGCTTCTGGGTACTAGCCGCTGCAAACTGGAACCCAAGGAGAAATTCCCAGTCATATCACTTCTTGCCCTCTGCATTTAGCAATTTCCACTGCTCTTCTTTGATGCCTGACTTCAGGCTGTTATCAGGGCTTTCTTTTGTGCTGGTCTTAGTGCTTTCATTTGGAAACAGACTCTGAACCGTTCTGTTCAGTTTTAGCTCCTGATCCTCATTTTCTTCCATGTCTGCATCATCAATCACATTAATATGTGCTCTGGTGGGGTCAGCGAGTTTGAATCCAAACCTATCGAAAAGGTTTACCCCCCTAAGGTTTCAGCCTTCAGCTACATAGAAAGTGAACCTGTCTAGGGTGACATTTTTGTAGCATGCTGGAACTGTGATCATCCCCAAAACTGGAATGATAGTGTTGTCATAAGCTTGAAGAGTGTCTGTTGCAGGAGTGAGAGAGAATTGCGAAAATACTGATGGTCGAGTTTGTCACTCAGAATAGATACTTTTGCGCCAACATCGATAAGAAGTGACACTGAGATGCCTGCAATCTTGACTGAGCACTCCTTAAAGTGACCTGGTGCTTTACTTTTTGCGATGGAATGCACATGTTGTACCTCACTCTCAGGAAAAGACTCCCCGACGTGTCGAACTGATGAAGTCTTTTTCTTTGATGACCTGCACATCTTTGCAAAATGGTTCCACTTTAAACATGAGTTACACTTTTCTCCTTGAGCTGGACATGGCATTGTGACTTGATGAGCATTTCCCCAATTTGGGCACAGTTTTGCAAGTAACTGACCATGATGGGGCACATTTTGATGAGGTTGCTGAGGTCTACTTGTCCTTAACCCTTGCACTGAAGCTGGTTGGGCAAACTGTGTCTGCAACCCTGTGTCTAAGGGTGCCTGTGTGTGTAACCTCTTTGAATCTAACATGGCAGATTCGATTTGGACTGCTAAGATTATGGCTTTTTCCAAGGTTAAATTATCATCTTCCATGAGGAGACGTTCCCTAATTCGTGGAATTGAAGTCTTTTCAATTAATTGGTCACGAATCAGTTCATTGGTTAGTGTGCCCAATTTACATGTAGATGCCAATTGCTGCAATGCTGTCACGTATTGTTTGATGGACTCACCATGTCCCTGGGATCACTGGTGGAATGCGTATCGCTCTATCATCATACAGTTCTTTGGCCCGAAGTATTTTTCGAGAGAATTTACCGCCGCATCAAACGTTGACTTATCTTCTGTGAGCTGCTCAAATACACGCTGTCCTTCTGCCCCTAAGCAATGTACCAGTATTACTTTCCTACGGTTTGCTGTATATCTGAGCTGTGCATCCCCGTAGCGAGCAAGAAGGCCTTGAACCCCGAAATCCATCGCTCCCAACACAAAGGAGGATTTCCTGGTGTTGGAAGGAAAAGTTCTGGAGTTGGTAGCATTAGATGTTGTTGAATCATCTTCGTCGCCACATTATTGTTATGTTTATGTTGGGTTACTAGGTTTAGTTTGTAATATCTGATTAACTCAGAGCAATGCATATATCACACTTGTGTTAAATAACCAACTGGTTTATTTACAAGACTTTAACTTTAAAGGTTCTTACAGGATTTCAGTACAGTGTCTTGAGAGTAGCCAGTATTCTATGGAAGCTTCTAGCTGTGTGTCTGTCTTAGTTTCACTTTCACTCTGCAGGTCCACCCGGAGGTTTAAGCAATCAAACACAGTGAACAGAGTTGGTGGACAGACTGATACAGTCAAACCCTGATCGATCAACAATACAAGTTAGTAAGTCAGAAAATCATAGATTCAAACACCGTTCCAAGGACCTCAATGCATAAACTAGGTTGATATTTCAATGTAGTACTGTGGGAGTGCTGCACTGTTGAGGGCATTGAAATGAGATGTTAAACTGAGACACTGTCTGCCTGCCATAGCACTATTCGAAGAAGTGCATGAGAGTGCTGGTGTCCTGGCCAAAATTTATCCTGTGATCAACACCAGAAAGAAAACTAGCCATTTATCGCATTGCTGTTTGTGAGAGCTTGCTATGTGCAAATTGGCTACTATATTTATCTGCAAAACGGTGACTGGAGCTCAGAAAGTAATTTTGTTGTCTGTGAAGTATTTTAAAATGTCAAGGGGATGTAAAATGTAAATGCTTTCGTTATCATAATTTAATGAAAGAGCTGTAAGGTTATTGGAGCTCTTTCCATAGGGAAGCAGTAAATGTCTAAAAGTCTGATGGTAAAGACTTTGTGACATGCATATTGAGCCAGCAACCAAATCTCTGCAGCTTTCTTAAGGCCTGCTATCTTCTGCATCTATTCACAATTTCAGTGGGGCACTGTATGTAGAGTTTTCTCTGACCACCATCTTCTACCATCCTTTGGGGAACGTGATTGGAATGCCAAAGAAAGCACTGTTCCATCATTGTCTATGCAACAGGTGGTTCAGCTGCTGCACTCTCCACAGAATCTCCTTTCCGTCTCCTAATCTGCTTAGCTATCTGCTGTTTTTTCCCCCCAGTATGGCCTTTTGCACAGTGTTACGACCAGGTGAGAAAGGTGTGTAGGGCTCTTTTCAGCCTTCACCGGGTCTTATTGTAACAGGGTTTTATTTTTTAACACAGTGTTTCGAGCTCCCCCTTTGTGAATCCTTGTTCACAGCTTTCCAATTATAAGGCAAAGAAATGAGCATAAACAGGCTTTCTTCGGTTTAAAGGAGAAATGTGAAATTTATTAAACCTTAAACTTAAACTCTAATACGGTTAACGCCTACGGATATACAGCGCGCCCACACTAGAATGCACACATGATACACACATGCAGATAGGGACAGAAAAGAGGAGAGGAAAATATCAGCTGAACGGTTTGAGTCAGTCTCTGAAGGGGGTTTCTGATTACTGTTTCTGTGGTTCCAGCTCACTGTGGAGTCTTTGATTGTAGGCAGCTCTTAACTTTTTGTTGGGGCCCAGTATTATTCTTAAACCCTGTTCAACGTACGAGACTTTTCTCTCTTTGAGTTTCTTGTGTCTTCAATGGTTTCTGAAGCTGGTGAGAACGAGATGAGAGCAGACTGGAGAGAGATGTTCTGAGTCCAGAAGAAAAGTGCTTTCTAATTTCTTTCCCTGTTAGAAGTTCACATTCAAAAAAACTCCAAAAGTCAGTCAGTCAGTCAGTCATGTGACTAAAACTGGTCTGATCACTTCTTCTGTGTATTGGGGAAGCAACGACGGGGTCCCCTTGTTCCAACACTGTATATTACTATGTAAATGTCTTTCTAGTCAAGGGCTTGCAATTGTAAGTTTTAATGTTCATGTGGTGAAATAATGGGTGCCTCAGTCCTGGCAAATGGTGCGGGGTGGTGGGGAGGGGGGGGGTGGCGGCGGGCGTGGTGGTTAGTGAGGGAGGTTGCCTGACAACAGCCAGAACCAATGTTTGACTCCATATATGGTAACTTACCAGCAAATGGCCACATCCCTTCAAAATGCATACTGCAGTCCTTTTGGAGCTGTTACTGTGACAGATATTCTGCTGCTCTCTTTTTCCAATTTGTCAGTGGGAGGCCCAGTTCTAACTGGGAATTTCTCACCATGCATATTAAATTAGAATTGGCTCTGGAAGATCTGTCAGGGTTGGCTGTGCACAGTTTGTGCAGGAGCACATCTGAGGAAAACTTACTGCACTGAGAAATTGTGGGTGTCAGAATGAAACAATACTTAAATCAGATATCAGCATGAAACTAAGATATTTGAACATAAGAAATAGGAGCAGGAGTTGGCCATATGGCCCTTCAGGCTTGCTCTGCTATTCAATAAGATCATGGCTGATCTTTTACCCCAATTTCACCTACCCCCACTATCCCCATATCCTTTGATTCCATTAGTATCCAAAAATCTATTGATCTCTGTCATGAATATACTCAACGACTGAGCACCCACAGCTCTGTGGGGTAGAGAATTGTAAAGAGTCACAACCTGTTGAGTGAAGAAATTTCTCCTCATCTCAATCCTAAATGGCCGACCCTTAGTTCTAGATTCCCCAGTCAGGGTAAACATCCTCTCGGCATCCACCCTGTCAAGCTCTTTAAGAATTTTATATGTTGCTTTAGGCAACTTTTTCTCTTCCTGGTGATTGACTGACTTGAAGTGACTGCTTAATAACTGTTTCTTTGTCCCTGGATTCCAACAAAGTTGAACTTAAATGTTTTTTTAAAAAAAAACAAAATGTTCAATTTAGACAGAATTTTTTGCACCTGATTTTTATGGAAAAATTACCTTATGGACTAGACTTCTACCTAAAAGGACAAGTCACAGCATTTCTTCAAATAACCATGTGGTATTTTATATTAATTTGCTAAGTTAAGTGGTCAGTAAGCCAGCCATTGGCTGTGGATTTGTACCTTAATAGTAAAAGACTATAAGAATTAATGAAAAGTATTTGTCAAGATATTTAACAGAGCTTCCATGATTGGGGATATGTTGAAACTGAGATTTACGATTGAAACGTGAGACAAAGGGATATTTAATTACATTGAAGCTCTGTTGAATTTTAAAATATGTTACATTTTTAAACCACAGTGAATGAGTTTGACTCCAAGTACCCTCACTTTAACCTCAGCAGTTCTGCATGTTTACAGGACTCCTAAGTTAATTTTGTATCTTCTTGCAGATTCAAAAAAGTAAAAGCTTTACACATATGCATTGTTTGCAGACAGAATCAAAGAAATGCAGTAACTACAAGAAGGAAAGCAAAGTTATGTGGAAAATGTAAACAACTTTTACATTTCTTCCTCCTCCCCCTTTATTGCGTTGTGTTTTGGTTAGGAAAGGCAAACCAATATTGTGGTGCAGACGTTGAAAGCTGAAATGAATGCATTGAAAGATACTTCCAAAAAGAAAGAAAAAGAAATCAAACAAAACATGAAAATGCTGGCTAACATTATTCTGGTGAGATGTTAAATTTTTTTTTTAGAAAAGTGCAACTGGGAGTTTTAGGCAGTGGTGTTTTACTCCTTCCTTACACTTTATTCAGAAAGTTGTTGGTTTTTCTACATGTTAGAAGGAACCAACAACAACGACTAGCATTTATATAGCAACTTCAGTGTAAAATCATGTCCCACGGGTGCTTTACAGAGGGGAAAACTAAAAATGACCAGTCGTCAAACTAATGTGGAGGAATTAGGATGTGTGGCCAAAGGGTTGGTGAAAAGAAATGGATTTTAACAAGGCTTTTAAAGGTCTAGAGAAGTGGAGGCCTCAGCGAGGGACTTTCGGAAAGTAAGGTCAAGGTGGCTGTAGAGGTCACTAATGATGGGGAAAGTAGGGGGATATACACAGAAGGCTAGATTGTAGGACCAAAGGTTTTGCCGAGGATATTAAGGCTGAAAGGTTTTATAAAGTTATGGCAGAGCAGAGTTGTGGAGGGATTGGAAAACAAGGGTGATGACTTTAAATCCAATGTATTGGGGGACAGGGAGCTTGTGCATGATGGGTGAGCTGGACTTAATGTGGGATAAGATACAGCCAGTTGAATTTTGAACAAGTTAGTGTTTATCACCGGCTGAAGCTGGAGGCCAGCATTTGGAGGAATCAAGTACAATGGTGAAAAAGTGTGGTTAATAGTTTTGCTGGCAGCAAAGATGAAATACTAAGGTTGATACATAGGATTCGGCTATATGGTGTTCCTTGCACAATAAGCCGCTTCAGTGATGAATTTTCCGCCTGCGCCATGATGTGTTCTTTTACGTGGAACTAGATTCTAGTTTCTGAAGATGGCAGGCTCAAAGTTCTAACTTTTCACTCGTTAAGTGACAAAAATGTTATTAAAAATGTGTTTTCATTTGATACTGTAAAATTCTGATGGTAGCAGATTACCTTACAATGGCATTCTCATGGTTGGGTGCTAACTGCACAATTATTGTGTTATTACACTCAATGTACCCTCATCATGTCAAGACATGAGAATTCTGGCCTTGTTTTTAAATAGAAATACAATAGTTTAGTGGTTATATACTGGATTAGTGACTTGTAAATTATGAATGCAACACCCCCCGCCCCCCACCCCCCCCCCCCCCGGCCACCTCATGCCAGGTTGTGAAATAGAATTAATTAGATTTGGTAATTTGTGGGCTAGGAAAAATCTTCAACCAGTTCACTAATGTCCGGAATCTGCCACCTTTATCCAGTTTGTCCTGTATGTGATTCCAGTCCTTCACTGCATGATTGACTCTTACTTGCGTTGCAATTGCTCAATGGCACAAACAATTGCTTTCACAAAGATGACCAAGCATTAATTTCTCAGTCAATAATCGCAGCTTTGCCAGTTTGGTCACATCCTGAGAATTAAAAAAGAAATTATAACTTGCTTTCATTCCTGCCATTGTTTGGCTATCCTGCAAAAGTGTATTGTTAAAAATTCTTTTGCTTTGAAGGACAACTAAATTTGTTTAATTACTAAATTTTCACATAGGATATGAAGTTGGTGCACTCTGATTTGTCTACCAAAGGACCATCTGAAAAAGGAGATTGTGCCAATTCTGTGTGCGTAAGGAGAACCAGCCAAATACTCTCCAAAATAGATGTCATTCTCTCGTCAATGGAAGGAATAATTATTTGCCGGGTAATTAAAACCAGAATTTGGAATTTTGTTTATTATACCAACCCATAAGTCTAAGCTGCATATTCAGGTAAACCAGCTTTCAGTTGAAGAATGCCTACTATTCCTTGGTTGGTTATTACGAAAGATTTAAATATGAGTAAAGAGGAAAGCAAGAGCAATTGAAAGTACAGACAGACTTTTTCCATTTTATGGCAGCTCTGAGTCATACTTCCATGCTGATGTGTTTACAGAAATTAGTGGAAAATATTTTGCTCGGTATGGTCTGTTAAAACCTTCTTGTAAGCCAGTCAATTCGTACTGAATTGTGCAATGAGAGATAAAACCAAAAATTTAATTAAGTGCTCATATTCAGACTTTGGAGGCTAGTTATTTGAAAGAAGGGCAAGAATTCAACAGGTCACTGATGGAAGTAAATATGTGTAACAAGACATCACAGGAGTTGGTTGCTGTACATATGTTGCTATTTTTACCTGTGAAGATGTTGATATGTGGGGACAAGCAGGTGGATGCAGAACATCTCTCATACAGCCTGACCCGCCATAGATTCCCCTGGTTTCCCTCCATAGTTTCCCCTCTTTTTTTCAGATATGTAGGAGAGCGGAATTACCATTGAGATGCACATTGTTGTTGGTAAACGTGCAGCTCAAAGTAAATGATTTAGAACAGTTGGCACAACTGGACTAAGGGCCAGCAGAAGAGAAGAAAATAGATCCAAAATGGGTCAGAAGCGTCTTTGTATTATTGTGCTCTTTACATGAACTGCTACATGATCTCTCAATGCCTCGCAACCTTGGACATAAGGTTTCCTGGACATGGTTTGCACTGGATGTCCTGCATACTTTTAACAGAGAAATTTGATGCAGGATGTTCCCCATTCATATATCCATATTTTAATTAAATTCCTGCCTATGTCGGACATGAGCTTCTGCTGACTGCCCCTGTATTTCAGTGAGCTACACAATAGGCAAAGATCAGTCGATACCGATCATTACCAAAATTTACACTCCATTACTACCTGCCTGTACCTATTCCTAGGGCATTACAAAGACTGAAATCAGCATCCATATGGGTCAATGGATTGGGACAAATGTATTCCCACCTGTAGCACTGCAGCAGTCCTGGCTACGGTGAGATACGTCAGCACGGACCTGGAGCCTTCCTGCTCTGTACTTGAATGCTACTTGCCGGGGAAATGTCTTTGTCTTTAAGAGCCCAGGCACAGAACTTTGCATGCCAAAAGTGTACATTAGAAAACTGGTCAAAAATCAGAAGATCAGCACTGTGGGACACATTTTCATGAACCGCCTGGCAAATAGATAAGAGTGGAATTGGTGTTTCATTCACATCTGTCACGCTCACGCAAGGAGCAATCATGAACTATAAACTGATGAATTAATCTCCCAGAATGGACACACATTTGCTGCCAGACAAAATGGAGTAAGAGGCCAGTTGACCTCTCCTGTCCTGCGAGTATACATAGTGACTGCTGGCGACTGAATCCATCATCATGTCTGGACCAGCCTTGAATAAAGCACTAGAAATGCTAATGGCCCCCTCCCTCTCCAGGGCTTTCCAGACTGACCCTGACGACCTCGCCTCACTTACTTGATGTCCGGGTCTCCAGTGCTGGGCGTGGGTCGAAGGTCTCTGCAGTTCCGGCAATGGCCACTGCTGCGGGTGGTGCTGCCAATACTGCTGAGTTGCCGGCCCTCAGATTGGGACGGGGATCCCAGCACTGGCCACTTCAGTGCCGGAACAACGCAAGATCGCACTGGGCTACTCGCAAAGGCTGAGGCCTGGCACCCCCTGCCTTTTCGGCGTGGCACCAGCATCACAAATTCCAGCCTAAAGACTCCAGACCTAAAATCAGGATAATAGGTGTGACCAAACACCAATTTATCAAGATAAGCAACATTCAAACACCATTGTCTGACAATGGCCAAACATTCAGAGACATAGGGTGCCCATTAAACTCAGCGGGGTGCCTGCATTTAGTGGCCGCTGCAGAACCCCGGCGATATTACGCACGGGGGCTCATTAGCATCACAGCGCCGAGCCGCCCTCCCCATATTACATGGGGAGAGGCGGGACATTCAGCGCAGTGAGGAACCTTTGACAGCTGTGCAGCAGGTGCTGGGGCCCTATTTTACGCGCCCCAGCATCTGCTTCCTGACAGCTGCCAAAGAAATTCTTACCCAACTGCTGAAGAGTGGGGCTGCTGTCAATCTGGCAGCAAAGCAGGAAGTGCTGCAGAAACCCAGTAGGTCAGGTAGCATCTGTGGAGAGAGAAGCAGAGTTAACTTGTCCAAGTCCACAGACCTGAAAGTTAACTCTGCTTCTCTCTCCACAGATGTGCCTGACCTGCTGATTTACCCCAGCACTTACCACTTTGCTGTCACATACTTACCCTGCTGTGTCCCAGTGTCCTGTGAAGTTGCGATCCTCTTCTTCCACTCAAGTGTAACATTCCTTCTTGTAGGCGTGCTGCACCTGGGTGAATAATCTTAATTTTGCACATTCCAGGACATGAGACTTAAATATACCATAAAAGGTATTACAGAGGTTGACCGAGAACACCCTGACACAAATGGGAATGCATGGGTGTCACAGCAGTGTTAATACATTTATTTATTTATTTTTATTTAGAGATACAGCACTGAAACATGCCCTTCTGCCCACCGAGTCTGTGCCGACCATCAACCACCCATTTATACTAATCCTACGCTAATCCCATATTCCTACCACATCCCCACCTGTCCCTCTATTCCCCTACCACCTACCTATACTAGGGGCAGTTTATAATGGCCAATTTACCTATCAACCTGCAAGTCTTTAGGTGGTGGGAGGAAACCGGAGCACCCGGTGAAAACCCACACAGACACAGGGAGAACTTGCAAACTCCACACAGGCAGTACCCAGAATTGAACCCGGGTTGCTGGAGCTGTGAGGCTGCGGTGCTAACCACTGCGCCACTGTGCCGCCACATCTTTCGCTAAATGTTCCTCACCAACATGTGTGTCCTTTTCTCTGTGTGAATGATGTGTGCCAGCATGTAGCGCCAGTGTCACATCCCTTTGCACCGTTGGCCCTTCAGGAGAGCCAACATATGCAATAACATCATTGCCATGCCACCATTACTCATGAGCATCTCCACGGATACAGTGACATGGACATTGGCTCAGTCAGTTGCTGCCCTAAAGGTTTACACAGGGATGCTGCAGATGTGGACTGGTGCACAGCAGGTGAGTGAGGTTGATTTGTGGCTTGCAGAGCTCATATCGGTTCCAATGGAGCAGACAGCCTTTGTCTGATAAGCCACGGCCGTACATCCCTAGCTCACTGCTAGCCCTGCATGCAGAGCCTGGGTGCCATCTGCTCTTCCATGCGTCTTTCATGTTGTAGATCCTCAGGGTCCTCACAGTCCAAGGAGGAATCCTGTTGTCATCTCTCCTCATCATGCCAGGCCTGGCCCCTATTGAGTGCATAGTTGTGCAGAGCCGCAAAGAAAGGAGCTAGCCTTTATGGCCCACAGTACAGGGCATCACTCTATCCATCCAGGCATTGGAGGTGCTCTTTCAGCATGCCGATCTCCTGCTCAATGGGGGCTTTTGTAGCTCAGTGGCTGGTGTTATATCTCTCCTCTGCAGCAGTGGTGGGGTATCTCACTGGTGTCAGGAGCCATGTCTACAAAGGATAGCCCTTATCTCCAAGAAGCCACCCCCCCCATCTGAGTCAGTTCAGTGAGCAGCGATGGCAGCTGGGACTGGCGCAGGTCCCAGGTGTCATGCCAGCTGCCTGAGAAGCGGTCACAGATTTGCATGAAGCATCAGCGGTGATCACATACCAGCTTTACCTGAATTGAGAGGATTCCTTTAATGGTGACGTCTGCAGGTGGTAGCCTGGCGGGAGGTTTGATGGCCACAAGAGTGCAGTCTATGAACATTACAACCTATAGTTCTCTGGCAATAGTGCCAAAACCGATGGCCCTGTGGGCCTGGCTGTGAGTGTCCGTCCTGAAGTGGACAGACTCACTGGCCCTCTGGTGCAGGGCATTGGTCACCTCCCTGATGCAATAGTGTACTGCTGACTGTGTGACCCCACAAAGGTCTCCGGTGGGCCCCTGAAAAGCTGCTTGGGTGTCAAGCTTGAGAACCACTGCCACTGAGGACCACAGGCATAGGATGGCCACCAAAGCCCATGGGCTGCAGGTCATCTTTGAGCAGGGCACAGACGTGTCATCACCCTCTCTACATGCGCAATCGCCTCTGACCCTGGTGCTCTGACATCCGATGGCATATCACGTGGGGCCTGTAGATGCACGGCAGTCATAAAGGCGAACTCCCCTTGGGGGTTGCTGCTCACAACCAGGGGCCTCTACATGGTTGGCACCTGTCTGTTGATTTTGCCTCTGGCGCATACGGATCCTCAGGAGTAGAGGATCACACAATGGAGGATGAGCCATACCTATTTGCATGTGATAAATAAAGTTGAACCCTTCATGTATTCGAAGGTTCCTAACAGGGCGTGGATTGGTGTTGACGGGTACATCAGCTGCTTTCATGGATCAACTATGGGGCGTGCCATTGCATTACCCATTTTGGCCAACACTGAGTGGCACAGCATGATCACATCAAGATCCTACCAGCTGAATTGATTGCCCCCACCATCTATATAACCTTAATGTTCTGACCCTTTCTGGCACCCTCTCCACACACAGGGTGACAAGAGTGCCATTGCTCCTTCACAAACACAAATAAAGGCAGAACGTACACTGTTTACGGAGAGAGAGTACACAGTACCTCCCTTCATGCCTGCAGAGCTTTCCCTCCAGTAATTCCTGACCACCTTCCTCCTCCCTTCCACTATGCAGAGTGAGACCCTTGAATATCACCCCCCCTCCCTTTAATAATGCAGAGTAAGACCCCTGAATATCCCCCCTCCCTCCTCCCTTCCGTAATGCAGAGTGAGAGCCCTGAATAGCAGAACTTACCTTCACTGGTAACAACTTCTGCCCCTGAGGACCCGCCGACTTTTCCAATCGTGAACGGGATGGCACGTGATGGCCGCCCATTCAGCGAAAAATCCGGAGGTGTCCATGGAGAGGCGGCGGGCTGCGTAATCTGCAGAGGTGAGTACCGTTTAACATATTCTAATTGTGGTGCCGCCGCCATGCGGCGGGGGAGCTGCACCGAGGTCCCCCCACCGCTGGTAATTTGCGGTGGGTCCTTCTCGACGTCACAGGTCAAGGTGGGCCTCTCTCTGCAGAATTTTACTGGCTCCCCGTGCTGCATTCGTGGTGTCGAGTGGACGGTAAAATTCAGCCCATTGTATGAAAACACCAAGGGAGAGCAACTTTGGGCACCTGACAATAACCAAGCCTGATGAGGTTTTTTTTAAAAAAGAGAATTTTATGTGCAGAAAGCCAGAGCAGAGACAGAAATCCAGCAGCCAGGAGGCTAAGAGAGATCTATTTCAGCCAAGAAGAAGATCCTGCCGAATACCATCTTTAAAAACTACCTGGAGGCAGAGACGAAAAGGTGACTTTTGTAAACCCCCCAACTGAGAGATTGAAACAGGACCTTCGTCATCGAACTGTAGCTGAGATTTAACCAAAGAAGCAGCCAAGCATCTGTCCACCTAAAACTCTCCAAAGCTTGACTCCAGTGAACCAGGAGAAAAGGAAGAACAGGCCTGCACCATTTACATTTTCTTCTCAGGAAAACAAACAAGGTTTCACATTTAACTCCTTTTAAAAGCACCAGACCTAAATGCATGCTCTCTTTTAATCTCTATCTTGTCTTGTGTGTGTGTGTGTGGGTGAAGTTGCGAATTTTAGCTCTTACTGCTCATGTTTGGTGAGCAGTAACAAGAGCCTGTTGTAGCCAAAGGCAGAGATGACAATGCCATTGGATCTCGTAACTGGGTCATTTGACCTTAACGTACATAAAAATCATGAGGGGTCTGGACCGAGTAGATAGCGAGAAACTGTTCCCACTTGTGAAAGGATCGGGAATGAGAGCGCACAGATTTAAAGTATTTGGAAAGAGAAGCAAAAGTGACATGACGAAAAACTTTTTCATGCAGTGAGTGGTTAAGGTCTGGAATGTGCTTCTGAGAACGTGGTGGAGGCAGATTCAATTGAAGCATTAAAAAGGGAATTAGACAGTTATATGAAAAAGAAGAATGTGTAGGATTACGGGGAGAAGGCAGGGGAATGGAACTGATGGAATTGCTCTTTCAGAGAGCCAGTGCGGACACGATGGGCTGAATGGCCTCCTTCTGAACTGTAACAATTCAGTGATTCATGAGACGCCGGCCTTTCTTTAGTGGAAGCTTTCACAGTCAGGACCAAGGTCTGACTGAAAATTGGAATGGGAGGACAAAAAGCAGTAAGTTGGCGCCTCTGCTCCCCATATGATTTTGGTCGTGTTACCACCCTGTTTCTGGGCACAAATGGACAGAAGGGAGACAAAAACTGACCCATGCAGTGAGGGTAAAACTGTATAGAATGAGTGATGCAGACATAAAAGGAAGTATGAGATACTAGAATTTTTTTGAAAAAACAAGTTTATTGAGTTGTTGCCTGAATTAAAAATGTTAATACCCCAAGGGTCATTCATCCACAAATATGGCCAAGTAAAAGTTTGTTAAGATGTATAATGTAATTCTGTTCCAGGAACCCAACAACTGTTCTAATGGTATGCCTCCAGGTGGGGACACAGGCAATAAAGGGATCACAGATCTGAAGGAAAAAGTACCTACAATGAACAATAAAAGCAAACATTCGAAACAAGAGGTGAATTGATCTTCGTTGTAGTACGTGAAGCTTGATTAACTATTCTCAAAAAAGCAAATCCTATTCTTTTAATGGAGAAGGTACTTGTAAAAACTGAAACCAGTTTCAGTTTTTTTCCTAATTATTGGTTTTTAGTGATTGATTGTTTTGTTCTCTATTTGAACTTGTAACAACATGAGGGATACAGGTGCCATAATGGTATAATCTTTATCATAATGACAAACGAGCGTGATCAAGCCTTAATAATCTTAGCTGGAACAACATCTCCTATTGTACAAATGCTTAACCTGCTCACAGGATATTCCTTCTCTGCTATTTTAATGCAGACGTTAACCCCTTAAAAATAAACAGGCTAACAGCTCCATTAAAATACCAGTGATAAGAATTGGGTGTGAGTGTGTTAAGAATTCCTACAATAATTTCTAATTAGTTAATAGGAAAGTAGCTCTAATCATTGACAAGCATCAAATATGAAGATGAGAGACGGGTTTCATAAATAAACATTTGTTTGGTTTCAGGAATATGCAGCAATTGATTCAAAAGTGAGAGAATCTTTAGGCAATTCTACATTATCCCACAAAAATATCAAGGTTAGTGTTGTATTAAAGAAGCAAAAATATAAGGGTAAATGTTCCTCATTGATAATCACGAAAGAGGCATCAATTAATTAATTTTACATCAGTTACTTTTTTGGATGAAAACTACAGCCTGATGCATGTAATTTTCCTATCTGTGCTCCCTACGGACCTGGTTCTACACCAGAAACACCCAAGTATCATGCGTACAAGAAGTGCAACAATGATAAAATAAAGACCAAAACTGAAGAATTGTTCAAATTGACTTTACCTTTTTAAAAAAAAAATGGACAATTGTGCTAAAAATTACCACAGAAGGTAAGTGACCTACCTTTGTATATTCAAATTGTCTGATAGGGCAAAGAATACCGTCAAAGCTAAGAGGTGTTAATTGCACCCATCCTAAACCCATCGTGAAGCATTCATGAATTGAATGAGTTCTTCTGAAACAAAGAAGGTGTGAAGTAGCCACATCCTGGGCCATTGTCAGCCACTACAGGGAGGAAAATCCCTATCTCCCAGCGGAGGCGAGATGTAACACACTTTTACCTTAAAAGGCAGCCCTAGAGAGAGAGAGAGAGAGACCCAGAAAGAAGCGTCCAAGAAGTTTGTTTCCGACTAAGGGGCTGAAAGAAACCCAGCAAGCCAGAAGGGAAGTACCCTGCTGTAGAATTCTACATCATTACTTATGCAGCAGTGAATTAGAAGTGATCCACTGTCTTCAGTTGAACTTTCAACCAAGAGAAAACCTACAAACACCTTAGGTCTTCGACCAATGAGAACTTGACTTCCAAGAGAATTCAACAGGTCTACTGTGACTACCTGCCCCCCCCTCCCCCACCCAAAAAAACCTACCTCACTTAAACCCACTTACCCCTTTTCCTCTCTGTCTGTCTCTTTTGTGTGTGTGGTGCTTGCGAGTGAATGCATGAGAGGATGAAGTTGCGACAATTTCAGGATAAGGTGTATTGATCAATAAATAATTGGTTTTCTGTTTATAAACTTACAAGAAAACCTGTCACTGTCTGTTTATTTGACATATAAAACACAAAGGGGTTAAACCCTAATAACAAAAAACACTTGCTGTGGTCAGGTGGGAGTTGAACACCCACACACCTCACCACGTGGCCATAACCAATTGGGGTCACGTCTGGGATCTGAACTGCCAAGCAAATGAGAGATTTGGAAAACAGGAGGAAAATTGACCTCTAAACCTGTGGAAAAGTAAACAAGCAGGTTTTCTTGTATTCTTATGTGTTTTTCTAAACGGTGCTAGAAGCAAAAGAGATGGCTGCATTTATAGAGCATATGTCATGATAAGATAAATTAAGTATTCAAGGTATAAAGATATAAAAAGCTTAGCTCCAGAGGTGGAAATAATTTTCAAACAAAAAGCAAAGAAACCTGAACTGGTGAAGAGTCTAGCCAACAATTTAAAACTTACCCCTGAACCAGAAGAAGACAGCGTGGAATCAGAGTCTGAACAAATAATTCCAACTAGAATTCAATTGCAGATGAAAAGGGAAGAAATACAGTTGTAGTTGAAAAGAGATGAGATGCATTTTCGGAAGGAAAACGAGGAAAGAGAGGCGAGACAGTTGAGTTAGAAAGGCTACAAGCACAAGGTGAAAATACCACCAGCAACTCCAACCTTATCCCCAATTCAGAGCAAAACTTTTATGTGCTGAGACACTCTAGACTAGTGCCAAAATTTTATGAGGAGGAGGTTGAGTCATATTTTATCCTATTTGAAAAAATAGCTACTAGACTAAAATGGCCACAAGAATTTTGGACTCTCCTCTTACAAGGCATGTTCATGGGTAGGGTTCATGAAGCATTTTCCCTATTATCAGAAGAGAGTTCCTCTGACTATGATCAAACTAAAATGGCAATTCTAAATGCATATGAGCTAGTACCTTAAGTGTATAGACAGACATCAGGAAGACTCGCAAAGACTTGCATTGAATTCAAAAGAATTAAACATATGGCTGTCGATCACTGAATATGATCACTCAAGATAAAACCTTCATATGAAAATTTGAGAGAAGTGATGTTGCTCTAAGAATTTAAAGATAGCATCCCAAATAGCATAAGGACCTATATTGAAGAACAGAGAGTTACAAGAGTAAGCGAAGCAGCAAGAATGGCCAACCATTATGAGTTAATTCACAAATCCCTAACTCAGAATAAATTTGGGTCTAATAACTCTTTCAGGCTAGGAAGAGATAGCAAGGATGCAGATGAAGCAGAAAATGGCCTGGAGAGAAAAGGAGATTAGGGAAGGAAAACCGGATCAGTCTCCAACTTTTAAAAGAAAGAACCCAAATGATAAACCAGCAGGGGTCCGCCCAATGTGTTTCCAGTGTGGCTAATCTGGGCATGTCCAAGCAAACTGTTGGTATTCCAACATGTCCGTAGCTATGAAAGTGGTAAGCCTGTGTTCTAACATAACACATACCAGAACTTTTTACAAAAAGGAAAAAATGACTCCTTTTGTATCCCAGGCACCAGGCAAGGAGATAATCATCTTCAGGGATACCAGTTATTTTCAAACCCTACTGGCAGCCAAATTTACAGAAATGCCACCAGAAAGCGGAACCAATACCACAGTATTGGTAAAAAGGGCTTACTGGCAAATGCATGAAGTTTAAAGATTACCTACAGAGTAAGTTGGTAGTGTAGAGACGGTCGGGATCATTCTGAACTTATCCATGCAGGTGGTAGGCCTATTGCTGGGCAATGACTTGGCAGGAAGTGCAGTATTGTACCCAGAACAGTCCACAGAGACTGGAAAAACTGAAGGGGACAAACAAACCTCTGCACACCTGCAGAGGACTGAGGAAGCCCCAAAAATCCCATGGGGATAATAGAGCCAATGGCATTTAAACAGGTTAAGAAAGAAGCAGTAGAATTTCAAAAGGCCAAGATCGAAGCAGGAAAATTTAAAAGAGCTAAGATAAAAGCAGCAAAAGTTGAAGGAAAAGCACCAGATATCTGGTTGACTGAAACCTTCTTTAAAGATTTAAATAGGGACAAGGAAAGTTTCCAAGCAGGCAAGCCGTAAGTGAGGGAGATGCCTCACCTAGTTGAAGTGCCACTGGGGAGTGCAATGGAAGCTGGACAACTACTTGCAAGCAGTAGTGTCCCAGAGGACATGGGGCAGATTAAGGAAAATCTCATCCCTGAAGTAAAAGAAAAAGGGAAGGTAAGATACCCTGAAGTAAACAACACTTGTGAAAATCACAAGGAAACTAAAAGTGGGGTTAGTGTGGATCTACCCACTGAAGAGTCAAATGATCAGGTTCGAAATCCAAAGCTGATCAAACCCAAAAATTTAGATTCAGAACTCAGCAAGAACAAGGGATAGGAGGAAATCCCCGATGCCTCACAGGAGCTAAAATCATCCGCTGTCCTCCTAGAGATAAGAATTATCAATGTGGCAGAACCCGAATTGTTAAACCTATGTGTTGTGGAAACAGCAGTCAAGGGGTTAACGGTGTGCAGACGAGGAAACTTGCCACCAGCGGAGAACCATGCAGTAATGGAATTTGCATACTGCAAGCTTCACCAACAACTCCATGCATATTAAGATTAACGTTCCCAAAGTACTACAAACTGATGCGAGAAAAACTACAACCCCAACACATAAGGAAAGGAAATGCAATTTTTTTTAGTAATATCTCATCCAAAAAAAGGATGATGAGAAAACTCCAAACTTGAACAAGAAATGCTGTTACACACGCTGTTGTGAGATTGAGGTAAGGATGTCATGTGTGTAGTGGTGTGACCCCTAAACCTTCTTAATTTTTCCTTTCTTTCTTTCTAAACCCAAAAAACAAACTTCAGAAAAAATGAAATCGGAGGAATTTCATTTTTTTACTTTTGGGGGAGGCGTCACGTGTACAAGAAGTGTGACGATGAAAAAAATAAAGACTAAAAGTGAAGAGTTGTTAAAATTGACATTGCTTTTTTAAAAAAAATGGATGATGATGCCAAAAATGACCACAGAAGGTAAGCGACTCTGAACTTTGTACATTCAAACTGTCTGACAGGGACAAAGAAGACCTTCAAAGCTAAGAGGTGTCAATTGCACCCATCCTAAACCCATCCTGAAACATTCATGAATTGAATGGGTTCTTCTGAAACAAAGAAAGTGGAAAGTGTGTGTCTGTGTGTATACGTGTGTGCGCGTGCGCGAGTGAATGCGAGAGGATGAGGTTGCGACAATTTCAGGATAAGGCGAATTGATCAATAAATAATTGATTTTCTGTTTTTAAACCTACAAGAAAACCTGTCACTGTCAGTTTATTTGACATATAAAACACAAAGGGATTAAACCCTAATAACAAAAAACACTTGCTGCGGTCAGGTGGGTGTTGAACAATGGGAACCACCCAAACACCATGCCACGTGGCCATAACACAAGCAAGAAACTTATTCTGTAATTTCTCAAAATATGTTTTGTTTCCCCATTATTGAAAGTATTTCCTCCTTCCCCTCTTCGGGTTTTGCGCACCATGCGTCATTCCAAAGAACAGAGAACTACATGTTCCCAGTTTTCTGCCAGATCTATTCTGTAATTGGCCAAGGAGGTGAACAAGGCCAGGCCAGGCCAGGTTGGGTGCTTTCATAATTTTCCCTCTTACTGGGAATTGTTTTACCTCTTGCTGTCAAGTTGCCTCTGTTTGCATGTGGCAGGTTGTTTTTGCCTTCAGTGTCCTTTAAGGTCATTCTGACTGGATCTTTCTCAGTCGGGGGCTGGATAACATTCTAATAGGCTGAGAAACAGCCACTTTATGATGTTCCCTACTCTGGTCCATCTTTCTGCTACGGCCTAGACATTTATATTCTGGTTGGTTCTAAGATTTCATTTTTGCATAGTTTCCTTTCCAGTGAAATTTAAAATCAGTGATTTTCCATGATAACAGATTATTGTTATGTAAATCATCATTCTGTGGTTCATTTCCTTTTATTTTGTCTTGCACATTCAACTTCTCTAGTTCCTTGCTCTGTATATTTTTCTAAAAACATTTGTGCTTTCTGTTGTTGTGCCTTTTTTTGTTAAAATATTTTTTGCAAGGAATATTTGTGTGAGGCGTTATGGAGATTCTGTGCTCATTTACAGTTCAATTATTTGATTGCAATTTATATTTTAGAATGAAACAGTGCAAAAGCGTATTGTGAAGAAGAATGAAGAATGTAGGATGCTTGCAGCAGAAAATGTAAAACTTCACAAATGTGTGAAAGAACTGACGTGCAAGGTATTAAATGTTGGGCTGCATTTTGTTAACTATATTTTTCATATATACATTATATATAATAAGTTTGTCTATATACTAAATCCTTAATAAAAGTACTTTCTAAAAATGAAGTGGGTAAATTTTATTTGTGTGTTCATGCCAAATATATGCCATACTCTGCCATATTTGTCATAATGCAAGAAATAGATTGTGATCAGCAAGGTTCCCGAAAAATATTGCGGATCTCATTTGATGGATAATTGTTCTGCTGTTACATTAGCGTGCTGGATTTACATCAGGGTGCTAAGGATGAGGTAGCCTCATTACATCCCCTAGCTGCTGACCTCCTTCCTGCCCTTTAGTCCCCAAGGAAAATGATGCAGGTGCCCACTTTTAACCAAGGAACACCAGTACTTCATGTCCTCTGAGTGTCAAGAAGGACATTGCCCCTAAAATTAAATAATTCATGTTTGTGCCACATTAGACACCTTAATTGCATTTCCCCAGCTCCCCCATATTGCAACCCACAACATGCACTTATAGGTACAGGATATGGTGCAAATAGGTCCGAATTTCAAACAGTCGCAGAGGCAGGACTGGAGGCAGACGGGCCCATAATTTCCTGGTGTGCAGCTCTCTCGCCGTGGTCCTGCCTCCGAGCCATTTTCATTTTGGGGAGGTTAGGGACAGCAGTGTTGGTGATGGGAAGTGACGGGTAGCCTATTAGGCCCGTTAAATAGCCTGTTAAGACCACTCAGCAGAAGCTGACTGGAATTTACCATTCGGCATGCGCCCCCCCCCCCCCCACCCCCACTGAGGCTGAAACATGGCCAAGGGATGGAGGTGATGTCCTGGTGGCAGACCTGGGGGATGTGCGGGGGAGGGGGGTGGTGGGGATGGTCGAATGCCAGCACTCCATCCATCCAGGGAGCCCTCTCACCTACACCTTAGCCATCAAGAAAGAGCTGTGGTCGCTGGCCATCCAGTTGAGGGGTTGCCCTTCATGATGATGGCCTGGCAAATGTGGCATTTTTTATTGATCAAAATTTTTTAAATCTCTTGAGGTGTCCTCTCGTTATCCCTCCTACATTGGCAGTGTCCACCTCTGATGGTGCGTCTGCTGACATGTCATTGCTGGAGGGCCTGCTAATGGCCCTCCAAGCTTGGGAGCCCGCCGCTGTTCTGGATTGGATGATGAGCACGCACTCTGACCAATAATTGTCCTGCTCTTCAAAAATTGCAGTGAGCGTCTGGACGCCAGTGTGATGCGGGGGTCTGGACGCAGAAATTCACCTGACGTTGGGGTCCCGACTCCAGAGCAAAAATTCAGCCCATAGTGTTGAATTCAAAATTATTGCAATAGAATTTTTATCTTGAAGTTACAGTCTAGCCCAATATGTTTTTACAGATGTCTTTATGACTGTCTCATTTCTCTTGTGTGATGTATTAGGTCAGCAATGCCATGGGGACCTATTTTCAGTTCTAATGAAGAAAACTGACCCTGTGCCACACTATATTCTTATTGCAAGCTCTGAACAGTTTCTCTTTGTTTTCATTGATTATAGTTACTTCGTAACGTGTATGATGGAGGAGTTGCAAGAAAACAACATTTAAGTTCAAAACCATGTACTCCTGAGTGTTTTGAGCTCTGAATGATCATTGCACTGTTCAGGACTGATTAGAGTCTTTAATCACTGATTGTTAAGAGTCATAGTTTTGCACCATTTGGGTATTGAGTGTATGACTAAATCATCTAACTTTATTGTTTAAAGTACAGTTGTTATTCTTTCAACAGGTTAATGGTTTCAACAAAATAATCCAATTTGCTGACCAAAGACTTCAAATGAATAATTTGCACATTTTGAGGTAATGCATATTGTAGCAGATCTCCTTGTCATTATTATTGCAATCAGAAATCTGCCCAGAGCATGACAGTCATAGCAAGTAGGCAGGTTGATACTGTGCATGTTTTTACCATGATGATTTTAGTCATTGAAGCCTTTGGTAATTTTGCAAGTGCAATTTGCAATTTCAGAAATTTTGCAGCAAAACAATATCCACTAGACCCCACCGGTCTAAATTTAGAGTTTTATGGTTGTGAATGGGAGCCAAAATATCCAATTTAATAAGACTGCCAATCATTGTACACATCCAGACTTGGCTTTTAAGGCTGAGTTGCTCCATTTAAGAGATGCTCCATGGAACAGTAGGCTTCTTTCCTTGATCAAATTTGACCAGGTTTAAAAAAAAAATCATAGCTAAGTGCCTCTTGTCCAAAAGCACAGCAACACCCGAGTCTAAGCATAATGTGGCCCATCATTGACACCCGCAGTGTAAAAAAAAAAGTGTAATTCTATGTATTTAGAAGACAGCTACCAGTGAGCCTTTACAGTTAGCTTTTTACTCTGGTCTGCTTTTATACAAATTTTGGGACATAGCAGTATAAAATTCAAACTTGGAACAGCCAATCTCGTCCACGGTTTCATTATGTTTGTGACAAAACATAAAGTTTTAATTTAAAAGAAAAAAAATTCTTGGAGAAACCAGGGGACTTTTTTCCGGAAAATTTTTGCAGATTTCTGTTGGCCCTAATCATAAGTAATTAACAGACTTTGCAATGAGAATATTATACTTGTTTTTAACAGTGATTCAGCTCTCGTTTACAATTCTCAGCATTTGTTACATTTTGATACAGTCACAGTGTTACAAGTTTAAGTGATAAGTGCCTAATTTTTTTCTCCTTAAATTAATTGTATCAGTGTTCTTGTCCTTTTAAATTGCTGAAGCATGCAATTTGTGTGTGGCAGTGTGTTGAGTTGGGTAAAATACAACCAGGTCACAGGTTGTTTTGGAGCCCCTTTGGCTAACCTTGCTTGGGGGCTAAAGAATCTGAAGGCCAGCTCGGGTTAGGATAAATTAGGGGTAACTTTATACTCTGTGCATGAGCCAGCAAGTTAAAGAGTTCAATTTATCAGCAATGAGACTTGCATGGATAAGGGCAAGCATATTCACAAAAATATAAGATAACGAGCTTGGCCATTAAGTAATTTCCAAGTTGGATTGCAAAATGGGAAATTGGGCAGAGGGAATTGCATGTACATAATAGAAGCTGCCTTATTTTCCATTCGATTTCATGATTTTCACCTATGCACTGTAGCTGGGAGGTAAAGGGAAAATTCTGCCCAATCACAATAAGTTAGCATGTAGGTGCAGCAAGTAATTGGGAAGGCAAATAGAATTCTGGCCTTTATTGCTAGGGGGTTAGAGTTTAAAAATAGGGAAGTCTTGTCACAACTGTACAGGGTGTTGGTGAGGCCGCACCTGGAATACTGTGTACAGTTTTGGTCCCCGTATTTAAGGAAGATATACTAGCATTGGAGGCATTTCAGAAAAGGTTCACTAGGCTGATTCCTGGGATGAAGGGGTTGTCTTATCAAGAACGGCTAAACAGGTTAGGCCTTTATTCATTGGAGTTTAGAAGAATGAGAGGTAATCTTATTGAAACATATAAGATTTTAAGGGGGCTTGACAGGGTAGATGTTGAGAATATGTTTCCACTAGTGGGGGAATTTCGAACTACAGAATAAGGGGTCACACATTTAAAACTGAGATGCGAAGGAATTTCTTCTCTCATGGGGGGGTTAAATGTATTTAAGGAGGAGGTAGTTAGATTTTTGAAATCTTGGGGAGTCTAGGGGTGTGCGGAGCAGGCCCGAAAGAGGAGTTGAGGCCTAGGACAGATCAGCTATGATCTTATTGAATGGCAGGGCAGGCTTGAGGGGCTGAATGACCTACTCCTGCTCCCATTTCTTATGTTCTTAAGCTTATCAGAAATAGTGGGGCAGGCTTGTTTTTACGGAAGGGATTGTCCAGGTGCTGTACATAGATGAAGATTGGGTGGGAAGGATCACTTGCTCAGAATGGAATTTACTCATTTTCTGCTCATTCATTTAAATGGATGGATTATCAGATAGGCTGAGTTACACGTGTGATCCTGACCACCTCATTTTCCACTGTGCACGCGGGCAATCCTTTACTACCATGTGTCATAAGAGGTAAATCTGTCCTTGTGTCTCTGAGATTTATATCCTAGATTTAAAACATCAGGCAAGTGTAAATTATTTCCTTTATTGATGAAGGGCAGAGGATTGGGAAATACACTTTAGGCACTGTCATTGAAAACATAAACTATGATGAATACTTTTGTTTCATTTTATAGGTTAGAAAAGAAGAACTCCATTTTGTTAGCTGCTTTAAACAAAAGACCCAGGAAAAATGAGCTTAGAGAAAGGTTTGTTTTAGTTGGCAGTATTTTGGCACATAAAAAGAAAACTTGCATTTATATAGCACCTTCCATGATCTCAGTACATCCCAAAGTACTTTACAGCCAATGAAGTATAGTCACTGGTGTAATTTCATGTATTCAGTTGAGTACATCTGTAAATCATTGTGTTAAGCCCACAAATACATTTTTGCGGAGAGTCCTGACTTCCTGTCTGTGTTTGCTTATATGGAGGCTTGGCTGACGGCAGAGTAAATGTGGACTTATCTCTTATGAATGAACTTGCCAAAATTCTTTGACAGTGAGAGACTTTGTGAGGGTGTCAGTGGTGGTGGTGGGGAGAATAAGCAGGTGTGAAGTTCCTTTATTTGGTGAATCAGCCTTTATTGAAAGCACTGGGCTATTTGTTGTGTGCCCCTTTCTCTGCTGGCCGTACTGTCCCATAACCTCTCCTGTGTACCCTCCTCATGGGGAAGAAGGACCCTCTACCCGCTCTTTATCAGCATCTTTTTCAACTTCTGGAAGCAGCAAACTTTCTTCATTGTGAATTTATGTGGAGCATCATAAGCCACAATGATTTTTGGGATTTTCACTGGACTGTTTTGCAGGGCTCCTTCAGATTCATACAGGCACCTAAAACGGTGCTTGAGAATTTCATCTGTTCTTTGACATATGTAGTAGGAGGGGCCTCGTAACATCGCGTTCCTCTGCCCCTTTAGAAAACATGGCTCAGAGCTATGATGGCTGGTATGGTGGAATGTCACACAATGAAAGCTTCATGGCAGTTTCATGATATTGCACACTATCTGGGCATTAATAGAATGAAAACCTTTCCTAGTAATAAAATTAAGGGAGTGGTCATATGGCACTTTGACTCGTGTTCTGTCAATTGCTCTTTGCACCTGTGAGAACTCTGCTGGTCAACAAAACTGGAATGCTTTCTCTCTCTGTCTGCTTCCACTGGGAAGGATCTAGATTGTGAAGACCTCAATATAGAATTAGTGACCTTTTTGATGCAGTGATAGGAAGCTGCCTGTTTAATGTGAAAAAGGTTGCCAAATCATGCCTGGCAGGATCCAGTCAAAAATAAATTCAAGGCAGTGATGACCTTGACTGGTACAGATGATGTTGTTCTCCTGGCGGAAGTGGGCTGCACGTCTTCAGCCAATAGTTGATGTATTTCCAGAATAGCTTCTGGACGGAAGCAATGTCATTTGAGGTACTAATGATCAGAAAAGTCTAAGTAAAGACCCCCTTAGTCCTACTTGCTTGTAAGCACTCATCCTCTCGGGTGGCTTCAGTGAAGCCTTACTCCAGAGCCTCAGGTCTTGCCTCTTTCATGTCCTCATTTTCCTCCTCTTCATAGCAAAAGTGCAGAGAGATTCCCAATGTGAAATCCATGTTCCTCATGCAAAACAGTAATTTGAGTAGAACTGAGTAAAAGTAGCAGCAAATGTCCTGACTGACGTTCCAAAGATTGATCTGCTGGCAAAATAGCACAAATCTTCTCACAGCACACAGAATAGTGACCTTCCTCAGTAATGCCTTCCTATGGCTCCCGCTGCCATATATAGTGGTTGTTTGGGACAGAAATTGGTGGGATGAGCTGTAAAGGTTACATGGGATGGATCAGGATCCTAACAGGCCTTGAAAGGGACTGTCAGTTTGTGTTCAGAAGTTAACGCAAGTGTAGTTTTTTGCAACTGATTTGAGGGGCTAGTCTTTAAGGACCCATTTTACTCTTTTCACCATCCCCCCAAGTCTGCACCAAAACAGGCACTATTTCAGAGCAAAATTCAACCCAAAACATCAGCCATGGCTTAGTGGTAGCACTCTTGCCTATCAGTCAGATGTTTGAGGGTTTAGGGACAACTCTAGGACTTGAGAACATAATCCAGGCTGATACTTCAGTGCATTATTGAGGGAGTGCTGCACTATCGGAGGTGCTGTCCTTCAGATAAGATGTTAAACGGAAGACACATTAGCTTAATCTGGTGGATCCCATGGCACTCTTGGAAGTAGATCTGGGAATTTCTCCTGGTGTCCTCATCAGTATTTATCTCTCAACCAAAACTATGAAAAATCAGATGAACTGTTCATTTAACTGTTCGTAGGATCTGTTATGTGCAAAGTGTCTGCCACATTGAACAGAAAGGACTTGCAGTTATATATTACCTTTCACATCCTGGGATGTCCCTCAATGAAGTACATTTGAAGTATGGTCACTGTTGTAATGTAAGGGGAAAAAAATTGGTGACTACACTTCAAGAGTAATTCATCGGTTGTCAAACACTTTGGGACTTTCTCAGAACAGGTAGGCAGGCATTTTAATAAATAGGCAGATATAATGGTTTTTTTTATGGAAACATTGAGGTCTGTGTTCAAGCTGCTCAGGCCTGCATTACTTTTGTGCAACATCAACAACTGCTGTGGAGGCTTAGCTGAAGCCGGTGCTGAGGGGGAAAAAAAAACAAGAAAATGGTGACTGTCGTGCCAGTTACGCCAAAAATAATCTGCATTTTTGAAGATGTAGCTATAATGTTGAGGAATTTCTTTTAAGAAAAGCTGCAGTAGGAAGGGGCTGTACCAAAGGAAGGTAGAATCCAGAACCTAATGGTACAATCCCCAAAATTGCTAACCATCTTCAGCCAGAAGTGCCGAGTTGATGATCCATCTCGGCCTCCTCCTGAAGTCCCCAGCATCACAGATGCCAGACTTCAGCCAATTCGATTCACTCCGCATGATATCAAGAAACGACTGAAGGCACTGGATACTGCAAAAGCTATGGGCCCTGACAATATTCCGGCAATAGTACTGAAGACCTGTGCTCCAGAACTTGCCGCGCCCCTAGCCAAGCTGTTCCAGTACAGCTACAACACTGGCATCTACCCAGCAATGTGGAAAATTGCCCAGGTATGTCCTATACACAAAAAGCAGGATAAATCCAACCCAGCCAATTACCGCCCCATCAGCCTACTCTCTATCATCAGTAAAGTGATGGAAGGTGTCATCAACAGTGCCATCAAGCGGCATTTGCTTAGCAACAAACTGCTCAGTGACGCTCAGTTTGGATTCCGCCAGGGCCGCTCAGCTCCTGACCTCATTACAGCCTAGGTTCAAAGATGGACAAAAGGCCTGAAATCAAGAGGTGAGGTGGGAGTGACTGCCCTTGACATCAAGGCAGCATTTGACCGAGTATGGCATCAAGGAGCTCCAGCAAAACTGAGGTCAATGGAAATCAGGGGGGAAACCCTCCGCTGGCTGGAGTCATACCTAGCGCAAAGGAAGATGGTTGTCGTTGTTGGAGGTCATTCATCTGAGCTCCAGGACATCACTGCAGGAGTTCCTCAGGGTAGTGTCCTAGGCCGAACCATCTTCAGCTGCTTCATCAATGACCTTCCTTCAATCATAAGGTCAGAAGTGGGGATGTTTGCTGATGATTGCTCAATGTTCAGCACCATTCGTGACCTCTCAGATACTGAAGCAGTCCATGTAGAAATGCAGCAAGACCTGGACAATATCCAGGCTTGGGCTGATAAGTGGCAAGTAACATTCACGCCACACAAGTGCCAGGCAATGACCATCTCCAACAAGAGAGAATCTAACCATCTCCCCTTGATATTCAATGGCATTACCATCGCTGAATCCCCCACTATCAACATCCTAGGGGCTACCATTGACCAGAAACTGAACTGGAGTAGCCATATAATTACCATGGCTACAAGAGCAAGTCAGAGGCTAGGAATCCAGCGGGTGAGTAACTCACCTCCTGACTCCCCAAAGCCTGTTCACCATCTACAAGGCACAAGTCAGGAGTGTGATGCAATGCTCTCCACTTGTCTGGATGGGTGCAGCTCCAACAACACTCAAGAAGCTCAACACCATCCAGGACAAAGCAGCCCGCTTGATTGGCACCCCATCTACAAGCATTCACTCCCTCCACCACCGACGCACAGTGGCAGCAGTGTGTACCATCTACAAGATGCACTGCAGCAATGCACCAAGGCTCCTTAGACAGCACCTTCCAAACCCACGACCTCTACCAACTAGAAGGACAAAGGCAGCAAATACATGGGAACACCACCACCTGCAAGTTCCCCTCCAAGTCACACACCATCCTGACTTGGAACTATATCGTCGTTCCTTCACTGTCGCTGGGTCAAAATCCTGGAACTCCCTTCCTAACAGCACTGTGGGTATACCTACCCCAAATGGACTGCAGCGGTTCAAGAAGGCAGCTCACCACCAACTTCTGAAGAGCAATTGGGGATGGGCAATAAATGCTGGCCTGGCCAGCGTCGCCAACATCCCATGAATGAATAATAAAAAATAAAAAAATTGCTAAGAGCTCATGATATGAGATCCAAAGATCTTGGGACCAAGGTGTTATTCTAAAAGTGAGAATGACATCTGGGGGGAAGGGAGGCGGGGGCATGTTGGGTGCTGGGGGTGGTTGGGGTCACAGAGGTGGCCTTTCATCGGGCACCCTGTGCCCAATGAGCAGGGCCCCCTCCAGGGACGATCGCAGCTGCCTGGTTTTCAGAGTCGGCATTTCCCAGCTCCAGGCGCCTGCTTGCCACGCGTAAAATCCGCATGGAGGCGGGTGAAGGCCCTTAAGTGGCTGTTAAGTGGCCACTTAAGGGCCTTGATTGGCCTGGGGCGGGCGGGCCATTTTTCGCCTCCGCCCTATGTAAGAGGGGAGGAGGTGGGAGCAGGTGGGCGGAGCCTCCCGCTCCATTTTACACCACACCATCCACCCCCCCCACCCCACCACCACCATCCGGCTCATTGGGGTGGCGTAAAATTCCAGCCCTAGTCTCAGTAACGGTGCCATGAAACCATCATCGATTGTCATAAAAACCCATCTGGTTCACTAATTTCCTTTAGGGAAGGAAATCTGCCAACCTTACCTGGTCTGGCCTACATGTGACTCCAGACCCACAGCAATATGGTTGACTATTATTTGCCCTCTCAAATGGCCTAGCAAGCCACTCAGTTGTCAAGGACAATTAGGAATGGGCAACAAATGCTGGCTTTGCCAGCAATGCTCACATCCCATGAAAGAATTTTAAAAATGCTGCAAGGAACTACGAAGTTGCTTCCTAAGAAAACCTAGAAACCAGAATGCACTAAGAACAAGAGAGTCAGCGAAATGTCACAGTCATCCTCTGACTTTCTTAGGTTATGCTAGTAGGAATAGATGGAGAGGTAGGAGGAAACTCATGTGGAGCATAAACACCAGGACGAATCAGTTGGGCTGAATGGCCTGTTTCTGTGGAATTCTGCTCAAAACCTGGCTTATTAATAGCACTCCCTACTTACCAAATTTCATGTCATAGCAAAAAGCTTATTTTAAATTTTGTTTTGCTTTTTTTTTCCAGCAGGAATCTGACTCTAATTGTTTTATGAGTTGATATCGATCTAATTCCTGGCAGTGTGATTGGGGAGAAGCCAGGGAAGCCAGTCCTATAGATGAGCCTCATTGAACCACAACTGAACTGGTTTGTTTTGGAGGGATCGGGTTCATTGTAGTAATAAATATCTATTAAGGTTTACGGTTACGGAACGAAGGTGGGTAAATGGAGTTTAGATACCAACTGGCCATGACCTAATTGAATGATGAAACAGGCTCAGGGGGCTGAATGACTTACATCTACTCCTGTGTAGTTCTAAGATTGGCTCAAAACCTTGCTGTCATTATTAAAATGTTCCCCTCTACTAAAAGCAGTTCTCCAGACTCCACAAGTGGCAGCAGTAATACAAGTGGAAGAGCTTATCGTTCCAGGGCTGAACAGAATAACCACAATCCGCCAGATGCTAAAGGTGAACCTTTCCTACTTAGTTTTCATGTTTTATATTGATGTATGAATTGCTTTCAAATTCTGGAGCTGGACAGATAGACCACAATGACTTTCTTCAGTGTGTACCTTCCTATATAGAGCATTGGTTTGATGTGGGGAGCTCTACAGATGGTTAATATGCTCCTGGGGCCCCTTCCATACTCCGAGAGACCAGATTGTTTTTGTCGTGGTTTAAATTCCTAATCACTTCAGATCAGGTGGGATTGTTAGTACGCTCCCCTGGGAGCACATGTCCCAACTTCCAAACAACTGTCAACTATCTGAAAGAAAACCTTGCCATCTTTGCAGACAATCAGTTTCATTAATGTATTATAGAAGAAATAACATGCTATTTAATCATAAATTTGTGGAGAAATAAGGCAACCTGATGATAGAAGGACAAAATTGTGATGATCCCAGGGAGCCCCCAAGATCATGGACTTCTATAGCTGGAAAACTTCAGTTTGAGTACCTTATGCTACAGGTGCATGTTTCTGACTTTTCACTGGAATTTCTTTTGAGAGGAAAGGGAAGAAAAGGAATAACTTTGCAGAACATTCTTCAAGAGAATTACTCTATAGGAAAGAAACTCTGTCAGCGTTGCCAGTGTGTAGTATGTAATGACAGAAATTTCATTCTATCATACAGTAGGCATTAAATTACTGAAGTTCATTTCCCTTAATTTAGCAAAGGAATATTTTCTTCTTGTTAAATCACTGTGAAATACCCATTAAGACAAAGTGGCAAAATGGGGAGATTTCTGTATTTTGTGTGATGTGATATCGGATAGTATGGGTAAATAAAGTATGAAAAATTGTTTTTGGCCAGCTGTGTGTCACATAGCATCCCATTTGTTTGTGAGAAACCTTCGACTATTTCAAGGACTAACCTGTAACTTGCAAGATGTCCCATGCCATAACTCACAATTCTGATTGCTAAGATTTGGCAAGAGATTTGAATCGCTGGATGAATGGGTTTTTGCATGCTCCACATATAACATATCTGCAAAGTCAACTGTCACGAAGACCCCCACCTGCCAAGAATGAAGCATTTAATTTTGTCATAAGCAATATTAATTTTAAACTGTTGCTGGACTGAAGAGATGAACTGTTTAAAGAGATCAACAGTGGCTGGAAAAATTTGCATAATAAGAGACAGTTACCTAGAGAGACCGCACCTGGAGTATTGCGTGCAGTTCTGGTCACCGCATTATAGGAAGGATGTGGAAGCTATGGAAAGGGTGCAGAGGAGATTTACTAGGATGTTGCCTGGTATGGAGGGAAGGTCTTACGAGGAAAGGCTGAGGGACTTGAGGTTGTTTTCGTTGGAGAGAAGGAGGAGGAGAGGTGACTTAATAGAGACATATAAGATAATCAGAGGGTTAGATAGGGTGGATAGTGAGAGTCTTTTTCCTCGGATGGTGATGGCAAACACGAGGGACATAGCTTTAAGTTGAGGGGTGATAGATATAGGACAGATGTCAGAGGTAGTTTCTTTACTCAGAGTAGTAGGGGCATGGAACGCCCTGCCTGCAACAGTAGTAGACTCGCCAACTTTAAGGGCATTTAAGTGGTTATTGGATAGACATATAGATGAAAATGGAATAGTGTAGGTCAGACGGTTTCACAGGTCGGCGCAACATCGAGGGCCGAAGGGCCTGTACTGCGCTGTAATGTTCTAATTCTAAAAAAAGAGATAATAGAACTGCTACCTGATCCAATTAACCCAAATGGATTTTGATCACCAGACATTGAATGTGGAACAAGCCAACATTCCATTCACCACCAACCCCCCCCCCCCCCCACCCCACTGCAGGTGTCTACTAAGATGAAAGGAATCCACAAAAACACAGGGGAGTTTGTTCAAAAAAACAACTAGTCACATGACTAACCTGCTGGCCCAGGTTTGGTTTTGAACTGCTCACAGAACAGTTTGGGTCAGATTGCAACTGAACTTGGAAGAAGAGAGCCTCTCTCCTGCCTAGCTCTCTCTCTCTCTCACGAATCTCCGGATCCACTGAGTCACTTAAACCTCAAGAGAGAAAAGACTCCTGCATCGAAACAAGTTTGAAAGCATCCACAGGGCCCCAACGAAACAGCAAGACTTACTGGCATTCAGAGACACTACATCAAACTCAAAGGACCGTAAATAAATCCCAGCTATGGCCTCAAACCTTTCCCCTTTATTCTTTCTACTTTTCTGTCTCTATCTGCGTGTGTGTTATTCGCGTATGCATGCTAGCGTGGTCATGTTGCATATTCGTAGTCATATTCGAGTTTAAGGTTAAGAAACTTCCACCTCTCTTACTTAAATCTATGAAAACCTGCCTGGTTGACTTTTTTGCCTTACAGTTGGAATGCAGTGAACCAGGATTCACTGAGGGGGGAGCTAAAAACATGGTGTTTAAAAATTAAACCCTGTTGGGGTCAAACCAGGCAAAGGCTGAAAGGGAACCCCTAGACCCCTTTCTCATCTGGTCGTAACAGAAATTTGAGGGCTAGCATCCCGGATTTGACCCACAGACAAACGAGAAATTGGAAGTGGGAAATCAAATTGATCCCGATCAAAAAGAGAAAAGATTTCAATACAGGTTTTTTGTTGTGTGTGCTAGAATACTAACATGTCTGTGACTGAAGCCAGTAGCTTCCCATGCCAGGGTGAAATAACTTGGGATAAGTTAAAAGCACTGTCCATGGAGGAGTTGAGAAAAATGGCTGAGCAGTGTGGGATCACTGTCCCTGCCAAGGCTAGAAAGTCTGAACTCCTAAGACGGGTGACCAACCATTTTTCCCTTGAATCTGAAGAAGCAGAAACAGGGTTAGAAATAGACTCTGATAGCGTATTGCTAGAAAAGCTACAATTGGAACAGAGGAAACTTGAATTTCAAGAAAGAAAGAGAGAGAGAGAGAGACAGGAGAAAGAGAAAGGAAGAGCCTTTCAGAAGGAGCGTGAAGAAAAAAAGAGAGCAGAGAGAGAAAGCGAGAGCCTTCCAGAAGGAATGCGAGGAGAGAGAGCTGAGGCAGCTTGAGTTAACTAGGAGGTGACAGAGTAACTCCAATCAAAGCACAGCCAATATGGAGGATCATAATTCAGGGCTGGGTACAGAATTGTTAAAATTTTCCAATTGATCCCAAAATTAAATGAGGGAGACATGGAAGCATTTTTGTATCTTTTGAAAAACTTGCAAGGCATTTAAAGTGGCCAGCTGAGTCTTGGACTCTCCTGCCACAAAGCAAGCTAACAGGAAAAGCCCATGAGGTTTATTCTCTGTTGCCAGATGAGAGTTCATCAGATTATGAACTGACAAAAAATGCTATCCTTGGGGCATATGAGTTAGTACCGGATGCCTATCACCAAATGTATAGAACCCTCAAGAAGCAAGCTGATCAAACATCTGGAGTTTGAGAGAAATAAGCAGCTGGCTTTTAACCAGTGGCTGAGGGCTCTTGAAGTGCAGCCCAGCTATGAAAACCTCAGAGAGGTAATTTTGTTAGAGGAATTTAAAAACTCTCTCCCACTCTCCATAAAGACACATGTAGAAGAACAGAAAGTTCATAGAGCCCGACAAGCCGCAGTGCCAGCCGATGAGTTTGCTTTGATCTTACAAGTCAGTTCCCCAGGGGAAAACCTTTCCTGGTCACCCCCACAAATTGGAAAAGGACAAAGGGTGGGAAGGTGGTAAAAGCCCAAGCAGTCCTGGAAGAGAAGGAAAAGCAGGAAACACAGGGGGCCCTCTTACAACCAAAAAGGACAGTGCTGTAAGTAGGAGTGAGACCCAGAGACCTGTGTGCTACCATTGTAATAAAGCAGGTCATCTAAGAGCTAACTGCTGGAAACTATGGGGAAAACCTGTAGGGTTAATCAGGGCACGCCCGTCCAGTGAAGGAGAAGGGACCCTGATGGAAAGCACAGCTGAACAAGCTGTGGCTTTAACTACAGCAATGGTAAGACCCAGAAAGCATACTGCTGCAAGTGCAGGAAAATTTAATAGGATTCTTGAAGGCTATCAGGATTTTGTATGTGAAGAGAGAGTAACTCCATACCCCTCGAGTGGGGCAAGCAAGCCCATAGTAATTCTCCGGGACACAGGGGCCACTAGATCCCTTTTACTGGGAAAAGGCATGAACTATCCCCCAGAGAGTGCAGTAAATACCAGAATGGTGGTGAATGGTATTGGAGGGTAATGTACGCTTGTACCTTTACACCGGGTACACTTGGAGTGCGCCCTCGATTCGGGACCGCTGACCATAGGGATTGTCCCTAGTTTGCCTGCGGATGGGGTTGGCCTGTTCCTAGGTAATGATCTGGTGGGGGCGAAGGTGGTAGCTTCCCCAGTAGTGAAAGAGAGACTGCAGGAGGTCAGAGAGACAGGGCAGTGGCAGGAGACAGACCCCTGCAGTTTCTCTGAATGTGTATTGAATGGGGTCATGATCAAACCAGCTCCCCCAGAGGAGACAGAATTGGCACTGCAGGCAGGTGACCATGAGATCTGTCTGTCTGAGACTTTGGAAAGTTAGAAGGCCCAGGGAATGAATTAAATGAATCTTCCCTAGTTGAGGCTCAGCGAGTCAACCCAGTACTGAGAAAGTTAGCACAGGCTGCCCAGTCTGAAATTGCAGCAGAGAGGGTCTCTCTGATTGCTACTATTTAAAGAATGAGGTACTGATGAGGAAGTGGAGTTCCCCTCACAGTCCTGAGAGCAAGGACAGTGACAAGTGGTTCACCAGTTAGTGGTCCTGCATAGGTACTGGAGAAAAATATTAAGAATGGCCCATGAGATTACAGTGGCTGTACATATTGGTATATGAAAAACCAAAACCCCTATAAGACAGCAGTTTCACTGGCCAAACCTCCACATAGATGTGGTGGAGTACTGTAGGAGTTGCCACATGTGCCAGGTTGAGGGGAAACCCCAACCTGTAGTGAAATCTGCACCCCTAATTCTTGTATCGGCTTTTGGGAAATCCTCCAGCAGAGGGCTGGTGAACTGTAAGGGACCCTGCCAAGAACAAAAGGGGCCAGACAGGCACAACGCTGGCAAAAGGTTAGAAAGGAAAGGGGGAAAAAGGACCAAGAGGGCAGGTTAATGGAAGTCCGGGAGGAATCCAAGATGAAAACCCCTACTGTGCAGTCAGCCAACTCCAAAATGTTTGAAAAGTTAGACTCCACATCCTCCTATGTAAATGCAGACACCAGAAGCACCCCACCATAGTTGCTAACAGCACTTACAGGAACCTGCAGAGACAAAGAAGTCCTCAAAAGGGCAGAGAAACCATGAGGGTGATGCCTCACCTATTCGAAGTGCCACAGGGGAGGGCAGTAGAATCTGGACAAATAACTGAAAGCAGGAGTGTCCCAGAGGACAAAGGGAAGTTTAGCAAAGAATTCTCCCCCACAGTCAGGAAAAAAGGGAACCACCATCCCCTAAGGTGGAAAGCCCTTGCATGACTCATCAACGCACTGAAAGAGTTCAGAGTGGATCCACCCACTGCCAACGCCCATGAGCAGAACTCCAACCTAGGGCTAATTAAATCTAACCCACCCCCTGCAGACTTCAACAGAAACAAAGAATACCCTAGGCAGTCATGGAAATGTGCAAACTGGAAAACTTCCCCAAAAATCAAATGTTTATTGGGATGCCAAAAAGAGCAGTTTAAAGCAGCACTGCTACCAAGAAAAGACAGTCTGTAACAATTTTTAGGATTTCTGAATGATTGAGAGAGATGTGTGTGTGTTTTCCTGTACCTACTCTTCTCTCTAGTCCCTTTTTAATGAAATGCTCTTCTAAAAATTGCATTTAATTCCGCTGGGTGTGGAGGTATCATGAAGACCCCACCTGCCAAGAATGAGACATATTAATTTCATCATATGAAACATTAATTTTAAACTGTTGCTGGACTGAAGAGATGAACTGTTTAAAGAGATCAACAGTGGCTGGAAAAATTTGCATACTAAGAGACAGTTGCCTGGAGAGATAATAGAACTGCTACCTGATCCAATTAACCCAAATGGATTTTGATCACCAGACATTGAATGTGGAACAAGCCAACATTCCATTCACCACCCCCCCCCCCCCCCAACTGTGGGTGTCTACTAAGATGAAAGTAATCCACAAAAACGCAGGGGTGTTTGTTAAAAAACAACTAGTCACATGACTAACCTGCTGTCCCAGGTTTGGTTTTGAACTGCTCACAGAACAGTTTGAGTCAGATTGCAATTGAATTTGGAAGAATAGAGCCTCTCTCCTGCCTAGCTGTCTCTCTCTCTTTCTCTCAACATGAATCTCTGGATCCACTGAAGTGACTTAAACCTCAAGAGAGAAAAGACTCTTGCATTGAAACAAGTTTGAAAGCATCCACAGGACCCCAACAAAACAGCAAGACTTACCAGCAATCAAAGGCTCTACATCGAACTCAAAGGACAGTAAAGAAATCCCAGCTATTGTCTCGAACTTTTTCCCTTCATTCTTTCTACTTTTCTGTCTCTATCTGCGTGTGTGCTTATCGCATATGCATGCTAGCGTGGTCCCGTCGCGTATTCGTAGTCGTTAACCGAATTAGAATTTAAGGTTAATAAACTTCCACCTTTCTTGTTTAAATCTATGAAAACCTGTCTGGTTGATTTCTTTGCCTTACAATTAGAGTGCAGTGAACAAGGATTCACTGAGGGGGGAGCTAAAACACAGTGTTTGAAAAATTAAACCCTGTTATGGTCAAACCAGGCAAAGGCTGAGAGGGAATCCCTAGACCCCTTTCTCACCTGGTCGGAACACTACCAAGACGTTTGTTAGTATTTCGTCCAAACCTTAATGTTTCATCTAAAAGTCCTGTCGCTATTGGATTGTGTAAGAAATACATTCTCACAAGAGTATGTTGACGCCTTGTGGACTGATTTTGATTTGATTGGTTTAAAGTATTGTGCTGTAAAATGCTGTGATTTGGCTGTTGTGAATTATTTAATGTGTAAGTAAACTCAGCTAAGCAGACTTAGCCTAAACCCTCTGGTCTGGTGATGTGATATTTTCCATCATCCAGAAGCAACAGGAGAACATGGTAGACATCCAGTGTGATCCTTAATGATCAACATTATGTGATTAGCAGTCAACTGTTAAGCCTATGCATAATAATCCATTCACAGCATGTACAAGAGCAGGTTAAGGTTCATAGGGGGCTTGGTGTGCTTACGGAAATCACCTTTTTGCCATAAGTTTTGAGAAAATGGCCCAACTGTGACAGGAAGGTTTAGCTAAGTTCGGCAATCTCACATCAGTTGTGGCTTTTCTGTATTAATTTCCAATTAAGCGTTCTGACATTGTTGATCGAGGTCAAATGGATATCTGATCAGCGTCCATATGTTTTTCCTTGGCCACATCAACATGGGTTAGGGTATCAGCTAAAGCCAATATCAGTGGAAGAAGGAGAGGAGGAACAGGAGTTGGCAGCCCAAGAGCACAAAGGCTATTGAAGGAGGAAATGCAGGTAGCAGCAGTAATACTGAATCAGGGTACATTCTCTGGGTTTTAGCTCCCGGCAGAAGTCATGCAGACAGGGTCTCCAGCGGAGCAAAAACAACCAGGCCCTTTATGGTGTGAGGCCCATCAGAGTTTAACCCCCGGCCTTATCTACATGTGTCCCATCAGTCATCTGGTGGAAACCATAAGCAGTACTTCATACTGTCAGTGGCGTGTTAGATACCTTTTTAGCAGATGCTGTTACTTACATCTAATTCCCTTTACATCATCAATATCAAAGGCAAAGACAGAGGCTTTCTGAAAATTGACATTTTTCATGGTGAATCGGCCGTATTATATAGAATAGGGGTGTAAATGCAAAGTATTTGAGCTTAAGAGTATTAGGGGATCTCTCAGTGAGATCTCAGTATTGCAGTATGGTGAGGTAGGCTCCCAAGGTCAGGAAGCACTGGGACAGGAGTCCAGGATGCTGGAACACTGGAGATGGATGTTTTAGGAAGATTGGTTCTGGGCTGTTGATTTTGGGGAGAAAGATCTTGGATTTGGGGGCATTGGGTAAAGATTCTCAAGGGTCTGGGTGGGGGGCCATTGGAAGCAGCTATGTAATCAGAGAGCAGTGGGAATGCAGTCCTGGGGTTGCGCGATCCAGGAATGGTGAGGGGAGGAAAGAGATCGTGGAGTCTACCAGGATTCAGAAATGGGCGTTTTGCAAGACTGGGAACTTGCAGTAATGGGGGCGGGGAGAGGAAGTAAATCTAAATCGTTGTAGGGAGAGGGACCAAGAGATTAGCACTCAAACTACAGCTGACCCCTTTTGAACATCTGGTCCCAACCTGCCACATGTTCCCAGTTGCAATTAGAGAAATAAAACATATAACGGGATAATAGAATTGACAGGCATGTGCAGACTGAAACTTTTTACTCCTGCAGCCCAACCTGGGACTTGCCTCCCCACAGCCCTCTCACCCACGGTTGTTACACCAGCTCTCAGTTTCTGCCCACATGCTCCAGCTCATGCTCTCCCTCTTCTTGCCCAGGTGGTTAATAATATTTTTTCAACAGATGGACACAAGCATTGCTTTCTGCCAAATGCACTTCATGAAATCATATTTGATATTTTTGCAGGTACTATCCAACATTTGAAAAAGTGCAACAAACAGAATCAGAAACAGAGTCAAGAATTGGATAACCTACAATCTGAGCACTGTGTCAGCAGCCGGTATCAATTTGGTAGCACTTCACAACCAGACATTTATTCAATTTGCAACAAGAAAGATGAGCTATACTTAGAAACAGAAACTATTGGCACATCTTCAGAGATATCACAGGTACTGTACTTCATGGCTTGATACAAAGGTGAATTTTCAGGTACCAAAAGCGTAAAAGCTGATATATTTTCCGAAGCTCTTGTTTTGTTTTTGTGGCACGTTGTTACTTCATCTGTTAATGATTTACTGTAGCTCAGAAAAGAATGGCAGATGCTTTAAGATCAATGCTGCGTTCTTGTAAAAAAAAAATCAGACTATAATTGATGACCAGTAGATGTTGTGGCCTTAATTTTTCCCGGGGTGCAGGGGAGGGATGGGAAGGGTCTGGGGAGCATGGTAATGGGCGTTGAACCTGTCAAGGTGGGAGACGTGGACACCTTACTGCTCTTATTCGCTAGACTTATTCTAGACTTCTGTTGATGTGGATGAGTTATCCCCTGCATACTCTGTCCATTTCCTTAACCTTATCAGGATCAAAGCTGCTTTCACTGTTTCATAGTAACTGACCTCTGTTACAGAGTCAGAGGCAAAAAGCTCTTTTACCATTTCTGTGAAGCTGTTGGTTAAACACTGGGCCAGGTTTTGCTTGAAAAATAAAGGCGTGTTAACAATACACATCATTATTAACTTTGTTTGTGGGAGTCTCTGGCCAGTATTTATTGTCCATCCCTAATTGCCCCTGAACTGAGTGACTTGTTAGGCTTTCAGAGGGCATTTTAAGAGTCAGTCTCATTGCTTTGGATCTGGAATCAAATGTAGGACAAAGCAGGTAAGGACAGCAGATTTCCTTTCTCTAAAGGTCATTAGCGAACCAGATGGGTTTTTGCAATAACTGCACGGCTATCATTCGACTAGCCTTTTAATTCTAGATTTATTAATTAATTTGAATTTCATTAGTTGCCATGGTGGGATTCAAACCCATATCCCCAGAGCATTAGCCTAGGCTGTCAATAGCTAGTCTAATGATATTACCACGACACCACTGCTTCCCTTAGATGCAAATCACCCAACAAGTTCAGGGGATTAAGTGATAGGTGTGAGTTTCAAATCTCCAGATTTGCTGATTGATTTACGCTTCACACAAGTGACATTGTGCCCTGAGCCTCCCCTTTATTTTTAAGAATTTTCTGCATTTGCACATCAATTGTCCATGAAACTCACTGCAGCATTGAGGAGCTTTTTAACAACTTGATCATTGTTAATGACTGCCAATCAACCTCTCTGGTCCAGAAATTGAACAACTTAAGGTGTGGAGTCTCATTGATCAAGAGGAAATAGTGTGGATCCCGCCATTCACTGAGGCCCCAGAAGCCCTGTTGCCTTCGCCGTGTCATCATCAGCTCACACTTCCAGCAAGTTACAGTGCAAAAAAATAATTGAGCTGAAGATTGAGGAGAAAAGTTTAACTAACAGGGGGACACTGCAAGATACCCAACTCCAGCAAGATCTAACCCCATATTTTCTTCTCACATGTAGCATTCTTGACATAATTGAACTTGTTGAAACAGTCTTTTTTTGTTAGATATTTCAGTAGGTTTTCATCTACAGCTGTAAGTCAGTTATAAATGGCTTAGAACTGGTGTAAATCCTGCAAGAAAGGTCAAGTGCTAATGACCCTCAATTCTCCAGGTTATGTTCATTTGAATAATTATTCACAGCACTAGGTGCTGACTTAGACAGCTCTAGGGAGCACACAAGTGACGTGGAGTAAAATTATGCGTAACGTAAAGCATCTCTGATAACCGGAAAAAACAATTGAAAAATGGTCAAACGGCCCATTCTGTGCCCTTTTAAATGAACCTTTAACTGACCTGCCAGTCCTCCCGGCAGTTAATTTAATTTTTTTTCCCTCTGATCAAATTTCACTGTTTTTTCAACTACCTGTCCGTAACTAGATTTGTGATTGAATTTCTTTCCCTCCCTTAAACCCTAATAATAAATGACTGCTTCAACAACATGGATTTTAAAGTTAAAACCAAGAAGTAGGGTTTATTAACACACTCAAACTCAGGAAGGGGTTTAACTTTGCCATGCACACTTACAAACATTAGGGAAAGGTTAAAGGCATAAAAAAAAGACAAGGACATTTATTAAATAGAAACTTATCTTAACTACTAGCTAATATGGGTTTCATATAAAACTAGGGCCTATGAATATAAAAAAAAGTTCCAAGATTGTAGATCACCGATTAGAAATTCTGAATAGGGGAGGAGCTGTTGAAGATATCTCTTATCTTATATCACTCTCAAAGGTGATTGTGGAGACCACTAAATTGCTGAAATCACCTTATTTTTGTCGGAGAGGAAATGGGTAGAAATCAGACCTTTTCTGCTGTTACTGCAGCTTGTCTTCGAGTTGGTTTGTTTCTTGCTGGGTTTTTCAAAATGTGGCTTCTCTTTAATTTTTCTTGTTGAAAAGCCCTTAGAGAGAAAAGTCAATGCAGCTTGAAGACAGGCTGTGGCTTCTTGCAGGGAGATGTCTCTCTAGAACATGGCAGCTGTCTAATGGAGGACAGGCTGCACTCACAAACGGTTACAGTTCCGAGTCAGTACAGGTTGGATAGGGCTCTCCTGGGTTCTAAAGCTAGACTCTTTTCAAGGGGCTGTCCCACGTGACCTCTCTCCTCCATTTTGACAATCAGAACACAGAAGTACAAACTTAAAACATGCTGTATAAAATAGCGGTTGACGTTAATACTCAAATGCACAATGTAATTCACAAGAGGGTTCGCTTCCATTCATGACCGCCCCTAGCAACCTTTTTTTACCCAGTTTCCTGGGCATGGTTTGCCATTGACACCTGGCACATCCACATGCTGGGAAATTTGCATGCAGGACGTCTCTGCCCCACATTTCAATACGTGAATGAAACTCCAGCCTGTTTTGGTCTGGAGCTTAAGAGGCATATCTTCAACACTGACTGAAATCACACAGGATGAATAATAGACTGAGATCGGGTTAAACCAACATCGACTAAATTTGCTGCTCTGTTTGCATCCATTTTTGGAAATGAGGTTTTCAACTTGCTGTTTGTAGTGTACATTAATGATTTAGACGTGAATATAGGAGGTATGATCAGTTAATTCACAGATGACACGAAAATTGGTGGTGTCGTAAATAGTGAGGAGGAAAGCCTTAGATTACAGGACGATATAGATGGGCTGATAAGATGGACGGAGCAGTGGTGAATGGAATTTAATCTTGAGAAGTGTGAGGTGATGCATTTTGGGAGGACTACAAGGCAAGGGAATATACAATGGATGGTATGACCCTAGGAAGTACAGAGGATCAGAGGGACCTTGGGGTGCTTGTCCATAGACCACTGAAGGTAGAAGCGCAGGTAGATAAGGTGGTTAGGAAGGCATATGGGATACTTGCCTTTATTAGCTGAGACTTAGAATATAAGAGCAGGGAGGTTATGATGGAGCTGTATCAAATGCTAGTTAGGCCACAGCAGGAGTACTGTGTACAGTTCTGGTCACCACACTATAGGAAGGATGTGATTACATTGGAGAGGGTGCGGAGGAGATTCACCAGGATGTTGCCTGGTGAATGCTGGAGCATTTCGGCTATGAAGAAAGACTGGATAGGCTAGGGTTGTTTTCCTTAGAGCAGAGAAGGGTGAGGGGGGACCTGGGCGGCACAGTGGCGCAGTGGTTAGCACTGCCGCCTCACAGCTCCAGGGTCCCGGGTTCGATTCTGGGTACTGCCTGTGTGGAGTTTGCAAGTTCTCCCTGTGTCTGCGTGGGTTTTCTCCGGGTGCTCCGGTTTCCTCCCACAAGCCAAAAGACTTGCAGGTTGGTAGGTAAATTGGCCTTTATAAATTGTCACTAGTATAGGTAGGTGGTAGGGAAATATAGGGTCAGGTGGGGATGTTGGGTAGGAATATGGGATTAGTGTAGGATTAGTATAACTGGGTGGTTGATGGTCGGCACAGACTCGGTGGGCCGAAGGGCCTGTTTCAGTGCTGTATCTCTAATCTAATCTAATCTAATCTAATCTGATTGAGGTATACAAAATTATGAGGGGCATTGATAGGTTAGATAGGAAGAAACTTTTTCCCTTAGACGAGGGGTCAATAACCAGGGGGCATAGATTTAAGGTAAGGGGCAGGAGGTTTAGAGGGGATTTGAGGAAAAACTTTTTCACCCAGTGGGTGGTTGGAATCTGGAATGCGCTGCCTGAAGTGGTGGTAGAGGCAGGAACCCTCACAACATTTAAGAAGTATTTAGATGAGCACTTGAAATGCCATAGCATACAAGGCTACGGGTCAAGTGCTTGAAAATGGGCTTAGAATAGTTAGGTGCTTGATGGCCGACACAGACACGATGGGCCGAAGGGCCTGTTTCTGTGCTGTAGAACTCAATGACTCTCTATGACTCTAACTGTCTGACAAGTTATTTCTGGGATTGACTGCGGTAGATACTCTGGAGTTTTACATGATTATCTTTTAGATTGGCACAACACTAATCTCATTCTGTTCACCTATGAATTCAGGATGATGTGGATGATAACAACGATGGTGAAAAGGATGACACAGATTGCAACGCCAGTTATTGCGGTAAGGACAAACTAATGGACTTTGACAGAGCTGTAGTAGGCTAATTTTCATAGAGATTTATATATGCAGAGGTCTTTAAGATTATCGAGGAGTTTGAAAGGGTGGACATGAAAAAACTTGTGGGTGAGTCCTGAGCAAGGGCCCTTTAATATAAGATGGGCACTAATGGGCCAATTAAAGAAATTAGGAGGAATTTCTTTACACAGAGGTGAGAGAAAGTGTCGCGTGGAGTGGTTGAAGTAGATAGCGTTAATGCAAATATCCAAAATATTATTTTGTAGTTTATCATGAAAAAATTATGACTGCATAATTGGTGTTTTTAATTGGTGTTAAAAGGTAAGCTTTTATTCAAGGTGGTTAAAGCTGTAATAAAGTTGTTCCCGGACAAGATAGAGGCCCTGAAATTTATGGAGGGGGTTGGTCATAGCAACCCAGAAATGTGGGTAATGCAGAGGTCCTGCTGAATTTAATGGCAGAACCTCATTTAATTTCTTTTTCCCTGTTTCCTGTCCAGCAGCCAGCCAGCTGTTTGGTGGGAAGGCAGACGCTAGAAGGCGGGACCTGGGTGGCGGAGATGAGGGAGGGAGAGATTGCAGTGCAAGGGGAGCAAGTGACTTGAAGAGATTGTGGGTCAGTGAGGAGGATATCATGGGTGGGGGTTGGGGGGGTGTCTTTGGATTGCAGGGAGATTGGATTGTAGGTCGGGGAGATCGTTGCTTGGTGCTATGGAGATCGGATCGTAGGTTTGGTGGGATGAGGGAGGGTGCTTCAAGAGGGTGCTTGGAGAGCTAGGGTGAGAAGCACTCCTGCTCCTCCTGGCCCACAAGCAGTGCTGGAAAGGCACTTAGCTGCTGCATCCAGCATTCTCGTCTCCCTTCAGCCGCCAGGTTTTCCAAACTTGTTTTACAGCAGCTAAGTCTAAAAGGCTGTTTGAATTTGAGGGATGCAGCCTTGTTAGCGTAATTAAATAACTGAGCCACCTCTTGAGAGTCGGCTAGTTGCTCAACCCCAACCGGCCTCCGTGAAAACTGGAAGTGGGCGCATTCGAGCCAGTTTGGGATTGGGTTTCAGATTTTTAAAATTTAACCTACCCCTTGCCACTCTCCTGCCTGTTGGGGGTTTAAATTACACCCCCCCACCCCCCAGCAACCCACCACCACCCAAGTGTAGTTTACATTGCTTAAAATGAAATCCAATACCAATGGAAAATATGAAATATCCAAAATCATTATTTTTTGTACTGTTTCCCAGATACTGATATTGATAAATCTGTCCCCAAGGAAGATACCTTGGATCAGAAGGCAGCTATTGGTGTTGAAGATGAGGTCAGATAAAAATACTTCATTACTAATAAGTACAAGTTGTTTTTGTTTCTATGGGTTTGCTTTATAATATAATTTTTTTACTTTAGGGATTAAGATGTCACTCTGATTTTATCTGCCAAAGGACCTTTCAATAAAGTAGACAGTGCCAGTTCTACGGATATACAGAGAGCCTCTTACCTGCTGCATAAAATGAATCTGCACCTTTCTTTAATGAAGGGAATGATCCATCAAGTAATTCAAAATATAACTTAGAATTTCTCCAGTGTTGTCTACGACAGCGCAGATTTTTCATGACTTTTGTGGGGTGAGGGGGGAACGAATTCTCGTGGGCATTGTGCCCAATAAAGTTTTAAACTCCTGAGCCTGCCTAACCTTCCTGGATCAGGTTTGCTTTACTAGACACGGTAAACTCTCAACATATAATATGCCCTACAGCAGAAGTTAAAAGGGGATGCATTTTTAAAAGGGTGCTGTCAGAACACTCGTGTTTGGTGCATGGTATCCTGCAAGGTCTGATGATAAATGTAGAGGATTACAATAATTGCATCAATGCAGCCATTCACAAAGGCTTCTCAGAACTACAGTCTATCGTAGATGAAGAAGTAGAACTTGCATTTATATAGCACCTTTCACAAACTCAAGACGTTGCAGAGGTCATTACAGCTAATTAAGTACTTTTTATATGTAGTCATTGTTGTGATGTAAGAAATATGGAAGTCAATTTTGAGCACGGCAAGGTCCTACAAACAGGAATGACCAGATAATCACAATTATCTCCTGAGAGAGCTGATGGGGAGGGTGGGGGGGGGGGGGGGGGGTGGTGTTCGGTTTAATGTCTCATCTTAAAGAGAGCACCTCTGACAGTATGTCAGCCTAAGTCCCTAGAAGGGGACTTGGGGTGATTGAGCTACAGCTGACCCCTAGCAACCCATGGCAATTCCAAGGCCATATGGAGGAGAACTTCAAGTGACAGACGCCCAAGGAGTTGGAGTGATTTTTAAAAAAATTTGCTTGTGGGATGTGAATGTCGCTGGCAAGGCCAGCATTTATTGCCAATCCCTAATTGCCCTTTAACTGAGTGGCTTGCTAGGCCATTTTTTTTTTTAAAGAGTCAACCACATTGCTGTGGGTCTGGAGTCACATGTAGGCCAGACAAGGATGGCAGATTTCCTTCCTTAAAACACATTAGTGAACCAGATGGATTTTTACAACAATTGACAATGGTTTCATGGTCACCATTAGACTAGCTTTTTTAAAAATTCCAGATTTATTAATTGAATTCAGATTTCACCATCTGCAGTGGTGGGATTCAAACCCATGTCCCCAGAGCATTAGCTTGTACTCTGGGTTATTAGTCTGGTGACATTACCACTACACCACTGCCTTCCACGAATGCTCAGACTGCTGCTGTGGATGCCTGCAGTTCCAATTTACAACAGGCTATATGCTAGGCCATTCAATAGAGAACCATTATACAGAGCTTCACTATCTTTATTGATAGCCGGATGATTGCTCCCACATGGTGATGCTGGTGTAACCCAGGTTAGGAGGGGGCAAGAAATCAGCCAGGGCTCCTATTCCTAATTATTATGAAAGTGGCACCTGTTGCAAAGTGCATTTGTGAGTGCTAACACTCACTAACCTAACCAGGTTAGCTCCTGGTCTGGCAACACCTGAATTTTAAAATTCTCATTCTTGTTTTCAAATCCCTCCAAGGCCTTACTGCTCCCTAAATCTGTAATCTCCTCCAACCCTTAGAGATCCCTGCACTCCTCAATTCTGGCCTCTTGCGCATTCCTAATATTCTTCGCTCTACCATTGGCAGCCATGCTTTCAGCTGTCTAGGCTTAAGTTCTGGAATTCCATCCCTAATCCTCTCTGCCTCTCTACCTCTTTCCTCCTGTAAAATACTCTTTTTTCACAATCTATTCAGCACCTGTCCTAATATTTATTTCTGTGGTTCATTGTCAAATTTTGTTTGATAACACTCCTGTGTAGAGCTTAGGGATGTTTTATTATGTTAAAGGTACTATATAAATGCAAATTGTTGTGTGGACATTGATTGAGGACAGGATTGGGTTTGGAATTGCTCCTGCCTGTGATTGAATAGAGTTCTTCTCTTTCTTTTGGGCCTCCTTATCTCGAGAGACAATGGATACGCGCCTGGAGGTGGTCAGTGGTTTGTGAAGCAGCGCCTGGAGTGGCTATAAAGGCCAATTCTGGAGTGACAGGCCCTTCCACAGGTGCTGCAGAGAAATTTGTTTGTTGGGGCTGTTGCACAGTTGGCTCTCCCCTTGCGCCTCTGTCTTTTTTCCTGCCAACTACTAAGTCTCTTCGACTCGCCACAATTTAGCCCTGTCTTTATGGCTGCCCGCCAGCTCTGGCGAATGCTGGCAACTGACTCCCACGACTTGTGATCAATGTCACACGATTTCATGTCGCGTTTGCAGACGTCTTTATAACGGAGACATGAATAGAGTAGTTGAGGGGAATAGCATAGATGCCTTTAAGGGAAAATTAGTTAACTGAATGAGGGAGAAAGTATATGCAGATAGGGTGAGATGAAGTAGAGTAGGATTGAAGTATAAACAATGGCACAGACCGGTTGAGCTGAATTGCTTGTTTCGGTGCATTAGTACAGTGTGATAGGGTGCTAACACTCACTGGGGTTGATTTTGACTTTTGACCGAATGTCAGAGTGTGAAGTGGCCTGACCTCATTTCAGTTTGGCATACAGACGCTCCAGTACAGCTTAGCAGACTGAGGCCTCAAGATCAGGTCAATGTGGCCACCAGCAAGGTAAGTGGTGGTGGGGGGATGTGAGGGTAGGTTGTATTCGTGGAGGGTGGGGCAGAAGTGACCCAGATTGTTGTTTTTCAGCCCCAGAGGATAAAAGTAATTCAACCCTTGGCCTTTAGTGGGCCTTCACTCTGATTCACATATTAAAAGAGGTCTATCACTAGAAACAGGTGCACACTTTAGACGCCAGACAGTAGGCCCCTTTTAAAATGGAGCCAGCCCCAAGGAAATGAGGCTATTTTGGGGCTATTACTGCCCACTAAAAACCAGGAAGTTATTGTAAAATGTCTCCTTTTCCACTTAAAGGACTATCATACTCCTGATCTGAAGAACGGGCTTGAGATCTATTCTCAGGTTCCTACCTGTACAGCTGTAAGGCAGCTGCTAAGAGGTAGAACAGGCTAGGGCTCTTCTCTCTAGAAAAGAGATGACTGAGGGGTGACCTGATAGAGGTCTTTAAGATTATGAAAGGGTTTGATAGGGTGGATATGGAGAAAGTGTTTGTACTTGCGATTAAGAGCAGAACTATGGGCCATAAATATAAGCTAATAAATAATAACTAATAAATCGGGAATTCAGGAGAAACTTCTTTACCCAGCGAGTGGTTAGAATGTAGAATTCGCTACCACAGGGAGTAGTTGAGGCGAAAATCATGAATGCATTTATAGGGAAGATAGATGAGCATATGAGGGACAAAGGAATAGAAGGATAAATTGATGAGAATGATGAAGAGGGTGGGAGGAAGCTCGTGTGGGGCATAAATATTGACATGGATCTTTTGGGATGAATGGATGTTTCTGTGAATACAAGAAATAGGAGCAGGAATAGACCATACGGCCCATCAAGCCTGCTCCACCATTCAAAACTATCATGGCTGATCTTAGGATTCAGCTCCACTTTCTGCCCGCTAACCATACCCCTTAATTCTGAGACACCAAACATCTGTCTATCCCAACCTTAAATGTATTCAACAATGCAGCATCCATAACCTCTGGGGTAGAGAATTCCTGTACTCCAATCCCCTTGCAATAAAGGCCAACATGCCATTTGCCATCCTAATTGCTTGCTGTACCTGCATGTTAACTTTCTGTGTTCCTTGTACAAGCACACCCAAGTCTCTTTGAAGATCCACCTTTGAAAAAATATTCTGCTTTTCTATTCTTACGACCAAATTGCATAACTTCACATTTCCCTACATTATACTCCATCTGCCATCACTTAACCTCTCCATATCTCTTTGCAGCCTCTCTGTGTCCTCCTCACAATTTACCTTTCCACGTACCTTTGTATCATCAGGAAACTTAGATACTTTACTCTCTGTCTCTTCATCTAAGTCATTAATTTAGATTGTAAATAGCTGAGACCCCAGCACTGATCCTTGCGGCATTCACTATTTACTGCCTGCCAACTTGAAAATGCCCCTTTTTTAAAATTCATTCAGGGATGTGGGCGTCGCTGGCTAGGCCAGCATTTATTGCCCATCCCTAATTGCCCTTGTGAAGGTGGTGGTGAGCTGCCTTCTTGAACCGCTGCAGTCCATTTGGGGTAGGTATACCCACAGTGCTGTTAGGAAGGGAGTTCCAGGATTTTGACCCAGCGACAGTGAAGGAATGGCGAAATAGTTCCAAGTCAGGATGGTGTGTGACTTGGAGGGGAACTTGCAGGTGGTGGTGTTCCCATGCATTTGCTGCCCTTGTCCTTCTAGTTGGTAGAGCTCGCGGGTTTGGAAGGTGCTGTCTAAGGAGCCTTGGTGCATTGCTGCAGTGCATCTTGTAGATGATACACACTGCTGCCACTGTGTGTCGGTGATGGAGGGAGTGAATGTTTGTAGGTGGGGTGCCAGTCAAGCGGGCTGCTTTGTCCTGGATGGTGTCGAGCTTCTTGAGTGTTGTTGGAGCTGCACCCATCCAGGCAAGTGGAGAGTATTCCATCACACTCCTGACTTGTGCCTTGTAGTTGGTGGACAGGCTTTGGGCAGTCAGGAGGTGAGTTACTCGCCTCAGGATTCCTAGCCTCTGACCTGCTCTTGTAGCCACGGTATTTATATGGCAACTCCATTTCAGTTTCTGGTCAATGGTAGCCCCTAGGATATTGATTTATGCCCACTCGTTGCTTCCTGTTTGTTAATCAATCATCTATCCATGCTAATATATTACCCCCAGCTCCCTGAGCCCTTAACTTGCCAATTAACCTTTTGTGTTGCACCTTATTGAATGCCTTTTGGAAATCTAGGTATACTGCATCTACTGGTCCCCCTTTATTTACCCTACTAGTTACATCCTCAAAAAACTCTAATAAATTTGTCAAACAGGATTTCCATTTAGTAAAACCATGTTGACTTGTTCTAATCATACTGTGCTTTTCTAAGTGCATTGTTAAGACTTCCTTAATAATAGATTCCAACATTTTCCCAACAACTGATGTTAGGCTAAATGGCCTGTAGTTTCCTGTTTTCTCTCTCCCTTCTTTCTTGAAAAGCAGTGTAACATTTTCCAACTTCCAATCTGATGGGACCATTCCTGAATCTAGCGCATCCACTATATCTGCATCTATCTCTTCTAGAACCCCAAGGTGTAGGCCATCAGGTCCTGGAGATTTGTCAGATTTTAGTCCCTTAAATTTCTCTGCTGATATGAATTTTCTTAATTTCCTCACTTTTTAGCCCCTACTCTATTTCTGGGATGGAACTTGTGTCTTCTACTGTGAAGGCAGACACAAAATATTTGTTCAGTGCCTCTACCATTTCCTCATTCCCCATGATAATTTCTCCTGTCTCTGCTTCTAAGGGACCAGTGTTTACTTTAGCTACTCCCTTTTGATATACCTGTAAAGGCTCTTATAATCTGTTTTTATATTACTGGCTAGTTTACCCTCAAATTCTATTTTTTTCCTTTTTTTAATCAACTTTTTGATGGCCCTTTGCTGGTTTCTAAAACACTCCCAACCCTCAGACTTGCTACTCTTTTTTGAACATTGTAAGCCTTTTCTTTTAATCTAATACTGTGGAAGTGAGCAGAAAGGCATGGCACTATGCTTAATGGGAAATATAGCCAAGTTAGGAATAGTAGCTTTGCTAAGCTTTGATTTTAAGTGGCAGAAACCACAATGAAATAGTTAAAAGTAAAGGCAGAGAGTGTGAGATTGTAAAGACTAGCTGACACTGGTAATTGCAAGGACATCGGTTCTTTTATGGCCTGATTGTGTGACCCCCTGTGGTTTGAAACAAATGGACTCCTGTGAAACATGCTGTCCATCCCTGTGTGAGTGATGATAAGGAATATAGGGCCCCTCGTATATGATACGACTACTGCTTGGTGTTACTGCAGGCTGCAACTTGATAAAGATAACAGGATCACAGGACTCATGACAATTGTGGGAAGCGAAACCAGAATGTTGTTTCTCATACCTCTGCTTTTGCTAATTATCTTGCTTGTCTGTTTTCTTTTATCTTGCTGATGTAAAACAATATTATGTTAGTAACAAGTAGGTATTGAGAATAGAGGGTATTGTTAACCTCAGTAACAAATGTACTCCACGTTATCACCTGGTTGAAATTTAAATTGTACTGCACTGATTGGTTAAACAAGGGGGTGTAGCATGAATCTTAATGTATAAACAGTAGTATCTGTATCACGAACAACACTTACTCTAGTGGACCAGACAGACTCTGGGTGGAGTCAGTGTCGTTGTATTAGAGTAAGACAGCCGGCTAAATGCGCAAATAAAGTAATTGATTTTACCTACACATCCGACTCGGTATATTTACTGAACCAGACTGAAGGCAAAAAGAACTCAGATTTACAATACTATCCTTGACTTCCTGGTCTTTCTTGCTGAGTTTTTGTTTTTCAAAAGAATGTATTTTTGTTGAACATTTTGAATTGTTTCTTTAAAGGTTTCCCACTGTTCATTTACTGTCATACCTTTTAGTCTATTTACCCAATTTACCTTAGCCAGTTTTCCCTTCATGCCTACGTAATTGGCTTTGTTTAGGATTCTTGTTTGTGATTGGAGCATGTCGCTTTCAAATTTAACATGGAATTCATTTCTTCCACAATGGTATTATGATCACTGTTTCCCAGTGGATGTTTTACTATGATGTTGCTAATTAACCCTGCTTCATTACACAATACTAGATCTAAGATAGCTTTATCTCTAGTTGGCTTCACAACGTATCGCTCTAACAAATTGTCCCAAAAACATTCTACAACCTCATCTTCTAAACCACTCCTACCAATTTCATTGTCCCAGTCTATATGAAGATTAAACTCCCCCACAATTATTACATTACCTTTGTTATAAACTCCAATAATTTCTTGTTTAATACTCTGTCCAACAGTATAACTACTATTTGGGGGCCTATAAACTACTCCCACCAGTGTTTTCTGATTCTTGCTATTCCTTATTTCTACCCATACTGATTCTGCTTCATGATCTTCTGAGGCCAGATCCTTTCTCACTAATGCCCTTACGTCATCCTTTATCATCAGTGCTACCCCTCCTTCTTTGCTATTCTGTCTTTCTGAAATATTGTGTACCCTGGAATATTTATTTCACAGCCTTGATCACCATGTAACCATGTCTCTGTAATGGCGATTAGATCTAAATCATGTACCTTTATTTGTGCCACCAGTCCAACTATCTTATTGCAGATGCTTTGCGCATTCAGATATAGAACCTTTAATTTCATTTTTTAGCTTCTATTCCCTTCAATGATCTTATTTGCTGATGTACAATTTCTGTTAAATTCTCTGTCCCTTCCAGTCCCATTCTGCTGAGAGCCAAATACTGCTCAAATGAAAAGTAAATGAAAGGTGGCAGCAGGGATAATACAAGGATGTGTGGCAATAATTACTTTGTTCAGTATTCAGCATGTGAATCCATATCTCTCTTTGTTATGACCGCAGTGAGACCGTTAAAAATGAGATATGAACCCTGTTACAACCTCAGAGAGATCTGAACGTGAAAAAGACTAGATGTGAACTCCCAGACCAATTTAACGAATTGCACCAGATTTCACATTTGACTTTTATTCAACGACTAAACTAAAAGAAATCCCCAATTAACTAAATAGTACTTTGTATGTAGCCAATACAAGTAAAAGTATTTTCTTTTTATTTTCTTATTCAAACATCTGAAAACCTCACACCACGTTTATAAATTACAAACAGTCCTTTTTGCTAATGAAATCCTTTGTGGTTAAAAGTCCCAAACTCCTCCCAGTTGCAATAGGTTGGATCTCCCTGACTGTTCAAAAATCAATATTCTTTTCGGTCACTCCTCTGAGCACTTCTGACTTGGACATCTGTGAATAATGTGATTTCCGGTAGTCCTGTGGGTCCTTCACTCCACCGCAAACTTCAACTCTCAAAACAGGTTCAAGTTTTCACAGCCTTTCACTGTATATCTTCAGAGAGCAGGTGTTCATTCTCTCTCTTTCTCCAGCTGCCGCTGCTGGGTGTCTTCTCTTACACCTTGCCTCGAGGCCACGCCCTAATGAGTACCCTTCTTACAGCCTGTCCTGAGGCTGATTCCTTCTCTTACAGCCCATTTGCCTTCCAAAGGTCTGTTAACTTAATCTGCACTTAGAAGTCAATAGCTTACTGTTCTGCTCCAAAATGCAGAGACCATAAATCTGGGTTCACAGTGTCACTCGGGCCTTTCCATTGTTAACACCTGCCTGGTTCATTTGCAATTTCTCTATTACTGACGCTGTTTTATGACCCAAAAGTCTGGGCAGGCAAAACCCATTGTTCTTCAGGTGTTAGCCTGCAGAATCTGTTTTTTTTTTGAGAAGACAGTCGTTGATCTGTATTCTCTCTTGTCCTGGTAACCTTTTCCAGAGTCACCTGACTGTCTGGACTCCATCTTGAACTTTTAAAAGTCACAATTTTAAAAACATAATCATGTTACAAGGTTCAGTGTTCATAACATCTCCTGCCTAAAAATAGAAAAGTCATTACCAGAGTGATGGTTTTTCTTATAACATAATCACTTCTAATATTGTAAACATTTCCCATTATGAACATTTTGCAAGTTACACAGTTAACAACAATATTTTATATTTCTGAGTTGTTTGCCTCCATTATGCCCCTTATTTAAATTCTGTATAGAGCATCGGCAATTACATTGCAACATGTACAATCTTTAGGGTAAACGGTTGTAACCAGGGGTCGGCAACGTGTCCGTGGTAAAAATTTTGAGGTCCTTGACTGCTAATTTCAGGCACGAGAAATTTCCCATTGACTTTTACTTTCAACCAGTTCGTTTTTAAAAAAATCGCAGCAGTCAGTTTCAGTTTCACAGCTAACAGGTGCTCAGAACGGGAACAGCGGCTTCCAATTCAGAAAGGTTCGGAACTTTCTGGCGGGTTCCGATTTTTTTAAAAAGCCCACCAGAAAGCCACAAACGTGTCCGAATTGGAAGTCGCTCTTCCTGCTTTGAGCACCTGTCAGCTGTGAAACTGAAACTGTGACTTTTTTTAAAAAACGGACCAATCACAAAGCTGAGAGTTTCCGCTCTCTACAACTATCAGAGAAAGAGGCAGGGAAGGGAGGGGGAGGACAGAAAGAGAGAAAGGGAGGGAGGGAGAGAGGGGGGTAGAGAGAGAGAGAAAGTGGGGGCAGAGAGAGAGAGTGTAGCGAGAGAAAGGGCAGAGCGAGAAGGGGCAGAGAGTGAGAAAGGGCAGAGAGAGAGTGGAAGCAGAGAGATAGAGTACAGAGAGAGAAGGGGGTGGGGCAGAGAGCGAGGGAGTAGGGCAGAGAGAGAGGGAGGGGGAGAGAGTGGGAGTGAGGGAAGAGAGTGAGGGGGGGCAAAGAGAGAGAGGGACAGAGAGAGAGAGAGAGGACATAGAGTGGGGGGAACGACACAGAGAGGGGGACACAGAGTGGGAGGGAGAGAGAGTGGACAGAGATGCAGACAGACAGACACAGAGAAAGAAGTGGGAGAGAGAGTGATCAAAATGACTTCTGACAATGGACATCTATCCGGAGTACTCCACATTGCTACAGCAAGTGTGCAGACAAACAATTGACTTCTTGTGCAAGCAAGAAAATGCCTGGTGTCCAACATAGTGACCAAAAAGTAAGTCAATAAATTAGTCTTCTCATTTAAAGATTCTTCACAGAAATGCACCCTTGTTGTTTTGATTAATAGTAAGATAAATTATTAATGCCTTTATCTTTCTGAAATTGTCTCACTGGCCCCCTATGTTAGGCAAAAATTGTAATGTGCCCTCCATGTGAAAATGTTGGGCATCCCTGCTTCAAGCCTTTAACGTTATGTTTTAAAATAACCTGGCAGCAAAATTAGTTGCAAAAGTAATTTGCATTGGCATTGCATACTATTTTGCTTGCTAGCTAGTTAGCTAATACAGTTTTTTAATATTTGTCAGTTCCGAAGAAGGGTCACTGACCCGAAACGTTAACTCTGCTTCTCTTTCCACAGATGCTGCCAGACCTGCTGAGTGGTTCCAGCATTTCTTGTTTTTATTATAGCTAATACAGTTGTGCTGCTCTCCATTGATATTTGTATGCTTAGCTACTTTATTTATAGGGAGAAATGAGGTTTAAATTGGACTGTGTTTCGATAGCATTGGATAAGATATATACTTTATACACAGATTAATTCCCCTCCATGTCTGTGGCTTAGTCAATAATTTTGTCAATTGTCTGTGGTGCAAAATGTTGGTGCCTATCCCTGGTTGTAACATTGAAATAATTCCATCGAAATAATCTAGCCTTCTTGGTTTTTAATTTTTCTAGAAACCTCATTAGATTATTGTTATTTCCCATTGGCCATTATTGACGTATACTTCAAAATGTTGAAGAGCCAATATGAGACCTAAACCCTGCTTCTCAATAATGGAGTATTTCTTGTACTTATTCAGTTTTCTAGAAAAATAACTGGCTGGTTGTTTGATTCCATTTACATCCTGGAGTAATATTGATCCTACTCCTACAGCACTGGCATCAACAGCCAAAAGGGCTTGCCAAAATGTGGTGCCGCTAGATTGGTTTCATTTATTAAAATGGCCTTTAACTTTTCAAGCGTCATTTGACAGGATTCTGTACACTGAATCTTCACGCCCCTTTTTAATCAATTTGTCAGTGGAGTTACTACTGTACTGAAGTTAGGAATGACTTTCTGGTAGAACCTGTACATCCCTAGGAGTTGTATAATCTCCCTTTTTGTCTAGGGACTGGAAAATCTATTATTGCCTGAACTTTAGCTTCCCTAGGCAACACTTGACCTTAACCCACTACATGTCCTAAATAGGTGACCTTAGCCTTAGCAAATTCTCTCTCTCTAACCTGTTGAACAGTGCCTTTAAGTGTTTAACATGGTCTTCCCAGGTGTCACTGTATACCAAAAGATCATCAAGATACACAACACAATTGCTTAGTCCAGCAATCACCTGGTTGGTCAACCTTTGAACTGTGGCTGGTGCATTTTCCATACCAAACAGCATGATTTATACTGAAATAGGTCATTTGGGGTCACGAAGGCAGAAATTTCCTTAGCTTGGCCGGTTAAGGGGTCATGCCAATAACCTTTCAGTAAGTCAATTTGCTAATAAAAACTGAATTCCCTACTCTGTCAATACAATCCTCATGTTATGGGATTGGATAAGATTCTGTTTTAGATACTACACTGACTTTCCGATAATATAAAATCTTTTGGAACCATCTGATTTTGGTTCTAGCACCACTGGTGAGCTCCAGCTCTTTTGACTAGGTTCAGTTATATCATTCTTTAGCCAATTTATCAGGATGGAGTTGATAAGGGTTCTGTTTAATGGGTGTAGCTGTTGCCACATCAACTTCATGTATGGCCAGAGGAGTTCGACCTGGCTTATCTGCACGTATGACTTTAAACTATTTTAACAGTTCAATCATATTCCTTTTATGCTGTTCGGAAAGACAGAGTAGAACTGTATCTAGATTTTCTAAAACTTCTGTGTATGCCAGTTTCATCGCAGGGGGTTCAATCTGAGAGTTCTCAGTCTCTGCCCTTTCTTCCAGTTCATCAAAAGTAACTTTATCTTTAACCTGGTCTTCTGTCATTTGACAAATATTTACTGGCTGACAAGGTCATGGTCATAGTATCTTTCAACATATTCATGTGACACACTGACTTTTCCATCTGTCTGGGGTGCTAACCAAATAGTTCACCTCACTAAGTTTCCCTGGAAATTGTCATGCTCACGCAAGGAGAAATTACAAACTATATAATGCATTTGTGAAACAAACCCAAAGCAGACACTTTTCCTACAAAACAAAATGGAGTTGAGAAGTTAGGTGACCTTATCCTGTACTGCTAATACACATGGAAACTGCAAGAACCCTGAGCCAATCTTCATGTGTGGACAAGACTTGGAGAAGGCATCAAAATGTAAACAACTCATTCTCTGTTAATGGATGCTTCTCTCCAACGAATTGGATTAACAATGATATTGCAGACTTGGTGACTCCAAATTCAAACTCAAGAGAATGGATGTGAAAAAAACTCCATTTTAGCAAGATGGAATGAAGATGTGTGACACCCAGACCCCATTGTCTAGCAATGGCCTCACTATCAGACACCCTGCATTAGATCAATGAGAAAGAAACTCTGGTCACATGACAGAAACCAGGATTCTGATAAGGAGTTTAATGAAAGTATCTGCTGGGCAAACAAAGCCAGAAGAGAGAGAGATCCGCCTATTCCACTGAAGAGACAAGACCTTGCCTAAGAACACCATCTTTGAATTACATGTAGGCAGTGACTGGAGTTTGGCCTTGAACTCCCTATCTGAGAAATCAAACCAGGACTTCGCCAGTTCGACCTTTGGCTGGAATATAACACAAGTAATCTGCAGCAGTGCATCCTTCTTTCTAAACCTCCCAAGTCTTTTTTCAGTGAACAAGAGAAAAAAATACAGGCCTGCACCATTTCAAGTCTTCACCCTGAGGAAATGCAAGTTAAACAGAGGACACTTTTAAAGCATGAGACCTAAATGCATGTTATCTTTTAATCTCTGTGTTTTCTTGTGTATTTGTCTATCTTTATGCATGTGAGAGTGTGTGAGCTTGAATACATTTTCAGGTGTTATATAATAAGCATGCTTCCGGCAGAGGCCTGCCACCGGCCTTGGCGCCGGGAAGGCCTAGCCTGATATTGCCAGCGGTGGCGAGGCCTTGTGGCGGCCCCTCCTGCTGCTCGGTGACAAGAGCCAAATTTAAATATTTAGATGAACTTGACGAATAAATTACCTACTCGCTCTCGCTCTCTCCCGAGCGATATTGGTATTGGTGGCCGGCATTCACGTGCCTTCGAGTCCCCATCTGGGGAACCGAGGTGGAACACTGGTGGAAGGGGGAGCAGGTAAGTTTTTCAGGGCGGTGTTGTGGGGGTAAAATTAATATCATTGTTTTAGGGGATGATGGGAAGGGGTAAAGATTAAAGTTTATGAAATTTGGGGGTGGGGGGAGGTCAGGTAGGCAGGGGAAGCATTTTTTGTGGGGGAGAGGGCAAGTAGTTAATCACATGGTTATTTGGGGGGTGGGAGAGGGTCAGATTAAATGTTTAAAAAATTTTTCATAACGTCTTCCTTTAAAAATTTAAATTGAATGGAAGGGCTCGAAGCCCTTTATAAATGGTGTCAGCGCCTGTGTAAAGGCTGCTGACGCCATTGCTGGGGATGGGCCGCCTGCCCCCTCCACATCATCGTGGTGGGCGGTCTGCCCCGGCCATTTAAATGAGCTGCCACCTTTAATATCGCGGGCCGCCATTCTTTATGTCCGCCGCCGATTTCAGCGGCAGCAATGTAAAATGCAGCTCATAATCTAAGAGGGTAGTTTCCTTCTTTCTGTGCTAAAAAAAATCTCTCCTTAATGAGTAAGGGGACCCCTAACCTCATGCCCATAAGCCAATGCAAATGGACTGAAACCAGTGGACTCATTTGGTGTGTCCCTGGTGGCAAATAATAAAAATGATGTCCCCTTATCCTAATCATAAGGATATTCAGAACAATAAGCCTTTATCATACTTTCAGGGTTTGGCGATACATTTCCAAAGCACATTGTGACTGTGGGTAATAAGCAGATGAGTTGAGCTGTTTCACTCCCAAATCACTCATGACCTCTTGAAATACCCCTGACATGAAATTTGACCCCTCGTCTGACTGAATTTCTTTTGTCAATCCATATTCAGTGAAAAACTGAATTAACCCCTCGGTCACAACTTCTGCTGTGACCTTTTTCAAAGGTATTGCCTCTGGAAACCTAGTGGACAAATCCATGATGGTTAGGAGAAACTTGTGATCTGACTTAGTTGTGGGTAAGGGTCCGACACAATCCACAAGAACCCTACTAAACGGTTCAACAAAAGCAGATATCAGTATCAATGGGGCTGGCTTAATCAAAGGCTGTGGTTTCCCAACTACCTGACATGTATGGCAAGTTCTGCAGAATTCAGTCACATCCTTTTGTAAGCTGGACCAATAAAAGTGCTGTCTTATCCTGGTTTGAGTCTTTCGAATACCCACATGACCTCCCATGGGGTCACATGGGCAATTCTCAAAAGCTCACTGTGGTACCCCGGGGAAACAACCATCTGATGACTAAAGCCCAGTCCTCATCAGCAGGCCTCTGGGGAGGTTTCCACTTTCTCATTACAATCTCATTCCTAATAGAATAGCACTCTGGGACCTTTTCAGCTTCTGCCTCAGAACTAGCTGTCTTAAGTTAGGGTCTGTCTGTTGGGCTTCAATCAAAGACGATGTGCTAAACAATTCACCATTGTTAGCCTTGGAGCCTTTTCTACCAACATTCCCATCCAAATCCTTGAAAAAGTCTCAGCCAACCAAACTGAACTGTCCCCACAACAACTGAATCTTTGCTATCTTGTTTAATCTTATGAGTTTACGATCTTGTCACTACACAATCTGGGAATATTCCAGGAAATTCTTCCTACAAAACTTCAGTTTCAGTAACCTCAACTGTTTTTTCCAAAACAACTGGAGACGCCAATAGTTTATCCCCAGTTAAATCATTCCCCAGCAACAAATCCACCCCTTCAGTATGCAAATCTGGGACGATTCCCACTATTACTGGACTGGTGACTGAATCACATTGCAATGAAACAGATAAATGACCCCCTTCAATGCCCCGCATGATGACTTTCGCATTCATGGCACTATTTAGGGGAAAATCCACATCGTTTGCTGCCATCATTGACTGAGTGGCCCCTGTATCCCTAAGCAGCACATTCGGCTTGCATGCTTCACAGACAAATATGGGGACACCATACTCCTTTTTTATTTCATGGGATGTGGCATCACTGGTTAGGACAGCATTTATTGCTCATCCCGAATTGCCCTTGAGAAGGCGGTGTTGAGCCGCCTTCTTGAACCGTTGCAGTCCATGTGGTGCATTTACACCCACAGTGCTGTTAGGAAGGGAATTCCAGGTTTTTGGCCCAGCGACAGTGAATGAATGGCAATATAGTTTCAAGTCAGGATGGTGTGTGCCTTGGAGGTGAACTTGCAGATGGTGGTGTCCTCATGAATCTGACTGCCCTATTCCTTCTAGGTAGTAGAGGTCGTGTGTTTGGAAGGTATTGTCGAAGGAGCCTTGGTGAGTTGCTGCAGTGCACACGCTGCTGCCGCTGTGCTTCGGTGGTGGAGGGAGTGAATGTTGAAGGTGGTGGATGGGATACCAGTCAAGCAGGCTGCATTGTCCTGGATGGTGTCAAGCTTCTTGAGTGTTGTTGGAGCTGCACTCATCCAGGTAAGTGGAGAATGAGAGGGAGATAGAAGAACAAATATGTAGGCAAATTTCTGAGTGCAAAAACAATAGGGCAATAATAGTTGGGGATTTCAGCTACCCTAATATCAACTGGGATACGAACAGTGTGAAGGGCACAGAGGGCACAAAATTCTTGAACTGCATTCGAGAGAACTTTTTTAGCCAGCGCATAACAAGCCCACTGAGAGGGGGTGCAATTCTAGATTTAGTCTTAGGAAATGAAGCTGGGCAAGTGGATGAAGTAGCAGTGGTTGACTATTTTGGAGATAGTGACCATAATACAGTTAGATTTAGCATTATTATGGAAAAGGACAAGGATAGAACAGGAGTAAAAGATCTAAATTGGGGGAAAGGAAAATTTTACAAAGCTGACAGGTGACCTGGCTAAAGTGGACTGGATACAGCTACTTGAAGGAAAATGAGTGGCAAACCAGTGGGAGGCATTCAAAAACAAGATTCTACAGGCATAGTGTAGACATGTTCCCACAAAGAAAAAGGGTGGTCCTGCCAAATCTAGAACTCCGTGGTTATCTAGGGTAAGATAAAGCAGAAAAAGAAAGCTTATGACAGTCACAAAAAACTTAATACTTTAGAAAGCTTAGAGGAGTATAGAAAGTGCAGGGGTGAAGTAAAAAAAGGAAATTAGGAAAGCAAAGAGAGGGCATGAAAAAATATTGGCAGGTAAAATCAAGGAAAACCCAAAGATGTTTTATCAGTACATTAAGAGCAAGAGGAAAACTAAGGAAAGGGTAGGGCCTATCAGAGATGTACAAGAAGGTAACTTATGCCTGGATGCAGAAGATGTGGGTAGGTTCTTAAGGAGTCTTATGTCTCTGTCATCACAAAGAAGAGGGATGATGCAGACATTGTAGTTAAAGAGGAGGAGTGGGAAATATTAGATACGATCAGCATAATGAGAGAGGAAGTATTAGAGGGTCTGCCATCCTTGAAAGTGGATAAATCACCAGAGCCAAATGGATTGCATCCGAAGCTATTAAAGGAAGCCAAGGAGGAAATAGCAGATGCTCTGAGGATCATCTTCAAACCCTCACTAGATACAGGCGAGGTACCAGAGGATTGGAGGTCTGCAAACGTTGTACTATTGTTTAAAAAGAGTGCGAGGGATAGACCAAATAATTATAGACCAGTCAGTCTGATCTTGGTGGTGAGAAAATTATTAGAATTAATTCTGAGAGATAGGATAATCTGTTACTTAGAAAGACATGGATTAATCAGGGATAGTCAGCAGGGCTAAATTGTGGCGAGTCGAAGAGACTTAGTAGTTGGCAGGAAAAAAGACAGAGGCGCAAGGGGAGAGCCAACTGTGCAACAGCCCCAACAAACAAATTTCTCTGCAGCACCTGTGGAAGAGCCTGTCACTCCAGAATTGGCCTTTATAGCCACTCCAGGCGCTGCTTCACAAACCACTGACCACCTCCAGGCGCGTATCCATTGTCTCTCGAGATAAGGAGGCCCAAAAGAAAAAAGTCAGCATGGATTTGTTAAGGGAAGGTCGTGTCTTACTGACTTAATTGAATTTTTTGAGGAAGTAGCAAGGAGGATTGATGAGGGTAGTGCAGTGGATGTTGCCTACATGGATTTTAATAAGGCATTTGACAAGGTTCCACATGGCAACTGGTTAGAAAAGTAAAAGCCCACGGGATACAGGGGAATATGGCGAGTTGGATCCAAAATTGGCTCAGTGACAGGAAACAAAGGATAATGGTCGATGGATGTTTTTACAAATGGAAGGTGGTTTCCACTGGCATTCCACAGGGCTCAGTGTTGGGTCCCTTGCTGTTTGTGGTATATATTAATGATTTGGACTTAAAAACCATGATTGGGAAATTTGCAGACGATACAAAAATTGGCCGTGTAGTTGATAGTGAAGAGGATAGCTGTAGACTCCAGAATGATACCAATGGTTTGGTTGAGTGGGTGGAAAGCTAGCAAATGGAATTTAATCCAGAGAAGTGTGAGGTAATGCATTTGGGGAGGGCAAACAAAGCGAGGGAATACACAATAAATGGGAGGATCTTGAGAGGGGTAGAGGAAGTGAGAAACCTTTGAGTGCATGTTCACAAGTCGCTGAAGGTGGCACGACAGGTAGATAAAATGGTGAAGAATGTATATGGAATGCTTTTCTTGATATGGCCGAGGTACAGAATACAAAAGCAGGGATGTAATGCTGGAACTGTACAAAACGCTGGTTTGGCTACAGTTGGAGTACTGCGTACAGTTCTGGTCACCACATTAAAAGAAGGACATAATTGCTCTGGAGAGAGTACAAAGGAGATTTACAAGAATGTTGCCAGGGCTTGAAAGTTGCAGCTATGAGGAAAGATTGGGTAGGCTAGGGTTGTTTTCTTTAGAACAGAGGAGGCTGAGGGGTGACTTAATTGAGGTGTACAAAATTATGAGGGGCCTAGATAGAGTAGACAGGAAGGTCCTGTTTCCCCGGCAAAGAAGTCAATTTCCAGGGAGCACAGAATTAAGGTGATTGGACGAAGGATTAGAGGGGACATGAGGAAAAGCCTTTTCTCCCAGAGAGTGGTGGGTGTCTGGTATTCAGTGCCCAGATCGCTGGTGGAGGCAGAAACCCTCAACTCTTTTAAAAGGTACCTGGCTCTGCATCTGAAGTGCTGTAACCTACAAGGCTACGGACCAGGTGCTGGAAGGTGGGATTAGATTGGGCAGCTAGTTTTTCCAGCTGGCACAGACACGATGGACTGAATGGCCTCTTTCTGTGCCGTAACTTTTCTATGTCTCTATGGCTCTATAGTATTCCATCACACTCCTGATTTGTGCCTTGTCGATGGTGGACAGCCTTTGGGGAGTCAGGAGGTGAGTGACTCGCTACAGAATTCCCAGCCTCTGATCTGCTTGTGTAGCCATAGTACTTATATGGCTGACCAGTTCAGTTGCTGGTCAATGGTAACCCACAGGATGTTGGTGGGGGATTCAGCGATGGTTAGATTCTCTCTTGTTGGAGATGGCCATTGCCTGACACTTGTGTGACGCGAATGTTACTTGTCACTTATCAGCCCAAGCCTGGATGTTGTCCAGGTCTTGCTGCATATGGACATGGGCTGCTTCAGTATCTGAGGAGTTGCGAATGGTGCTGAACATTGTGCAATCATCAGCGAACATCTCCACTTCTGACCTTATGATGGAGGGAAGGTCATTTATGAATCAGTTGAAGATGGTTGGGCCTAGTGCACTACCCTGAGGAACTCCTGCAGTGATGTCCTGAAACTGAGGTGATTGACCTTCAACAACCACAACCATCTTCCTTTGTGCCAGGTATGACTCAAACCAGTGGAGAGTTTCCCCCCTGACTCCCATTGACTCCAGTTTTTCTAGGGCTCCTTGATGCTACACTCGTTCATATGCTGCCTTAATGTCAAGGGCAGTCATTCTCACCTCACCTCGAGTTCAGTTCTTTTGTACATGTTTGAACCAAGGCTGCAATGAAGTCAGGAACTGATGACCCTGGTGGAACCCAAACTGAGCGTCAGTGAGCAGGTTAATGCTGAGTAAGTGCCGCTTGATAGCACTGTCTACGACACCTTCCGTCATTTTGCTGATAATTGAGAGCAGACTGACGGGCGGTAATTGGCCGGGTTGGATTTGTCTTGCTTTTCGTGTACAGGGCATACCTGAGCAATTGTCCACATTGTAGAGTAGATGCCAGTATTGTAGCTGTACTGGAACAGCTTGGCTCGGGGAATGACCATTTCTGGAGCACATGTCTTCAGTACTATTGTCGGAATGTTGTCAGGGCCCATAGCCTTTGCAGTATCCAGTGCCTTCAGCCTTTTCTTGATATCATGTAGAGTAAATCGAATTAGCTAAAGACTGGCACCTGTGATGCTGGGAACCTCAGGAGGAGGCCGAGATGGATCATCCATTCAGCACTTCTGGCTGAAGATGGTTGCGAATGCTTCAGCCTTGCATTTTTCACTGATGTGCTGGGCTCTCGCATCACTGAGGATGGGGTTATTTGTGGAGTCGCCTCCTTTTAGTTGTTTGATTGTCCACCAGTATTCACGACTGGATGTGGCAGGATGCCGAGCTTTGACCTGATCCGTTGATTGTGGATTGCTTATCTCTGTCTATCGCAAGCTGCTTCCACTGTTTGGCACGCAAGTAGTCCCGTGTTGTAGCTTCACCAGGTTGACACCTCATTTTGAGGTGTGCTGGTGCTGCTTCTGGCATGCCCTCCTGCACTCTTCATTGAACCAGGGTTGGTCCCCCGGCTTGATGGTAATGGTAGAGTGGAGGATATGCTGGGCCATGAGGTTACAGATTGTGGTTGAGTACAATTCTGCTGCTGCTGATGGTCCACAGCGTCTCACAGATGCCCAGTTTTGAGTTGCTAGATCTGTTCGAAATCTATCCCATTTAGCATGGTGATAGTGCCACACAACACGATGGAAGGTATCCTCAATGTGAAGACGAGACTTAGTCTCCACAAGAACTGTGCGGTGGTCACTCCTACCAATACTGTCATGGGAAAATGCATCTGCGATAGATAGATTGATGAGGACAAGGTCAAGTAGATTTTTCCCTCTTGGTTCCTTCACCACCTGCCACAGACACAGTCTAGTAGCTATGCCCTTTAGGACTCGGCCGGCTCGGTCAGTAGTGGTGCTATCGAGCCAGTCTTGGGGATGGACATTGAAGTCCCCCACCCAGAGTACCTTCTGTGCCTTTGCTACCCTCAGTGCCTCTTCCAAGTGGTGTTCAACATGAAGGAGTACTGATTCATCAGCTGAGGGAGGGCAGCAGGACTTTTCCGTGCCCATATTTGACCTGATGCCATGAGACTTCATGGGGTCTGGAGTCAATGTTGAGACATCCAGTGCAACTCCCTCTCGATTGTATACCATTTAGCTTCCACCTGGTGGGTTTGTCCTGCCAGTGGGACAGGATATACCCAGAGATGGTGATGGTGGTGTCTGGGACATTGTAAGATATGATTCCGTGAGTATGACTATGCCAAGCTGTTGCTTGACTAGTCTGTGGGACAGCTCTCCCAATTTTGGCACAAGCCTCCAGATGTTAGTAAGGAGGACTTTGCAGGGTCGACAGTGTGTCATTGTCGTTTCCAGTGCTTAGGTCGATGCTGGGTGGACCGTCCGGTTTCATTTCTTTTACATTTTTCTATAGTGGTTTGGTACAACTGAGTTGCTTGCTAGGGCATTTAAAAGTCAACCACATTGCGCAAACTTCTATACCCTTCAGGGACTTGACTTAATTCCCCGGCCAACATTGCCAAAGCCACCTGTTGGGTCATCCTTTTCAGGACAGACTTTCGGTAAACCCAGCAGAGCTATGGGCTTGCACCTCAATTTCCAGCATTCTGCCTTTATATGTGCTCTTTAGTTTCAAAATATGTTGGTCGTTTTGACACAACCCTCGTGTTCTGACTACCACCCGGAAGGTTGCCTGTATCCTTTCGCTAAAACCAAATCTCTTCCCATTATCTACTCTTCTATCCTTCCAACTCCTTTGAAAGATCCTAAACTGGGGCTTGTAACTACTTCTTTTGAGGGTCTATTTGTAATCTTGTGCCATTTCTGTGGTATTTCCTATTTTACCAACTTTATGTCCTGCTAGATAGGACCCTATTCCTGATGGGATACTGGGCTGGATCTTACCAAGCCCACAACGTCAGGCTCCGTGGCCAGGGGCGGGAGGGAGGCAACCGGAAGATGGTTCCGGCAGAGGCCCGCCACGGAGGCCACTGTCGGGAGGGCCCAACCTGATCCTCCCGGCAGCGGCGAGGCCCCATGGCAGTGGCCCCCCTGCCGCTGGGCGACAGGACCTCAATTTCCATATTTAAATCAATAAAACAAATTCATTTAAATACACTTACTGGCAATCTTCCAGTCCTGCTGTGATCTTCAGTGCAGGGGCCAGTACTCCGGCGCCTTCAATTCCCCATCTGGGGAAAGCAGACATGACACTGGTGGGAGGAGGAAAGAGCTAAGATTTTTATTGTGATGGGGGGGTGGGGGGGGAACGAGGTCAAATAAGAATCATCAGTGTAGGGGATGGTGGGAAGGGGTGAACTTTCAAATTTGTATAGTTTGGGGGTGGGGAGGGAAAGGTCAAAATTGAAATGTAAGTGTTTTGGGGTGGGGGGGGGGGAACAAGGGAGGGCAGATACCTAATGTAATTTTTATTGGGGGGTTGGAAAGGGGCGTTATGATTTTATTTTGTAAATTTTTGGGGGTGTTCACTTTTAAAATTCAAATTTGCCGACAGGGCTGGTGCCCTTTAAAAAAGGCACCAGCGCTTGCGCACAGGCAGCTGATGCCACGCTGGTGACAGACAACCCACCCCCTCCACATGATTGGGGGAGGGCGGGCCAACCTGGCTATTTAAATGAACCACCGCAAGGGAGATCATGGCGGCTCTTTGGCGCCGTCCGCCATTTTTTGAGCCTGCGGCTGAGAGCGACAACAGGTTCTTAAAATCCAGCCCACAGTGTGAAGGATAGTGTAGAACCTCAAAAGGGAATAGACAAGTTAGTGGAATGGGCAGAGGAGTGGTAGATGAAATTTAATGCAGAGAAGTGTGAAGTGATTCATTTTGGTAGGAAGAACACGGAGAGACAAAATAAAATAAAGTGTGCAATTCTAAAGGGAATGAAGGAGCAGAGGGACCTTGGTGTATATGTGCATAAATCATTGAAGGTGCAGGACAGGTTGAGAGAGCAGTTAATAGAGTATACAGCATCCTAGGCTTCATTAATAGGGTCATAAAGTACAAAAGACAAGGAAGTTATGTTAAACTTGTATAGAGCACTGGTTTGGTACTGCCTCCAGTTCTAGGCACCACAATTTAGGAAAGATGTGAAGGCATTGGAGAGAATGCATAAAAGATTCATGAAAATCGTTCCAGGGCTGAGGAACTTCATTTACGTGGATAGATTGGAGAAGTTGGGATTGTTTTCCTTGGAGAAGAGAAGGTTGAGAGGCGATTTGTTGGACGTATTCAAAATCATGAGGGGTTCAGACAGGGCAGATAGGGAAAATCTGTTCCCATTGGTGGAGAGATCGAGAACAAGAAGGCACAGATTTAAGATAATTGGCAAAAGAAGCAATGGTGACATGAGGAAAGGCTTTTTCATGCAGTGAGAGGTTAGGATCTGGAATGCACTGCCTGAGAGTGTGTTGGAGGCAGATTCAACCGAGGCATACAAGAGGGAATTGGGTTGTTATCTGAAAAGGAAGAATGTGCAGGGTCATGGGGAGAAGGCAGTGGAGTGGCACTAGGTAAACTGTTCTTTCAGAGAGCTGGCACAGACGCAATGCGTGGAATGACCTCCTATGCTGTAACAATTCTGTGATTCTGTGATTTTTAAATTCCTCCATTAGGAGTACTTCCCGAAGGTTTCAAAATCTTGTTCAATCTTCGATCAAACGATCAAATATCATTTTCTTCTCTCTAGCAAATTCTATAAATGTTTGACCCTGTTTCTTTTTTACATTCCTGCATTTTTGCCTGTAAGCCTCTGGTACCAGCTCATAAGCATTGAAAACTGCAGTTTTAGCCAGTTTGTAATCACTTGACTGTTCCTTTGAAAGTGTTGAATATCCCTCTAACGCTTTTCCCACCAATAAACTTTGCAATAAAATTGTCCAACTTTCCTTCGGCCATTGCAACTACATAGCAATTTTTTCAAAGGATACAAGGTACATTTCAACTCCTTCTGCACTGAATTTAAACACTAAGAGAATATTCCTTGACAAATTAAAACCAGGAGTTAAATTGGATTCTTCCTCCTTCCTGTCACTCCCTGTTAGCGTAATCTCAGTTTTTCTCTGTCCAGTTCAAATTTCATGGCTTCTCTTTCTTTTTGTAACTTTTTTTTCGCCTCAAATCCAAACTTTTTCGGTGCAAGTCTTTCTCTTTCTTTTTCTTCCCTTTTCAGTAGTCTCATTTGTAACTGAGTTCTAGCTAGCTCAATCTGAGAACTACCAGGATCTTCCTTTTCCTCCTCAAGGTTAAAATGTTGAGCCAACGCTTCAGTGATTTTTGCCTTTTTGCTCTTGATTTGAATCTAGCCCCCACTTGCCCTGCTACAGCCTTTAACGCATCCACTATTAACTGTGTTAAATCTTTGAGAGTCAAATCTTCTCATTCCACAAAGTCTTGAGCATTAAAAGTAGACACGCTGACTCTTCCTTATGTGTATAGCAAAGGTAATTGTGACATCTTGTTCGTTTAAAACTCTGGAAAATTCCAGCAAACCCATTTCCAGCCTCTGAATCGATATCCCGGATCCGAGCCCCCACCTCTGAGATCGTTCACATTACAAATATGACATATGAACTCCCAGACCAATTTAATGAATTAAATAACAAGATTTCACATTTTATAACTTTTATTATAACAACTAAACTAAAAGAAATCCCCATTAACTAAATAATACTTTGCAAGTAGCTGATATCCCTGATTACAAATAAAGGCATTTTCTTTACTTATTAAAATACTTGAAAACCTCACACCACACTTAATACGTTACACAATCCTCTTTGATGGTGAAATCTTTGCAGTTAAATGTCCCAAATTCCTCCCAGTTGCAATGAGTTGAATCTCCCAGACCTTAGCAAAAATCAATGTCTTCTTCACTCATTTCTCAGAGCACTTTTGACCTGGACGTCCATGAATAAGGTGATTCCTGGTGATTCTGCTGGTCTTCTACTTCTCTGCAAGCTTCAACTTTCAAAATATGTTCAAGTCTTGCAGCCTTTCGCTGTCTCAGGTTTCCGAGAGCGGGTGTTCCCTCTCTCCCTCTCTCTTTCTCTCTCGAGGGTGCAACCGCTGGTTTCTTCTCTTTCAGCCTGTCTGCATTCAGAAAATCTATTAAATTTATTTGGAACCACACATCAAAAGGTCTTGTTCCAATATGCAAAGCCCAGAAGTCTGGTTTCACAGAGCCACCTGGGCCTTCCATTGTTCCCAAGTGTTAATAGCTGCTTGGTACATCTGCATCCTCAGAATCACTTAACTAATGTTTTATGACTCGAAAGTCTGGGAGGGGAAAACCCATTGTTCTTCAGGTGTTACCCCTGCAGTCTCTCTTTTTCAAAAAAAAAGTCTTTCATCTGTCTTGTCCTTTAGCAGAGTGTTGTGAGGTCACCTGACCTTCCGGATTCCATCTTAAACTTTCAAAAACCATAATTTTAAAAACATAATCATGTCACAAAGTCCAGCATTCATAACACTGTTCAGTTTATTAAGCCTCAACCATTAAACCAGCAAGTTACACATGCCATCAATTGGCAAAGATTGATCCAATCGCATTTCGTGTCTTCTAGCTGTCACTGTTCACAAAATGAATTTCCCTTACCTACCTTAACCACCTGCTGAAGAAATATAGGGGGTAAATTCAATAGCCCCGAAAACGGGTGTGCGGATCACGATGTGCGATTAGCCCATGCCCGATGCTTCCAATGCAGGCATCATGCTGACTTTGTGCTGCCTGCTAACTTGTGTGATTGCTGCATGCAGCCAGTGCCAAACGCGCTGTTGAGTGGCTGCACGCTCATCAGGGGGCTAAGTTTGTGTGAGGTTAGCACCACATAAAGTTAGCCTACATTATTTAAAGCCAGCCTGCAACTCTTCATGGGGAGGTGCACTTTAGCTGGAGCAGGTATTGGAACAGTTTGTGGAAGAGAGTCTTAAAGGGAGGAAGAGTGAATTATAGTGCAACAGGTGAGAGTGTGTGGGCCAAGCTTCTCTGACACTGCGCTGGATGCCTTGGTGGAGGAGGTGGAGAGGAGAGCCACGATCTATCCACAGGGGCTAGGAGGCCCTCCAAACAAATGTGCAATGATCCACTCAAGTGCGAGTATTTGCGCTGGTGGGCGGGGAGTGAGCGGCCGGAGAGAGCGGGGTGGGGGGGTAGGTGGGGAGTGAGCAGGCTGCAGTCAGTGGCCAGGGGGGTGGGGGGTGTTTTCTCCCCACTTCCCCAACTCCGCTGTCTTCCCGCCCCCGCTCTCTCCCCGCTTCACCCTCCCCCGCTCTCTCCCCGCTTCACCCACCGCCCTCTCCCTGTTTCACCCCCTCCCTGCTATCTCCCCGCTTCCCCACCCACTTACCCCCACCTTGTTCCCTCACAGCTTCCCCACCCCCCCACTTCCCTCACCCCCGCTTCCCTCCCCAGCTCTGTCCCCGCTTCAACCCCCTGCTGTCTTCCCGCTTCACCCTCCCCGACTCTTTCCCCTTTTCCCCCACCACTCTCTCCCCGCTTCACCCCCTACACTGCCCCCCACCTCTCTCTCTCCCCGCTTCCCCCATTCTCTCCCTCTTCCCCCCCACCCCCCGTTCTCTTTCCCTCTTTCCCCCGCCCCCCCGTTCTCTCCCTGCTTCCCCCCCAGCCTGCGCTCTCCCTGCTTCCCTCCCTGCTTCCCCCCACCCTACTCTCTCCCCGCTTCCCTCCCCGCTTCCCCCCACCCCGCTCTCTTCCTATTCCCCCCCACCCTGCTCTCTCCCAGCTTCCTCCCCATCCCGCTCTCTCCCCTCTTCCCTCCCTGCTACCCCCCACCCCGCCCTCTCCCCGCTTCCCTCCCTGCTTCCCCCCCACCCTGATATCTTCCTATTCCCCCCCCACCCCGCTCTCTTCCTATTTCCCCCTCACCCCGCTCTCCCCACTTCCCGCCCATCCTGTTCTCTCCCTGCTTCCGCCCCACCCCACTCTTTCCCTGCTTCCCCCCCACCCCACTCTCTCCTCGTTTCCCTCCCTGCTTCCCCCCACCCTACTCTCTCCCCGCTTCCCTCCCCGCTTCCCCCCACCCCGCTCTCTTCCTATTCCCCCCCACCCTGCTCTCTCCCAGCTTCCTCCCCATCCCGCTCTCTCCCCTCTTCCCTCCCTGCTACCCCCCACCCCGCCCTCTCCCCGCTTCCCTCCCTGCTTCCCCCCCACCCTGATATCTTCCTATTCCCCCCCACCCCGCTCTCTTCCTATTTCCCCCTCACCCCGCTCTCCCCACTTCCCGCCCATCCTGTTCTCTCCCTGCTTCCGCCCCACCCCACTCTTTCCCTGCTTCCCCCCCACCCCACTCTCTCCTCGTTTCCCTCCCCGCTTCCCCCCACCCGCTCTCTTCCTATTCCCTCCGACCCCGCTCTCTCCCCGCTTCCCTCCCCGCTTTCCCCCCACCCCGCTCTCTTCCTATTTCCCCCTCACCCCGCTCTCCCTACTTCCCACCCACCCTGTTCTCTCCCTGCTTCCGCCCCACCCCACTCTTTCCCCGCTTCCCCCCCACCCTGCTCTCGCCAGCTGCCCCCACGCTTTCCGCGTTACGTGATGACATCATCTGCGTATGCGCCAATCAGTTCTGGCAATGTGGAACGCCGCACACGCACAGAGAGCAGGAACCTGTTTGCGCATGTGCGCAGCTTGGCATGGTCTGATGTCGTCTGCGGCCAGCTGCGTTGTCAGGAATCACTTTGGAAAATAAATTGCTGTTAGGACAATGCCTCTCTCCCTCACCACTTGCAGCTTTTTATTTGCATAGGATCTTGCAGACTTCCTTGTGGCCCATTGTCCAATAGCACTCAGATAATGAGTTATCAATAATGCCATGCACACATCTCTCCTGTGGTCATGAGAACTCTGTGTGCCCTGAGGATGCCCTTCACTTTTGCATTCTGGTGACTGCTGACCAGGAGGCATGTCATCTTGGTCTATCTTTGGACTCACCTTGTCAGACCTAAGCAGGTCATTGAAACGTTTCCTGACTGGACTGAGTTCCTCCTCACCACTCCCCTGCTCCTGACCTCATAAACCACCTCCAGCCAGGCCTTCCTGATCAGTTTTATAGGCTTTCTCTTGCAGGGAACAGGATGCTTCTCCATGCTGTCACCGCCTCCAGCAGCACCTTAAGTGAGGTGTCAGAAAGGCGGGCTGCGTTGGCAGGGGAGAGCCTCCCTACCCACTGCCCTCTGCTCAGCTTTAGCCTTCATCCTTCAGACGCAGAGCAATCACAGTAATGGCTGCTACTTGCCCTTTAAATCAGGTCTGCTCCTCCTTGTGTCCCGCTTCCTTCCCGCAGCTGCCACTGCTAATTTGGCTAATGAGCCAATTAACTCATAAACCAATTAAAATTGCAGTGCATGTGCGATGTTGCAGGTGCAATGTCGGGACCTGGAAGTGAATGCAACATCAGGGCCCCGACCTCATAATGGAGTTCCACCCCGGAAGTCTGTAAAGTGCCTAATCAAAAGATGGGGTGCTGTTCCTCAAACTTACATTGAGCTTTGTTGGAACAGTGTAGGAGACTGAGGGCAGAGATGTCTGTGTGGCGGAAAATTAAAATGACAGGCAACTAAAACCTTGCAGACTGAATGAAAGTGTTCTGCAAAGCAGTCACCCAGTCTGCATTTGGTCTCCCCAGTGTAGAAAAGACTGCATCCTGAGCAGCAAATACAGTACACGAAATTGAAAGAGTACAAGTAAATTGATTTTTTTCACCTGTAAGGAGTTTTTGGGATCCTGGACAATGGGAAGAAAGGGGGTAAAAGGGCAGGTGTTGCATCACTTTGCTTGCATGGGAAGTGGATGGGTTATTGGGGTGATTGAGGAGTAGACTATGGAGTCACAGCGGGAATGGTCCCTTCAGAATGCTGAAAGGGTAGGGGAGGAGATGATGTGCTTGCTGGTGGCATTGTGCTGGAGTTGATGGAAATGGTAGAGGATAATCCATTGAATTTGGAGGTTGGTGGGGTGGAAGGTGAAGGCAAGGGAGCCTGTGGGTCTGGAAGGGAGGGAAAGGTGTGAGAACAGAAGTGCAGAAAACGGAATGTAAAAGGTCAAGTGCTCTTTTAATCCTCAGTTGAAAAACGAAGACATATCGGAAGCACTGGTATGGAAGGTGGCATCATCAGAACAGATGCAGTGGAGATGGAGGAACTGGGAGAATGGGATAGAGTCCTTACAGGAAGTGGGGCGGGAGGAAATGTAGTCAAGGTAGTTGTGGGAGTTAGTAGGCTTATAGTGGATATCGGTCAATAACCAATCCCCAGAGTAGAGACAGAGAAGTCAAGGAAGGAAAAGAAGAGTGAGGGATGGATTGTGTAGAAGCAAAGGAAGGGTGGAAATTGGAGGCAACGTTGCTAGCATTTTCCACTTAGGGGTGAGAACAGGAAACTGCACTAAAAGAGGCATCAATGTACTGGAAAAAGAGGTTAGGGAGGGAACTTAAGTAGGATTGGAACAAAGAATGTTCCTCATTGTAATGAGTTATTTATGTTGTCTGATGCAACATAAATGAGATGCATGGAGTCTAGTTGGTTGAAGATTTCAAACAGGTTTATTACAGCTAAATTATTATATACGGTACAGAGCAAAACTGTTTACAGAAACTTACTCTGGGTGTTACAGTTGCAGATTGACTCTGGCTTTGAGTCATATGGCTATGTCCTAGTACTTAGCTCATTAGCATACTAATATCTTAAAGGGACATCACTCTTAAAGGCAATCATACAAAACTCATATCCTACAAAAAAGCATAGCAATACATTTTATTTGGCAGAAGTGGGTGGAGTCAAAGGAAAAGTTATTCAATGTGAGAACAAGTTTGGCCAGGCAGGAGACGGTGGTAATGGATGGGGACTGTTTTTTTCCTTTTTCCTTCAGAGATTGCAAGAGACAGCAGAGAACATTTCTGAAGAGCAAGACCTCGCAGTAACCTCTACCTCTGGCAACACCCACCCACCTCACCATTGATCTCCTTTGCACTCAGCAGCCCAGTGATATTCACTTGAGAGGGTACAAAATTGACAGCTGGTAAGACACAGACTTCAAAGAAGCCAGAGATGCAGATGTGGAGGTGGAACCTGATGTAGCTGAGTGCAAATGTAAGACATGGCAGCATCTGGCTGTTGATCAGATGGATGATGATACAAGAGGTTCTGCCATGAAGAGAGGAATGTAGCAGAACATCAGAAACATGGAGGTTCTCTGTGATCTTTTCCCAAGATGGATAGCAAATAGCTTAGATAGCGTTGGAGTTCAATGTCCTGCTATGTGTCAAAATTCAAGAGGGTTTCAACTCATTGCAGAGCAACCTGGAGAAAATAGAAGCTGCAGGAGCACTGCAAACCTTCATGAAGGATCCAGTTATTTCAATGTGCAGGTATTAAATGGTTTTGGGGGACCATCTGGAGTAGTCAATGTCACCTGGATTGCAAAGTATACAGAGCAACATCTCGGAGGAACTAAAGAATATTCAGTTCACTCCTAGGGATTTAAGGATTTAAGATTCATGAAGTCATTCTCCTACTGATTACTGGTAATCCTGTTCATAGGACCATTGGAAAATCTAGTGTGTGTGCCTCAGAGGCTGCAGCCCCTCTAGGCAGAAGCACTTCATTAGCTCCCTGCAGAGGCTTTCACCTTTGCAGAATCAGCTTGCCAAGCAGCCCATGACAAAAAGTCAGCCTGTCTTCTGTCAGTCCCAGGATTTGGGACCTTGGGAAGGGCATCTTCCATCCCAGAAGGCTAATAATTTTTTGCAGCAGCTATCCACATCCCAGAGCCCAGACCCTCAATTAGCACATGGAAATGTTAGAATCAAGCAGTATAAAGCTTGTGTAGACTCAAGGGATGTGCATGGTGACTGTCATGAAGACCGCACCTGCCACAAATGAGGCATATTAATTTCGTCATATGAACATTGATTTTAAACTGTTGCTGGAATGAAGAGATGACTTGTTTAAAGAGATCAGCAGTGGCTGGAAAACATTTGCATACAAAGAGACAAGAGAACTGCTCCCTGATCCAATTAACCCAAATGGATTTTAATCACCAGACATTGGATGTGTAAGAAAGCCAGCATTCCAGGGTGTCTGCTAAGATGGAGAATCCACAAACGCAGGAGTTTGTTAAAAAAAAACTAGTCACATGACTAACCTGCTGGCCCAGGTTTTTAGTTTTGAACAGCTCACACGACAGTTTGGGTCAGATTGCCACTGAACTTGGAAGTAGAGAGCCTCTCACCTGGCTAGCTCTCTCTCTTCTGCCCCAAGGAAATGGCAAGACTTATCAGCAATCAAAGACTCTACATCAAACTCAAAGGACTGTAAATAAATCCCTGCTATTGCCTCAAACGTCTTTCTGTCTCTAACAACGTGTGTGTTATCACTTATGCATGTTAGCGTGGTCGTGTTGCGTATTCGTAGTCGTTAACCAAATTAGAGTTTATAGTTAATAAACTTGCACCTTGTTTAACTCTAAGAAAACCTGTCTGGTTGATTTCTTTGCCTTACAATTGGAGAGCAGCAAACAAGGATTCACTGAGAGGGAGCTAAAAACAGTGTTTTAAAAATTGAACCCTGTTACGGTCAAACCAGGCAATGGCTAAGAGGGAACCCCTAGACCCCTTTCTCATCTGGTCGTAACAGTGACAAAATAAAATGATTTTTTTTGTAAACAGTTGCAATATATCACTGGATTATTTCATGCAAGGACTGATTAGTGTTTGGTGCTCTTGTATGGCAATGTGGAATGGGTAATGTGCTGACGTGAGAGTTAAGATTAGGATGTGGTGGCTAGCTGCGAGGAACAAGGATTTTACTTAAGACCCTAGAAAGGGTGAGAGAAGGTAGATCTTTGGGCTGAGTTCCAAAAATGCAGGTGAATTTATTAGTGAAGGTATGACCTGGTGAGAAAGAGGTCTAGGGTTCCCTTTCAGCCTTCACTTGGTCTTACTGTAACAGGGTTTAAGTTTTAAACACACTGTTTTTAGCTCCCCCTTGGTGAATCCTTCTTCACCACTTTCCAATTATAAGGCAAAGAAACCAGCACAAATAGGCTTTCTCAGGTTTAAAAAAGTAAAGTGAAATTTTATTAAACTTAAACTCTAATTCAGTTAACTCCTACGGATACACGATGCACCCACACTAGCATGCACACGTGATGCACAAATGCAGATAGAGACAGAAAAGAGCAGAAGAAAATAAAGTGGAAAAGTTTGAGTCAATATCTGAAAATGTTTTTTACATTTCTTCAGGCTCACTGTAGAGTCCTTGATTGTAGGTAGATCTTGCTTTTCGTTGGGCCCAGTATTCTTCTTAAACCTTGTTCACTGTAGGAGACTTTTCTCTCTTGGGGTTCATGTGTCTTCAGTGGGTTTTGGAGTCCCGTGAGAGTTGGGAGCAGGCGGGAGAGACTGTGGTGAACTAGCCAGGAGAGGTCTTTTCAATCCAGCAGCATTCTGCTTTCTTCAGGCTCTCAGTTTAAAATTCTGCAACAGCCGGTTAGTCATGTGACTAACTGGTCTGACTATGCCTGTTTGTGGATTGCATTGAAGCAGGGAATAGCTCCTTTGTCTACAAGCACTGTCTGTTAATATGCAAAAATGTCTTTCCAGCCAGGGGCCTGGCAACCCCTTGTAACAGGCCTTCCCTTCTTCCCAGCAACAATTTGAAATTTAATGTCCATGTGGCAAAATTAATGTGCCTCATTCTTGGCAGGTGGGGGCCTGCATGGCAGTATGCTAAATGAGCCTGTCTCTCAGCTGTCTTGCATTGCATCTGCTTCCAAAGCATAATTGTTTTGTAACACTTTATTTCCTCAATTAAAGTCAATACATAATTAATGTTTTACAGGATGTAAATACACACAAGCCTATTCCAGGAGAGAACAATAAATATTCTGAAGATTACCAGCAAATGAAAGCTGTTGCATCACGTAAACAGAAACAGGACCAGGTGAAAAAAATATATTATTGGCCTTCCAGACCTCCCTGATTCTAAAGTAAAATATTTTACATTAAAAGTAGTTTATGCTTTACTGGAAAATAGTGACAAATTTGAAGTGTAATACATATGTTAAAATACTTATTCCTTTTCACATCTACAATTTTACTATATCTATACAGTTCTTATGTCGAATCCAATATATAAATCACCCTGGTGTATAACCATCTTTTAATTGAGATTTTAGATAAAATACTTTTGCTTTTGTGCATCAGTTAACCTGATAAAAATGTTTTGTTCATAATAAAGAGCCTGTAGCATGGAATACTTCTTCAGAATTCTTCATTTTCAATCTTGTCTATCACTTGATTCTGTTCTGCTGTCTTCATCTTTGTAGCTTTTCTGATTTCTTTTTTCTCTTTCTGCTCTTGGTTGCTTTCTTACTCTTTGTGCTCCTGAGACAAACTTAGGCACAAATAATGCTGTTCAGTGTCCACAGGAACAAATTTATCCAACAGCAGGCAAAATCTTAGTAGCTATTTTGTTTCACTTATATCCAGCATACAGGTTGTTCCCCAAATTCAACTAAAAATAGCTCTAAGCTGTAATACAGCCTCATTGTTGATAAAAATACAGAAGAAATAAAGGGATATATTTTCTTGACTTTATTGATGTTGGCAGAATGAGTATAAAGTGAAGATTCCTACTTTATAATCATCTTTATTTTGCTAAAGATAAAGAAAAATGCAGCCCAAAGTTCTTTATCTTCCCTGTAAAATTGAAAATTCGGCAGTTTACTTCTGCAACAAATTTTGTGGATTATTGTAATCACAGAATTCCAGCAGCATAGCAATTACATGTTTTTCATAGTTCTTGGAATTATATTTTTATGTATTGCATCAGTTACCAATAAATAATATTAAATGATCAGAACAGGTCTTCACTGTACAGTCAATATTAAGTAAAATTGATAACTGGAATCCATTGCATTAAATTTTCAGGCAGTGAAAACAAAATATAATAGAGGGAAATCGTCTGACGAGTTTAAATTGCTTGCGACAGAAAATATAAGGCTACACACATGTGTGAATGAACTCCAATACAAGGTACTCAGTATTGTGTAGGTTACATTAATATTATTTATGTCAGTGTTCTTTTTTCTTTCAGCACTAGAGTAGACTGTTGTTAGGTTTACTCCAGCTTGTGTCAAAATGCACCTTCTGTATAACAAGTGCCAATTTTTGTACTCTTTTTGGGGAGGTTGTTTTATTTTTTTCCTCGTTGATGCAAGTTTTTTATTTTTAGAATCCTAACAGTGTTTTACATATTGAGGGCATGTTAGAAGTTTAGACAAACACTTGGATTCCTGATTCACGCTCTCAGTACACAAAGCTTGTGCTTTGGGAGTGTGAAAGCAAAAAGAATGACTCAAGATCTCTTGCTAACACTCAAATAAAATGAGATGTGAAGAAACCTGTGCACAGGGCCTCTTCCAATATTGTTCTAAAACAGTATATTAAAATGCATGTTGACTTTGCCTATGATTTCCTCTCCAGCCTGAGGAAGCACTGGCACCTCTACACAAAATTGTGCCTGAAATTTGGGCTGTTTTACTTGGGAAAATAGCAGCTGCACCACATTGTACCTCAAATTTATTGCACCAATGCATGAATTCATATTTGTACTGTTTTAAGGGGAATTGGTAGCCTATGCACTTGGCCCCCCGTTTTATTCTAATGCAATTTACAGACAGGTCAGTTGTTATAACACAAGAGAACTGGCAGTACAGTAACAATACCTGAAAAAAAACCAAATAAAATGTATAGATTCCCATCTCAGCATAAAAGGAATCCAGAATTATTTCTGTTTATCTGTTCAAGTAATTGTTTTCTCGTAATGTAAAGCACATACAATCAACTGCTTGTAGAATCAATTTTTTCTTCAGATAGCTATTATAACCCATAGATTTATACAAATATACCAGATTCCACTACATGACTGATATTTGCCATTATTTGAAAATGTACAGCATTTTTAGGCATAGTATAAATTTGGTAGATACAGAATATTTCCAAGACTTTCAGTAAAAGATGCATTTTATAGCATACTTGGTTTGTCCCCAAGAATCTCTGGGCTGAATTTTACCAGCTCCCTGACGTCAGGGGTTGTGGCAGGAAGCCTGGAAATGACCTCCGGGAGAGGCCTGCCATGGGCCTCGACGCCGGGAAGTTCCTGAACCATTTTACTGGCGGCGGCGAGACCTCAGGGCAGCCCCCTGCCACTTGGCGACGGAACCTTAATTTCAATATTAAAATCTTTGTTAATCACTGAATATTTAGTTACCTTTCTACAACAGCCATCCCACGCCAATATTCCGGCTGGTTGTTGGGAGTCCTGTGTCTTCAGATCCCCGTTCTGAGATCTGAGGCAGAACAGTGCTGGGGAGGGGTGAGAAATTATGTTTTCTCGGCGGGAGGTGTGGGGAGTGGGGAAAACACTTCCTATTGGTTGCGGGGATGGTGTAAAGGGGTTGAGGTAAAGGTCATGAGGTAATGAACTTTGTGGGGGAAGGTTTGAGACCTGAGAAAAAGGTTTTTTTGGGGGGAGAGGGCAATCTATATATCTATTATTCACTGGAGGTGTGGGCGAGGGAATTAGGAGCAGGAGTAGGCGATTCGGCCCTTCGAGCCTGCTCTGCCATTCATTATGATCATGGCTGATCATCCAACACAGTAACCTGTTCCCACTTTCCCCGCATATCCTTTGATCCCTTTCGCCCCAAGAACTATATCTAACTCTTTCTTGAAAACATACAATGTTTTGGCCTCAACTGCTTTCTGTGGAAGCAAATTCCACAGGCTCACCACTCTCTGGGTGAAGAAATTTCTCCTCATCTCAGTCCTGAAAGGTTTACCCCGTATCCTTAGACTATGACCCCTGGTTCTGGACTCCCCCACCATTGGGAATATCCTTCCTGCATCTACCCTGTTAAGTCCTGTTAGAATTTTATAGGTTTCTATGAAATCCCCCCTCACTCTGAAACCTACAAGGTGGCACCAGACGCTTTTGCCAGGCACCCGCCCCTGATAACAGAGGGGGCGACTGTTCCGCCCCCTCCATTTAAATGAGCTGCCATGCACACACTGTTATGAATTACCTTGGGGGGTGGCGGGGCAGCCGGGAAGATAGTGGGAGCCACGTTGGGTTGGTTCCCTGATGCATTCCCTCTGCCGGGAAGTTTCCCCAGGGTGGGCAGGAAGGCGGATTGGCATTCCCGATCAGATATCTGGTAAATAACCCCTAATTGGGGTATGCACAATGCAGAGGGCAATTTACATATTTATTACTCATTGAGGGTGTGAGCGAGAGAATTTATTTTTCAGCATTTGTCACTTTAAAAATGTGAACGAGTCCGAAGGACCTGAAACCGACCAGATATTCCGGCCGATTGTCGGAAGTCCCGCGCCTTCGGATCTCCATTCGGAGATCCGAGGCAGAACACTGCTCAGAGGCATTTTGATGGCACCGGAGCTGCCCCCCGCAGGGTGCAGAAGCTTCCAGCTTAATGGAGGTAGCCTCCCTATTGCAATCCAGGGGACCATTTCCCCAAAAAAGGGGCCGCCACGAGGAAGGCCTCACATGCGACCCAAATGCTGCTACCAGAGAGATTTGCCTTATTTTATTTTCACCCCACCAAGGTGTCCTCGCGTTCTCCTACTTGCCTCAGCAGCACCCATCTCTCTCAGTGGGGCTGCCAATGCTCTTTAGCTGCTGGCGCTGCGATTGCTGCCGGCAGCATCGGGAGCTCACTGCGTTCTTAAGCGAAGAGAGAGCTTGGAGATGGCCAATTAGGAAATAATGGGAAAATGGCTGCCATTTGGGAACCCCACTTGGTCCCGACATCACAGTCTCAAAGCCTGCTGGAAAATCCAGCCCTTGAAAATCCACCTACATTCTCTAGACAGCCAATTTCTGCACAGCAAGGTCTAGAATGTTGGAGCAATGATAAATTAAACTTTTCTTTTGGTGGTGATGGTTGAGGGAGGAATGTTGGCCAGGACACCAAGAAATCTCTTCACATAATGCAATGGGATCTTTTACATATACCTCAATAGGTAGACAGGACCTCAAGTTACATCTTAAAACATCTCTGACAAAGCAAGATTCCCTTAGTAGTGCAAGTCCTTGATTGTAGGTAGACCTTGTTTTTCGTTGGGGCCCAGTATTCTTCTTAAACCATGTTCACTGTAGGAGACTTTTCTCTCTTGGAGTTCACATGTCTTCAGTGGATTCAGATGCTTGTGAGAAAGAGATGGGAGCAGACAGGAGAGATCTTCTCAGTCCAGGAGCAAACAGTCTTTCTGAATTCAAACTCTCTGTGGCTAGTTTAAAAGACCCCTGGAACAGCCAGTTAGTCATGTGACCAGCTGGTCCAACCGGTCCTGGCCGCTGTGGATTGCATCATCCCAGCAGGCCCTGGAATGCGCTTCCCCACCCCCTCACTGTCCAGTAATCAACATCCTTTGTAAGTTGAATGTGTCAGGGAATAGTCCTTTGTCTGCACAAGCACCATCTGTTAATAGGCAAATATTTTTTCCAGCCACGGCTGATCTCTTCAACAAGTCATTTGCTCACTCCAGCAACAGTTAAAAATCAATGTTCAAATGACAAAACCAATGTGCCTCATTCTTGGCAGGTGGGGCCTGCATGACATCACCCCATCAGTCTGCTCTCAATCATTAGCAAAGTGATGGAAGGTGTCTTCAACAGTGCTATCAGACAGCACTTACTCACCAATAACCTGTTCACTGATGCTCAGCTTGGGTTTCGCAAGGACCACTTGGCTCAAGACCTCATTGCAGCCATGGTCCAAACATGAACAAAAGAGCTGAATTCCAGGAGTGAGGTGAGACTGACTGCCCTTTACATCAAGGCAGCATTTAACCAAGTGTTGTGTCAAGAAGCTTTAATAAAATTGAAGTCAATAGGAATCAGGGGGAAAACTCTCCACTGGCTGGAGTCATACCTAGCACAAAAGATGATGATTGTGGTTGTTAGAGGCTAATCATCTCAACTACAGGTCATCGCTGCAGGAGTTCCTCAAGGCAATGTCTTAGACCCAACCATTTTCAGCTGCTTCATCAATGGTCCTCCCTCCATCATAAGCTCAGAAGTGGGATTATTCACTGATGATTGCACAGTGTTCAGTTCCATTTGCAACTCATCTAATACTGAAGCACTCTCTGCCCACATGCAGCAAAACCTGGACAATATTCAGGCTTGGGCTGATAAGTGGCAAGTAACATCCATGCCACACAAGTGCCAGGTAATGACCATCTCCATCAAGAAAGAGTCCAATGTCCTCTCTTTACATTTAACAGGATTACCATCCCACCATCAACATCCTGGGGTCCATCACTCACCAGATACTTAACTGGGCAAGCCACATAAATACTATGGCGGTAAGAGCAGGTCAGAGGCTGGATATTTAGTAGTGAGTAATTCACCTCCAGACTCCCCAAAACCTGTTAACCATCTACAAGGCACATGTCTGGAGTGTGAAGGAATACTCTCCACTTGCCTGGATGAGTGCGGCTCCAACAACACTGAAGAATCTTGACACTATCCAGGACAAAGCAGCCTGCTTGATTGACACATTATCTACCACCTTAAACATTCACTTCTTCTGAACAACACCTTAGCTAGGTTCCATTTGCCAAAGTTAATCAACCTGATTGGTCACTGACAATGATGTATCTCTTAGGTAGGATTTACTTTAGAAGATTGTAAAAAGTCATATTTTGGCCACCAAAAACACAATGTTTTAGGGAAGTTAGGAGATTCAAGGAAATTGTAAAAAGTTTTCAAAGTAGAGGGACAATTTTCCTGGTTTCCCTCTATTAAATTACTGTTGGTTCATTTTGGTATTCAGCTGTGAAATTTCATGATCTACTGGGGCAAAAATGGTACTGCAGGGAGTTGAGATTTGGGGCAGAACTCATTCATGCCAGACATCTTGTAAAAATGGGAATTCTTATAGGAGCACTAGGCATAGTGTGAAACAGACCCACAGAAAGCTTTTTTCCTCTCTCCCTCTAAAAAGGGGTATAATAGCAGTTCTTAGAAGTCAGGGCCAACACTGGTGCAAACAAGATAGGGGGAGAAGAATATGACATTCCCAAGGGGGTCATATAGAAGCCACTAGACACCATAAATATTCCTAAACTGGTGGGAGGGAATCTTCTGGCGACTTGTATACCCTATTATCTGTGCAAGTGCCTGGTAGGGGCTGACAAATGGCCTTCAATTTGAAGTAAACTGAAAGATGACCTCGAGCTGAAGTGATGAACAAGGGGGAGCTGGCTACCCCGACACATCAGGTACCTGTCCTGCAGTCATTGGTTAAAAGGGTTTGAACAGGTGGTTGACATAGGGTGAACTGCCAGCCCCCAGAAATAAAGTATATAAGCAGGTGCTAGGGAGAGAAATTGTCTTTTTCGGGAGGAAGGAGGGAAAGAGCGCTTCCCAAAATGGAGTCTATGCTGGCTTCTGCCTAGCTCTTTGGTTCGCTCAAGAGGACTGAGGACCCCGAGGTCCAAAGAGATCACCGACACCTCGCCTGCCTCATCCGTCGGGGAGACTATCCACGTTGTTCTACCCCTCTGTATGATCTGAGATTGGTAATCTGCTACGGGTCGCATCTCTTTTCTATTTAGCTTATGCATCATCATATTTAAACTGCTACTTAATATACATTATATTTAAACTGCTGCTTCGTAATAAACTAGTTTAAACTCACATTACAAGCTCGACCCATTCTTTGGCAGTCTGTGACTCCCGAACTTAAATCTTACAATCTTCCCCTTCCAAAATATCTCAAATTCTGTTGGAAGTGGGACAGACAGAAGAAACACCCACCCTAAAGTGACGAATATGCACAAATGACAGGATAATGAGAGCAAAATCTAACTGGTCAGAAATCTCATTATTTCCACCAGTATTGCACTTCGGGTTGCCAACCCTCCAGGACTATCCTGGAGTCTCCAGGAATTGAAGATTTCTAATGCGAACAGTCTTGGTATAAAATTGTAGCACATTAAAAAAATGTTTCTTTTCATTTTCTTTGAATGCTTTTATGAGTTATAAAAATACTGAAGTGGGGCAAAAGGCTGACAGTTAAGAATCATCCAATCAGGTAACAAAGAATCTGATTCCTTGAGAAAGTGGGTGCACCGTGAGGATGGAGTTGTTGGGCAACCAATGGCAAGAACATGGGGGCAGGGCTGTTGCAGGTGAGAAGTCATGTGATGAACATCCAGGAATATATCCAACCAGAGTTGGTGATCCTAATCGCACCTGACTTAGCTCAAGCATTTATTAAAGATGTGTCAGCTCCCTGCACGAACTGACAAACCAGGAAGGGGCTGATCCTACAGGCTCCAAGATATTGCAAACTTGGCATTGCAGAAGTCACAGCTGCAGTCTAAAGGGTCCATATTGTACAGAAATTGAAAGCCGTGGTCACTTTCATGTTGAAGAGAATAGTGGGGGTTTGAGAAGATGTTTGGAAATAGCTACATTAGGAAATAGTCCCCACTGTTTATAGCTAGTGCGTGTTGTTCACATAGTTTTCCCACTATTGTGATCCCACTATAATGATGGTAAAGTCAAAAAGGTAAGTAACCAGCATATCTTTAAGAAACAGGCAGTCTCCATTTAGCAACTGCCCTGCCTACTAAATAGCAATTGAATCCATAATCTCATCAATAATGTAATTGCACTTTAATAAGGTGTGAACAGCTTAATTTATTTTTTATTCATTCATTGGATGTGGGTGTTATTGGCAAGGTCAGCAGTTAATGTTCATCCATAATTGCCCTTGCGAAGGTGATGGTGAACCAGCTCCTTGAACCGCTGCAGACCATGTGGTGGAGGTACTCCCACCATGCTGTTAGGGAGGGTGTTCCAGGATTTTGACCGAGTGATGATGATGGAGCAGAGATATATTTCCAAGTCAGAATGATGTATGAGTTGGAGGGGAATTTGGAGGCAGTGTTGTTCCCATGCACCAATTGCCCTTGACATCCTAGGTGGTCGAGGTCTCAGGTTTGGAAGGTGCTGTTGAAGATGCCTTGGAGGGTCACTGCAGTGCAGCTTATAGATGGTACACAGCACAGCTATGGTGTGCTGGTGGTGGAGGGAGTGAATGTTTAAGGTTGTGGATGGGGTATCAATTAAGCTGCATGAAGACCCAATCGTAGCTAAAATCAGCACAGCCTGTTAAATGGGGATTGAACTATCACCAATTGTTGATGCACTTAATACAAGCAGTGCCTTTGTAATTAGTCACAGAGTCGTACAGTTTAGAAAAAGGCCCTTCGGCCCACCACGTCCATGCTGACCATAATGCCTATCTATACTAATCCCACCTGCCTGCATTAATTCCATATCCCTCTATGCCTTGCTCTTTCAAGTACCTGTCCAGATGCCTCTTAAATGTTGCTACTGTTCCTGCCTCCACCACCTCCTCTGGCAGCTCATTCCAGATACCCATTATTCTTTGTGTGAAAAATTTACCCCTTTGATCCCCTTTAAACCTCCTCCCTCTCACCTTAAATCTGTGCCCTCTAGTTTTAGTCACCCCTACCATGGGAAACAGACTCTGGCTATCTACCGTTTCAATGCCTCACATAATTTTATATACCCCTATCATGACCCCTCTCAGCCTCCTTTGCTGCAGGGACAACAGACCCAGCCTATCCAATCTCTCTTTATAATTCAAGCCCTCCAAACCAGGCAACATCCTTGTGAATCTTTTCTGCACCCTCTCTAGCTTAATCACATCTTTCCTGTAGTGCGGCGACCAGAACTGCACACAGTACTCCAAATGTGGCCTAACCAACGTTATGTACAACTGTAACATGAGGTCCCAACTCTTGTACTCAAGGCCTCGGCTGATGAAGGCAAGCATGCCATATGCCCTCTTCACCACCTTGTCTACCTGTGTTGCCACTTTCAGGGAACTATGTATTTGCACCCCAAGGTGTCTCTGCTCAACAAAACTCCCCAGGGCCCTGCCATTCACTGTGTATGTCCTGCCCTGGTTTAGCTTCCCAAAATGCATCACTTCGCACCTGTCTGTTAAATTCCATTTGCCAATCCCTTGCCCACTTTCCCAGTTGATCTATATCCTGTTGTAACCTTAGACAACCTTCTTCACTGTCCACTATACCACCAATTTTGGTGTCATCTGCAAACTTACTAATCATGCTGCCTACATTCACATCCAAGTCATTAATATATATGACAAACAACAGAGGGCCCAGCACCGATCCCTGCAGCACACCACTGGTCACTGGCCTCCAAACTGAAAAACAACCCTCCACTACCACCCTCTGCCTCCTATCACCAAGCCAATTTTGTATGCAATTGACTAGCTCACCCTGGATCCCATGTGTTCGAACCTTCCGGACCAGCCTACCATGCGGGACCTTGTCAAAGGCCTTGCTGAAGTCCATGTAGACAATGTCCACTGCCCTGCCCTTGTCAGTCCTCTTGGTCACCTCCTCAAAAAATTCAATCAAATTCGTGAGACATGATTTCCCACGCACAAAGCCCCATGCTGACTATCCCTAATCAGACCCTGCCTTTCCAAATGCATATAAATCCTGTCTCTCAGAATCCCTTCCAATAACTTTCCCACCACTGATGTAAGGCTCACCGGCCTGTAGTTCCCTGGCTTATTCCTGCTGCCCTTCTTAAATAAAGGCACAACATTAGCTATCCTCCAGTCTTCCGGTACCTCACCCGTGGCTAACGATAATACAAAAATTGACTCATGTAGTAATGGCAAATGCTTTGTGCTATTTGAGTGATATGGATGACCACCTGTGCTAAATGTGGATACTCTAAATGGTGGGAGCTATACAACAAAATATGTTTGAAAAAGATATCAGTCCCACCTTTTCTTCCTCTTATGACATTTGTGAATTGTGTTTCTGCTGGAAAGCAAGCTTACTTTTGTCTCATTGCTACTAACCAGTATTAATTTTTCCTGACCAGGTAGGAACAATGATTTTATCATAGATTGCTGCTAATATATTTATGTCACTGACTATGATATACAAACATTGCTTCTGTGACTGTGCTTGGCTTGATTGGTTCTTACTTCTGAAGCAGAAGATTAAGTACTCAAGTCCCAATCTAGTACCTGCATACATAATCTAAGCTAACACTTCATCTACAGTGAGCTCGAAGAACCATAACAAAAACTCTTCAGATATTGCCTCAAACTTTCCACTTTATTTTTTCTTTTCTGTCTCGATTTGCATGTGTGTATCACGTATGCGTGCTAGCATGGGCACTTCGTGTATCCCTGGGCATCAACCAAATTAGAGTTTAAGTTTCAACTTTTCTTCTTTAAACCTAAGAAAACCTGTTTGTGCTGGTTTTTTGCATTATAATTGGAAAGTGGTGAACAAGGATTCACCAAGGGGGAGCTGAAAACACTGTTTAAAATTAAACCCTGTTACAGTAAAGGCTGAGAGGGACCCCTAGACACCTTTCTCACCTGGTCGTAACAGGTGGTAACTGGCTGGATTGGATTTGTCCTGCTTTTAGTTTTTAGTTTTAGAGATACAGCACTGAAACAGGCCCTTCGGCCCACCGAGTCTGTGCCGACCATCAACCACCCATTTATACTAATCCTACACTAATCACATATTCCTACCACATCCCCACCTGTCCCTATATTTCCCTACCACCTACCTACACTAGGGGCAATTTATAATGGCCAATTAACCTATCAACCTGCAAGTCTTTGGCATGTGGGAGGAAACCGGAGCACCCGGAGGAAACCCACGCAGACACAGGGAGAACTTGCAAACTCCACACAGGCAGTACCCAGAATTGGACCCGGGTCGCTGGAGCTGTGAGGCTGCGGTGCTACCCACTGTGCCGCCCTGTGGACAGTTTGTGCCTGGGAAGTTTTCCCCAATGTTGGGTTGATACCAGTGTTGTACTGGAATAGCTTGGCTAGAGGTGGGGCTGGGTCTGGAGCACAAGCCTTCAGCATCACAGCTGGGATGCTGTCTGGGCCATAGACTTTGCTTGGATACAAAACCAATTAGACATTTTGCACTAGTCAGCAAAATAAATTCATTAAAAATAAAAAGGACAATACAAGCAAAGTCAACAACATTTTTATTGCAATCCAATACAAAATTGAGGTTGGTGAAAATGCACTCAGCCATTTTTTGATATCACTTGGAGTCTGATTCATCAGCTGAGGGAGGACAGTAGGTGGTAATCAATAGCAGGTTGCCTTGCACATGTTTGACCAGATGTCATGAAACTTCATGGGGTCTGGTGTCAATGTTGAGAACTCCCATGGCCACGCCCTCCCAACTGTGCTGCCACCTCTGGTAGATTTGCCCTGCTGATGGGACAGGACATATCCAGGGATGGTGATGGAGCCTAGGACGTTGTCTGAAAGGTCAAGTCTGTGGGACAGTTTGCCCAATTTTGGCACAAGTTTCTAGATGTTAGTGAGGAGGACTTTGCAGTGCTGACTGGGCTGGGTGTACCTTTGTCATATCTGTTGTGAAAGTGGATGCCAGGTGGTCCTTTCGATCTTATTCTTATTAGACTTTTTGTAGCGGTTTGATACCACAGTGTGGCTTACTAGGTCATTTCAAAGGGCAGTTAAAGTCAACCACATTGCTGTAGATCTAGAGTCGCATTAGACAAGACTGAATAAGGACAGCAGATTTCCTTCCCTAAAGGACGTTAATGAACTAGATGGGTTTCATGACAATCTGGTAGTTTCATGGTCATCAATATTAATACTGGATTTTTATTGCAGATTTATTTAACTGAATTTAAATTCCCCATCTGCCATGGTGGGATTTGAGCTCATGTCTCCAGATTGTTAATCCAGGCCTCTGGATTACGAGCACTATTCCTTAATTAGAAACATCTGGTGATTTGAATATAGAAAACCTGTGTCAGTTTTGGCTCCAACTCCTTTGTCAGCTCTCCTAGAATTTAATTATTAAACCTCTTAATTTACCCAGAATGCAGTCGTAGTTTAGAAGGGCCATTTTTCCTACAGGTGAAATTACCAATTCAAGCCCCAGGATGCAAACAAAAGGAAGGCCAATATGAGAAAAACTTCTTCCAGGCAGGTCTCAAATTGTTTAATAAATTTTAATAGGTAAGTTTAGTAATCTTTTTCAAATTGTGTAAATTTTAATGTATTTGTTACGTTATAAGTTTTATTTCTAGCTACTTTTCGTATTTGAGCAAAGAAACAAAATAGTGGATGAGCAATTTGATTAGTCTGTCTGGTACGTGCTCGCTAGTGAATGGTTGCTTTGAAAAATCAAATTGAGGGGCTTGACTGGTTAACTTTTTTTGTCACTTCCACATTTCTGCTTTTTAATAAACTGTTTTTGATTGCACATCTCACATATTGGATTGATTTTTATTTTTTTTATTTTATTTATAACATGATCATATTTGAGATAGTCATTGTATTTTTGCTGTATGGACATGTGATGCTTTGGAGGTGATACCACTGAGGCCATATTTTTAGGTGTAACAATTTTGATATAATATTCCTAGTATAACAACTGCTCTGAGTGACCCAATTGCAGGTCAATTAGTCAATTCCTGTGCCATTAACAATGGGCTGAATTTCCTCGGGGCTTCTGTGCTGCACTGCTGTAAATTTGGGAGCAATTCAACAGAAATGGTGTTTTGATGGAGCAGGAAGAGCCTCAAAGAAATTCACCCGACATGTTTCACTTTGATTCTACAGAAACACAGCTAACAACAGTGCAACATACTACCATCAGGAGAGATGATATTGCTTTATCCTCTTCCCATGTTTAGGGACTGGGCAGGTTTCCCAGTGTTAAGAAAAAGATGTGGGCTTGAAAATTTTCAGACTCACTGTACTCTGTCACTGATCTCCATAGCTGACCCACAGGCATATCTAGGATCACAACAGGGTGTCTTCTCCAATATCGGCCCATTGCAAACACCTGCTAGAAGTGGGGTGGAAGATACAGTCCGGTACCGCTGTTTAAAAATGCCATTTGCAGGCCTCCTCTCCCCTAAAAGCTCCTCAAAGTTACTTTGTCAGAGAGCCAATGACAAAAATGTAAAGAATCAATTTTGGGACCTTCAAGGCCATGACCATGGCAGACCCCATTTTCACTCCTACAAACAGAATCACAGAATCATTACAATACAGAAGGAGGCTAATCGGCCTATCATGTCTGCGCTAGCTCTCCAAAAGAGCAATTTACCTAGTTGCCTTCTTCCTGTAACCCTGCACATTCTTCCTTTTCAGATAACAATCTAATTCCCTCTTGAATGCCTCGATTGAATCTGCCTCCACCACACTCTCAGTTAGTGCATTCCAGATCCTAACCACTCGCTGCGTGGAAATGTTTTACTTTATGTCTCCACTGCTTCTTTTGCCAATTACCTTAAATCTGTGCCCTCTTGTTCTCGATCCTTCCACCAATGGGAACAGTTTTTCCCTATCAGCTCTGTCCAAACCTGTCATGATTTTGAATACCTCCATCAAATCTCCTCTCAATCTTTTCTTCTCCAAGGAAAACAGTCTCAGCTTCTCCAATCCATCCACGTAACTGAAGTTCCTCATCCCTGGAACCATTTTCATGAATATTTTCTGCACTCTCTTTAGTGCCTTCACATCTTTCCTAAAGTGTGGAAACCAGAACTAGACACAATACTCCAGCTGAGGCTGAACCAGTGTTCTGTACAAGTTTAGCATAACTTCCTTGCTTTTGTACCCTATGCCCCTGTTAATAAAGTCCAGGATACTGTATGCTTTATTACTGCTCTCTCAACCTGTCCTACCACCTTCAGTGATTTATGCACATATGCACCCAGTCCCCTCTGCTCCTGGACACGCTTTAGAATTGTACCCTTTGTTTTTTATTGTCTCTCCACGTTCTTCCTACCAAAATGAATCACTTCACACTTCTCTGCTTTAAATTTCATCTGCCACTTGTCCACCCATTTCACCAACCTGTCTATGTCCTCTTGAGGTGCTACACTGTCCTCCTTACAGTTCACAATGTTTCCAAGTTTCGAATCATCTGAAAATTTTGAAATTGTGCCGTCTACACCAAAGTCTAGCCCATTAATATATATCAGGAACAGCAAGGGTCCTAACACCAACCCTTGGGGAACTCCACTACAAATCTTCCTCCTGCAAGGGCGGGGAAAGCCACAGAAAATCTGTCAGTGGAAGGAAGCTCTGGGGTATGGGGGAGATGTTACTGACCCATCCCAAACCCCAGCAGAAATGCTTGGTGAAACCTCTTCTGGGCAAACAAACGGCATTTTCAGGCCCCATCCCAATTTTTCTTCCACTCCTGGCTTCCCTCAGCTGTTTTTAGCCACTGCCCACCACCCATCTTCACCATTGTGCCCCACTATCCAAGCAAATTCCTTCATTTTCCAATCATTTTATCTCCAGGCTGTCCAACCTTTTCACATGGGGGCCACATTACAATTTTTGTCTTACATGGGGGGCCGGTGAGACAATTTCAGAAATATAAAGGCATTAAAAATTTATCTTACAATTAATCAAAACAACAACAAATGTGCATTTTTGTGAAGAAGCTTTAAATGAGAAGAATAATTTATTGACTTACTCTCTCGTCACTATGTTCAACATTGATTCAGTGAGATACCTGGCATTTTTTTGCTTGCACAAGTAGTCAATGTTTGCCCACACACTTGTTGTAGTGATGCTGAGTATTCCAGATAGATGTCTGTCTGTCAAGAGTGATCTTTATCTCCCTCTCTCTCTCTCTGTCTCTCTCTCTGACTCTCTCTGTCTCCGACTCTGTCGCTCTCTCTGTCGTGTCCCCCCCCTTTCTCTCTCTCTGTCCCCTCTCCATCTCCCTCTCTCTCTTTGTCTCTCCCTGCCTCCCTCTCCCCTTTCTCTCTCCCCTCTCTCTCTCTTTCTCTCCCTCCCCCTCTCTCTCTCTTCCCCCCCCTCTCTGTCTCTGTCCCTCTGTTACAACCAGGTGAGGGAGGGGTCTAGGGCTCCCCTCCCAGCCTTTTCCTGGTTTGGCCATAACAGGGCTTAACTTTTAAAACCCAGTGTTTTTAGCTTCCCCTCAGTGAGTCCTTGCTCACTGCTCTCTAATTGTAATTGCAAAGAAATCAATCAAACAGGTTTTCTCAGATTTAAACAAAAAAGGTGTAAGTTTATTAACCTTAAAACTCTAACTCAGTTAAAACTACTAAACACACTCGACGCGACCACGCTAGCATGCATACGCGATAAACACACACGCAAATAGAGACAGAGGAGGAGAAAGAATTAAAGGGGAAAGGTTTGAAGTAATAGGTGGAGTTCAGTTACTGGTTTTGGGTTGGCTGTAATATTTTTGATTGAAGTTAAGTCTTGCAGTTCTCGTTGGGGCCCAGTGCACACTTTCAAACTTGTTTCGCTGGTCTTGTGTCTTGAGACTTAAGTTACTTCCATGGGTGCCTGGAACTTTGTGAATGAGAGAGAGGCACACGCAGAGAGGGAGACCTTCCTCCTGGAAGTTCAATTGCAGTCTCTGCCATAAACTGTTCTATGAGCACAATTCAATTAACTCCAGGTTGACCATCAGGTTAGTCATGTGACTAGCTCCCTGTTTGAACCAGCCTCCTGTGAGGTTTGTGGATTCCTCTAAGCTTACCAGACACACTCAGTGCGGGGGTGGAATGCTGGCTGTTACACAATCAATGACTCTCGATCTCTTTTGATCATCACTATTGACAAAAACCCATCTGGCTAATTGAATCCGGGGATACTCCCATTGTCTCTCCATCCCACTGTCTCTTAGAGTGAAAATGTGCAGCCATGTTTTCAGCCACTGTTTGGTGGTCTTTTTAAACAAGTTATTTCAATGTCCAGTAAACGTTCAAATAATAATGTTCCATAAGACAAAATGAATGTCTCATTTGGGCAGATGTGATTTCCATCACAGCCTCTCTCTCTCTCTTTGTCTGACATTTTCAAGGAGCGTGAGCGCTCAGCACAGTAGCTTTTGTGGCTGACCAGAAGTTTTTTTTTAAATTGCACTGAGTTTCGCAGCTAACAGCTGCTGGGAGCATGAATAGCAGTTTCCCAACTTTGGACAGACTCAGGGTTTACCAGCAGCCTTTTTAAAAAAAAAAGGTCAGAAAACCACGCATCTTTCGACATTGGGAAACCGCTGTTCCTGCTCTCATGCAGCACCTATCAGCTGTGAAACTGACTTGCGATTTTTTTTTTTAAGAAGCCAGTGTGGAAGAAGAAGACAATGGAAAATTTCTCATCTCTGAAATACATCCGTGGGCCGGATGGAAACCTTCGGCGCGCCGGATCCTCACCCGCTGGCTGTATGTTGAACAACTCTGTTTTATCCTCTACATGCTTTAATCTGGTGGTTAAAGCATATGTTGCACAAAACTCAATATACATCCACCAAAGTGGACAATCTGTATTTATATTTTACAGTAATTTTAATATTGCTTTGGTTAAGTCTTGAGAGTTTCATTATTATCCAACTTCTCCTCATTGCCGAATGCCCACTTTTTTTTTTTAACAGGTTGATGGTTTGAACAAAATAGTCCAGTTTGCAGACCAGAGACTCCGGATGTTTAATTTGCAGATTCTGAGGTAAAACTGATTTTATACTTAACTGAGCACAAGAGCATTAAAGCCAAATAAATGTTAGGCTTTTAAATTTTAAGTTTTGAGATTCAAAACCATTCATGCTGTCCCAATACATGCAGTGCAGAAAGTTTGGACCTTGAGATTTGATGGAAAATAGTTAAAGGGCAAAATTGTGATTTTTAAAGAAATCAAAATTATTATCCTTTTCTTCCCCAAAATCAGCAAATCATCAATACTTAAAAACCTTAACCTTTTTCAATCAAAATTTATAATGCGCATACATGGCAAAATTAGCTAACACACACTTTGATCTATATGTACAAAACTGTAGCTCAACAGAATTTTGTAGAAGGTTTTATTGGGGTGGAATACTATGTCATATTAAGTGTAATAGTTTGGCCTGGATTTTACGGCTCCGATGTGGTTGGCACTGGAGGTGGAGAGAACGTAAAATTGCCGAGGGTGACCTCTGGATGGAACTCCGACATCATCATGCCGGGTCCGCATTTTACCAACGGCGGACTGCAAGTCGAGTGAGAACAGTGCACCCTTTTTGAAAAACGGCAATTGAGAACTTGTTAAGTTTGTTGAAGACCCAATTGAATGGTATTTTAAGAGAACTACATGGGGACCATGTGGCATCTGACGCTCGGCAGGTATTTAATGGCGACAACAGAGTAGCAGCTGAGGTCATTGCTGCGTTTAGCAGCCACAGGGTCAGGGACTTCACCTTCAAAGGAAGGCTACTGCAGCACAACCAGAGCATTTAGTGTGGAGGAGGGAGATTTGAGGAGTCAGGGATTTAGATCTTGGCATGGGTGCCAATTGAGAAGGGAATGGGGTGGGCATTGTTGAGGAAGCAACTGGCAGAGTGGCTTCAGACTGGCAATGTACAAGTGCCATCATCCACTCAGGAGATGGGTCCTGCAGCAAGGAGAAGAACCTGAGAGCGAGGGAGGTGCGGGCACAAGGACCCAGTCCTCATGGCCACCTGCAGGGGTAATCTCGAAATGGGAAAGCGGCAGAAGGCTGCATCGGTGAGCTCTTCACCCTCTCCAGGTGCAGGTTCACAATGCAGGCTGGATGTCTTCTGAGGCTGCTGCAAAGGTGGTCACAAGCTGGCGGACAGGATGGTCTGAGGCTGCTGCAAAGATAGTCACAAGCTGGCGGACAGGATGGTTTGAGGCTGCTGCAAAGATAGTCACAAGCTGCTTGACAGGATGGTCTGAGGCTGCTGCAATGGTGGTCACAGGCTGCTGGGCTGGATCTTCTGAGGCAGTGTTCCAGTGCTAGCAGCCCTTTAAAGATGGTGCCAGTACATCGGACAGCATCAGCTGATTGTGACTGCCAACTTAGTCCCCACCTCTGGTGGGTGAATGGTCAGTCACCCAGCCTGCTGGCCATTAATTGGCCAGTTGGCGCGAGATTGCTCCGAGAACAGAGATCGGAGCGGGAGCACTCGTGCCACCCACTTCCAGTCCCACCTTCTACTTCCCACCAGGTCACATAAAATCCCAGCCTTTAATCTAAAAATATTAGAAAACATCAATAAGGAGTGAACTTCTCCAATCACAAGATAACTATGGATGAGGACAACCATTTGGCCCATCACTCTAGAATGATCTCTCATCCCAAATTGCAGCATCTAATTTTTTCTTAAATGATTCCTGGATTTTTTTCTTCCAATAGTCTATATGCAAGTTCACTCCATGGGCATGATTTTTGGGCCCCACCAGGGATGGGAACTGAGGCGGACGGTGCCCAAAAATGGCAGCACCAGCTGGTCTGCTGATTTTTTCTGACACCGTTCCCAACACCAGCCATTTTAGAGGAAGCGTGATCTGGACTGGCAGGACCACCTGCCCCCACACGGTGGGTAGCTGATAGGCTTATTAAGAGCCTAGTTAACTGCAATTAAAGGAAGCTGACTGGAATTTCCAGTTGTCCTCCAGTTTCTTGCACCAGCGGGGGGCCAGTTTAGGTGCCTGGAGGCAGGCATCCGGTGGTAGGCCAGGGGGCAAGCACTTCAGGCAGGCCTAGCGGTTCTCCCTGCCTTTCTAGGTGCAAGAGCAGCTACATGACGCCCTGTAGAGGTGCTCACCGGCCACACCACAACAACCCCTACCGCCCATCCCCCCCACCCCCCACAGTGGTGGATTGCCTGTAAGAACCATTTTTTAATTAAAGTTTTAAAAAGTTGGTGAGACGGCACCTCCATGTTGAAGCGCCCTCTCTGTTACTTACCTGCAATCGCAACCTGCTGCTCCTCTCGAGCTGGAAGGCCCCTGATTGGCCCTCCAGCTTCAAGAGTTCACCTGCCACCCTTAATTGGACAGGGAACTGCCTAGATGAATATAAATTGGTCCTCCATGAAAATCCCAATGAGTGACTATTTCCCCCCAGGGGCGGGTTCAGTACCTGGAAACAGTCCCAACTTCTGTTTCCTGCCCCCCCACCCCCGTAGCAAAAATCCAGCCCCATGTGTTGATCACTGTGTGGAACAGGAACTTCCTATTCTCAGTCCTAAATCTGCATTTTGCTGGTTTCAACCCTGCCCCTTGCCTTGTAATCACAAATTAATTTAAAGTACTATTTCAGAATTATCTTTTTCATATTTCAGTGCCGTATCTCTAAATAAATTAATAAATAAATATCCCAATGCCAATTGTTGTAAAAACCCATCTGGTTCACTAATGTCCTTTAGGGAAGGAAATCTGCCATCCTTGCCTGGTCTGGCCTACATGTGACTCCAGCTCCACAGCAGTGTGATGGACTCTTAAATGCCCGCTGAAATGGCTGAGCAAGCCATTCAGTTCAAGGGCAATTAGGGATGGGCAGTAAATGCTTGCCCAGCCAGCGATGCCCACATTCCATGAATGAATTAAAAAGAAATAATTTTGTACATAAGAACTAGGAGCAGAAGTAGGCCGTCCGGCCCCTCGAGCCTGCTCCGCCATTCAATAAGGTCATGGCTGATCTTTTCGTGGACTCAGATCCACTTACCCGCACTCTCACGGTATCCCTTAATTCCTTTATTATTCAAAAAGATATCTACCTTAGCTTTAAAAACGTTTACTGAAGTAGCGTCAACTACTTCACTGGGCAAGGAATTCCATAGATTAACAACCCTCTGGGTGAAGAAGTTCCTTCTCAATTCAGTCCTAAATCTGCTCCCTCTAATCTTGAGGCTATGCCCTCTTGTCCTAGCTTCACCTGCCAGTGGAAACATCCTCTCTACTTGTATCTTATCTATTCCCTTCATAATTTTATATGTTTCTATAAGATCCCCCCTCATTCTTCTGAATTCCAATGAATATAATCCCAATCTACTCAGTCTCTCCTCATAAGCCAACCCCCTCAACTCCGGAATCAACCTAGTGAACCTCCTCTGCACCCCCTCCAGTGCCAGTATATCCTTTCTCAAGTAAGGAGACCAAAACTGCACACACTACTCCAGGTGCTGCCTCACCAGTACCTTATACAGCTGCAACATAACCTCTCTGCTTTTAAACTCAATCCCTTTAGCAATGAAGGACAAAATTCCATTTGCCTTCCTAATTACTTGCTGTACCTGCAGACCAACCTTCTGCGATTCATGCACAAGGACACGCAGGTCCCTCTGCATAGCAGCATGCTGCAACTTTTTACCATTCAAGTAATAATCCTTTTTGCTGTTACTCCTACCGAAATGAATGACTTCACATTTATTAACATTGTATTCCATCTGCCAGACCTTTGCCCACTCACTCAATGTATCTATGTTCCTCTGCAAAGTTTCACAGTCATCTGCACACTTTGCTCTGCCACTCATCTTAGTGTCATCTGCAAACTTTGACACCCTACACGTGGTCCCCAACTCCAAATCATCTATATAAATTGTAAATAATTGCGGTCCCAACACCGATCCCTGAGGCACACCACTAGTGACTGATTGCCAACCAGAATAGCACTCATTTATCCCCACTCTCTGCTTCCTGTCAGTCAACCAATCCTCTATCCATGCTAATACCCCTAACGCCATGCATCCTTATCTTATGCAGCAGCCTCTTGTGCGGCACCTTGTCGAAGGCCTTTTGGAAATCTAGGTACACCACATCCACTGGGTCCCCATTGTCCACCTTGCTCGTAATGTCTTCATAAAATTCCAAAAGATTTGTCAAGCATGACCTGCCCTTCATGAATCCATGCTGCGTCTGCCCAACGGGACAATTTCTATCGAGATGCCCTGCTATTTCTTCCTTGATAATAGACTCAAGCATCTTCCCCATTACAGAGGTTAAGCTAACCGGTCTATAATTCCCCATCTTTTTTCTACCTCCCTTTTTAAACAGTGGTGTCACATCTGCTGTTTTCCAATCTGCTGGGACTACCCCAGAGTCCAGCGAATTTTGGAAAATTACCGCCAGTGCACCTGCTATCTCTCCCGCCATCTCTTTTAGTACCCTGGGATGCATTCCATCAGGGCCAGGAGACTTATCAATCCTTAGCTCCATTAGCTTGCCCAACACTACCTCTTCCGTAATAATGATTATTTCCAGGTCCTCACCTGCGTTCGTCTCTTTGTCAATTACTGGCATGTTATTAATGTCCTCCACTGAGAAGACCGATACAAAATACCTGTTCAATGCCTCGGCCATTTCATCATATCCCATAACTAAATTCCCCTTCTCATCCTCTAAAGGACCAACGTTTACTTTAGCCACTCTTTTTCGTTTTATATATTTGTAGAAACTTTTGCTATCTGTCTTTATATTCTGTGCTAGTTTTTTCTCATGTTCTATCTTACTTTTCTTTATAGCTCTTTTTGTGGCTTTCTGTTGACCTTTAAAGTTTTCCCAATCTTCTAGTTTCATGCTGTTTTTGGCCACTTTGTATGCCTTCTCTTTCAATTTGATAGCCTCCCTTATTTCCTTAGACACCCATGGCAGATTACCCCTTTTCTTCCAGTCCTTCCTTTTTACTGGAATATACTTTTGCTGAGCACTTTGAAAAATTGCTTTGAAAGTCCTCCACTGCTCGTCAACTGTCCCACCATAAAATCTTTGTTTCCAGTCTACTTTAGCCAAGTCCTCCCTCATTCTATTGTAGTCCCCCTTGTTCAAGCACAGGACCCTGGTATTGGATTTTATCTTCACACTCTCCATCTGTATTCTAAATTCAACCATACTGTGATCACTCGTTCCAAGAGGATCCCTAACTATGAGGTCATTAATTATTCCTGTCTCATTACACAGGACTAGATCTAGGATAGCTTGCTCCCTCGTCGGTTCCATTACATACTGTTCAAGAAAACTATCACGGATACACTCAACGAACTCCACCTCAAGGCTACCCTGACTGAGCTGGTTCGACCAATCTACATGTAGATTAAAATCCCCCATGATAATTGCCGTACCATTTTTACAGGCATTAGTTATTTCTTTGTTTATTGTCCGCCCCAATGTGATATTATTTGGTGGCCTATAGATTACGCCTATCAATGACTTTTTCTTCTTAGAGTTTCTAATTTCCACCCAAATGGATTCAACCTCATTCTTCATAGAACCTATATCATCTCTCAGCACCGCCCTGATGTCGTCCTTGAATATCAGAGCTACACCACCTCCCTTACCTTCCTGTCTGTCCTTCCGAATAGTCTGGTACCCCTGGATATTTAACTCCCAGTCGTGACCAACCTGTAACCATGTCTCCGTAATGGCTACCAAATCATATTCATTCGCGATGATTTGTGCCGTTAACTCATCAATATTGTTACAAATGCTACGAGCATTCAGGTAAAGTGCCTTTATGCTAGCTTTCTTACCCTCATGATTTTCAACACCTGTATAAAGATCACCTCTCAAAGACATCCTTGAAATTCTAATTGACCCACTCTGCCAGCAGAAGTGAAATTATGTGGGCTGCATATCTGCCCATTGCCCAAAGTAGTGGACCCCATCCCAAATTGCAGGGATGGGGGTCATCTGCAAAGTTGGAGTTAGCCATCAGCTCCTCCTAATCTGTGATGCCTGCCCTGATCCACAGAAAATGTTGGCTCTACTAAGCTGTGCCGAAAGCCCTCCCAGGAGCAAAGGTCAAAAATAACTTTTTTTAAAAGTGCTTCAGCTCCAAAGGGAGCCTTAAGGTAAGAAATTTAAGGTAATTGATCCCATCTGGAATTGATTACTTTTGCCTGGAGCCTTTCATGGACCTGTAGCCACTGGTAGCTGAGTATATCCCCCTGACACAACCCCTTTAGGTGTAGGCATAGGCAGCAGAAAATGAGTGGAGCTTTAAAAATTCCAGCAGAGCCAGGTTCGACCCAAATTCTGGCCAAAGGCAGGCAATCCACCTGCCCTCTGTCCTTGGACCCAATCAGAATTTTGGGCCCAAAGTCACTCCTGACTTTCATACCATGGGTCAGTCTGCTGGTCTTCTCTGAAATGCCTCCAGCGCATGGGTTTCGCTCTCTTCTTGCTCAGCGATCAGAACTGGGCAGAATACTTAAGATTTGGTCTGATCAGAGCATAATATAGTTTGATCATGATTTCTTCTGATTTGCATTCTACTTTTTCAGATATATAGTTCAATATTCAGTTAGCTTTGTTGATTGCTGCTCTGCATTGGTTGTTTACTGTTGAGCCAGCAGGACTGTTAGGTTTCTTTAAACTTCATCCTTAGCTATTTCAACACCATCTCTATGGAATACAAGTCCATTATTCCTTCTCGTCTGTGGTGCTCTACACTTGACTGCATTAAATGTCATCTGCTGTTTTTCTGTCCACATACATATTTTATCCAACTTACTCTAATTTGTGAGCTTCATCCTTCCATTCCACTGTCCTTCCGAGTTTGGTTATTTTATTATTCTATATAAACGAACATTAGTTCTTTCTCACTATTCAATGCACTTCTTTTAAAAAAAAAAAGTTTCTCACTGTTTTCTGTCTCTGAAATGCAAACTTGATTGGATGGTGAAAATTACAGTATGAAATAAAATCCTGTTTATATACAATTCAGCTTTCAGCAGGCAACCAAATAAATAGCTTAGTTGATTTATAATTGGGAATGGGAACTATACAATTAACTAAATCAATTCAAATTAAAATAGTAACAAATCACATGCAAAAATCTATTTATTTTAATTCCAAGGTTAGAGAAGAAGAACTCTGCTTTACTAGCTGCTTTAAACAAGAAATCCAGAAAGAATATTGAGTCATAGAGAGGTATGTTATTACTTTTAGTTTGTAGTTGAGTCTTAAGCATATTATTACAAATTTAATATTTTGCTGACAAATTACTACTTTTACAATGGAATGTAGTGCCTTAAAACAATCAAAAGACAAAACCTTATTTTAAAAATTCTACAGACATTGAGATCTATTTTTGATGGGAGGGGCATGTACCAAAATAAGCCAGGGTTTCTGTCCCATCTATTTTCCAGTTCTGCTTTTATTTACTTAATCATCTTCATTGATATTCAAGGTGATCAAAACCTTAAAAGAATGATTATTACCAGAATGTGGATTTAGGGAGACTTATCTAGCCCAGTGATGAAGGATTGACAAAGATCTATCCCACTGGGAAAGGATTCCAACTGTTTATCAGAACAGAATATTTAGTTTTAAGAAAACATGATTTGCCAGAACATTATTAAAGGTAGATTCAAATTGCTATTAAAAATGCTCATTAATCACAAAGCTCCAAGTGCTTGCCAGATATCAGCAACCCTCCCTAATTGCCATGAAAAGTCCACAGGATTTATCTTTGTGCTAAAAGAGGCACAAATTAAAATTTGGCACACGGGGCTTAGGCCCAGTACACTCATCTAAAAACAAAGGCCCTAATTTTAACCAATCCGCCTGACAAGAACAGGGTGAGTGAGCAAATAAAATCGCAAAAATCCACTACTGTCCTGTTCATGCCAACTGCCATTTTAATTCCAGAGCTGGCTCAAGCAGGAAACACACCCGCCAAAGGAGAATAAACTCAAATCAGGGGTCCTATGACATCATTAGGATCCTGATGAGATTTTAACTGAGCAGGTGAGATGTCCTGCCCAGTGGAAAACCCACTGAGTAAAACCTAGCAGGATTGGCTTCACAAACTAACGTGACTGAAAACTGCATCTAATAGGAAACTCATCCACAGGTAAACTGTTCATTGGAAACTGGATTTTGTTCTGAGCCCGACGTTGGGTTCTGTAGCGGGGTGGGGTGAGGAAAATCAGAGTGGCAGCGGCTGCCACGGAAGCCGACTCCAGGATTAACGGGCCCGATCTTCCCGGCGGTAGGGAAGCGCCGTGGCAGCCCCTTCGGCGCTCTGCAACAGTACCTGACTTAGCATATTTAAATAACATATTTGCATGAATTAAAATATAAACCGCAGCTATCTTACCTTCAGTTCTCGATCCTCAGCACAACGAGTGTCACTTGCACGCCTTCACTTTCCTGTCCAGGGCAAGCTGGTGCCATCGAGGTGGGGAAGGGGTGAAGGCTACTCTGATGGGTAGGAGGTAGGAAAGTGGAAAGCAGAATCACGGCAGTGTGGGTCCCATGGGGGATGGCTGCCATTTTTGCGCCTACCGCTGCTCCGAGTGGCAGGACTACAAAATCCAGCACTGTGTGCTGATATGAAGGCAGTTCTGAGTTTCCAGTTTTTCTTTTTCTGATTTATTTTCCCCTTACTGACCTTGACTAATTATTCACTGCTTATCATGGGTGCAGTATTTGCTTCAGTCCTTTGGATGGATTAACATTTGGGGAAAGAGCCGCAGCAGAAGCCTCAACAACTAGCACAAGCAGCAGGTCTGTTTGAAGATAGCAGAGGGATGCTGCTCATAGACGTCTTCGTAGACCAAGGCTGGGTTTTATCCTGGCGACGGGAGTCTCAATATCCAGCAAAAGCGACATCGAGAGCCCGCATTGCCTATTCAATGGGAGGCCTTTAATTGCTCTTTAACTGAGCAGCATCACTATGGAGGTGGTGGCTGCTGCCGGTGGAGCACCTACCCAAGGCTCAGGAGTGGCGCTGGACCCAGGCCACAGGTAGGTTAGGGTGGGAGGGGTCTTGCGGGGTGGGACTCGTGTGGGAAGTGGGTGTAGCTGGGGTTGGTAGCAAGGGCAGGGGTTTGGCTCCCAGAGGGCCCTCCCTTCCCAATTGCCAGGTCCTTAGTTCAGGCACTGTGTCCTTTAATGAGCCCCTCCACCAACCCCCCCCCCCCCCACCAACAGAGTTGGCAGGCAGCCCACATGGTTTTTCCCACCGTGTTTCCTGTGCGACAACGGGGCCACCTGCCGCTTGGCTAATTGCAGTGGTGACGGGATCAGGCCCTTAATTAGGCATTAACTGCCTAGTTAAGAACCTCAATTGGCAGTGAGGCAGGAAAGCTGTTCACAGGCCTTCCTGCCCCAGATTTAATTTGGGCGGAAGCGGGAAAGTGGCGGGGTCCTCCCCTCCACCATCCCATCCGATTATATGCCTCCAAACCCACCGCAGGGGAGAGCATAAAATTCCCCCCGAAAGTTAGTTTCTTGAATATTTCTGAGGTGCAGTACCTGAGGAGACTGTGCTTCACCACGCAGACTGTTGCTGACTTATGCAGCTTGTTGCTACAGGACATGCTGCCTGTTAGACCTGGAGATCATGCTTTGCCAGTGGCTGTCAGTCATTTATAGCTGCAGATTCCTGCCAGGTTGCTACAGGGGACAAACCTATATCTCCCAGTCTGCAGTGCACAGTTGCAGGTCACCAATGTCCTCCTTACCAGAGAAAACCAGTACATCACCTCGCCAATGAACACCATCAAGAATGAGACAGCTCTGGATTGGTAACAGTGACTGACTTCCCTTGCATCGAGGGCATAGTAAACTGCACTCTTTTAGCTATCAGAGCAGAAGATGAGCCAGCAGCTTTTGTCAACAGAAAGGATTTCCACTCCATCAATGCGCAACTGGTGCGTGATCACCGCAGAAGGATAATGCAAGCAGTTACGACCTCAGTGAGATCATTAACGTGAAAAAAAATATATGAATACCCAGATCAATTTCAAGAATTACATGGCAAGATTTCATGTTTTAAGACTTATTATAACAACTAAACTAAAAGAAATCCCCAATTAACGGAATAGTAATTTGGAAGTAGCTGATAACCCAAATTATTAAAATATTTGAAAACCTGACACCACTCTTATATGTTACACAGTCCTTTTTGATGGCGAAATCCTTTGTGATTAAAAGTCCCAAACTCCTCTCAGTTCCAATGGGTTGGATCTCACAGACATTCTCAAAAATCAATGTCTTTGCTCACTTCTCCAAGCACTTCCTGGACGTCTATGAATATGGTGAATCCTGGTGATCTTGCTGGTCTTCTACTTCTCCGCAAGCTTCACCTTTCAAAACAGGTACAAGTCTTTGCAGCCGTTTACTGTATCCAGTTTCTGAGAACAGATGTTCCCTCTCTCTCTCTGCTACCGGTTGCCTTCCTTTCAGACAGCCTGCTGTGAGGCTGCAACCACTGATTTCCTTTCTTTCTGACAGTCTGCCTTCAGAAAGTCCGTTAAATTTATCTGGACTCAAAAGCCAACAGCTTATCATACTGTTCCAATATGCAGAATCCAGAAGTCTGATTTCACAGAGCCACTTGGGCCTTCCATTGTTCCAAGGCTTTCTGGTACATTTGCATCTTCTGAATTACTGACTCCTTGTTTTACGAGTCGAGGGTGAAACTCATTGTTCTTCAGGTGTTAGCCCTGCAGTCTCTGTTTTTCAGAAGAAAGTCTTTGATCTGTGTTCTCTGTTGTGTTGGTAACCTAGACTGCTGTCTTCTTTTGCAGAGTGGATATGAAGTCACCTGACCTTCTGGACTCCATCTTGAACTTTTAAAAATCACAACTTTTAAAACACAATCATGTTACAAGGTTTAGAGTTCATACCTCCCCACTAAAAAGAAAAAAGTCATTACTGTAGTAATTTTTCTTACAACAGAATCGCATGTAACATTGTAAACATTTTCATTGTTAGCATTTTGCACTATGCATAGGTAACAACAATATTTTATATTTGAGTTGTCTGCCTCTATTATGGCCCTTATTTAAATTCTGGATAGAGCATTGGCAATTACATTGCTCTTCACTGCAACATGTATAATCCTTAGGGTAAATGGTTATAACATTCGGCTCCACCAAAATAATCTAGCGTTCTTGGTTTTGAATTTTTCTAGAAACCTCAATGGATTATGATCGGTGTAAACTGTTATTTCCCTTTGGCCATTATTGACATATACTTCAAAATGTTGAAGAGCCAATACAAGACCTGAACCCTCCTTCTCAATAATGGAGTATTTCTTCTGGTACTTATTCTGTTTTCTAGAAAAATAACTGGCTGGTTGTTTGATTCCATTATCCTGAAGTAATACTGATCCTACACCTACAGCACTGGCATCAATAGTCAAAAGGGCTTGCCAAAATGTGGTGCCGTTAGATTGGTTTCATTTTCAAGTGCCATTTGACAGGATTCTGTCCACTGAATCTTCACGCCCCTTTTTAATCAATTTGTCAGTGAAGTTACTACTGTACTGAAGTTGGGAATAAACTTCTGGTAGAACCTGCACATCCCCACGAGTTGCAGTATCTCCTTTTTTGTCTTGGGGACTGGAAAGTCTATTATTGCCTGAACTTTAGCTTCCCTAGGCAACACTTGACCTTAACCCACTACATGCCCTAAATAGGTGACCTTAGCCTTAGCAAACTCACTCTTTGCTAAGTTTACTAGCAAATTCTCTCTCTGAACTGTCGAATAGTGCCTTTAAGTGTTTAACATGGTCTTCCCAGGTGTCACTATATACCAACAGATCATCAGTGTACACAACACAATTGCTTTGTCCAGCAATAACTTGGTTGGTCAACCTTTGAACTGTGGCTGGTGCATTTTCCATACCAAACAGCATGACCTATACTGAAATATGCCATCTGGGGTTACGAAGGAAGAAATTTCCTTAGCTTCATTGGCCAAGGGGACTTGCCAATAACCTTTCAGTAGGTGAATCTTGCTAATAAAAACTGAATTCCCCACTCTATAAATACAATCCTCAAGTCTGCGATTGGGTAAGAATCTGTTTTAGTTACTACATTGACTTTCCGATGATATAAAATCTTTTGGAACCATCTGGTTTTGGTACTAGCACCACTGGTGAGCTCCAGCTCTTTTGACCAGGTTTAATTATATAATTCTTCAGCAAATATTGAATCTCCTCTCTGGCCTGAGCCAATTTATCAGGATTTAGTCGATAAGGGTTCTATTTAATGGGTGTAGCTATTCCCACATCAAAGTCCTGAATAGCCAGAGGAGTTCGACCTGGCTTATCTGCACCTATGGCTTTAAACTCTTAACAGTTTAGCTATGTCCCTTTTGTACTGTTGAGAAAGTGTAGAACTGTATCTAGATTTTATAATCCTTCTGTGTTTGCCAGTTTCATCACAGCGGGTTCAATCTGAGAGTTCTCAGTCTCTGTTCCATCCTCCAGTTCCTTTAAAAGTAACTTTATCTTTAACCTCCTCTTCTGTCATTTGACAAACATTTACTGGCTGACAAGGTTCATGGTCATAGTATCTTTTCAACATATTCATGTGACACACACTTTGACTTTTCCATCTGTCCTGGGTGCTAACCAAATAGCTCACCTCACTGAGTTTCCTGTTAATGAAGTAAAGTCCACTGAACCTAGCTTTCAATGGTTTTCCCCAGCAAAGGCAACAAAATTAACATCTTGTTTCCAGGCTGCAAACTGTGCCTTAGCTGTTCTATCCACTTGCGTTTTCATCACTTGCTGAGAAAAATTGAAATGTTTTCTGGCCAACTCACAAGCTTTTGTGAGTCTCTCTCAAAATTCTGACACATGGGGCTGGATTTTAAGAAGCCCTCGAGAGCAAGATTGGGGGGTGGGGGGGGGCGCTTAAAGATGGCTCTGGATGAGAGCCGCCACCGACCTTGACGCCGGCAGGGCCCGGCTCGATCCTCCCAGTGGCAGCGTGGTTCCATGGCAGATGGCAGGCCACACCATCCCCCCCCCGCAACACTGGGTGATGGGATCACAAATAAACGTATTCAAATTAATTAAATTGATACATCTACATATACTTACCTCCGATCTTGAGGGCCTGCCACGATCTTTGGCGCGGCGGCCGGCACTCTTGCACCTTCAGATCCCGGTCCAGGGAAATGAAGGGCGAAACTGGTTGGAAGGGGGAAGGAGGTAAGTTTGTCAGTGTAGGAGGTGGGGTCAAATAAACATCATGGGTGTAGGGGATGGTGGGAAGGGTTGTTCTTTAAACTTTGTATAGTTTTTAGGTGGGTGGGAAGATCAGATGTTGAAGGTAAATGGTTAGGAGGGGAAGGGCAAATAGGTAATGTAGTTATTATTGGGGTTTGGGAAAGGGGTATTGGAATTTTATTTATTTAATTTTGGGGGATATTTCTTTTAAAATGTTTAATATTCTGGCAGGGCAGACTGGCCTTTAAAAATGGCATCAGTGTCTGCACGCAGGCAGCTGACACCACTGCCAGGGACGGACAGCCCATCTCCTACACAAGATTGGGGGGGGGGGGCGGGCTGCTCTGGTTATTTAAATGAGCCGCTGCGCTTGAGATCACGGCGGCTCTTTGGCGTGCGGCCCGCATGGGCGGGTGCCATTTTTTGAGCTCACCGCCAGACTCCATAAAATCCAGCCCATAATCTAAGAGGGTAGTTTCCTCTTTCTGTGCTAAAAAATCTCTCCTTAATGAGTAAGGGGACCCCTAATCTCATGCCCATAAACAAATTCAAATGGATTGAAACCAGTGGACTCATTTGGTGTGTCCCTGGTGGCAAATAATAAAAATGATGTCTCCTTATCCTAATCATAAGGATATTCAGAACAATAAGCCTTTATCATACTTTTAAAGGTTTGGCGATACTTTGTGACTGTTTTAAGTGGACAGTTTGAACTGTCACTCTCAGATTACTCATGACCTCTTGAAATTTGACCCTGGGTCTGACTGAATTTTTTTTTTGGCAATCCATATTTAGTGAAAATCTGTATCAACCCCTCAATCACAACTTTCACTGTGATCTTTTTCAAAGATATTGCCTCTGGAAACCTAGTGGACAAATCCATGATGGTTAGGAGAATCTTGTGACCCAACTTAGTTGTGGGTAAGGGCCCAACACAATTCACAAGAACCCTACTAAACGGTTCAACAAAAGCAGTATCAATGGGGCTGGTTTAATTGAAGGCTGTGGCTTCCCAACTACCTGACATGTATAGCAAGTTCTGCAAAATTCAACCACATCCTTATGCAAGCCTGGCTAATAAAAAGGCAGTACCCCGCGGGAACAACAACCTGATAAACTAAAACCTAATCCACTTCAGTGGCCCCTGGGGATGTCTCCAATTTCTTATTAGAATGCCGTTCTTCATAAAATAGCACTCGGGTATTTCTCAACTTCTGCCTCAGAACACTGTTTGAGACAAACTTCTTAAAGCAGATTATGCCTGTTGGGCCTCGATCAAAGACACTGTGCTAAACAATTCACCATTGTTAGCCTTGGAGCCTTTTCTACCAACATTCCCATCCAAATCCTTGTAAAGATTCGCAGCCAACCAAACACCTGAACTGTCCCCACAACAGCTGAATCTTTCTTATCTTGTTTAATCTTATGAGCTTGGGATCTTGTCACTACACAATCTGGGAATATTCCAGGAAATTCCTCCTGCAAAACTTCAGTTTCAGCAACCTGAACTGGCTTTTCCAAAACTACTGGAGACGCCAATAGTTTATCCCCAGCTAAATCATTCCCCAGCAACAAATCCATCCCTTCAATATGCAAATCTGGGATGATTCCCACTGTTGCTGGACTGGTAACTAAATCACATTGCAAATTAACCAAATGCAATGGAACAGATAAATAACGTCTCTCAATGCCAAAGTTCCAAATGTGATGAAGGTGTTGAATTTATTTCCAAACACAGCAGTGTAGTGAATTATTCTGTCACCCAAATGATCATCCCAGTGTTTTTCTTAAAGTTTACAAACTCTATTACTCCTACAGGATGCTTTCCTAGTGGCATCAGCAAAGTGTATGGAAGGCTGCTGTTGCTCGTTTTGGGAACCCCTGTGGTCAGTGAATTATGCGAGCTCAAGCCTCTGAGGGTACAAATATAGACTGCTAGGCAGTCTGGTCTTGCTGGCTTTCTGGAACTGTGGTTGGTATTGGTTAAGGGGGTGGCAAGGGAGCAGATATGCTGACATCCTGAGAGAGGGCAGCACATGCTGTTCCTGCTGTGCCTGCTCCTGTGGGCCTGAGGTTCAACACTTCCTGTGATCTTCAAAAGAGCTGGCTGCAAGAGATGAGTGATGCTGTCAAAGCACAGGTTTGAGTCCAGAGCCTGTATGCCAGTCATTTGAAGTTCCAGCAAAGCTTTATTGGCTAGTGAACTTTGAGTCCTTTTGTGAGGCCCAAGTCGTAGCTTCCCAGGAGATGGCCATACTCTTCAAGGTAGATTGCAATGTAGTGATGCCAAGTGAGATAACACCACATAGGCAGGAAGCAGACTCCTTCATACTGTCACCCGTGGTGGTGAAACCTCTTGGCAGGCCTTCTAATACCCGATATAACAGCCTGTGTGAAGGAAACAGATTTCTTCTCATAGATGGGTCCCTGAAGTTTTCATACTTGTTCTCCTCAGCAGAGCTGGGAGAGGATGTGGTCCTCCTGCGAGCTATCTCCCAGGCTGTCCCTTCCATCAGCACTAGAGCTGAGTGCATTACCATGTGTAGACACTTCTAGTTTACCCAGCCAGAGTGCCAATCTCTGTGCTGATGCTTGGAAGTGACGAAGCTCATGACAATGTCACCTCTGCTCCTGAGGTACTTCTACGAGCTGTGACTGCTGTGAAGGCCCTGAGAGAAAGATAAAACGGACAAATATTATTATGGTACTGAGAGGCTGGGGATCATCAATACATTAAAGATAGTGAAGACATTGAGCTTTTTCTTATTTGGGGCCTGAGTAACTGAAGATGCATATTGCACAAATATTGGGCTGGATTTTACCAGCCCTTTTAGGAAAGGGCTGGGAGGCGGGGGTGGGGGGGGGGGGGGGTTGTTGGTGCATATTGTGAGGGAAGGCGGGGGCATGGTGTGCCCATTGCCTTCTCGATGCCATGAATTGTACCAGGGGTGGGGAAGGTTGATGATGTCCTTCCCACCCAGAGACCAATTGAGCCCCTTAAGGGCCTCTTCCCTGCCCCCACTGTGGTGGGGCCCTATGCCATGTGGGGAGGCCGCTGAGTAAAAGCTGGTAACTTCCCTGTGGGCTGGGTGGGGGGGGGGGGCACCCTCCTGATTGAGCATTCAGTGGGCCACGGAGGGCACCCAGCAGCAAGGGCTGCCCCTGCTGAAAGACCTGCCCTCACAACCAACCCACCTATCCCTTAACTCTTAACCCCCTCCCCCGAATGGCCCCGGTGAGCCCCACAAACTTATCTGCGTTCAGGGCCTCCTCCATGCTGGCTAATCTGGGCCAGCTGCAGTACCAGCAGTGGCCACCACTCCTGGTGGTACTGCTGGGACTGAAGAGCTGCCGGCCCTCTTGGAGGCAGAATCCCTCCTCTTGAGGGGGCAGAAGCCCTGACGCCAGGCAGTTCACTGCCTGATTGCCATTGCCGTTGAATTATGTCGGGCTTCCAAAAATGGCTGAGGCAAGATTGTCACCAGTTTTCCGGCCCTAAATCAGGACCCTCACTGCAGGGACATAATCCAGCCAAAGTGTGTATATAAATTTGTATATAAATATATAAATACCAAATACATTCACATTCTGTGAACTGTGCTTTTCACATTGTAATCACTGAGACAGCTATTGAAAATATTTTATTTTGCAGACAAGACAAATACTACAAGACTACAGATGACAGTTAATGCACTTTGCATAATGAGTGGAACAGAAAAAGCTGTTGTTGATCATGCTGAATCATCATAGAATTATTTATACAACTGTTAAGATAAATACTTTTTACAAGAATGGAATGTAGCAGTGTATACTATAAAAGATATATTAATGTAGTGAGTGAGATATTCTAGAAATAAAATTGTATACGAAGTTTAAATGTAGTGCACGTTGCTTTAATGACAGCAGTTTAAGAAAATCTTGTGTATCAAACTACATAATTTCCCTTAAAAATTTGTTCTCCATGAAGAAGGACTCCATGAATAACCAATTTTGCATATATACTTTGCATCACTGACATTGGTCCAAGGTACAAGTGTAATATTACAGAGTGGCTAGAATTCAAAGATGTTTTTATTGTTTTGAAATATTAACTGTAAGCTTGTTTTTGTAACGTAATGAAATATATTGAGTTTGCTCTTCTAATTTTATTTCTTAATAAACCTGCTTCAAAATTTGTCGTGTGAGATACAAAGTCTGTCAGTTATTTGTTCATCAGTTAGAGACTGGGAGAGTTTGAGTCATTTCCTACCATGTCTAGTGAACTTAACAGCAGCATAAGTGATAACTTATGGCGGCACAGTGGCGCAGTGGTTAGCATCGCAGCCTCACAGCTCCAGGGACCTGGGTTCAATTCTGGGTACTGTCTGTGCAGAGTTTGCAAGTTCTCCCTGTGACCGCGTGGGTTTTCACCAGGGGCTCTGGTTTCCTCCCACAGCCAAAGACTTGCAGGTGATAGGTAAATTGGCTGTTGTAAATTGCCCCTAGTGTAGGTAGGTGGTAGGGAATATGGGATTACTGTATGGTTAGTATAAATGGGTGGTTGTTGGTCGGCACAGACTCGGTGGGCCGAAAGGGCCTGTTTCAGTGCTGTATCTGTAAATAAATAAATAAACACTGCATTGTCAGATATATTGCAAACCTAAGGCCACATTTCAATTTGTAAATGGTATGATTTTGTGTGCTAGCTAAGAGAGAAAGGTGACTGAAAATACTAGGCTGTGCTGGTGCACTCCTGCTGTAATTCTAACTTTGGCAGGGTGGTGAAGGAAGGCCTACGCAAGCACCATACCAGCATGATTGTTGGAATTCAGTGCACAAGTAACTGGAGATGCTCCCTTCAAAAATGAGTAAAACTCAATTTGCTATTTAATCTAAGCAAATTGGTGTCATTACTTATATCAAAGTAGTGTGGCTTCTTTTATTGTATAAAGGTTTGCAAAAAAAAAATATTTTTGAAGCATTTTTTGAAAGTTAATACATGAAAGACAGAGTTGCACATAATTGTAAAATTTATGAAGGAGAAATGTCTATACACTTACTGGCCTTTTCCCTGTTTTGCCCTGTCACCAGAGGCACTTGAAAGAAAGACTTGTGTTTTATATGGTGCCTTCCTCGACCTCAGGACATCTCAAAGCACTTTACAGCTAATGAAGCACTCTTGAATTGTAGTCACTATTGTAATGTAGGAAACATAGCAGCCTATATACACACAGCAATCTTTCACAAGCAGCATGATAATGAACAGATAACTTGTTTTTGTGACATTAATTGAGGGATAAATATTGGCCAACACATTTGGTATCTGCTGCTCTTGAAAATAATGCCATGAGATCATGTACATCTATCTGAGAGAGCAGATTTTTAACGTTTCGTCTAAAAGACGGAAGCATATAGGCCTGTGGAAGCACTGAACACCAGTGGAAGGTAGTTTCACTATCTTTTGGCAGTAAAGTGCCACCAACAGCAACGGTCAATAAATATCAAATGCAAATAGAGCACAGGCCTGATAATCTGGGACTCTGCTCCTGAATTCTCTCAGTAATGTCCCAGATGAAAATCAGCCCTGATGTGTTTTAGCCAGTTAGACATAGGTTGTAACAATGAAAAACATTTTAGACAACTTATACATTTTGAAGAAGTTGACAAGGTCAGATTATATACAAGTACAGTCTGTGCAGCGTTATGAAAATGCTTTATAAAATATTTTTTGAGGACTTGTGTTTAAAACTGAAAAGATTCCATGGATGTTTTTTTTTAAACCAGGGTCACTGAGAGGTCTTGTTTGAAAACAAACCTTTACTAGCTGTCACATGCCTTAAGGTCAATAAACAACAGAAACATTGATGACTCAGGGGAGATGTTTAAAGAGAAGTGACGTCACAATTTATGATGGTCAGGAGGTTGCTTTTGGGATATTTTGACATTCTGGTTGGGGTGGGGATTGTGTTTGAAAGCAGTTGGAAATCAACCTGCCAAGAGAGAAGTGTCCAGCTCACCTCCTTCTGTCTCTGTGAAACCCTGCGTATCGAGTGTGATATCTGAAACCTCTGATGCCACATTTCTTCTGGAAAGTCTGCCAGATTAATTCTCGACGCTGCCTGAAAAGAACTGCTCCAGAAAAGATCCCAGTGACCTGTCCACTTGTACTCACACGGCAGACTGTATGCCATTTTGGGACACAACATATCTCATCCGTTTTCTTCAAGAATTAACAAGTATTTGGCCAAAGTATTCTTTTCTGTTTTTTTTTTGTAAAAGTACTCTGCTGAGAAAATTATTTTCTCTTTCACCAGTGTATCTGTGAGTGTGTGTTTGTGTGTGTGTATGTGGGGTGGGGGGGGGGGCAGGTATTTAAAAATGGACCTTTCATATTTCAATCTGTGTGTTAATACTTTGCTTCTTTATTGGATGTCTGGTTTGATAATAAACTGATAATTTTGTTGTTTATTAAAGAAACCTGGTTGGTGTATTTTATTCTGGGATAAAGAGTAGAGTATATGATTGACCATATCGGTAACTAGGTAAACATTTAAATATATAGAATCATAGAAAATTTACTGCAGAGAAAGGCCACTTGGCCCATCGTGTCTGTGCCCGCCAAAAAACGATCCACCTGGTCTAATCCCACCTTCCAGCATTTGGTCCGTAGCCCTGCAGATGACAGCATTTGAGGTGAATATCCAGACTCCTTTTGAATGAGTTGAGGGTTTCTGCCTCAACTACCCATTCAGGCAGTGAGTCCCAGACCCCTACCACCCTCTGGGTGAAAATTGTTTTCCTCATCTCCCCTCTAATCTTTCTACCAATCACTTTAAATCTATGGCCCCAGTTACTGACCTCTCTGCTAAGGTAAATAGATGCTGCACCTCCACTCTATCCAGGCCCCTCAAAATTTTATACATTTCAATCAGATCTCCTTTCAGCCTCCTCTGGTTCAAGGAGAATAACCCCAGCCTATCCAATCGTTCCTCATAGCTGCATTTTTCCAGTCCCAGCAACACCATCTTAAATCTCCTCTGTACCCTCTCTAGTGCAATTACGTCCTTTCTGTAATGAGGTGACCAGAACTGCACACAGTACTCACGTTGTGATTAATGATCAATGATTAATATAGTTTCAGCATAATAGCCCTGCTCTTATATTCTATACCTCGGCTAATAAAGGAAAGGATTCCATATGCCTTATTAACCACCTTTTGACCTGTCCTGCTGCCTTCAGGGATCTGTGGAGATCCCTCCAAGATCCGTCACTTCCTTTACACGTCTCAGTATTTTCCCATTAATCTTGCATTCCTTTGCCTTGTTTGACCTCCCCAAAAGCATTACCTCACACTTCTCCAGGTTGAATTCCATTTGCCACTTTTCTGTCCATCTGGCCAGACCATCATTATCTTCCTGCAACGTAAAGTTATCCTTCTTGCTATCTACCACACAGCCAACAAAACAACATCATGTCACGGATGTCATGTCACATCATGGATGTTATGTCACATCATGGATGTCAGGTCACATCATGGATGTCACATCACGTCACAGATCTCACGTCATCTCTCATTATGTCACTAATGTCATGTCATGTCACGGATGTCACATCAAAGATGTCACATCACCCATGTCATGTCTCGCATGTCACATCACCGACGTCATGTCACGTCACAGAGGTCACCACTTCATGGATGTCACGCCACATCATGGTACGTCACAGATGTCATATCACAGCTGTCATGCCACGGATGTTACATCACGCATATCGCGTCACGGACGTCAAAGATGTCATGGCACATCATGGATGACACGGCACATCACAGATGTCACATCACATTATGTCATGGCATGGATGTCACATCGTGTCATCGTACAAATGTCATGTGTCACCGCACAGGTGTCATGTCACAGATGTTATATTACATCACACCATGGCACGGATGTCACATCACATCATGGCATGGTTGTCACGTCATGTCATGGATCTCACGTCTCATTACGTAACAGATACCACGTCAAGGCTGGCAGCTCATGTCAAATTACATCACGGATGTCATGACACTGATATGTCATCACGTAATGTCACAGATGTCATGTCATTTCACAGATGTCACATCACGTCATGGCATGGTTGTCACATCACGTCATGTCATGTCACATCACAGATGTCACATCACATCACAGATGTCACGTAAGTTCACATCACACACGTCACATCACATTGCGTCATGGCATGGATGTCACATCGTGTCATCGTACAAATGTCATGTGTCACCGCACAGGTGTCATGTCACAGATGTTATATTACATCACATCATAGCACGGATGTCACATCACATCATGGCATGGTTGTCATGTCATGTCAAGGATCACACGTCTCATCACGTAACATGTCACGTCACATCACGTCATGTCAAGGCTGGCAGCTCATGACACATCAGTGTCATGACATCCGTGATGTAATTTGACATGAGCTGCCAGCCTTGACATGACGTGATGTGACGTGACATCTGTTACGTGATGAGACATGAGATCCATGACATGACGTGACAACCATGCCATGATGTGATGTGACATCCGTGCCATGACGTGATGTGACATCTGTGCTGTGACGTGATGTGACATCTGTGAAATGACATGACATCCGTGACATTACGTGATGACACATCAGTGTCATGACATCCGTGATGTAATTTGACATCACGTAATGTCACGGATGTCATGTCATTTCACAGATGTCACGTCACGTCATGGCATGGTTGTCACATCACGTCATGTCATGTCACATCACGGATGTCACATCACATCACAGATGTCACGTAACTTCACATGACACACGTCACATCACATTACGTCATGGCATGGATGTCACATTGTGTCATCGTACAAATGTCATGTGTCACCACACAGGTGTCATGTCACAGATGTTATATTACATCACATCATGGCACGGATGTCACATCACGTCATGGCATGGTTGTCACGTCACGTCATGTCATGGATCTCACGTCTCATCACGTAACAGATGTCACGTTACATCACGTCATGTCAAAGATGGCAGCTCATGTCAAATTACATCACGGATGTCATGACACTGATGTGTCATCACGTCATGTCACGGATGTCATGTCATTTCATAGATGTCTCGTCACGTCACAGCACAGATGTCACATCACGTCATGGCATGGTTGTCACATCACGTCATGTCACGTCACATCACGGATGTCATATCCCATCATGGATGTCATGCCACATCATATCACGAAAGCCCCGTCCCGTCACATCACAGATGTCACATCATGGATGTCACGTCATGTCACATCATGGCATGGTTGTCACATCATGTCACACATGTCATATCACGTCACGTAACTAATGTCACATCATGTCAAGGATCTCATGTCACATCATATCATGTCACAGATGTCACGCCATGTCACATCAGAGCTGTCACGCTACCTCATGGCAATGGGTTGTCACATCATTTCATGTCACGGATGTCACGTAACAGATGTGACATCACATCAAGGATGGCATGTCACGGCAAATCATGTCACGGATGTCACGCCACATCATGTCAAAAATGTCACACCATATCACAGCTGTCACATCACATTACATCATGGATGCCATGTCACGTACATCACGTCACGTCATGGTGTCACATCACCCAGGTCACATCTCGGATGTCACGTCACATCACAGATGTCATGTCACGTCACAGAAGTCACATCACATCAGGCGGAATGTCACGTTATGTCACGGATGTCACATCACCCATGTCACGTCTCAGAAGTCACATTATGTCACATCACGTCAGGGATGTCACATTACGTCATGGCTGTCACATCACCCATGTCACAACACGGATGTTACGTCACGTTACGTCATGTCATGTCACATCATATCACGTTATGTCACGGATGTCACCTCACGTCACAGCATGTCACCTGCTGTCATGTCACAGATGTCATTTCATGTTATGTCATGGACATCACGTCATGCCACGGTTGTCACGTAATGGCATGGTTGTCACATCACATCACAGATGTCAAGGAAGTTATATCATGGACGTCATGTCACGGATATCATGTCATCGGCATCATGGCATGTCACAGCACAGCCATCACATCACATTCTGGACATCACGTCACAGATGTCACAGCACATCATGTCACGGATGTCTTGTTACATCACGTCACGGATGTTGCATCATGGATGTCACATCACGTCACATCACAGATGTCACATCACGTCACAAATGTCACTTGATGTCACGTTATGGATGTCACACCACATCCTGTCACATCACAGATGTCACGTAACTTCACGTCACAGGTGTCACATCACGTTATGTCACAAGTGTCATGTCTTGTTATGGCAGGGATGTCACGTCATGTCACCGCACAGATGTCATGTCATGTCAAGTCACAGATATTATGTCACATCATGTCATGTCACAGATCGCACGTCATGTCTCGTCATATCACGTCACAAATGTCATGTCATGGCTGTCACATCATCCATGTCATGTCTCAGCTGTCACATCATGTCACGGATGTCATGTTACATCACAGATGTCACACCATGTCATGGATTTAATGTCACTAATGTCACGGCAAGTGATGTCATGGATGTCGCGTCACATCATGTCATGGATGTCACATCACATCACATCACGGATGTCGCGTCACGGATGTCATGGCACATCACAGGACGTCACATCACATCAGGCGGAATGTCACGTTATGTCACGGATGTCACATCAGCCATGTCACATCACAGATGTCAGGTCACATTATGTCATGGATGTCATGTCATGCCACATCATGTCACGGATGTCACATCACCCATGTCACGTCTCAGAAGTCACATTATGTCACATCACATCAGGGATGTCACATTACGTCATGGCTGTCACATCACCCATGTCACAACACGGATGTTACGTCACGTTATGTCATGTCATGTCACATCATATCACGTTATGTCACGGATGTCACCTCACGTCACATCATGTCACTTGCTGTCATGTCACAGATGTCATTTCATGTTATGTCATGGACATCACGTCATGCCACGGTTGTCACGTAATGGCATGGTTGTCACATCACATCACAGATGTCAAGGAAGTTATATCATGGATGTCACGTCATGTCACGGACATCATGTCATCGGCATCATGGCATGTCATAGCACAGCCATCACATCACATTCTGGACATCACGTCACAGATGTCACAGCACATCATGTCACGGATGTCTTGTTACATCACGTCACGGATGTTGCATCATGGATGTCACATCACGTCACATCACAGATGTCACATCACGTCACAAATGTCACTTGATGTCACGTTACGGATGTCACACCACATCCTGTCACATCACAGATGTCACGTAACTTCACGTCACAGGTGTCACATCACGTTATGTCACAAGTGTCATGTCTTGTTATGGCAGGGATGTCACGTCATGTCACCGCACAGATGTCATGTCATGTCAAGTCACAGATATTATGTCACATCATGTCATGTCACAGATCGCACGTCATGTCTCGTCATATCACATCACAAATGTCATGTCATGGCTGTCACATCATCCATGTCATATCTCAGCTGTCACATCATGTCCCGGATGTCATGTTACATCACAGATGTCACACCATGTCATGGATTTAATGTCACTAATGTCACGGCAAGTGATGTCATGGATGTCACGTCACATCACGTCATGGATGTCACATCACATCACATCACGGATGTCGCGTCACGGATGTCATGGCACATCACAGACGTCACATCACGTCATGGATGTCAGATCATGTCATGTCACTTCATGGATGTCACATCACATCACGGCACAGATCTCACGTCATGTCTCATTATATCACGAATGTCATGTCACGTCATGGATGTCACATCATCCATGTCATGTCTCAGATGTCACGTTACGTCATGTCACGTCACAGATGTCACATCACATCATGTATGTCACGTCACGTTACGTCACCTTTGTCACATCATGTCACGGATGTTATATGATGCTACATCACGGACATCATGTCACAGTACTGATGTCACGTAATGTCACGTCACCTCACGGTTGGCACATCACGTCATGTTACGTCACAGACGTCATGTCGTCACGTTACGTCATGGATGTCATGTCATGTCACCTCACGGTTGTCACATCATGGATGTCATGTCATGTTATGTCACAGACATCACGGCACAGTGGCGCAGTGGTTAGCATCGCAGACTTACAGCTCCAGAGACCCGGGTTCGATTCTGGGTACTGCCTGTGCGGAGTTTGCAAGTTCTCCCTGTGACCGCGTGGGTTTTCGTCAGGTGCTCTGGTTTCCTCCCACAGCCAAAGACTTGCAGGTTGATAGGTAAATTGGCTGTTGTAAATTGCCAATTGTGAATTGTGTAGGTAGGTGATAGGGAATATGGGATTACTGCAGGGTTAGTATAAATGGGTGGTTGTTGGTCAGCACAGACTTGGTGGGCCGATGGGCCTGTTTCAGTGCTGTATCTCTAAATAAAATAAATAAATAAATAAAGATGTCATGGCACATCACATCATGGATGTCACATCACATTATGTCATGTCACATCAAGATACGGATATCATGTCATGTCAAGGCAGGGATATCACATCATGTCACATCACGGAGGTCATGTCACAGGTGTAATGTCACGTCACAGATGTCACATCATGGATGTCATGTCACATCATGTCACAGATGTCTCTTCATGTCACAGATGTCACATCATGTCATGTAATGGATGTCATAGATGTCACATTACATCACATATATCACGTCTCATCACATCACAGATGTCACATCACGTCACATTACATCACGCATGCCATGTCACGTCACATCATGTCACATCACAGATGTCACATCACCCATGTTATGTCTCTGATGTCACGTCATGGACGTCATGTCACATCATAGAAGTCACATCACATCATGTCACGGATGTCGTCACGTCACGTCACGTTACGGATGTCACATCACCACATCACGTCACAGCTGTCATGTCATGGATGTTGCATCATACTACATCACAGACATCACGTCATGTTACAGATGTCACATCACGCCACGTCACGGATGTCACATCACATCATGTTATGTCACAGATGTCACGTCATGTCACATTATGTCATGGATGTTATATCATGTTACATCATGTCACTTGCTGTCACATCACAGATGTTACTTCATGTTATGTCATGAACATCACGTCATGTCACAGATAAAGAACAAAGAACAAAGAAATTTACAGCACAGGAACAGGCCCTTCGGCCCTCCAAGCCTACGCCGATCCAAATCCTCTATCTAAACCTGTCGCCTATTATCTAAAGGACAAAGAAAATTAAAGCACAGGAACAGGCCCTTCGGCCCTCCAAGATGTCACATAATTTCACGTTACGTCACAGATCTCACATCATGTCACTGCACGGTTGTCACAGCACATCACAGTTGTCACGTAAGTTACATCATGGATGTCACGTCATGTCACCGACATCATGTCACGGGCATCATGGCGTGTCACAGCACGGACATCACGTCACATCCCAGATGTCACGTCCCGAATGTCACAGCACATCATGTCACAGATGTCACGGGTCATCACATCATGTCATGGATGTCACGTCACATCACAACACGTCCCGGATGTCACAGCACATCATGTCACAGATGTCATGGGTCATCACATCATGTCATGGATGTCACATCACATCACAACACGTTCCGGATGTCACAGCACATCATGTCACAGATGTCACGGGTCATCACATCACAGCATGGATGTCACGTATGCGGATGTCACTTACGTCACATCACAGAGGTGTTCTCAGTCCAGGAGCCTTCTGAATTCAAAATTCTTCTGGAAGCTCAAATTCGAAAAACTCCAACAGTCAGTCAGTCTTGTGACCAAAGTGGCCTGACTATGTCTGTTTGTGTATTCAGCCAGTTTAGGGGTTAACCTGGCACATGTGGCAACTCCTGCAATACTCCACCACATCCTTGTGGAATTTTGGCCAGTTAAATTGCTGCCTTGTGCGGGTTTTGGTCTTTCGTATACTGGCATGTACAACCACTGTAGTCTCGTTGGCTCTTCTTAACATTTCTCCCTGGTACCTCTGTGGCACCACTAACTGGTGAACTGCTGCCCACTCCTGGCCCTTAGGTCTGTGAGGAGAGCTCCATTTCCTCATCAGGAACTCATTCTTTAAGAAGTAGCAGTCAGGGACTCCCTCTGCTTCACTTTCAGATTTGGCAGCCTGTGCTACCCCTTGCAATACTGGGTCGGCTCGCTGAGCCTCACCTAGGGAAAATCCATTTAATTCATTCCCTGGGTCTCCTAACTTTCCAAAGAAAGTCTCAGCCAGGCAGACCTCATGGTCATGTGCCTGCAGTGACAATGCAGTCTCCTGTGGGGGAGTTGGTTTGACCATGGCCCGACCCACTACACATTCAAGGAAACTGCAGGGGTCTGTCTCCTGCCACCGCCCTGTCTCTCTGACCTCCTGCAGTCTTTCTTTCACTACTGGGGGGTGGGGGTGGGGGTGGGGGGGGGGGCTACCACCTTCACCCCTGCCAGATCATTACCTAGGAGCAGGTCGACCCCACTCACAGGCAAACTAGGGACAATCCCTACAGTCACTGGTCCTGAAACTAGGTCGTACTCCAGGTGCACCCGGTGTACAGGTACAGACATATAGTGCCCTCCAATACAATTCACCACCATTTTGGTGTGCACTGCACTTTCTGGGGGAAAGGTCAGGCCTTTTCCCAGTAAAAGGGATCTGGTGGCCCTTATGTCCCTGAGAATCACTATGGACTTGCTTGGCCCACTCAAGGGATATGGGGTTATTTTCCCTTCAGATACAAAACCCTGATTCTTTCTTTCTTTTGGGCCTCCTTATCTCGAGAGACAATGGATACGCGCCTGGAGGTGGTCAGTGGTTTGTGAAGCAGCGCCTGGAGTGGCTATAAAGGCCAATTCTGAAGTGACAGGTTATTTTCCCTTCAGATACAAAACCCTGATAACCATCAGGAATTCTATTAACCTTTCCAGCACTGACCGTAGTATGCTTCCTGGGTTGCACCCTTACTGCAGTCAAAGCCACATCCCGTTCCATGTTTTCAATCAGGCCCTCGTCTTCACTGAGTGGGTGTGCCCTGATTAACCCTCTAATTTCCAGCAGTCAGATTTTAAATGCCCTGCTTTGTTACAATGAAAGCACACAGGTCTCCAGGTCTCACTCTTGCTCACAGCACCTTCCTTTTTGGCTGAAGGAAGGCCCCCTGTGTCTCCTGCTTTTCTTTCTCTTCAGGACTACCTGGACTTCTATCACCTTCCCACCCTTTGTCCTCTTTGTATTTGTGGGGGTGATCAGGAAAGGTTCTCCCCTGTGAAACTGACTTGTAGATTAAAGAAAATTCATCAGCCAGAATGGCTGCTTGCCGGACTCCCTGAACCTGCTGCTCCTCGACATGAGCTTTTATTGAGAATGGGAGAGAGTTTTTAAATTCCTCTAACAGGATTACTTCTCTGACAGTCTCATAGCTGAGCTGTAATTTTAAACCCCTCAGCCACTGGTCAAAAACCAGCTGTTTACTTCTTTCAAACTCCTGATAAGTTTGATTGGCTTGTTTTTTGAGGATTCTAAACTTCTGGTGGTAGGCTTCGGGTACTAATTCATATGACCCGAGGATAGCATTGGTCAGTTCATAGTTTGATGAACTCTCATCTGGCAGCGAGGATTAGACCTCATGGGCTTTTCCAGTTAGTTAGCTTTGCAGTAAAAGAGATCAGGGCTCAGCTGGCCATTTTAGTTGCCTTGCCAGTTTCTCGAAAGACACAATAAACGCTTCCACATCTTCCTCATTGAATTTTGGAATCAATTGGGTGAGTTTTAGCAATCTTGTACCCAAGCCTGAATTCTGATCCTCGATATTGGCCATGCTTTTACTGGGGTTACTCTGTCACCCCCTAGTTAACTCAAGCCACCGTAACTCCCATTCTTCGCATTCATTCCGGAATATTCTTTCTCTCTCTCTCTCTTCTCTCTCGCTCTCTTTCCTTCTCCTGTCTTTCTTTTTCTCTCTCTCGTTCTTTCTCCTGTCTTTGTTTTTCTTCAGGTTCCATTTGGAAGGCTCTTTCTTTCTCCCTCTCCTGTCTCTCTCTCTTTCCTCTAATTCAAGTTTCCTCTGTTCCAATTGATTCTTTTCTAACACTACCCTGTCAGATTCTGCTTCTAAGTCTGTTTCCACTTCTTCAGATTCAAGGGAAAAATGGTTGGCCACTAGCCTTAGGAGTTCAGACTTCCTAGCCTTGCCACATACAGTGATCCCACACTGCTCAGCCATTTTTCTTAACTCCTCCATAGACAGTGCTTTTAACTTATCCCAAGTTACTTCAACCTGGCTTGGAAAGCTACTTGCTTCAATTGCAGACATGTTAATATACAATCAGACACTTAGACAATTAGTTTGTTTCTACTGTGCCTACCCACTGTTTCTGTTTTTAAATTTTTTTTAATGTTTGTGCTTGGAGTGTTTTGTGCTTTACAGTCAATTCACACCCTCTCTGTACTAACGCGTTGTCTTTCAGCACACCATTAACATACCATTTGCTATTGTTCCATGACCTTCTGGTCAGTTTATCTCTGTGACCTTGTCCTATCAACACCTTCTCTTTTGTTATCTCTTGCCCCACCCCCGCTTTACTTGCTTAAAACCTTTTACATTTCTAATATTTGTCAGTTCTGATGAAGGGTCACTGACCTGAAACGTTAACTCTGCTTCTCTCTCCACAGATGCTGCCAGACCTGCTGAGTATTTCCAGCATTTCTTGTTTTTATTTCAGACTTCCAGCATCTGCAGTATTTTGCTTTTGTTTTATACAAGAAAACCTGTATAGATTTGCTCTTTTTTGATTGGGAACAATTTGGCTTCCTACTTCAATTTAACTCATTTGTCTGTGGGTAACAATCTAGCACCCAATTTCTGTTACAACAAGGTGAGCAATGTGTCTAGGGGTCTCTTGCTGTCTTCACCTGGTCTTATTGTAACAGGGTTTAATTTTAAACACACTGTGTTCTGAGCTCCCCCTTTGTGAATCCTTGTTCACAACTTTCCAATTATAAGGCAAATAAATGAGCAGGCTTTCTTTGGTTTAAAGCAGAAAAAGGAAACTTATTAAACCGTAAACTTAAACCCTAATACGATTCACGCCTACGGATATACAACGCACTCACACTAGCATGCACACGCGATATAAACATGCAAAATAGGGATAGAAAAGAGCAGAAGAAAAGATAAGTAGAACAGTTTGAGACAATCTCTTGTTACTGTTTCTCCAGCTAGCAGTAGTCCTTGATTGAAGATATGGTCTGTTGTTTCGTTGGGACCCAGTATTATTCTTCTTAAAACTTTGCTCACGTAGGAAATCTTTCTCTCTTTTAGTTTCACGTGTTTTCACAAGATTCAGTTCCGTGGGAAGAGATGAAGCAGGCAGACAGGAGACAGGCAGGAGAGGAGATGTTCTCAGTCCCAGGAGAAGGTCGTTCCTCCATGAGCACACGACGTTGTCTCACTTCAAATCCATTTGATGGAAGTTCAAATTCATGTGACCAAAACTGGCCCGACCACTTCTGTATATTGGAGAAGCAGCTGCTAGATCCCTATTGTTTCAACATTGTTACCATGGAAATGTCTTTCTGGTCAGTGCTTGCAATTTTAAGTTTTAATGTTCATGTGGCAAAATAATGTGTGCCTCAGTCTTGGCAGGTGGAGTTTGCGTGACAATAAATAAAATGCAAATTAACTTACCGCCGAATGAATTAAATAGATTGTCCACAGCTGAGGCTCAGCAAGCCGACCCAGTATTGCGAGAGTTAGCACAGGCTGCCCAGTATGAAAGTGAAGCAGAGGGAGTCCTTGATTGTTACTATTTAAAGAATTAGGTACTGATGAGGAATGAAGTTCTCCTCACAGATCTGAGAGCAAGGAGTGGACAGTAGTTCACCAGCTAGTAGTGCCACAGATGTACTGGAGAGAAATATTAAGGGCCCACGAGACTACAGTGGCTGTACATGCCGGTATACGAAAGACCAAAGCCCGCATAAAACATCAGTTTGACTGGACAAAACTCCCCAAAGATGTGATGGAGTACTGCAGGAGTTGCCACATATGCCAGGTTGAGGGGAAACCTCCAAACTACAGTGAAACCTGCACCTGCAAGTCCTGTACCGGTGTTAGGAGGACCCTCCAGCAGAGGGCTGGTGAACTGTAAGGGACCCCGGACGAGAACTAAAAGAGACAGACAGGCACAAGGCTGCCCAAAAGTTAGACAGAACAAAGGGGAGATTAACAAAGAATCCTCCCCCACAGTCAGAACCAAAGAGAAACCACCCAACCCCATTTTTAGACCTCAATAGGAACAAATGGGCAAACTGAAGAATAACATCCCCAAAGAACCACATGGTTACTGGGATGCCAAAAAAGGGGAAATTAAAGCAGCACCGGCACCAAGAAAAGACAGTTTTTGTAAGTTTTAGGATTCATGAATGAATGGGAATGAATGAGAAAAATGCATGGTTTGCTGTATCTTATATTTTCTCTCAACTCTTTTAATGAAGTGCGCTTTTCTCATATCGCATTTCATTCCCCTGGGTGTGGAGGTGTCATGCAGTCCCCACCTGCCAAGAATGAGGCACATTACTTTCACCACATAACATTAAATTTCAAATTGTTGCTAGGAAGAAGAGAAGCGGTTGCCAGGCCCCTGGCTAGAAAGACATTTTTGCATGTTAACAGACAGTGCTTGTAGACAAAGGAGCTTGTCCTTGCTCCAATTCAATCTACAAACAGACGTGGTCAGACCAGTTAGTCACATGACTAACTGGCTGTTGCAAATTTTGAACTGAGAGTTTGGACAGAAAGCAGAATGCTCCTGGACTGAAGCAGACTTCCTGTCTGTCTGTCTGCTCCCATCTCTTTCTCACAGAACTCCAAATCCCACTGATGACATATGAATCAAGAGATAAAAGTCTCATACATTGAACAAGGTTTAAGAAGAATACTGGGCCTCAATGAAAAGCAAGACCTACCTACAATCAAGTACTCTACAGTGAGCTTGAAGATATTGCCTCAAACTTTTCCACTTTATTTTTCTTCTGCTCTTTCTGTTCCTATCTGCATGTATCACGTATGCATGCTAGCGTGAGTGTGTTGTGTATCCGTAGGCGTTAACCAAATTAGAGTTTAAGTTTAATAAATTTCACTTTTCTTCTTTAAACCTGAGAAAGCCTGTTGTGCTGGTTTCTTTGCCTTATAATTGGAAAGCAGTGAATAAGGATTCACCAAAAGGGAGCTAAAAACATGGTGTGTTTAAAATTAAACCCTGTTACAGTAAGACCAGGTGAAGGCTGAAAGGGAGCCCTAGACCTCTTTCTCACCTGGTCATAATAATATCATAAATTTGGATGCACAATTATCCTGCTGCAAGTATAAGGCTGGAAAATTACCCCTGTGGAGTATCACTCATATTCTCTTGTAGGACATGACACAACAGGAAATGCAGGACCTGATGCAATCACCACTTGTAATAACAGCAGATTTTTCTTAAAGCTATCTGTAAGGCATCTACCTGACAATGTCTGCATGTTTTCACCAGGTATTACTGCTATAATCTTGTCAATTCAGAACAAGTTGCTTCAAGATTGCATGCTGCAAGCTGACTAAAATCTGTACCTCTTCAGTGTTTCAACATCAGTTCTGCATTACCTGGTATACTGCTATTTGCGACAGTGATTTTACCCTCTGTTGGTGGCAATATCCTCTTTATTTATGCAGGCTGATCTCGTTCCAAAGAATGAGGAACCTTCATTAAGTAATCTGTCAATATACACAACCTGGGCACAATTTTGTTGTATTTTGTTTTTGTATATGAAGAGTCTTTTGCTTTTGCAATTTGTTCCATATTTTCTTACCTCTACTTTATGAAAACATTGAATCCTTGCTGGGCTAAGGTCCCACAAGCATTGGACATCTTCCAGTACCTCGCACAATTTGCCATTCTTTATTCATAAGCATTGTTTGTGTGTGTTGGAAGCCTATTCAATCATGGGAGGCCTAGGTTCTTATCCCACGTCCATAAATACAAAGGCCTGGAATTTCCTCAGTGATTTCCATCTTTCAGACAAAATTTATGCCATTAATGGCCTGTTGAGGGAGTTAAATGCAGGTTTCCTGGGACTGCTCATCTGTAGTAACTGATGTAAAACAGGTTTTAGCAAATGAACTGCATGCAAACTTCTATGCAGCCTTTAAAATTAGTGTTCAACCTGAATTCTTCAGCAGCAGACTGCAAGATAAACAGATAAAATCATAGGATGGTTGCAGCACAGAAGGAGGCTATTCGGCCCATCCCATCTGTGCCAGCTCTCTAACAAGAGCAGTTCAGCTCGTCCCACACCCCCGCCCTTTCCCCATAACCCTGCAATGTTTTTTATCTTCAGGTGCTTATCCAATTCCCTTTTGAAAGCCACAAATGAATTGCCTTTGATTCTTTTGCCAATCACCTTAAAATCGGTGTCCTCTGGTTCTCGACCCTCCACCAGTGGGAAGAGTTTCTCTCTATCTATTCTGTCTAGACCCCTCATGATTTTGAACACTTCTATCAAATCTCCTCAGAACCTTCTCTGCTCTAAGGAGAACAGCTCCAGATTCTCAAATCTATCCTCGTAACTGAAGTTCCTCAACACTGGAACCATTCTCGTAAAATCTTTTCTGCACCCACTCGAAAGCCTTCACATCCTTCCTAAAGTGCAAAGCTCAGAATTGGACACAATACCCCAATTGAGGTCAAACCAGTGTTTTTTAAGGGTTCATCATACTCTTATCCTCTTGAAGTAAATTTCCACAACTAACCTTGAACAGTGCACTCTGGTTAAGGGCAGCTCTAACTCAGTACTCTGCACTATGGCTCCACAACACCAAGAACTAGCATGCACAACCAAAACAAAAGCTCCATCCACTTTAACAGCCTCATACCCTTGCATCTCTTCTTCACCTCTCCCTTGTCATATCCTCATTAACTTTTTCATCTTTCAGGACAAATTGCCACACATTTCTTACCACAGAAAAGGACATTCCAACCTTCAAACCCCTCATCCTTTCAAGGAAAAGACTATGGATCTCATGGGCACTCACTTGGCTCTTGCCATTGGACAGGGTGAGATCGATGGCATCTTTCTGATACCAGATTAATGACTGAACATCTACAGTGTTGTCCTGGCTTTCCTCTGAAGTACCGTGTAAATTTAACCTTCTACCCATTTGTCTGTTCCTTAATCACAAAAGGTTAATACTTACCCATTCGTACATTTTTTTGTCTCCTGCAGATTCACCATAGTAATTATGGCAGATGAGGACAATCAAGTGGAGGAGGAGTTGGCGCAGAATATGATAACATCCTACTTGCAGATTCAACGTAGCAATCAGGGGCACAGAAAAAGGAAGATGCTAATAGTGAGGAGGAGGAAGAGAAGGTACATCTTTCTCTCTCACCACGTATGACGATGAGGAAGAGGCGTGTGAAAGCCTCTTCCCCATGCAGCTATTCAGTCAAGTAGCAACCTTCCATAGATGTAACCAGCAGCAGCTCTCTGCCAGGAGCCAGCTGCCATGAAATGTGTGCTACCTCAGTCCTATGACCTTTCTGTACAGCATGAGAATCCAGCCACCTCCCATGATCCAGACTGTCACCTGGCACTTAGAAGGAGAACAAGACTTTGTGACAGAAAGGCATATGTAAACACCAAGGGAGTCAGGGTGTTAGATAAGAATAGGGTGCTTGCACTTTGCAATTATCATATTAAAACAGACAGTGCTCCAGCATGCTGCTTTGTTATTCATGAAAATTACAGTCATAAAGGAAAGAATTCAATAATTTGGTGCTGACTTATTACTCAGGTAATGATTACTGGCATGGCCATTTTGGGCCAAAAAGGGCTGATGTCTTATCATGAAAAAGGATGGGTAGTGATTAAGGACATCTCCCTATTTGCATGTGGGGAGGAAAGTAGGCTGAAGAGGACTTCTGAGCCTATCTGATCTCTGCTGCCTCTTGCAGTTGTCATCGAGGATCCTTTGAGTGGACATCTTCCTGATGGTGTGCTCTCTCAAATCAAGATTCATGAAGCTCAGGTTTCCTCCTAAGCCATGTCAGACTGCAGCTTTTTCTGAATGGTAAAATGTGATGAGTGCAACAGGCTATCAATATGCTGGAGAGCTGATGTGCAGCACACTGCAGAGCCTCTCCTGACTATCTAGGTAAGGAGACTGTGTCTTCATACTGTCCTATCACCAGCCTGATAGCTGTATGTGCCATGTTGTATTGCTCCTCTGTTTCTGCTCAGCGCACTTGGATTTCGAACATCAGCCATGACACCCAGGTCTGGGGGGTGTGGAGTAAGCCTTGTCACCCAGCAGCCATCTAGTGATGTGGTTTCCTTCCCTGAAGAGGTCAGGAGGAACCAAATGCAGGAGGATGCAGGCACCATGGCAGCTTCCTGCATATCAGGGATCGGTAAAGAGGATCTGAGTGCTGTCACAAACTATCTGTACATTCAAGGAGTGCAACCCCTCCTGTTCACATGGGGTGAGGGGGTGTTTCTGTGAATGCCTTCAGTGTGATATGGGTGCCATCGATTGTACCCACGGCCTTGGGGAAGCCAGCACCTCAAGGAATTAGATTTAGATTAGAGATACAGCACTGAATTACATTCCCCTTTCTCTCTACTGCCTCACTGTAATCTCAAAGTTTATGAACTAGGATGCCCTAATGTAAAGGGCATCAGTCATCTGGCGAATACATTCCGTTACTGTTCATTGGTTGGCTGAAATGAGCTTGCACTGTAAAGGCTGTGCTGATCCTCAATGGCACAGACAGCAGTGTGGGCAGATGCATTATTGCAGTTTTGAAGAAGCAAACTCTTCTGATGCAGAGTTCCTCAGACAGGTCCTCATATAACCTGTGTTGCTTGTAGATCCTTTGGAGGGGAGAGAAAGGGTAATAGCCGGTAGGCTGCATCTTTCTGGAATAACGCCCGACTTTCCTTAACACCAAACTTTGCTGATTTTCCTCCTACTCCATAATAATGGCATAGAGTGACATGCCCATGGGGAAAAGCATAAGTGCTCCTGAGTTTCCCTAACTGCCAGGAGGGGTGGGGAGGGGACTGAAAATCTTACAGCAAGTATAAGACATTGTAAGAGGCAGTCACAGTCAAATGCAGCTCTCAGAAGAAAAAAGCAAAGCAAAATAAACAGCCTGAAAAAATGTTTCTAAACTGCAGAAATCTTTAAACAAAGTTTCCAATCTCTTCAAATCTCACGCAGTGCTCACTTCTATCCAGGAAAATGTATTTTTCTCAGTCTAAGTTACCCAGAGTGCAATAGCAGTATAAAGCCAAGAAATTTGCTTCTCCAACACCATTTTCTCTCATTCTGCCATATGCAAATAAGACATTTTGGGATTGGGCAGGACGATTGTGGGAAAGGTCAAAAAGTGGGGGAAATGTTTTAAAGGTGCACAATCAACAGAATTGGATTTAAATTTCCTAAAACAAAAAGTTCCGATGCCATTTCTGCATAATTCCAAAATAGGTCACTGGAATGGGAACCTTTCATGGGCATCGACTTGATCTTTCTATTCCCTAACCCAGAGATACTGAGCCAATTGTTGACCCTGTATCTCCACTCTGCCTCCCCACATTAGCTAACTCAGCATACATTGGCAACCTTCATTCCCTATAAGGCTCAGCTACTCAGTTTGCTGATCCATCGCACATGGTTCCATTTGTTTCATTCATTGATAATGGATAAACTGAACGAAAATGCCAAGCAAAGCAGTATAGATTGGTCCTTAATCATATTTGGTTCATTCTGCATTGCATTCAAGGTGATATAATTACAATCCTGTGGGGTGCAATATAAGTACAGAGAAACTTTGTACCTGAAGTTAAATTGTAGCAGTGTGTAGTATGGGATTATTAGTTTGAAATAAATCAGAAAATATAGTTAATATGTCAATTGGCAATGGATTGTCCATCAGTTGAATGATGCTATTCCTTTCAACAGAAAGCCTGTAACAATTTTAATGCGGGTTGACATGGTCCATTGATCAACAGCACTGCAATCTTAAGATACCTAAAGTGAACCTCTGGGAACATTATTGGGTTAATAAAATTGAGTTAGCAAATGTAACACCACTGTTGAAGAAGGAGGGAGAGAGAAAACAGGGAACTACAGTCCAGTTAGCCTGACATTAGTCATTGGGAAAGTGCTGGAATCTATTATTAAGGAAGTATTAACACTTAGAAAATCATAATATGATCTGAGAAAGTCAACATGGTTTTACGAAAGGAAATCTTGTTTGACAAATTTATTACAGTTTTTTGAGGATGCAACTAGGAAGGGTAGATAAAGGGGAACCAGTAGATGTAGTATATTTGGATTTACTAAAGGCATTCAATAAGGTGCCACACAAAAGGTTAATATACAAGATCAGGGCTCATGAAGAGATATAAACAAAGAGATATAAACAAGTTAAGTGAGTCGGCAACAAGGTGGCAGATGGAGTATAATGTGGGGAAGTGTGAGGTTATTCACTTTGGTTATAAGAATAGAAAAGCAGAATATTTTTTAAAAGGTGTGAAACTTGTAAATGTTGAGGTTCAGAGAGACTAAGGTGTACTCGTATAAGGAACACAAAAAGTCTGCATGCGGGTACCGCAAGCAATTAGGAAAGCAAATGGCATGTTGGCTTTTATTGCAAATGAATTGGAGTATAAGAATAACGAAGTCTTGCTACAATTGTACAAGGCTTGGGTGAGACCACATCTGGAAATACTGTGTGCAATTTTGGTCTTCTTTTTTAAGGAAGGATATGCTTGCATTGGAGGCAATACAGCGAAGGTTACTAAATTGGTCCCTGGGATGAGAGGGTTGTCCCATGATGAGAGGCTGAGTAAATTGGGCCTACATTCTCTGGAGTTTAGAAGTATGAGAGGTGATCTTATTGAAAGATTGAAGATTATGAAGGGGTTTGACAAGGTAGATACTGAGATGTTGTTTCCTCTGGCTGGGGAATCTAGAACAAGGGGGCACAGTTTCAGGAAAAGGGGCCAATCATTTAGGACTGAGATGAGGAGAAATTTCTTCACTCAAATAATTGTGAATCCTTGGACTTCTCTACCCCAGAGGGTTGTGGATGCGCCATCATTGAATACATTTAAGGCTGGGATAGACAAATTTTTGATCTTTCAGGGAATCAAGGGATATGGGAAACGGGTGGGAAAGTGGAGTTGAAGCTGAAGATCAGCCATGATCATAATGAATGGCAGAGTAGACTCGATGGGCCATATGGTCTACTCTTGCTCCTATTTATTATGTTCTTATATCCTGAAATTACCTACTTAACACCATCAGGGGAGCAGCATCAGCACAAATTCTGCCATAGTTTAATACAAGCTCCACTGGCATCACATTCTGAAACATCTAGTGATGGGCAATATGTGCAGCCCTGCCAGCATCACCCCATCCTGAAAACAAATAAAATAGGTTTTGCTGGAGTGCAGGGACCTGCAGAAATGGTCGACATAATGGGGTTAAAATTTCTTGGTAATAATGGCAAACAGAAAGGATCAAGAAGTTAAGATAGCAGACATGAGGATGGAAGCAAAGATAAAGTTATCTGTGAATTCTTCAGATTCAAAATGTTAGTTGAAATCGGCAGAACTTTTACAAAAGGCAGCAAAATGGCAGGCATAATTGAATCAAAATACAGCACAAAATTTTAAAGAAGGGAAACAGGGATTATGAAACTTCTCATATCAGCTGCAATGCATCACTATGGCAACAGAAGGGTTAGAACAGTAAAAGAAACAGTGGATCAGGAGAAAGCAACAAAAAACTTTCCATGCCCAATGAACCAACTTATAAGTGACAAATGCCAATGTGGAATTAATCTATGCTGCAGCAATTTCTTTTCTATTCAAGTGAGGGACATATTTTTAGCCATTGGGTGACAGAAGTCAAGTAATTCAAGAAAGCACCAGGGAAGCTTTGGGATGCAAGAATGAGCACATGAACATATGATTTTTTGGGGTCAAAAGATGGAATGGGACATATAAGGGAAATTGGAAGGAGAAGGAATCAAAAGAGATGAAACTTGCTTTCACTGAAAAACAAAATATGATGAGATGGTACGAGATAGAATTGAAGATTTGGAGAAATGCCAAATTTCAAAACTCAATTTGACACTGATGCTTACAGATCCCATGATAAAACAAGAACAGGAAACAGCAGATGTGGTAGGTATAGTTTTGGTTGTATCAGTGCATTGTGAATCTTTAGTTTGTACTTAGATATTAGTCATGTTATCAAGAGAAAGATAAAAGCATTGCTGCCATTGGGGTAACTTGAGAGGTACATAGTTCATTGTAAAGATATCCACCCAGTCACAAACTGCCACTGCAGTTACAATGCAGCTTTCCAAAGCACTAGCAATGCTCAAGCCTCCAATAATTATGCAACCGTACCTTCAAAAGCAGCAGCTCCCCAAATACCTCAAGCAATTAATGGTGCAAAAATGAAAATCAAGTACTGACAGACATCCAATGTTTGCATTGTCATTACCACCAATACAATATGATTAATTGATAAACATATCAGTTTTCACAAGTTTGCTTTACTATATTATTTATATGCAACAAAAATACAATGGGGAATCCTATAACATTGTACCATTCCATAAATAGCTTTATCTATGCATTAAAATATTTGGTTCCCCACATGATCTATTTTTAAGATAAAGTAATTCTTTACATCACTATTGATATTGGGTAGGACTCCATTTATGTGCTCATATGTTGCCCTCTTGTTCCTTGTCCCAGTTCCCTGACTTTGCAAATTCAAGAACCAAGTGTGATGAATGGTGATCAAAACTGCAGGTGCCCCAATATTATAGCTTGTCTGCAAAACATTGCATATCTTCAAAATGGATCACGTGGAAAACTGTATTTTCTCACAAATAGGTTAATTCTTACCTACACATGGAAAGATATAATTATGGGGAACTAAACCTTTAATAGTACAAAATGATAATATTAAGAAAAATTAGCAAATTGATTATTGTTCCTTTCCTTCACATCATACTTTATTACGCTCCACGCCTTCATCATTTTCTTGGGTGGATCTGAAGATAAACAGACATATGAGTAGATAAGCAAGTTAATGAAAATCAGTAATTGTACTACATTGTACGTTATACCACATTCACTACTACCTTTGTGATTCATTGTTACCTAAGTTGCAGACTACTGTGTCGCCTTTATACAAAAAGGTTTGATACTAGTACCTGTTGAGATCAATGCTGGCTCTATATCACAATTTGAACTGGCAAGTGGAGCTTAGGTGAAATACAAATGTCTGTTAAACACTAAACATAAATTTTAAAAAGTTGGACTGCCAACAAAGTGAAAGACGCTGAGGAATTACTCTCACATTGCTTGCCAAAATGTGTTGTACCACCCATTCAACAACTTCACTCCTTAGCTGCACTACAGTTTTGTGTCAGAGCAATATGAAAGTGTATCGCATTGACACAAAAGATTATCCAACCTGTAGGGTCTTCCTCATTCCTGCAAGAAGCCATCTACCACACAATGAGTGGTGAATGAGCACAAGATTACGTTCTCTGGAATTCAGGTCATACAAGCAATGATCTTTTTGGATGTATTGTAATGCAGGGCACTATCCTGCTCCTAGCAATGTAAAAGAGCCCCTGTGCATCAGTTTATTTATGCTCAAAACATATTTGAAAAAGTAGAGGTTAATTCATTACCCTTACTGCAAAAAGAGAGATGAGAAGTGCAATATATGGAGGATGTCTACTTCCAGGCACAAAGAAGAGCTTCTAAGATTCATAAGGTTTCTTTTCAATTTCATTCGACATTCTTGAAAAGCATCCTGGAAACTGACCAAGTGGCATCTTGAGCCAAAAAGGACAAAGATCCTTGTAGGGGAATAGAGATAGGTCATATCTGTCAAATAAGGCATCATCTACAACTGTTTAGTCTAAATCATTGTTAGTGGCGGGGTCGCAGAGGCCAAAGCGTTAGCGGGTGGCAAAGGCCCTCCTTCTCTGATCTCCGACGAATCCACAACCGGGTATGGGAGGTAAGGCAACTGCCGCACCGTCCTATGACCCGGAAGAAGGTGCTGGCGGCATGTTTTAAAGGGCTGCCAGCACCTGATACCTGTATGCAAATGTCTCAAGGAGGAAGGCTGGAGTCTTATAGAAGCCTTCATCTGCATGAAGCCCTCATCATTCACTGAAGAACACCTCTCATCTGCCTGTGACCACCCCCTCATCTTCCTCTGACCACTACCTCGTGTGCAAGTGTCAATGCAATAAATGTTAAATATTGTTTATGAGCATCTCAGTGCAGTGATGGAGGCCATCCAGATGTGCAAGGGTGGGAAATGTTGACCCAGGGCTGGATGGGGTTGACCATGGTGTGTGTGCTCATCATCTGCACACTGCAGAAGTAACAGATGCTCATGGATGAGAGGGTCTGGGCTTCCAGCAGAGGTGAGTGGCTTTTGTGTACTGCAGTTTGGATCTTTATTTGTCTGGATGCCTGAAGTGATAAGGATCAGGAGAAACGAGTGAGGGTAAGTGCCTCCTCAGCTTCCCTTGCATCTAGATCTTGTTGCCTTCCAAATGGCCCTTCATGTCTGTTAGCATGCTGTGCCTCCTCTTCAGCTTCCTCATCATCATCCTCGTCTGAGGATGCCTTGTGCTCCACTATGTCTTCGGCAGACAGGTCCTCCCCCATCTGCAGCGCCAGGTTGTGCAAAGTGCAGCAAACCACCACTATCCGGGAGATCCTCTCAGAGGCATACTGAAGAGTGCACTCGACTGGTCCAAGCATCTGAATCTTATCCTGAGCAGACTGTTGGTTGGCGCCTTGCAGGCGCACTGCGAGACAAAAAGCTGTGGCACCTGGAAGTGCCGGAGAATGTGAGCATCATGGCTGCTCCCAGGAAAACGAGCACACACCTGTCGGATCCGTTCGCGGTGGTCACAGACAAGTTGGATGTTGAGGGAGTGAAATCCCTTCCAGTTGATGAAGGCCCCTGGCTGTCCTCCGGGGACCTTGATGGCCACATGCGCGCAGTCTAAGAGATCTTGCACCTGGGGGAATCCAGCCATGGCGTCAAAGCCTCTGGCTCTCTAGGTCTAACTATCCACATCAGTTCTGAACTTGATGCACTGGTTGGCCCTCCTGAAGAGGGCATCTGTCACTAACTTGATGAGGTGGAGTGTGGTTGATTGGGAGATGCCACACATGTCTCCAGTGGGCCCCTGGAATGAGACTGAGGCATAGAAATTCAGGGCCACAGTGACCTTGACAAGCACAGGCATTGGATGCAATTGGAGCTCACCTCTGCCACCATCATGGTGCATAGATCGGTCACGACCTCTCAGGGCAGGCTCAGTTTTCAGCAATACTGCCACTCCGACATCTGAAGGTAGCTCATCCGTTGCCCGTACACCCTGGCCACTGGGTACCCTCGTCTTCGTGCCGGTCTCTGCACCCAGTTCTCTCTGCGGCCTTCTGCCACACTCACATCTGAGGCTGCCCCTGCAGGTGGCTAGATGCCAATTTCCATTTGCCCATCCCTCGGTCCCTCCCTCTCAGGTTCTCCTCCTCGCTGGAGGAAACTCCTCCGGAATGCATGATTCCCATCCCACCTGGGCAATGTTGCTTTAAGGGGGTGACCCTTCCCGTTGTTTGCAGAAAGGCCACCCCATCCTTTCCCCCTATTAAGCCCCTCTCCAATGTGCCCCTGCCAGGAGGACTAACTGCTCAAGAGGGTCTCAAGCCAACACAAATGTTTGCCCTTCTTTTTCTGTGCAAATAAATCAAAGGGCCTCAGTGAACATCAGCTGAGTGCACCAGATCCCTACAGCTGCCACCCTGTTGTCAACCTTTAAATACTGCCGAGGCGCTGATCCTTATGTGGCCCGTGCACGGCTTGTAAAATTCTGAGGGGCACGTAAGGTCAGTGTCAATTGCCTCCTCAACTATCTTAATTGGCCTTTAATTGCTCGTTTGCAGATGGCGAGCAGACTCCCACTGGGCTCACTGTCTGCTCTTGGTTAAATCATGTTCCAGCTTCATGATGTCGGCAGCCTGACTCCACTGACCTTACATGCTTACTGCATTCTTGGAGAACGAGAATTTTAGATCATAACTGCTAAATGGCTCAAGAAGAGGGTGCATCAATCTGCACAAGACCAACTTGAGGTTTCAGTTTAGCATGACAGAGTGGAGTTTATTTGGTTTCAGTTTCCATAGTGCCTTCATAAAATTTGAACAAAAGAAGATGAACTCCTAACTAACCTGATGCAAGATGATTATGAAAGACAAAAATGGCAGTTATATGGACATGGATGGGCCTCAAGGTGCGTGATATATGCTTGATGCCACACTGCTATATTTCCCACCCCATGTAATGTGAGTTATTCAGTATACTAGTTTATTTGTTCAAGCGAATTCAGTTGAAAATTCTTTTTTTTTTTGTTTCCTTAGTTACTAAACATCACATACCTATGAGTCCATCTCCTCTTCATTAACTTCAATAATGGCATAGTTCGATCTTCAACATCAGACAAATTCTTGGTGGCACCATAATCTGAAACACATTTAGCTTTCATTTAGTATCTTTATAGCATTTATCGTCCAACTAATATATAATTTTTTTTCCTATTTGGTTTGCTGGAGCATTTCCTGGTCAAGAGGATAGACAGCTCCCCCCACTCCCTCTTAATCTGCAGTTTCTGTCAGTATTGCTTCAGAGCTGGATCTAGGGGAAGTATGAGAAAGGACTGGGTAAGCTCACTTTCTTGCTTTCACTCCATCACTTTCAGAAAGTACCTCCCAGCCATTTGGCATGTGTTCTTGATGGTACTGTTGAGATTAGAATCTCAATTTGCAGAGTGATATTCTCGTGAATATGCAACCATAACAGAGCACATTCATAATTCATGAAATTCCAGGACCAATTTTATGAATTTTCAGTCCTGGCATTGAGCACTACCCACCAGGATTGCATATCATGATCCAGCATTTCCAGCAGACAGCCATGCTTGTAGGGAGAGCATCTTGAAAAATCATAGTCAGATAGCCCACAATTTTCCACACCTTAATTCTAATGGATGGAAAATGATGGGCTGTGCACCAGTGATATTCTGACATACACCATTCCACCTCTGCTGCTGCTCCTGTTAGAACTCCTGGATACCTCTCCACCACTGCTGCTGCGGCTCTTGTAACTCACAACCCTCCTCCACCACTGACGCTGCTCAAACCCCCTCTAACATTGCTGCTGCTGTTATAACTCATAAATCCCCCTCTACCACTGCTGAGACTTTGCACCTCCCTGCGCCCCTGCACCAGGACTGCGGACCAACAGAACGGAGCAGGATCCAACTGGGACATGTCCGAGGCACATCGTGGCACTGGGTTGTCCCCTGTTTAATGATGCCTCCCTGGAGATTCTCCTCTAGGCTGCAAGGGAAAGGCGGGAGGTCCTCTTTTCAAGGGATGGCAAGAAGAGATCTTCCTGCCTGACTAAGCAAGCCTGGGTGGAGATCGCAGAGGACAGCAGTCTGGGTCCAGTGCTGCAAGAGGTGAGTTCTCCATACCTATTTACTCTTTGGGGCTTGCATCTGGCTATGCGAGAGGGAGTGCAACAGGGAAGGAAGTGAACACAAAAGAGGTGGCAAGGGGATGAAGCATCACCACATCATGGCAGATGCATAGCTGTATCTTGGTAACAGGTCGCCTTCTTTCAGAGCTTACCGTCATTACTTTCCCTGAGAGCAGACATGGGAGGAGCTATTTAGGAGACCCCCATCAAGGGATGAGGGGCTGCCACTAGCATAAGTGTTCTGTTGCTCTTTGTGCGAAGTCTAATTGTGTCCCCGTTTCTGCTTGCAGCAGAAACGGACCCATGACACCAGGGAGACATTGAGGACTGGCAGTGAGATCCCTGATGTGAAACCACTGACATAGACAGAGGAGGAGGTTCTGGAGCCAGCGGGGGCTCAGGGTGGCCATGCAATCGCGGACAGTGTGAATGGAATGTGCACACAAGAGAGTGAGGATATATTGAGTGGAATCTTATGAGTGCCACAGCATTTCCAATGGCGGGACCAGAAGTTGTCATAACTTCCGCTCCTGCCGCAAATCCCGTTTCCCACACGATTTTGTATTTAAATTAGCCAAGCAGTGGGATCATATGGCAGGGGCAGCCTTTTAGTGGTGGAAACCACCATCACTGCCCCATACACCATGATTGCTTCTGAGGCAGAGAGTTCCAAAGTCGCACAACCCACTGAGAGAAAAAATTTCTCCCAGCTCTGTCCTAAAAGGGCAGCCCCTTGTTTTAAAACAGTGCCCCCTAGTTCAGGACTTCCCCACAGGAGGAAACATCCTTTCCACATCCACCTTGTCAAGACCATTCAGGATCTTATATACTTCAATTAAGTCTCCCCTCACTCTTCTGAACTCCAGAGAAAACAAGCCCACTGTGTCCAACCTTTCCTCATAAGACAAGCCACTCATTCCAGGTATCAATCTAGTAAACCTCCTCTGAACTGCCTCCAATGCATTTACATCCTTCCTTAAATAAGGAGACCAAAATTGCACACAGTATTCAAGGTGTGGTCTCACCAATGCCCTGTACAACTGAAGCATAACATCCTCATGCACTTGAACACCTAGATCCCTCTGCATCTTGGAATTCTGCAGTCGTTCTCCATTTAAGAAATACTCTACTGTTTTATTCTTCCTGCCAAAGTGAACAACTTCACATTTTCCCCACATTATACTCCATCTGCCAGATTTTTGCCCACTCACTCAACCTTTCTATATCGGTCTGCAACCTCCTTATGTCCTCTTCACAACATACTTTTCTACCTATTTTTGTGTCATCTGCAAATTTAACTACCAAGCCATCGCTCCCCTCATCCAAGTCATTGATATAAATTGTAAAAGTTGAGGCCCCAGCACAGACCCCATGTGGGACTGTACTCATCACATCCTGCCAATCAGAAAAGGACCCATTTATGCATACTCTCTGCTGCCAGCCAGCCAATCCTTTATCCATGCCAATATATTACCCCATATACCATGAGCTCCTACGTTGTGCAATAACCTTTTATGTGGCACCTTGTCAAATGCCTTCTAGAAATCCAGGGAAAGGTGGGAGGTCCTCTTCCCTGCAGATGGAGTACGAAGACTCTCCCGCCTCACCAAGGCAGCCTGGATGGAGGTAGCAGAGGGGGTCTTGAGCCATGGGGTAACTCTTAGAACATGGGTGCAGTTCTGCAAACGAATCAATGACTTGCTCAGATTGGCGAGTGTAAATGGTCCTGGCGAAGCTGCTGCATTGATTTCTTCCATGGTGAGGTGTCTTTAAGGCAGACGGTATGCAAGAAATGCAGTCGATTGCATGAGCAGCCTTGGTGCCATTTACTAAATGATGAAGATTGTTTATGTGATTGGATATGTTGTGCGAAAGCCAATGCAGAATGAGTGATGTTGATGCATGTATGCAATGGTTGTGATGCATTATCAAATTTGCACTGTCTGTTGCAGGAGAAACGAAGCCACAACAAGCACGAGTGTGCTAAGACTGGAGGAGGGATCCCTGACATCAGGGTGCTGACCACGGCTGAGTAGGACGCCTCTGAATTGCGAGAGAGGAGGGAGGCAGGGTGAGCGGCAATGGCGAGGCAGGATCCATAAGGCGCAAGGATGAAGTGTCGCCTCTGCTCTTGCAGCCATATGTGGAAAATGAAGGAAATTGTATGAACTCATGTGAAGCACATGCTTAAAATGTCTCTGTTTGTGTTGCAACTGCAGGCGCCTGCATTCGAGTAGCAGAACACTGCGTGGCCCAAGAATCCTCCTCTGGGGAGTAAGAAGAAGCCAATGCTCCAGAGGGTGCACCATCACCTGCCTCTTCTTCCACCTCCGCCAGTGCAAATACATCCACACAGTACGTGGAGGGTTTAAGATTAAAATCTGGGTCACACGTTTGTGTGCATGACACAGACACGTCCAGCTGCTGAGAGAGCATGTGCCAGCCGGGTGCCCTGACAATCGGAGGACAGCTAGGGACCAGACCCCTGCTCAGCCCCATGCTCATGATGATCCTTTGTTTGTTGCTACGAGAAGTCTGCTGGATGCGCAGCAAAGCCATGTGGAAAATATATCAGAGATGCTTGAGGTCATACGTGGCTTAGCGCGTGACATGGAGAAATCCATGCAAGACATGACGTCTGCCATGTCCCAGCATTTGAGCATATGCCTTCCTCAGTAGAGAGTTTGGCAAGCTCCGTGGCGAGTCTGGTTGACCACTCGAGCCACATGCGATCTGACCTGCACTCCATCGCTGTTGCCATGGTCTCCATGCAGCAGAGTCAACGTGAGAGGGGGACGTGGAACCTGGACCACCGTCCAGGTGCTCCTTCCACTCAGGGAGACAGGCAGGTGCCATCCTGCACAAATTTGGAGGAGGAGCACGTGTTAGCTGTTCAGGGGCCTTCCTCACAGGACACCCCCACGATAAGCAGTGTCCCGTCCTACCCCTCAACATTGATCCCCTTACGTTAGCAAGTGAGCACACGCGGGATACTCAAGCACCAGTGCTGCAGACCCCAAATAGGATGGAGACATCAAGGCCCCGTTCCTGCAGAGGATGCCCGCCAGGGTCATCCACAGCAATGTGGCAGCACACTGAGCAGACTGCCTGGCAGGAAAAGAAAACTGAAACAGTTTTGAGCACGAAGGTGGTACTGGTGATGTAAAAATGTTAACGAATGCAAAGATGTATTAAAACATTTTTATTTCTTGCAAAATTTGATATACGCTCAGTAATGTTTTGCTTGATTACAGATGGATACAAAGAAGTTTTCTGGAGGTCTATGGCAGGAGCGCAATGATGCTTGCAAGGCATCTCAGGAAATGTCCAATGTCCATATCTCATTCGAATTTTAGTCTTCAATCTTCAATGATGGTTGCTTTCCTATTGATAATTAATAACTTTTTCCAATACTGTCATGCTTTATTTTTGTTTTCTACAGTCATAACTTAACATAACTTGCAGTGGTGTGTAGTTGCATTCATCATAGCCCATGGATGAATTCAAATGCCAATCAAATGAAAGTGCAGCCACACTTCATTAAGATTGCAGAGATAAATAAGACCTCATGCAAAAGGGAATTTCTGTGGGGAATTGTTATGTTTCTCCTCCCAATGTTCCTTGATGATTATTGTTGGCTGAAATGTACATAAATTAGATTCTCCCTGATATCCCTTTCATGTCTCTCCATAGCCCTCATATTGATGATGGCATTGTTGTCCACCTCCGCATCTGAGGACTGGTGTTCCTCCAGCTGCAGAATGTTGCCATGTCTAATTGCAAGGTTGTACCAGGCACAGCAGACAACGTTTATTCATGACACCCTCTGTGGTGTGTACTGAAGGGCCCCTCCAGACCGGTTAAGGCAATGGAATCACATTTTCAGCATGCCAATGGTGTGTTCAATGATGGCTCTGGCGGATGCATGAGCGACATTGTATCTCTCTTAAGCAGCACTTTGGGGATGACGTACTGGTGTCATCAACCATCTACAAAATAGGTAACCCTTGTCGGCCAAGATCCATCTATCCACTTCGGCTGGTTCCTCGAAAACTGCTGGGAGCTGGGAGTTCCTCAGAATGTAGGAGTCATGACAGCTCCCTGGGAAATATGCACAAACATGCAGATTCTTCTCCTGTGGTCACAAACCTGTTGCACATTTACAGATTGGAAGCCTTTGCGATTAACAAAGACAGCAAGCTTGTCCCAGGGAGATCTAATGCCCACATGAGTACTGTTATGTTTACGCGGGGTTTAATTTTGATATCTGATTTAATTCTGAGCAATGCAGATATCTTCTTCTTTGGCCTCCTTGTCTCGGGAGACAATGGGTAAGCGCCTGGAGGTGGTTAGTGGTTTGTGGAGCAGCGCCTGGAGTGGCTATAAAGGCCAATACTAGAGTGACAGACTCTTCCACAAGAGCTGCAGAAAAAATTGTTTGTCGGGGCTGTTACACAGTTGGCTCTCCCCTTGCGCTTCTGTCTTTTTTCCTGCCAACTGCTAAGTCTCTTCGACTCGCCACACTTTAGTCCCGCCTTTATGGCTGCCCGCCAGCTCTGGCGATCGCTGGCAACTGACACCCACGACTTGTGATCAATGTCAGAAGACTTCATGTCGCGTTTGCAGACGTCTTTAAAGTGGAGACATGGACGGCCGGTAGGTCTGATACCAGTGGCGAGCTCGCTGTACAATGTGTCCTTGGGGATCCTGCCATCTTCCATGCGGCTCACATGGCCAAGCCATCTCAAGCGCCGCTGACTCAGTAGTGTGTATAAGCTGGGGATGTTGGCCACCTCGAGGACTTCTGTGTTGGAGATGCGGTCCTGCCACCTGATGCCAAGGATTCTCCGGAGGCAGCGAAGATGGAATGAATTGAGACGTCGCTCTTGGCTGACATACGTTGTCCAGGACTCGCTGCCGTAGAGCAAGGTACTGAGGACACAGGCCTGATACACTCGGACTTTTGTGTTCCGTGCCAGTGCGCCATTTTCCCACACTCTCTTGGCCAGTCTGGACATAGCAGTGGAAGCCTTTCCCATGCGCTTGTTGATTACTGCATCGAGAGACAGGTTACTGGTGATAGTTGAGCCTCGGTAGGTGAACTCTTGAACCACTTCCAGAGCGTGGTCGCCGATATTGATGGATGGAGCATTTCTGATGCCCAGTCTCATGATGTTCGTTTTCTTGAGGCTGATGGTTAGGCCAAATCCGTTGCAGGCAGCCGCAAACCTGTCGATGAGACTCTGCAGGCACTCTTCAGTGTGAGATGTTAATGCAGCATCGTCAGCAAAGAGGAGTTCCCTGATGAGGACTTTTCGTACTTTGGACATCGCTCTTAGGCAGGCAAGGTTGAACAACCTGCCCCCTGATCTTGTGTGGAGGAAAATTCCTTCTTCTGAAGACTTGAACACGTGTGAGAGCAGCAGGGAGAAGAAAATCCCAAACAGTGTAGGTGTTTCACGCCACTCACGATAGGAAAGGGGTCAGATGAGGCGCCGCTATGCTGAATTGTGCCTTTCATATTGTCATGGAATGAGGTGATGATACTTAGTAGCTTTGGTGGACATCCGATCTTTTCTAGTAGTCTGAAGAGACCACGTCTGCTGACAAGGTCAAAGGCTCTGGTGAGATCAATGAAAGCAATATAGAGGGGCATCTGTTGTTCACGGCATTTTTCCTGTAGCTGACGAAGGGAGAACAGCATGTCAATGGTCGATCTCTCTGCTCGAAAGCCACACTGTGCCTCAGGGTAGACGCGCTCGGCCAGCTTCTGGAGCCTGTTTAAAGCGACTCAAGCGAAGACTTTCCCCACTATGCTGAGCAGGGAGATTCCACGGTAGTTGTTGCAGTCACCGCGGTCACCTTTGTTTTTATAGAGGGTGATGATATTGGCATTGCGCATGTCCTGTGGTACTGTTCCCTCATCCCAGCACAGGCAAAGCAGTTCGTAGAGTGCTGAGAGTATGGCAGGCTTAGCACTCTTGATTATTTCAGGGGTAATGCCATCCTTCCCAGGGGCTTTTCCGCTGGCTAGAGAATCAATGGCATCACTGAATTCCGATTTAGTTGGCTGTACGTCCAGCTCATCCATGACTGGCAGAGACTGGGCTGCACTGAGGGCGGTCTCAGTGACAACATTCTCCCTGGAGTACAGTTCCAGGTAGTGCTCAACCCAGCAGTCCATTTGCTTGCGTTGGTCAGTGATCGTGTCCCCTGATTTAGATTTGAGGGGGGCGATCTTCTTGATGGTTGGCCAAAAGCTCTCTTAATGCCATCATACATTCCTCTGATGTTTCCGGTGTCTGAGGCCAGCTGAATATGACTGCATAGGTGTTGCCAGTAGTCATTTGCGCAGCGCCTGGCTGTTATTTGTGCAGCGCTTCTGGCTGTTTTAAGCGCTACGGATGTTAACTCGCTGGGGGCTTTTTTGTAGTTCAGCAGTGCAATGTGCTTAGCGGCTATGACAGGTTCCAGCTCTTCAAAATGAGATTGAAACCAGTCTGCATTCCGCTTCACACGTTTGACATACGTGGTCATGGCTGACTCATAGATGGCGTCTGATGTGGGCCCACTTGATCTCGGCATCCCCTGTGGGAGTGTTTTGAAGGGCTTTTTCAAGTGAATTTAGAAATTTTTGTTACAGCTGCGGATAAAAAATTCTACTCGTGTTGATGTGCGGGTGGCCCTTCTGCTTGGAGTGATGCAGCTTCTTTGGTTTGAGTCTAACCTTGCTGCACACCAGGGAATGGTCGGTGTCGCAGTCCACACTGTGGAACCAACTTGTTTATTAAAGCACAAGGTCTTACAGCTGCAGCACTAGTCTTGACAGCTGTGTGTTCAGAGACAAATCCCCCTGGCTGTGTATCTCATAGCAGTGTGTGAGAAAGCTTCAAAATGTCTAAACTCCCAGAGAATTCTGCTCACTAGCACCACCTGGAGGGTGAAATAATCAAACCAGTGAGCACTGATAATGAACAGACCGACACAATCAAATTCAGATCAAACAAACACTGCACATCGATTACTCCTTGCACTCTCGGGAAACCAGTGATCGCGCTGAAGGCTGCAGACCTTGTTGCCTGCCCGTCCTTATCTACAGGTAAGTAGATTAAACCATTGGTACGTCAAAAAAGGGCATTGGTCACCTCTTTGATGCACCTCTGGGTCACAGACTGCAAGATGCCACATATGTCGCCCATTGATCTCTGGTAGCAAAGAAATTCAGTGCAATAGTAACCTTGAGGGTAAGTGACAAGGGGTTCCCAACAAAAACAAGCGGCTGCAGGTAATGCTGAAGGATCGTACACATTTCTGTTGCTATTGCAAGTAACACCCTCATGCTTCTCTGGCACTGCCTCTCAGACATCTGAAGGTAATGTGTCCTTGTCCTGAGGATGCGATGACATGCCAGTGCCCGTCTTCGATAATGCCTTTCCTGGATGACGTCATCCTGAGCAGCCTCACCCTCTTGTGCTGCCTGTTACTCCTGTTGAGGCATCATCCGTTGATCGTCAAGATCCCTCATCAGTCTCTTCCCTGGGCAATTGTTTGCCTGTTTGAGGACAAACTGCGTTTATGAGACTCATGTCTTTGCAGCTTTTCAATTGTTGAGATGAGAAAAGTGTTGTAAAAAATGTCCTTCTTCCAGCATTTAGCAGACCCATGAATGTCATGAGCAGATTGCTGTTATGTGCTTTACATCTGCATGCAGCAGGAGGTCCCACCCACTATCATTTGCCTCCTCCCAAATCGACTGGCATTCCTTGTTTGGACATGTGGTTTTCATTCTTCTTCCAGAAAATGTTGCGTCTGCGATACCGGGCAAGTTTGTCCACCTTCCAACCTCCTCCTGCCACCAAATCCGCCACAGTGGACTGCATAAAATTCCCCCGTTGTGTTCATGTCCTCCACGACACTTCTGGAGATCCACATCATGCATGGTTGGCATGAGGCGATCTGAACAACCTAACCCACAAATGTTTATGTTCTCCCTTGCAGGTCATGGCACGTCAGAAGCAAATGCAGCTGCTGGTACATGGGGGCCTGCCATTGACCTCTGAGGTGGAGGAGGAGCAATCAGAGGATGCACTGTCACATCATTCCCTGCAACCTCCACCAGCACAGATACTGTCAAATCGGTGGGTATGCACTTTGGCTTAGATTCAGGGTGACAAGCTGGTGAGAGAACCACACATGCACCCGAGCAGCTGATGGAGGCTGCGACAGTTGGAGGAATGTGGGAAGCCAGGCCCATGTTGAGCTCCAGGCTGATGATGAGCCTCCGGTGTCAGCAGCACACAATATGCTGAAGTTGCAGAGAGAGGTAAGGAATATCTGGCGAACTACCAGAGGCAATGCGTGGCTATGAGCGGATGATAGAGGAGTCCATCCCTGCCATGAGTGCAACCATGTCTTTATTGAGTTCACTTTGAGAGGCCTTCATGGTGACAGGAAGCACCTGGAGTCTTCTCCAGGTCCTTGTCCTTCTATGGTCTTCAGGGAGGTTCAAATGAGCCTTGAAAGGGAAGAGGCGAGGCTGACATTCACATCTGGGAGCCCCCCGGCAGGGTGCACTGAGCAAGGACGTGGCTCCTCTGCCAGTGACCCCAGCTCCAGTAGCCCCGACGACTGAAGAGGCTCCTACTCATGTGCAAGAACCCCTCAGCCAGCTGGGGCCCTCCAGGACGGCCACCAAAGTCATTGCAGGCCAAGGGTCAGCCCAATTGGCTGCCAGCACAGAGGTCGCACCGCGTAGAAGCACACAAAAACACAAAAAGAGCACCTAGACACATGGAGGGTTCAGGGTGTTAAAATTGTAGCCTTTGCATTGGTTCCTCCAATTGGTGTAATAAATAGATTTCAGATTCATTGCTGTAAATGCTCATGCTTTCATTGCTGACCTGTGAGATGCAACCTTTTTTTTTGATTCGTTCATGGGATGTGGGTGTCGCTGGCTTGGCCAGCATTTATTACCCATCCCTAATTGCCCTTGAGAAGGTGGTGGTGAGCTGCTTTCTTGAACCCCTGCAGTCCATGTGAGGTAGGTACACCAACAGTGCTGTTAGGAAGGGAGTTACAGGATTTTGACCCAGCTATAGTGAAGGAACAGTGATATAGTTCCAAGTCAGGATGGTGGGTGGCTTGGAGGGGAACTTGCAGGTGGTGGTGTTCCCAAACATTTGCTGCCCTTGTCCTTCTAGTTGGTTGAGGTCGCGGGTTTGGAAGATGCTATCTAAGGAGCCTTGGTACATTGCTGCAGCACATCTTGTAGATGGTACACACTGCTGCCACTGTGCGTCGGTGGTGGAGGGAGTGAATGTTTGTGAATGGGGTGCCAATCAAGCGGGCTGCTTTGTCCTGGATGGTGTCAAGCTTCTTGAGTGTTGTTGGAGGTGCACTCATCCAGGCAAGTTGAGAGTATTTCATCACACTCCTGACTTGTGCCATGTAGATGGTAGACAGGCTTTGGGGAGTCAGGAGGTGAGTTACTCACCGTAGGATTCCGAGCCTCTGACCTGCTCTTGTAGCCACGGTATTTATATGGCTATGCCCATTCAGTTTCTGGTCAATGGTAACCTCAAGGATGTTGATAGTGGGGGATTCAGTGATCATAATGCCATTGAATGTCAAGGGGAGATGGTTAAATTCTCTCTTGTCCACTGTCGAAGAATGTAGGCATTGTGGTTGCTTCCCAGGAAGTGAGCTCACAGCTGCAGGATGCGCTTCAGGTTGTCGCAGACCAGTTGTATGTTAATGGAATGGAAGCCCTTCCTATTGATGAAGGCTGCTGGCTGCTCTGTGGGAGCCTTGATGGCCGCATGCGTGCAGTCAATGACACCTTACACCTGGGGGAATCCAGCGATGGTTCAAAGGCGATGGCCCACTCCACCTGACTGTCAGGGTGAATCTGGTACCGCATATAGCTGCTAGCCCTCTTGAGCATGGCATTGGTCACCTCCTTGATGCAGTGGTGGGCTGCTGCCTGGGAGACCCCACACTTATGGATCTCTGGAAAGAGCCAGACATGCAGATGTTGAATGCCACAGTGATCTTCAGGGCCATGAGCATTGGCAGTCCACCGAAACCCATGGACTGAACCTCATCCTGCAGCATGGCACATAAGTCGGTGACCGCCTCCCTGGAGAGCCTCGGTCTTCGCTGACACTGCCGCTCGGACATTTGGAGATAGCTGAGGTGAGTCTGGTACACTTCCTGGCACAGATAGGCCATTCTTGATGTGGCCGGCTGCTGCCGCTCTTCTGTTGGAGCTTTACGGGTGGGCCTATCTGGATTTTGGCCCTCCTTCCATTTGAGCCACTGCTGTGTGGCACGGGGGTCCACAAAAACGAGAGAGACCCATGCCAGCTGATTTTTACCCCTCCCATGCACTGTCCCTGTAGAGACAAACTTGCCTTAGGCCCTTCCTGTTGCTACTCTCCTTTGAATACCTGTTAATGCCCCTCAGTGCCCACTCTTGCAGAGAGCCCAGCACTCGAGACTGCACCCACCCGACCCTTGCTCTCAAGAATGAGCCCACCTGACCCTTGCACCCGAGAGTGCACCCACCCGACCCTTGCTCTCAAGAATGAGCCCACCTGACCCTTGCACCCGAGAGTGCGCCCACCCTACCCTTGCACCTGAGTGAGCCCACACTATCCTTGCACCCAAGAGTGTGCCCTCCCTACCCTTGCACCTGAGTGAGTCCACACGACCCTTGCTCCCAAGAGTGAGCCCACCTGACCTTTACACCCAAGAGTGAACCCACCTGTGTAGGGAGCCCAGCACCGCAGGCTGACAATCGCTTTTCCTTCCCCCTCTTCTCTTATTCAATGCTCCCCATGACTGCCTTGCCATGGCGTCACTACGGCCTCACTTTGGTGCCGCTGCCTTTAAACTGCCGGAAATCTGAAGGCACAGGATTCCTGTGCGCCGTTGACTAAATTTAAACCCCCCCCACCAAAAGAAATCAGCTTCAATTCAATGCAAATGCATTCTAACTAACTGTTCACCCATTTAAATTGCAGTCCTGCCATTTCATGGTGGCAACGCTACCTTGGAGCTTTCCCGCCGTTGAGAAAATCTGGAACTATCACCACAACATCAGGTTCCGGGCGAGCGTGTAACCCCGATTTTTGCCCCCACCCCCCCACACCTCCACTCCCTTTCCTGCTGGCCAGATAAAATCCAGTGCCTGGATACATAAAACTACCTCTTACCTAGTATATGAACACAACAGTATACAAATTTAATAAGAAATTAAGTAAATGTGAAAGCAATGATTAAAGTATTTTATATACCTTTCCCAGGTTTGTAATTTAACTCAGTCTCTACTAGTTCGTTCAGCTTCTCAATGCTATTCTTTAAGCGATTATAATTATCATCCTGTTGTTTGTGGAGCATTGTGATAGCTTTCTGCAAGTTTGTTACATTTTTCAGAATCACTGACACCCTTTCCTCACTGAAAGAAAAGAACATAAAATAATCCTAATATTTTAGGTAATAACTACTGATTGGGATTAATGTCCATACATCACACAGTAAGACTATTCTTTCTTAGTGTTATTAAATTTGTCGGCATGTACACCTAAAAGTGCATAAAAGTTTCTACAGGTATGCGAAGAGAAAAGGATTAGTGAAGACAAATGTAGGTCCATGACAGTCAGAAACAGGAGAATTTATTATGGGGAATAAAGAAATGGCTGACCAACTAAATGCATACTTTGGTTCTGTCTTGACAAAAGAGGACACAAATATCATACCAGAAAGGTTGGGTCATATTTTGTTCTAAAATGCTCCTGTGAAGTGCCTTGGGCTGTTTTATTACATTGAAGGTGCTATAGAGGAACTGAAAGAAATCAGTATAAGTAGAGAAATGATGTTGGGGAAATTGATGGGATTGAAGGCCGATAAATCCCCAGGGCCTGATGGTATGCATCCCAGAGTACTTAGGGAAGCGGCCCTAGAAATAGTGGATGCATTGGTGGTCATCTTCCAAGATTCTATAGACTCTGGAACAGTTCCTACAGATTGGAGGGTAGTTAATGTAACCCCACTATTTAAAAAGGGAGGTCGAGAGAAAGCAGGAAATTATAGACCAGTCAGCCTGACGTCAGTTGTGGGGAAAATTCTCGGCTCCATTATCAAAGATTTTCTAGCAGAGCACTTAGAGAACAGTGGTAAAATCGGGCAGAGTCAGCATGGGTTTACAAAAGGGAAATCATGCTTGACAAATCTACTAGAATTCTTCGAGGATGTAACTAGTTGAGTTGAAGAGGGGGAGCCAGTGGATGTGGTTTATTTGGACTTTCAGAAGGCTTTCGACAAAGTCCCAAACAAGAGATTAGCATGTAAAATTAAAGCGCATGGGATTGGGGCTAGTGTATTGCGATGGATAGAAAATTGGTTGGCGGACAGGAAACAAAGAGTAGGGATAAATGGGTCTTTTTCCAAATGGCAGGCAGTGACTAGTGGGGTACCGCAGGGATCGGTGCTAGGACCCCAGCTATTCACAATATACATTAATGATTTGTGGGAACTAAGATGAGGGAACTAAATGTAATATCTCCAAATTTGCAAACGACACAAAACTGGGTGGGAGGGTGAGTTGTGAGGAGGATGCAGAGAGGCTTCAGGGTGATTTGGACAAGTTGAGTGAGTGGGCTAATGCATGGCAGATGCAGTATAATGTGGATAAATGTGAGGTTATCCACTTTGGTAGCAAAAACAGGAAGGCAGATTATTATCTGAGCGGCTATCAACTGAGAGAGCGGAATATGCAGCGAGACCTGGGTGTTCTCATACACCAGTCGCTGAAGGTAAGCATGCAGGTGCAACAGACGGTTAAAAAAGGCAAATGGTATGTTGGCCTTCATAGCGAGAGGATTCGAGTACAGGAGCAGGGATGTCTTGCTGCAATTATACAGAGCCTTGGTGAGGCCACACCTGGAATATTGTGTGCAGTTGTGGTCTCCTTCTCTGAGGAAGGACGTTCTTGCTGTAAAGGGAGTGCAGTGAAGGTTTACCAGACTGATTCCTGGGATGGGGGGACTGATGTACGAGGAGGGATTGAGTCGGTTCGGATTATATTCGCTGGAGTTAATAGAGTGAGGGTGAGTGAGAAACCTAAAAAATTCTAACAGGACTTGACAGGGTAGATGCAGGAAGGATGTTCCCGATGGTGGGAGAGTCCAGAACCAGAGGTCATAGTCTAAGGACTGAGATGAGGAGAAACTTCTTCACCCAGAGAGTGGTGAGCCCGTGGAATTCGCTACCACAGAAAGCAGTTGAGGCCAAAACATTGTATGTTTTCAAGAAGGAGTTAGATATAGCTCTTGGGTCTAAAGGGATCAAAGGGTATTGGGCGAAAGCGGGAACAGGTTACTGAGTTGGATGATCAGCCATGATCATAATGAATGGCGGAGCAGGCTCGAAGGGCCAAATGGCCTGCTCCTGCTCCTATTTTCTATGTTTTAGAACTCATTACCTAATTTTTACTGTCTTCTAATACCTAAACCATTAATGTTTATATAAAATGAATTATGTTGATATAAAATGAATTATTTATGTTTCATAACTATCCAACACTTTAATATTAAATCTGTGGCAATTGTATGTAAGAGTTAACAAAAAATGATTTGTTGCTACAATCCTGATGATACAACTTGTATGGAAAAGTATATTGACAGAATTCTGTAATCAATGGTAACCAAGGCTGACCATTACCTTCTCAAGGGCAATTAGGGATTGGCAATAAATGTTGGCCTTGCTAGCGATGCTCACATCCCATGAATGATTTTTTAAAAACTTTTCTGAGCAAAAGAATTGTACTCCATTCAGTGGAATAACATGTTAAGCAAAACTGTTATTACATGTACAAGAATGCATTACCTATTAGTACTTACCTATTTATGAAAAAAATCCTTTTGGGACACAGCCTGTTTCTGTCTATCACATTTGTACTCATTGTTTTACTTACCACCAAGCTGGTTTTATCTGTATTGCTAGACACTAAAGTGACAAATTCAATTTAAAAAACAATTATTTGGGAAACCAAGCTGAATGGCCAAGGTCCAAGAGCAGGAAGATCAGCAGGTTGAAAAAAGAGTAAAAGGGGACGTAAATCAGGAAATAGTGCATTGGCGACATCAAGCTACGGCTTTAAAAGCTTGATGGTTGAAGGAGTAAAGATAAATAGGGTGAGGTCGGGGAATCCATAGTTTTGAGTTTTTGGGAAATAATGAGTAGAAGACAGTTCAATGAATTTTGAGGAAGATTTGAAACATAGAGTGACTGAATGGAAAATTCAGAAGAGTGCAGAGAGAGGAGAAGAAAGCTTGAGAAGGAGAGATGCTAGAGGTAAGAGAGGAATTACATACCAAATGATAAGCTTTTTTGTAAACTTGTTCAGCTGTGTGAGAGAGAAATTAGAAGAGCATTCCCAAATATGAGGGCCGTATTCAATTCTTGGATGGAATTGAGCTTAACAGGGTGTTAATAGTTATGGGGAAATGAAATGTTTCACACATAAGAAATAGTGATGGAGATCCATTTGAGACCAAGGGAGATAGTTAGGATGAGAAATTGAAAAAATGATGAAAGATTAAGCGTGGAGCTAACAAAAATAAGACGTCGCAGCTACTGCTTATTCTTGCGAGAAACATGAAAACGCTGTTTGAAAAACTAAAAAAAAGAAAAACTCTGAAATTCCTCTGTGAACATTTGGTGTGGATCTAATGCAGGACAGAAATTCTGCCCACCCCACAGATGCATCCTGGTTTTGTCCCAAATTTCAGAGATATAGATATTAGCATAATGTGGGTGAGTGCCTGCTCATTTTTATCCCAACTGTGGTGACCGGTTCAGTGGGAGGGGAGGAGGTTTTCTGCATCAATTTCCTGCAACCTAAGGGGGCAAGATGTGCCAGTTAAAGATCTTTGAAACTTGTTACAGTGCCCATAATTTAAATTTGCCACCTTCTTAATGCCAATCGATTACACTGTGATCATTTCTGTGGAAAAACTGGTCTTTGTTCATTTCACGTCTGCCAGGATCAAGTCCTGGCTTGTAAGTACAGTTTGTTGCTTCATGCTAATTTTAGATCAGGAAGATCCCACATATAGCAATAAGATAAATAATCGGACAATCTGTTTTACTGATTTTAGTTGTGAGACAATGTTGGCCAGGACACTGGGAGAAATCTGCTGCTATTCTTTGAATAGTGTCATAGGATCCTTTATATCCACATAAGGTAAAACAGGGCCTTGGTTTAACATCTCATCCAACAGACATATTCTCTGATAGCACAGTACTCCTCAGTACTGCACTGAAATGACAACCTAAATTACTTGCTCAAGTTTTAGATAAATTAGTTAAACTAAGGGAACTCAAAATACCACAGTGGCACAGTGGTTAGCACCGCAGTCTCACAGCTCCAGCGACCCGGGTCCAATTCTGGGTACTGCCTGTGTGGAGTTTGCAAGTTCTCCCTGTGTCTGCGCGGGTTTCCTCCGGGTGCTCCGGTTTCCTCCCACAGCCAAAAGACTTGCAGGTTGATAGGTAAATTGGCCATTATAAATTTCCCCTAGTAGGTGGTAGGGGAATATAGGAACAGGTGAGGATGTGATAGGAATATGGGATTAGTGTAGGATTAGTATAAATGGGCGGTTAATGGTCGGCACAGACTCAGTGGGCCGAAGGGCCTGTTTCAGTGCTGTATATCTAAATCTAAAATCTAAAACCAGGGCCTAGGATCCTGGAGGAGTTGAGGTAATAAATTGTGGAGGCTCTAGAAATTATATTTAATGCCTCTATTGAGTGTAACTGTGTGCCAGAGGACTTGAGAATGGCCAATCCAGTACCAGTTTTTAGACAAGTAGCAGAATTGATCTGGGTTATCTCGTTATCTAATAATCCACAGTTGGATTTTTTTAAAGCATCTTTAATTAAGCATGAAATTATACACATCTAGATAAAGAGAAAATAGTCAGATGTTGATCTCAAAAGGTGCAATCATAGCTGAGAAACTTCACAGAATTCTCTGATAAGGTAGCAGACATGGTAGATGGTGAAATTCAGTAGATGTAGTGTGCATGGACTTTGAGAAAGCCTTTCACAAGGTCCTACATGGGAGGTTACCAGAGAAGTTTAAAGGGTATTGAATTAGAGATGATAACAAACTGGATTAAAAATTGGTTTGAAGGGAAAGAAAGCGTGGGAGTTAAGGGAAGTTTTTCATTGTGGTTGGAAGTAGATAGTGCTGTCTCTCAGGATTCAGATTTGGGGCCCCTTGTGTTCGATGTGTCTCTCAATAATTTGAATATAGAGAGAGGCATTAAAGCTTGCCAATAGTAACAAAATAGAGGGAATGGTTAATTCTTTAGAAGACCACAGGGAATTGAAAAGGAATATTGATCAGATGGAGGAATGGGCCAAAAAAATGGCAGATGTAATTCAATGTCAGCGAGTGTTAGGTCATACATATTGATAGCAGTGATTGTACTCTGAATAGAAGTAGTTTCAATGCCATGCAAGAGCAGAAGGACTTGGGAGTACAGGCTCATAGAACATTAGGGCTGATGTGGTCAGTGTTGAGAGCCACAGGTGGGTACCAAGCCCGCAATACCAGTTACTAGTGAAGAACAAACGTCTTATCCTTTTTCTGAACTGAATGAACTTGCTGTTTTTTATAAGCTTCTTATCTCTGTATTTAAGTGGGAAAACCTGCAAGTGTGTAAGGTAATTGAATTTTCTTTTTGGATGAAACCTGAATACAATGCACACCAAGAATTGGGGTAAATTTTTCTGAGCTATATGTCCTTTTCTAAGGTAATAACATTGGGCTAGTTGAGTCTGAAGGTAACGTGATTAAATTTATCCATTGAATTTTCTTTTGTATATTTTCATTCCTTTATTAAACTTTTAACTTGAAGGCCTCAACCACTTCCAAAATCCTTGTGCCCAGAGTTGTGATGGTATGGGTTGAATTGGGATTGTGCAGTCTGGGTACACCCAGAATATTTTTAGTTATTCATTTCTGCTCCTCCATTGGCTTCGCCTACACTGATTGCTTACTGAAGGATTTGGCATTAAAATAAATGAATGGCATGAAATAACGGTACTTACCCACGAGACTAAACATGCTGGAAAAAGTCAGGGCTTGTCCATTCAAGTGTATGTGAATTTTTAATGGCATAATAATTAATTATTACTACCAATCTCTCTGGCACTGAAAATGTACTCTGCATGACTAGGTGAGGATTCTTTAATATGTTTGGTTGAAGAGACACACTGTTGCTTGCCCTGCTCACACAGGTCCCAGATTCCCTGCGGAGGGGGCCTTTCTGTTTTTACTCTATAGTTACTGTAAGTTGTAGCACATAAGCCCACTAAAAGTCTGCAGGCAGCTGTCGCCATAATGAAGAGCGAGTGCTGTTCATTTGCTGCCGACAACAAAATCCGAGCCAGTGTTGTTTATAAATAAAAAGGACACGTGTGTGTGAGACAGAAATACAAGACAGTGCTGATTGCATACCTGTTGTAACTTTTGTTTTATGTTCAATAAACTTCAAAAGACACAACAAAGCTGAGTGTATTTCCTCTTCGAGTTAATTTGAAAAAATAAATTAGTTGATTTTTTTAAACAAACTGCCCTTAATTATGTTTATTCTATTAACAGTTAGAACAGCACCTGTAATTATCATCTGTGTTTTGATGCTAGTTAATTAAATGTTCACTTGTTTTTTTTTACAGCTATGAGACAGAGAGACACGGCAGAATTTTTTTTCTGGGATTGGGACCGCGACATTGGTTGCATTTCCAGGTCCCAACCCCGTGCTGTGCCGGCGTGTGACGCGCAACGTGATTTTAAAGGACGGCAGCAAGATGGGAGAAATTTAGAGGAGTCATTATTGTGGTTGCCAGTTAACTGGGAAGATGGCAGAAGGAGAGGATCAGCATGCCCGCAGAAGAACAGGGACCCATGCCAGGGCAGCCCTTCGATATAGCAATGCCTTTCTTGAGGCTCTCCTAGAGGCAGTATTCTATTTCCGGCGAACAGCAGGTCAAACCAACCCGTCTTGGTGTAAGAATATGAATTATGTTTTGATTCATTTAGCCATGCACATGTATCAATCAAGTGAAGTCTGAAATCTTGTATAAAATATGGCAAGACCACATTTTTACACATAAGTATTTTATGTACTCCAGTTATATATTTATATAACTTGTTATACATCCTAGATGTCACATGGACTAGTTTTTAGTTTTGAGATTATGTACTCTCTGTTGTATGTTTGGTTAGTCTGCCACCGTTTGTATATTTGGTAAATTTAGCTAGGAGTGATTACTGAGTCTTCAGTGATTTTAACATTAACTCATTAATTACATTTTAACTACATACAGCTTTAGGTAGGTCTGTGTGACTGCTCTGAAGGCATGCTGCTTCTCCCTCCAGTCTCTCTCACTTATAATCTCTTAAATCATCATGGTCGTAGTTATTCCTCACACTGTCTCAAAACATTAACCCTTTCAAACCATTATATCTCCCCCAAAGTCTTTATCCACATATATACTTATACATTCATTAAAAATTTTTTTTTACATTTTCAGAGGCATCCTAGCGAGTTCCTTTTCATCAAGTAAGGAAATTAGTGGCTGGATTTTGTTCTCCTCCCGACGTCGGGCGGGAAGACTGGAGTGGCAGCGGCCTGCTAAGGAACCAGACGCTGGGATTACCGGGCCCAATGTTCCTGGTGGCGAGAAAGCTCAGTGGCGGTTCCTCTGCCGCCCTGCAACAGGACCTAACTTTACACATTTAAATTGGCTGTTTGCATTAATTAAAATCAAATCCACAGCGATCTTAACTGTAGCTCCGGATCTTCAGTGTGACGGGCGGCACTCATGTGCTTTCACTTTCCCGTCCAGGGAAAGCTGGCGCTACCAAGGTGGGGAAGGAGGGTGGGGGGGGGGAGGTGAACTCTGCATTTGTAGTATAGTGAGGTGGGAATGGGGTGAACTGTGCCTTTCTAGTGTAGTGGTGGGGGGGGGCGGAAGGGGTGAACTCTGCACTTAGTCAGTTGGGAGGAGGAAGGGTCAACTCTGCATTGGTAGTATAGTTGGGGGAGGATATGGGGCAAATAGGCATTTTTGGTGTAGTTGGGGGGGAAATGGGGGCAACTCTGCAGTTTCTTTCCTTTAAAAAATGGCGCAAGCATCTGCGAAGAAACAGTTGATGCCGCTCACGGCGTCGCCAAGGCCGCCCTGTCACATGATTGGGGACGGCAACCGCCCTGCATGTGATAATGAGCCGCCAGGCTCAAGATCCTGTGTGTGCCAACTGCTATATTTGTACGCCCGCCACCACTTCTGGCGGCGGGACTACAAAATCCTGCCCTCGGGGTTTGTCATCTGTCTCTATGACAACCTTTAAGCCAATGATATAATCTGAGAACTTTTTGCAAGCCCACGAGACTGCAAGAGCTTCTTTTTCTATTACGAAGTACCTCGTCTCAGTCTCAGACAATGCAAGACGAATAATAAACCAGTCTTCAACATCCATCTGGCTATTCTTGAAAAAGGACTGACCCAAACCGTGTAGATGAGGCATCTGCTGCAATTGTAGTTGGTAGTGAGGGGTTATAATAGAGTCATAGAGAGATACAGCACTGAAACAGGCCTTTCGGCCCACTGAGTCTGTGCCGACCAACAACCACCCATTTATACTAATCCTACATTAATCCCATATTCCCTACCACATCCCCACCATTCTCCTACCACCTACCTACACTAGGGGCAATTTACAATGGCCAATTTACCTATCAATCTACCTATGCACTAAGATATCTTGCAAAATGAGCATCTCCTTGATCCTTTGAAATGCTTGCTCCTGATGCGTATTCCAACACTATGCTTTCCTTAATAGTTGTCATAAGGGTTCAGTAACTTGCGTTAGATTGGGTAAAAAAAATTTCCAACTGATTAACCATTCCAAGGAATTGTGAAGATCTTGGATAGAAGTAGATAGTGGGAATTCACTATTGGCTCTCATCTTCTGTGGGTCTGCCATTATTACAAGGTGTCCTAAGAAATGAATAGACATTTGAGAATTCACACTTTTCATTAAGTATCAGGCCTCCTTCTTGCAGACGATTCAAAACCACTCTAACCCTCAGGTCATGTTCTTCAATGGATTCACCATGGACTAAGATGTCATCCATATGGCATATTACTCCTTTAAGGCCCTGTAGAATGTTCAACATAGTTCTTTGGAATATTTCCGTTGCTGATGTTATACGAGTGGGTAAACGATTAAAACAAAATCTTCCAAATGGAGTAACGATGGTTGTCAATAACCTTGACTTCTTATCCAAAAGAACTTGCCAAAAGCCACTATTTGCATCCAGCTTTGTGAATGTGGTATTATTGGATAACTTTTCCAAGCTTTCGTCTACTGAGGACTTTCGATCAACTTCTCCAGCCACAGCCTTATTGAGTTAAGTCTACACAAATGCGAAGTGTACTGTTAGGTTTAGGAACTGAAACCATTCCCGACCACTACTGTGTAGGTTCAGTGACGAGAAATGACTCCCATCCTAGTCATCTCTTCTAGCTGATGTTGGACTTACTTCATGAGTGGGTGTGGTATATTTCCAGGCGTGAAAAGACATAAGTTTAGCGTCTTTTCTTAGCGTAATGCGTATGTTTATGTTTAGAGCTACAGCACTGAAACAGGCCCTTCGGCCCACCGAGTCTGTGCCGACCATCAACCACCCATTTATACTAATCCTACACTAATCCCATATTCCTACCACATCCCCACCTGTCCCTATCTATTTCCCTATCACCTACCTATACTAGGGGCAATTTATAATGGCCAATTAACCTATCAACCTGCAAGTCTTTGGCATGCGGGAGGAAACCGGAGCACCCGGAGGAAACCCACGCAGACACAGGGAGAACTTGCAAACTCCGCACAGGCAGTACCCAGAATCGAACCCGGGTCCCTGGAGCTGTGAGGCTGCGGTGCTAACCACTGCGCCACTCGACCAGTAAATAATTTTGGAAAGTCTTTTTGGAAGCGAGTCCTGGATTCTTGTTGCTTAACTTCTTCCATTAAAGGACTATACAAGCTCTTCTACTTGAGAGAAAATTCCTGATTCCGTAGAATATAGTGTTTCCAATATCTGCTTTCCCTTGTACTGAAGTGTTGCCTGTAGCTTTCTCTTGACTTTCAGTTCAATCCCTCCTGGGCCATGTAACAGAGTTTCTGTTGGTTGCAGATAATGCATTGATAACCATAGTTCGTTGTCTGATAAAACTGTTACACTTGCTCCAGTGTCTAGTATAAAATTGATGATATGTCCATTGATCTATCTGCAGTCCAGAATGCATGATTAGGGTCATTGATCTCACCAAGGAAGTCTTCTGATTTCTCTTCCAAAGGAGATGGTTCCACCTCATTAATGGCTCTATGTGTGAAGTCCGTTTCTTTGGAACTTTTTAAATTAGAGGTTTTACTTCAACACATCTTCCCAAAATGGCCAACTTCCTTGCAGTGAAAGCATTCTGTTTTGTTTGCAGTTCGCTGTTCATGCCTGTGGGTCTTTTTGGTGCCACAGCACTGGCAGGGTTTCAAAGTGTCTTGCACTCTCCCACCCCCCCCACCCCTAGTGTACCTTCTTTTTTGGTGCTTCTTTTATAGCCCTCTGAATAAGGAACTGTACGGTCACTGGAGGTTTCCTGAACCAAGGACTTTCTTCACCTCTCAGGATTGCTCTGTTCTTCTCAATCTCTGCTTGTCTCACCAGCTGAGTTGCTTTGTCTCGGGCGAGGTCTTCCTTAGACTGCCATAAATCTGATAGGTATTACTGATGAATCCCTACTACAATGTGGTCTCTTATTAATTCTGCTTTTAGGTCTCCATATTCACATCCTCCAGTTAGTCTATAAAGGTCATTAACCAAAAGTATCAACTGTTTCACTTGGTTTCTGGACCCTTCTGTTAAATTTTACTTTTTCCAGAATCTTTTTGCTCCTCGGGTTAAAATAGCTATCAAAGGCTTTTAAAACGTCAACAAATTTGTCTGACATCTCATTCATGCGTTGTCTTACAATAACATCACCTGCTATTGTTCCAATGGAATACAGCAATGTGTTAACTTGCTCTGCTTCAGACTGGCTATCTAATTTGGAAGCAATTCTGTATCTCAAAAATCTTTTTGGACAGTGATGAATTTTAAGTTTGATTTGGTTCTTCCATGTGTCCAAACCTCTCTAGTATTGTAAATGTAAGATCCATGGCTTTCTATTTGATTTACTTCCTTTTAAAAAAAAAATTGCCCTCCAGTATCAGAGGTTTTCTGCGCTTTTTCAGCCTCACACGGATTCCTGCTATAGTTACTGTTTCTCCCTGTGAAATCTTGCCGCGAGACTCTCTATTTATTTACTTATTTATTTCTTTAAACATAGTTTTGCAGTGTTTTTTCTATGCTCTTTTTACTTCCGTCACTTGGAGTAGAGTATTTGCAGCCTCTTTGTTTTCCGAACATACGAATTAGGCCCCTCTAGCCTGCTCCGCCATTCAATAAGATGATGACTGATCTGTTTGTGTCTCGATTTCCACACTCCCTTCTACCCCTGATAACCTTTGATTCCCCTACTTAACAAGAATCTATCTACCCCGCCTTAAAAATATTCAATGACTCCACCTCCACCACCTTCTGAGGCAGAGTGTTCCAAAGTCGCACAACCCTCTGAGAGAAAAAATTTCTCCTCATCTCTGTCCTAAAAGGACAACCCCCAATTTTAAAACAGTGCCCCCTAGTTCGGGACTTCCCCACAGGAGGAAACATCTTTTCCACATCCACCTTGTCAAGACCGTTCAGGATCTTATATACTTCAATCAAGTCTCCTCTCACTCTTCTAAACTCCAGTGAAAACAAGCCCACTGTGTCCAGCCTTTCTTCATAAGACAACCCGCTCATTCCAGGTATCAATCTAGTAAACCTCCTTTGAACCGCCTCCAATGTATTCACATCCTTCCTTGAATACGGAGACCAAAACTGCACACAGCATTCAAAATGTGGTCTCATCAATGTCCTGTACAACTGAAGCATAACATCCTTACTTTTATTTTCAATTCTTCTCGTAACAAAGGATAGCATTCCATTAGCCTTCTTTATTACTTGCTGTACCTGTATACTAACTTTTTTGTGACTCATGCACGAGAACACCTAGATCCCTCTGCACCTCGGAGTTCTGCAATCATTCTCTGTTTAAGTAATACTCTGCTTTTTTATTTTTCCTGCCAAAGTGAACAACTTCACATTTTCCCACATTATACTCCATCTGCCAGATTTTTGCCCACTCACTCAACCTATCTATATTGGTCTGCGACCTCCTTATGTCCTTTTTACAACATACTTTCCTACCTATCTTTGTGTCATCGGCAAATGTTTCTACCATGCCATCGCTCCCCTCATCCAAGTCACTGATATAAATTGTAAAAAATTGAGGCCCCAGCACAGACCCCTGCGGGACTCCACTCGTCACATCCCGCCAATCAGAAAAGGACCCATTTATGCATACGGTTTTTTGCCAGCCACCCAATTTTCTATCCATGCTAATATGTTACCCACTACACCATGAGCTCCTACTTTGCATTATAAACTTTTATGTGGCACCTTGTCAAATGCCTCCTGGAAATCCAAGTACAGTGCGTCAACAGGCTTCCTTTTATCCACGGCACATGTTACCCCTTCAAAGAACTCCAATAAATTGGTTAAACATGATCTCCCTTTCACAAAGCCATGCTGACTATTCCTGATGACCTTGCATTTTTCTAAGTGCCTAGCTATAGCCTGATTAATGATCGATTCTAACACTGTCCCCATAACCGATGTCAAGCTAACTGGCCTATAGTTACCTGTTTTCTGCCTCTTTCACACCCCCACCCCCGTTCTTGAATAGAGGGGTTTATATTTGCTATTTTCCAGTCTGATGGAACCTTTCCAGAAACTAGCGAATTTTGAAAAATTAACACCAACGCTTCGGCTACCTCATTAGCCACTTCTTTTAAGACCCGAAGATGAAGCCCATCAGGACCCGGGGACTTGTCGGCCCGCGGTTCCATCAGTTTGGTCAGTACCGCTTCCCTGGTGATTGTAATTTCACCAAGTTTCTCTCTTCCTTCCACTTCCTGATTTACAGCTGTTACTGGAATGTTTTTTGTATCCTCTATAGTGAAGACACAAGCAAAATATTTGTTTATTTCATTCGCCATTTCCTTATTATCTACTATTAACTCCCTATTTCACTCTCTGGAGGACCAACACTCACTTTAATTGCTCTTTTCCTTTTTAAATACTTGTAGAAACCCCGGCTATCCGTTTTTACATTCCTAGCTAGCTTCCTCTCATACTCTAATTTCTTTCTCCTGGTTAACCCTTTAATCTTTCTCGTTCTTGATATTCTGACCTGCCACTCATCTTTGCACAATTATATATCTTTTCCTTAAGTTTGATGCTTTATTTAACTTTAGTTAACTACGGATGTTGGGTTCTCCACTTAGAATTTTTCTTCATAGGAGGAATATACTTATTCTGAAATATCCCCTTGAATGTCTGCCACTGCTTTTCTATTGATCTGTCTCCTAGCCCAGTAACCCAATTCACTTCAGCTAGCTCCGCTTTCATGCCCACATAGTTGTTTGAGTTTAAAATACTAGTCTTAGACTCACTTTTCTCTCTTTCAAACTAGATGTAAAATTCAATCATGTTATGGTCGCTGCTACCTAGAGGTGCCTTTACTCTGAGGTCATTAATTAATCTTGTCACAATACACAATACCAAGTCTAATATAACCTGCTCTCTGGTTGGTTCCAGAATGTGCTGTTTTAAGAAACTACCTTGAAAGCATTCTATGAACTCCTCATCCAAGCTACAATTGCCAACCTGATTTTTCCAGTTTACATGTAGATTAAAATCATCCATGATTACTGCTATCCCTTTATCACAAGCACCCAATATTTCTTCTCATATACTTCGTCCTACATTATGGTTATTGTTAGGGGGCCTGTAGCCCACTCCCACTAGTGACTTCTTTCCCCTACTATTCCTCATCTCCACCCAATCTCATTCTATATCCTGATCTCCTGAACCAAGGTCAGCTCTAACTATTGCACCAATGCCATCTTTGATTAACAGTGCTACTCCTCCACTTTTACCTAGCTTCCTATTCTTCTTGAACATCATATACCCCTCAATATTTAGGGCCCAATCCTTGTCAACCTGTGGCCACATCTCCGTCATGACTATCAGATCATATTTATTTACTTCAATGTACGCTATCAGTTCTTCTACTTTGTTATGAATGCTACGTACATTCAGATACAGAGCCTTTAGTCTTGTTTTTTTGTTCTCTTTGTAACATCCAGTCTTGATGGTTGGTGTGGTCTTAGGTTTTCTCTGTCCCTTCCTGCCATTCGCTGGCCTTCATTTCTCATATTACTATTCTGCTCTCCTGCCTTGACTCTACCCCTTGGTTTGCTACGTCTACACAGGCTTGATCCCTCACCCCCCTCCCCTTGTTTAGTTTAAAGCCCTCTCTACTTCCCTCGTTCTAGAGTTTGCTAGAACACTGGTCCCAGCACGGTTCAGGTGCAGACCATCCCAAAGGGTACAGCCCCCACTTTCCCCAGTACTGGTGCCAGTGCCTCACGAACCGAAACCCACTTCTCCCATACCAGTCTTTGAGTCACGTATTCATTTCACTAATCTTATGTGCCCTCTGCCAATTGGCACGTGGTTCAGGTAATAATCTAAAGATTATTACCCTTGAAGTTCTGCTCTTCAATTTGGTGCCTAGCTCCTCATACTGTCTAAGCAGAACCTCTTTCCTAGTCCTACCTACGTTGTTGGTACCTACATGGACCACAACAACTGGATCCTTCCCCTCCCACTCCAAGTTCCTATCCAGCCCTGAGCAGATGTCCTGAACCCTGACACTGGGTAGGCAACACAGCCTTCTGGACTCACGCTCTCGGCTGCACAGAACAGTGTCAACCCCCTTCAATATACTTCCTTTTTGCTTGCCCCACTTGAATGGATTTTTGTGCCACAGTGCCATGGCCAGTCTGCTCATCCACCTTGCATACCTCACTTTCGTCCACACAGGTTAGAGTCATAGTCATAGAGTTATACAGCACAGAAACAGGCCTTTTGGCCCATCGTGTCTGTGCTGGCCATCCAGCACCCAACTATTCTAATCCCATACTCCTGCACTTGGCCCATAGCCTTGTATGCTATTGCATTTCAAGTGCTCATCTAAATACTTCTTAAATGTTGTGAGGGTTCATGCCTCCACCACCTCTTCAGGCAGTGTGTTCCAGATTCCAACCACCCTCTGGGTGAAAAATCTTTTCCTCAAATCCCCCAAAACCTCTTGCCCCTTACCCTAAATCTATGCCCCCGATTCTTGACTCCTCCGCTAAGGGAAAAAGTTTCTTCTATCTAACCTATCAATGTCCCTCATAATCTAGTACACCTCAATCATGTCCCCCCTCAGCCTTCTCTGCTCCAATGAAAACAACCCTAGTCTTTTCAGTCTCTCTTAGTTGAAATGCTCCAGCCCAGGCAACATCCTGGTGAATCTCCTCTGCACCTTCTCCAGTGCAATCACATCCTTCCTATAGTGCGGTGACCAAAACTGTACACAATACTCCAGAGCACCTCAAACCTGTTTGACAATTGCAAAGTCTGAGGCTCCTCCACTACTGTCTGCTCGGTTCCTTTACTGGCCTCGCTTATGGTCACATCCTCCTGTCCCTCACTGCTGACCAAAGCAGATGACCCTGTTCTAAGAGGTGTGACTGTCTTCTGGAACAAAGTGTCCAGGTATTTCTCCACCTCCCTTATGTTGCGCTGTGTTTGCAGTTCGGCTTCCAAATCAATAATCCTGATCCAGAATTCCTCTAGCTGCTTACACTTTTTGCAGATGTGCTTACCCTGGATCGCCTCGTCATCCAAAAGCCCCCACATACCACAGCTGCAACAAAACACCTGGCCTACCATTGTTACTTATGCTATTAGCTAATTCACTTTAATTTCTTAATCATTTTCTCAATTAACTCTCACTGTTTCCCAATGTAAGCTTAACTAACATTGCCAAATAAAAACCTTACAACTTCTAAAATTACCTGAGTTTTGAAAGATAAATGATAATACACTCACCAACCAATCACCTACCTTGGAGTCAAAGGAAGAAGACTCACCAGCTGTTGGAGGCTAAAAAAATAGGAAAAGGAGCCCCTCTTTCCCCCTCTGCACTAAATTTCCATATGCACCAAATTCCAGCTTCACTCTGACAATGTCTCACTCAGGTACATGTCTCTTCTCACTGCATTCCCTCACTCTTTTATCTGCCTTGCTTGCATTACCGTGTGTAATGACGGCGACCTCAGATCCGTCCTCACTAAGGATTCTTGGTTTTCCTGGTGCTGCCTGCCTAGTGCCATTAGGAACAATTTTTTTACCCTCTTTACGGACTGCTCACCAGATCCTTGACTGTCACTTGGTTCTCCAACTCGAAGCCTGCGATCGCTGGACAGAATTTCTTCACAGACCACCACACCCTTGTGGTGCAGCTTGAATGCCTCTGCAAGCCAACTCTCCATGCCTCATTCGTTCAAGGAGTAGTTCTGGAGTTTTACACAGCCTCTTCTAGAGTTCTGCAGTTCTGGCGCCTTTTTCCAGGTCAGCTTTCTTCAGAATATTTTAAAAATTCTTCTGGGTGTTGTATGGTAAGAACCAATACTGTTCACCATATTGTATGTTTGGTTATTCTGCCACCATTTGTATATTTGGTTAGTCTAGCTAGGAGAGATTACTGAGTCTTCAGTGATTTTAACATTAACTCATTTATTACATTTTAACTATACACAGCTTTACATATGTCTGTGTGACTCCCCTGAAGGCTTGCTGCTTCTCCCTCTAGTTTCTCTCACATGTAATCTCTTACATCATCATGCTGGGAGGTATTCCTCACATTGTCTCAAACATTAACCCTTTTCCGACACCCTCTTACTTTTGCCATGGTTAAAAAACATTATTTGCCCTTAATAATTTTATTTATAGGACAATTTAAGAGGTGCAGATCATTTCCTGGAAACCATGTGATCCCCTAGAGTTCAGATTCCTGAAGATCATCTGCTCTTCTCAGGCTGCAGTGATAAAACAAAATTCTTGGAAATCAGGTGTTCTCCTAAGATTCAGTGATAAAGCAGGATTCCTGGAAATCATACGACCCTCATTCCTGTAAAAACGTGGTCCCTTATCACTAGAGAACAAAGGGACCATTTAATGGATGACCCTGCCCGAGGTGTCTGTCACTTTAAGAAACCAATAAGAAAGTGATCACATGAGACAAATCAAAATTTCGGGGAGGGTTGATTGGTTAAGGTTGTAAACCTCCAAGAAAGGGTTAAAAGTCACTGCACAGTAGCTTTGGCACACAGCTTTACAAGAGAAGAGAAGAAAAGAAGCAAGAACTAGCGTCACCTGTGTCCAAGTGCTGCAGGAAGTAAAGACTGTGTGTCACTTGTAAACTATCACCTGGTTGTTAAGTATAGTTTTGTTATTTAATAAATCCTCTTAATTTGTTGCACCAAAACTATTGTCTGCAATTGTTTTGTCCTGTTTAAGAACTCAAATAAGGTTCAGAACCACTCTGAACCATTACATTGGCTGGAGGCAGCAGATGAAGTGAGTGGACATAGCACAGTGAGGAGGATGTGGATTCAGTGCCACAAACGCTTTATTGACATTCTGCGGACTGGCAAGGTGAGTCAGTGCTGTACCCAGAGGACAGGCCTCCGGGTCTGCAGTCACAATCATACACACGAGTTGAGGAGCCTGAAGGCGTACAGTCCTCCTGAACAGTCAATAGATGTATACCCAGCAGCAACACTGTGCTGTAGGAAAAGCTGACCTCGCTATCAGAAGTGCAGGAGGCAACACTGTGGCCAGTGTCATCACATGTGTTGGTGCAGCTGGATGTAGTGAGGGAGTACACATTGGTCTTAACTCTCATTCTTTTGACCTTGCAGGAAAAGCGAGTACATAACGCCAGAGAAAGGTCTTGGTCGGGTGATGGAATGCCAAATCTGGCCATACTGACGTTAATGGAAGAGGCAGCCCTTAACCTGGCCAGGGTGGCAGCACATGATGGAGTTAGCAATGAAAAGAGTAGACTCAGTCCAAGACAGGGTGAAAAGATCTGAGCATTTTCAGGTGATGGGGATGGAGCTCTCTCCTGGCCAGTTTCCTTCATGCCAAAGCAATGTCTCTAAGAGCCTGCTTCAGCTCTGCAGAAACAGATAATGAAAGAGGTAATTTAGCATAACCTCTCTCTCATATCTCCCACAGGGCCAGATTTGGAAGGGGTGGCATTACCAGACCAGAGCAACAGGGTCAGTGTCATCTGAACAGGAGGCAGATGCATCTGAGCCTGCACCACCTTCCATCAGGGCGGCACAGTGGCGCAGTGGTTAGCACCGCAGCCTCACAGCTCCAGGGACCCGGGTTCAATTCCGGGTACTGCCTGTGTGGAGTTTGCAAGTTCTCCCTGTGTCTGCGTGGGTTTTCTCTGGTTGCTCCGGTTTCCTCCCACAAGCCAAAAGACTTGCAGGTTGATAGGTAAATTGGCCATTATAAATTGTCACTAGTATAGGTAGGTGGTAGGGAAATATAGGGACAGGTGGGGATGTTTGGTAGGAATATGGGATTAGTGTAGGATTAGTATAAATGGGTGGTTGATGTTCGGCACAGACTCGGTGGGCCAAAGGGCCTGTTTCAGTGCTGTATCTCTAATCTAATCTAATCTAATCTAAAATCAGTGCAGATACACGCACCTCGATGGGTCCTCAAGCGATTGTAGAATGGGTGGCAGAAGTGAGCGACACATCAAGGAGGAGGTAAGGGAGGTAGTGGCAGCTTTGGGCAGCCCCCCTCGGAGGAAGGAGGACAGACACAGCCGTGCGTAGCTGGATGGAGATGCAGAGCCTCGGTTGTCACACGCAAGGCATCTCTTCCTTAAAGCATCAATGGGAGATGTGTCCCCGAATGTCAGTTCCCTGAGGCTGTGAGGAGTCATAGAGAATTGAGGTGTCAATCCATGGCATATGCGCAGCCATGTCTCAGGCATATCAGTGCATGCGTTTATCCACTCAGAGAATGGTGATCCGCTTGGAGGACCATATGCAGCATCACGCTGAGTGGATGCATGAGCAGCACACTGACAGCCAGACAATGAATGTCATTTTATGTAGCACTGACCAGTCAATGGCACTGATGGCACAACAATGTAGGGAGTGAATGCCAGTTGCACCCCAGCTGGTCGTCCACTCTGCCATTCAAGTGGCCCATGAAAGTGTTGAGGAAGATAACAATGAGTGTCAGGGGGTCATCCCTCAAGGAACACCCTCATTATCTGATGCCTCCTTGGCCTCATGGACTGAGGCACCATCAATACAGGAAGGCCTTATGGCAGCTGCTGTCACAGGTGGGGCAGCCTGTTGCGGCGCCAGCACTAGCACTGCGGTACTGAGGATGATTGCCACAGGCATCACGACTTCATCCACACACAAGTAAGCAGCCTGCCTCCACCTCAGCCTCTTCCACTGGAGGTGCACCCTGTAGGAACAGCTAAGATTGGAGGCCTCTGCGTCGGTAGTCTCACAGTTTGGCTCACTTGGGTGACTTATTATACTTTTAATATGTTAAAATGAATCAGTGTATTGCAATGAAGATGATTGATTGCACCCAGACTTGTGTGAGTCTCCTGATTTGTGGGTTAAAGGCAGACAAATTATGAGGTGATGGAGAGATGCAAGTGAGTGTGTTAATGGACATAGTGTGACAGCTGGGGACTTGTTTTTCTGGGGATTATTGGAGCCTCCATGATTCATTGGAATGGTGGATTTGCATCTGCCCCCATAGAAAGGTCAGGTCTTGAGCTGCTTCTCTTCCAGGATGTGGAGCCATCAGGAGAAATGTACCTGAACCAGAGCAGTCTGAGCATCCTTTGCATCTTGATTGACTTGAAGACGGCAGGTCTTTGCGAGGCTGAGTCATCCTTCTCCTCCACATCTTCCTCCTCCAAGGAAGTGTGCCAGTCCTCCACTTCTTCATTCAGGTCAACACCTCCCTGGAGGGCCATGTCATGAAGAGCGCTGCAGACCACTACGATCTGAGATACCTTTGAGGGATCGGAATGAAGGGCACCCTCCAACCGGCACCATGTCTTGAGCACTCCAATGGCCTGCTCAGTGGTGGCCCTTGTACTGAGATGGCAGCAATTTATAGTGCTTCTGTCGAAGGGTTGCATATCGGTGTCAGCAGCCATCTCTTCATTGAACAGCCCTTGTCCCCTAGCAGCCATCCATGCAGTCTCACTGGTGGCATGAAGAGCTGCGGCACCGGCCTAAGGATGAAGGAGTCATTGCGGCTGTCCAGATACTGTGCACAGACCTGGAGGAAATGTTTTTGGTGGTTGCACAGCAGTTGAACATTGAGGGAATGGAATCCCTGTCATGAATGTCCCGGCTGCTCTGCCGGTGCTTGATTCACACATGGCTGCAGTCGACAACCCCCTGCACATGAAGGAGTCCAGTAATGGAGGAAAATCCTACTGACCTTTGTGCCCCCATCAGTGGTAATCTGATGCCCTCTCAAACAGGGCATCTGTCACCTCCCGTATGCCGTGATGGGCAGCCAACTGCGAGATGCCAGTGAAGTCAGCTGCTGCCCTTTGGAAGAATCCAGAGGCAAAGAGATTCAGTGCCATGGCTACTGGAAGGGCATGCCAATGTGACCAGCGATGATGGAAGTGGCGATCCACTGGGTGCACAAGCTATGCTACCGTCTGCCTTGATAGACACATCCTTCAGCGACACTGATACTTTGTTAGATTTGGGAAGCTACTTTGTTGCTAGTATACCCTATGTGGAGGGTATCACTTTCATTCCCTCTCAGCCCCTCATCCAACGTGCTGTGTGAGTGGCTGCTCATGCCCCAATCCGAGGTCACAGCTGCCTGGATCCCCTGCTGTGTCCCTGTAGGGTCACTTTTCCCCCCACCCCAAACCAAGTGCTCCAGTGCCTACAGAGTTACCTCTATCGACCTTTGCACACTCGCTGGCTACTGTGTGCCTCTGCCCGAGCAGTTCTCTGAGCCACTGCTAAATAGATCCAGCTCCGTGCCTGACTCCCCACTGGGCTGCCACCTCCTACTCGGGGATTATGGTCATGACGCTTCATAGACCTGTGCCTGCGAACAAAAATTGCTTTCAGCCCTTAAGTAGCCATTAATTGCCTCATTTCCATACTCAATTGCTGACGCACTGTGTTCGGTGGCTTGTCGGTATCCAGGTCCCGACGCCTCTTCAAAAACCCCCGAGAGGCAGGACTACATCGGACAGCCGTCATGCTGCACCTATATTTGATTTTGCACCCTCGCCTGCCTCGTCTTGCTTCCTCTAGGAATCAAAAATTATGCCGACAGAATCCCAAGGTGATAGGTGCAAAGATGTATGTCCAGGAACCAGTCACAAAATACAATATTTATAATAATCCCGTAGAAAGTCACAAATCAGTGATGCCAAAAACTGGGAGGCCCATATGCTTTTTCACCTTCCTGCTGATGAACACCAGTAAGTAAACCTCATTCAACCACCAGTTATACCAAAGCTCAGGTTTACCTTCCAGATTTTTCACAAACTCAGCAGCTCCACTGTGATACTGTCAAACTCTAGGACTCACAACCCAGTTCTGCCAAATGCGAGAACCAGTCCCCCATAGTACCACAGTCCAGAACCAACCTTAATGCTCGCAAAGCATATTACCACACCTATTGCTACCAAAGCACAGAAATACAATTGTTACCAAAGTACAGTGCTGCCCTGAAGTGCAACTAAACAACATTTCCCATCCCATTTTCTGATGAACACCAGCACCTGGAATTTTTGCAAGGTTATCCCAATCATCTGCTATAACCACAGTGGAAGATCTGTGGAATAACAGTTAAAGCGGTGTCATTAGAGTTTTTAAAAAAAACAACTGGGAGGTCTGTGTGCCTTTAAGACTGGAAAGAAAACAATGACTGAATGTTGACATTTGGGTTTGGAGTGCAGGCTGCAAGGCAACTTGTATCCAAGCAACAGGAAGATTTTACAACGGTCTTGTGACTTCTATTGGAAAAGGCTTTCAGTTTCATTTTGGCAGTGAAAGAAACCAGGGGAGCTGTGAGCAGCTAAAGAGTTACTGCTGGGGACTAGCCAGGAATACAGCCCAGAGAAAATTCTTTCTCTTTAAAAATAATTCCGGTACCAAAGAGGAAAAGAGCCAGACAAAAGAGGAATTACCACACTATGTGGAGAAACACTGCTTTGGAGAAAGGAAGCCTGTGTTTCAGTTGCGGCAGGTTGCTGTTGCCGCCAGTCAAGAGTCCCTGCCTCAAGAGTGAGTTCTGTAATTGCTGTGCTCTGTGGAGAAGGCTCCTTTGCTGAGAGTAAGTCCAGTTGACTTTTGTGTTTTGGAAGTCCCTGAACTCAAGAAAGTTTCTACTGTTAGACTGCTACTTTAAAATTTAAATAAACCTGTTGCTACAACCTGTTGCTGAAAGATCTGTGCTGACTCCAAGTTTGCACTGGAGTGCTGACTTGGGTTGCATTAGAGTGTTATAGTGGAAGTTTGGTAACTGAGGAAGTTCAGTGAGGAGGGAGTGAGGAGCTCCTTTCATTTCCTACCTGTCCTCAGAGTGAGGGGAGCCGAGAGCTTCCAAAGAGCACAGCTGACTGGAAGAAGACTCGGAGGGTGGAGTTCCAGACCAGTAAGTATAAAAAAAACTCACCTCTGGTAAAAAAAAACTGAAAGTGATGTCACAGGAAAGCTGTGACCTGATTGGCTGGCAGAGAATTTTTACTGAATTTGAAAATAAAACATTGATAAAAATTGATTAAAACCCTAATTAACTAATTAATAAGTACAGTAACTAAACCAGAGGGAGGAGATTACTGTATTTAGTTATCATTTAATATTTATAGTAGGAATCTAGCACTAGGGACCAGATAGTTAATTGTAACAATTTAGTAAGGATTTAATAAGTATTAATTTATTAATTAGTGCTAGAAATGTCAGTTTAGAGGGGTGAAGTGCTTCACCTGTGAGATGTGGGTGGTCCGTGATGCTTCCAGGTTTCCGGACGACTACATCTGCAGGAAGTGTACCCAGTTGCAGCTCCTCACAGATCGCATGGATCGGTTGGAGCGGCAACTGGATGCACTTAGGAGCATGCAGGTGGCAGAAAGCGTCTTAGACAGCAGTTTTAGAGAAGTGGTTACACCCAAGGTGCAGGCAGATAGATGGGTGACCGCTAGAAGGGGCAGGCAGTCAGTGCAGGAATCCCCTGTGGCTATCCCCCTCTCTAACAAGTATACCGTTTTGGATACTTTTGGGGGGGGGATGACCTATCAGGGGAAAACAGCAGCAGCCAGAGCAGTGGCACCACAGCTGGCACTGTTGTTCAGCAGGGAGGGACAAAGTGCAGAAGAGCAATAGTTATAGGGGACTCTATAGTCAGGGGCACAGATAGGCGCTTCTGTGGACGTGAAAGAGACTCCAGGATGGTATATTGCCTTCCTGGTGCCAGGGTCAAGGATGTCTCTGAACGGACAGAGGGCATTCTGAAGGGGGAGGGTGAACAGCCAGAGGTTGTGGTACACATCGGTACCAACAACATAGGCAGGAAGAGTGACGAGGTCCTGCAGGGGGAGTTTAGGGAGTTAGGTAGAAAGTTAAAAGACAGGACCTCCAGGGTTGTAATCTCGGGATTACTCCCTGTGCCACGTGCCAGTGAGGCTAGAAATAGGAAGATAGTGCAGCTAAACACGTGGCTGAACAGCTGGTGTAGAAGGGAGGGTTTCAGATCGCTGGACCATTGGGATCTGTTCAGGGACAGATGGGACCTGTACAAGAAGGACGGGTCGCATCTAAACTGGAGGGGCACAAATATCCTGGCTGCGAGGTTTGCTAGCGTCACTCGGGAAGGTTTAAACTAGTGTGGCAGGGGGGTGGGAACCAGAGTAGTAGGACAGCAAGTGAAATAAATGAGGGGGAACTAGTAAATAAGCCAGCAAGACTAAGATGAAGAGCAGGCAGGGAGATGTTGGCAGAGCACAGCGGGACTGGTGGTCTGAAGTGCATTTGTTTCAATGCGAGAAGTATAACAGGTAAGGCAGATGAACTTAGAGCTTGGATTAGTACTTGGAACTATGATGTTGTTGCTATTACAGAGACTTGGTTGAGGGAAGGACAGGATTGGCAGCTAAATGCTCCAGGATTTAGAAGCTTCAGGTGTGAAAGAGGGGGATGTAAAAGGGGTGGGGGAGTTGCATTACTGGTTAAGGAGAATATCACAGCTGTACTGCGGGAGGACACCTCGGAGGGGTCATTTTTTTTTTTAGAGATACAGCACTGAAACAGGCCCTTCGGCCCACCAAGTCTGTGCCGACCATCAACCACCCATTTATACTAATCCTACACTAATCCCATATTCCTACCACATTCCCACCTGTCCCTATATTTCCCTACCACCTACCTATACTAGGGGCAATTTATAATGGCCAATTTACCTATCAACCTGCAAGTCTTTTGGCTTGTGGGAGGAAACCGGAGCACCCGGAGAAAACCCACGCAGACACAGGGAGAACTTGCAAACTCCACACAGGCAGTACCCAGAATTGAACCCGGGTCGCTGGAGCTGTGAGGCTGCGGTGCTAACCACTGCGCCACTGTGCCGCCCATGCAGCGAGGCAATATGGGTGGAGCTCAGGAATAGGAAGGGTGTAGTCACGATGTTGGGGGTTTTCTACAGGCTTCCCAACAGCCAGCGGGAGGTAGAGGAGCAGATATGTAGACAGATTTTGGAAAGATGTAAAGTTAACAGGGTTGTAGTGGTGGGTGATTTTAACTTCCCCAATATTGACTGGGACTCACTTAGTGCTGGGGGCTTGGATGGGGCAGAATTTGTAAGGAGAATCCACGAGGACTTCTTGAAACAATATGTAGATAGTCCATCTAGGGATGGGGCCATACTGGACCAGGTATTGGGGAATGAGCCTGGCCAGGTGGTCGAAGTTTCAGTCGGGGAGCATTTCGGGAACAGTGAGTATAATTCCATAAGTTTTAAGGTACTTGTGGATAAGGATAAGAGTAGTCCTCTGGTGAAGGTGCTAAATTGGGGGAAGGCTAATTATAACAATAATAGGCAGGAACTGAAGAATTTAGATTGGGAGCGGCTGTTTGAGGGTAAATCAACATCTGACATGTGGGAGTCTTTCAAAAGTCGGTTGATTAGAATCCAGGACCAGCATGTTCCTGTGAGGAAGAAGGACAAGTTTGGCAAGTTTCGGGAAGCTTGGATAACGTGGGATATTGTGAGCCTAGTCAAAAAGAAAAAGGAAGCATTCGTAAGGGCTGGAAGGCTAGGAACAGACTAATCCCTTGAGGAATATAAAGACAGTAGGAAGGAACTTAAGCAAGGAGGCAGGAGGGCTAAAAGGGGTCATGAAAAGATATTGGCAAACAGGATTAAGGAAAATCCCAAGGCTTCTTATACGTATATAAAGAGCAAGAGGGTAACCAGGGAAAGGGTTGGCCCACTCAAGGACAGAGAAGGGAATCTATGTGTGGGGCCAGAGGAAATGGGCGAGGTACTAAATGAGTACTTTGCATCAGTATTCACCAAAGAGAAGGACTTGGTGGATGATGGGCCTCGGGAAGGGAGTGTAGATCGTCTCAATCATCTCATTATCAAAAAGGAGGAGGTGTTGGGTGTCTTGCAAAGCATTAAGGTAAATAAGTCCCCAGAGCCTGATGGGATCTACCCCAGAATACTGAGGGAGGCAAGGGAAGAAATTGCTGGGGCCTTGACATAAATCTTTGCATCCACATTGGCTACAGGTGAGGTCCCAGAGGACTAGACAGTAGCCAATGTTGTTCCTTTGTTTAAGAAGGGTAGCAAGGATAATCCAGTAATTTATAGGCCAGTGAGCCTTACGTCAGTGGTAGGCAAATTATTAGAGAGGATTCTTCGGGACAGGATTTACTCCCATTTGGAAACAAACTAACTTATTTGCGAGAGGCAGCATGGTTTTGTGAAGGGGAGGTCGTGTCTCACTAATTTGATTGAGTTTTTTGAGGAAGTGACGAAGATGATTGATGAAGGAAGGGCAGTAGATGTTATCTATATGGACTGCAGTAAAGCCTTTGACAAGGTCCCTCATGGCAGACTGGTACAAAAGGTGAAGTCACACGGGATCAGAAGTGAGCTGACAAGATGGATACAGAACTGGCTCGGTCGTAGAAGACAGAGGGTAGCAGTGGAAGGGTGCTTTTCTGAATGGAGGGATGTGACTAGTGGTGTTCCGCAGGGATCAGTGCTGGGACCTTTGCTGTTTGTAGTATATATAAATGATTTGGAGGAAAATGTAGCTGATCTGATTAGTAAGTTTTCGGACGACACAAAGGTTGGTGGAGTTGCGGAGAGTGATGAGGATTGTCAGAGGATACAGCAGGATATAGATCAGTTGGAGACTTGGGCGGAGAAATGGCAGATGGCGTTTAATCCGGACAAATGAGTCAATGCATTTTGGAAGGTCTAATGCAGGTGGGAAGTATCCAGTAAATGGCAGAACCCTTAGGAGTATTGACAGGCAGAGAGATCTGGGCGTACAGGTCCACAGGTCACGCAGGTGGATAAGGTAGTCAAGAAGGCATATGGCATGCTTGCCTTCATTGGTCGGGGCATAGAGTATAAAAATTGGCAAGTCATGCTGCAGCTGTACAGAATTTTAGTTAGGCCACACTTAGAATATTGCGTGCAATTCTGGTTGCCACACTACCAGAAGGACGTGGAGGCTTTGGAGAGGATACAGAAGAGGTTTACCAGGATGTTGCATCCTAATGGAGGGCATTAGCTATGAGGAGAGGTTGGATAAACTCGGATTGTTTTCACTGGAACGACAGGTGGAGAGGCGACATGATAGAGGTTTACAAAGTTATGAGCGGCATGGACAGAGTGGATAGTCAGAAGCTTTTTCCTAGGGTGTAAGAGTCAGTTACTAGGGGACATAGGTTTAAGGTGAGAGGGGCAAAGTTTAGAGGGGATGTGCGAGGCAATTTCTTTACACAGAGGGTGGTGAGTGCCTGGAACTTGTTGCCGGGGGAGGTGGTGGAAGCAGGTACGATAGCGATATTTAAGAGGCATCTTCACAAATACATGAATAGGATGGGAATAGAGGGATACGGTCCCCGGAAGTGCAGAAGGTTTTAGTTTAGGCAGGCATCAGGATCGGCGCAGGTTTGGAGTGCCGAATGGCCTGTTCCTGTGCTGTCCTGTTCTTTGTTCTTTGCAAGAGCCTGCTGCAGACGAACTACCTTGAACGCTTACCCACCACAGACTGTTCATTAACTTCACCTGGAGACTTTGAGTGGCATCTGATTATTTGACTCTGGGACACCTCGCTGATCTGGAAATAACTCACCAGGAATTACAACCCAGTTATTTTATTATCCCTAAGAAACTGTTATAAAATCAAAATTACCATTTTCCCTGGTTAACCATTGGTAATTGAATGAGGGTTAGGAAGAATAAGGAGTTATAAAATCTTTTCATACCTATCGACTCATCTCATTATCGTTTAAAACTTGGTTTATTAATAAATAGTTAATTTTTGTTGTTTAAAGAAACCCCTGGTTTGGTGTGTTTTATTCTGGGGATAAATAAAATGATTAATTTGGCTATTTTTTCAGTAGGTGGGAAAGTTTACTAATATGCTGTGACCTATGGAGTAGTGGGACTGAATTAACAGTGCATTACTCCCGCCTTGGTCGGAACAATGGCTATTTACACCATTTGTAAATGGATTCTGCCAAAGTTATGGTAGGACATTGGGAGAACCCGAAGAAAATTCTCCCAAAAATTGTTGCACTTGCATATCTTCTTGCTCTATATTCTCAGCTTTAAAATGGTAAGGGATAAAAATTAAATACATCAGTAAAGGAAAATATATATTAAATAAAGGCCAGAATATTATATTTCACTTTGTCAAACACCATAAATCAATGGCCAAAATGTTACCCCCATAAGCTATAATCATCTTATTCTTCGAGAACAGCCTAACCATAAACAACACCATGGGAGATCTACCCCAATAATAATTGATTTGCCCTTTCCACAGAATTGAATTGTGAAATTTGATCCTGGAGAAACTCGTGCAAACTTTGGAATACCATGTAATAATAACATATTTGGCTTCATTCATTGTAAATCAATAGTTCTGATAATACATCGCATATTACACAACATTACACCCCTGTCATTATCAAATAATGCATCCTCCAATTTACCCCATCAGCAATACCATGGAAACCCATTAGTATATACCTACATTATTTTGGAAATCCTATGTCGATGTACACATCCTATGGATAAAACCTTACTTCCTGTTATCATGTTTTTGAAATACTTTTATGTCAACTTTTTCCCAATATAAATTCCCAGGTCCAAGCTGATAATTGAAACTTCCCAGTAAACGTGTCATGCTGTAATTACATCCTTCCACCAGTGATGATGTTGCATACCTCAGTTTTCTGTCACCCAGCTCTTCAGCCTGTATTGCAGAAAAATTCCTATGCTCCAAAAAACTCTACTTTTCTGTTTCTCAAACTGACAATTGTTTACTATGTAACCATAAAGAATCAAAGTATTATATGAAATAAGGGCAGAATTGATGATAAAATAAGGACTGAATTACATCTGTGCATTCTGATCCAATTATACCACCACCTCACCTTGTTTCATCTGAATCACTTCATTTGGTCTTGTTTTCCTCAGGATAATTTGTGAGATAGTATAAAATGGGGAATAGCGAATCCGACAGACTGACTTACATTTCTCCTGATTCGCTACCCCCCATTTTACATTATCGCACAAAGTCAAAGTTACCCCCTTCTCTACCCCACCTTCTGTGTGTAATGGCATGGAGGATCGAATCATATAAAAGTTTTGAATCCATTACGGTTCAGATTTTACATTCAGTTACAGATGTAAAACAGTCATGCAAAAATGAAAGTCAGTTATTAAATCCTGGGGTGCAAAATTCATTTCCCCTAATTTTCGGATGCGGGGCCGCGGTTTGCAATGTGTCAGTGCCCGTTGGAAAGAAGATGGGTAAGATACAAAATTCATCTACCCACCTCATGTCCATGATCGTAGCTTGGCCACGATCAGTGCCAGCACAGCCCCAGTTTCCATTTCAGTGCAGGCCTCCTCTGCACACTCAAGGGGGCCAAGTAGTGTTCTGAAGAAACCACGTGCTCCAGGCAGCTGTCACTTTTTAAAGGTGCATTTCCTGTCAAGGGGAAGTTGCAGAAATGCACTGCAGGCTGCTAGATAATCATTTTTTTGTCTTTAATAGAGAAGCTATGGCACATGAAGGGAAGGTGAGCACTCACAGATTCAATATGCTACCCCGGACACACTGTCTCAAGAGGTTGAGGCCAGGAAAGAGGTCAATGTTTCCAGTGGGAGGCAGGAAGCCCTCATACTAACATTTATTTATTTATTTATTTAGAGATACAGCACTGAAACAGGCCCTTCAGCCCACCGAGTCTGTGCTGACCATCAACCACCCATTTATACTAATCCTACATTAATCCCATATTCCTTACCACATCCCCACCATTCTCCTACCACCTACCTACCTACACTAGGGGTAATTTACAATGGGTAATTTACAATGGCCAATTTACCGATCAACCTGCAAGTCTTTGGCTGTGGGAGGAAACTGGAGCACCCAGCAGAAACCCACACGGTCACAGGGAGTACTTGCAAACTCCACACAGGCAGTACCCAGAACCGAACCCAGGTCACTGGAGCTGTGAGGCTGCAGTGCTAACCACTATGCCACTGTGCCACACGTTATGAAGTAAATGGGAGCAGATCGTGAGGGTCATCAATGCCCAGAGTGTGGCACCACAAACCTGGCTGCAGTGCTGCAAAAAGTTTAATAACATCATTTGAGTGAATGCATCTGCACATAACATCTTTCACCCACCACATCACACACCTCGCTCACTGCTCAATGCACCACGACCCTATCACTCACCCAGTGGCACACCCTGACACACAGGACTTCCTGTAACATCCTTATATTGCACCTGATGCTTACATAGGATCCCCACTAGCAGGGAAATGGTAGCATAGTGCTAATGTTACTGGACTAGTAATCCAGAGGTCTGGACTAATGATCCTGAGACATGTGTTCAAATCCCACCACAGCAGCTGGGGGACTTTAAATTCAATTAAATAAATCTAGAATGGAGAAAAAAAGCTACTGTGGTCTGTCACTGGGCACAAGTGAGCTATGGTCAGGACAAAGGGATAGGCCAGCTTGTGTGCAGACTCCCCATAGTCATTTACGGCATAGAAGGAGGCCATTTGGCCAATTCAGTCCTTGCTGGCTCTCTGCTGAGCAATCCAGTCAGTCCCACTCCACCTCTTGATCCCTATAGCCCTGCATGTTCATTTCGTTCAAGTACCCATCTAATTTCCTTTTGAAATCATTGATTGCCCCTCTTTTCACCACCCTCATAGGCAGCGAGTTCCAGGCCATTACCACTCACTGCGTAAAAAAATTCTTCCTCACATTTTCCCTGCATCTCTTGGCCAAAGGTTTCAATCTGTGTCCCCTAGACCTTGTATCATCAGTTAATGGGAACAGTTTTTCCTTGTCTGCCTTATCTAAGCCTGTTACAATCTTGTACATCTCTATCAAATCTCCCCTCAATCTCCTTTGCCCCAAGCAAAACGAACCCAGCATTTCTAAACTAACCTAGTGACTAAAATCCCCCATCCCTAGAACCATTCTGGTAAATCTCCTCTGCACCCTCTCAAGGACGCTCACATCCTTCCTAAAGAGAACAAAGTCACAAACCAGTTCTGCTGCAGCGAACACAGATGAAGGCACTGGATATTACAAAGGCTATGGGTCCAGACAACATTCCAACAATAGTGCTGAATACTTGTGCTCCAGAACTAGCTACGCCCCTAGCCAAACTGTTCCGGTACAACACTGGCATCTACCCGGCAATGTGGAAAATTGCCCAGGTATGTCCTGTGCACAAAAAGCAGGACAAATCTAACCTGCCCAATTACCACCCTATCAGTCTACTCTAATCATCAGCAAAGTGATGGAAAGGGTCGTTGACAATGCTATCAGGCAGCTCTTGCTCAGCAATAAACTGGGGCGGCACAGTGGCGCAGTGGTTAGCACCGCAGCCTCACAGCTCCAGCGACCTGGGTTCAATTCTGGGTACTGCCTGTGTGGAGTTTGCAAGTTCTCCCTGTGTCTGTGTGGGTTTCCTCCGGGTGCTCTGGTTTCCTCCCACATGCCAAAGACTTGCAGGTTGATAGGTTAATTGGCCATTACAAATTGCCCCTAGTATAGGTAGGTGGTAGGGAAATATAGGGACAGGTGGGGATGTGGTAGGAATATGGGATTAGCGTAGGATTAGTATAAATGGGTGATTGATGGTCGGCACAGACTCGGTGGGCCGAAGGGCCTGTTTTAGTGCTGTATCTCTAAACTAAACTAAACTAAACTAGTCACTGACGCTCAGTTTGGGTACCGCCAAGGCCACTCAGCTTCTAAACTCAATACAGCCTTGGACCAAACATGGACATAAGAGGTGAGATGAGAGTGACTGGTCTGAATATCAAGGCAGCAGTTGACTGACTATGGCATCAAGGAGACCTGCCAAAACTGGAGTCAGTGGGAATCAGGGAAAAACTCTCCACTGGTTGCAGTCATGACAAGCACAAAGGAAGATGGTTGTAGTTGTTGGAAGTTAGTCATCTCAGTTCCAGGATATCGCTGCAGGAGTTCCTCAGGGTAGTGTCCTAGGCCCAACCATCTTCACCTGCTTCAGCAATTACTTTCCCTCCAACATATGGTCAGAAGTGGAGGATGTTCGCTGATGACAGCACAATGTTAAGTATCATTCGCGACTCCTCAGATACTGAAGCAGTCTGTGTCGAGATGCAGCAAGACCTGGACAATATCCAGGCTTGGGCTGATGAGTGATTCACAAGTGCTAGGCAATGACCATTCCAAACAAGAGAGAATCTAACCATCTCCCCTTGATATTTAATGGCATTACCATTGCTGAATCCCCAATTGTCAACATCGTGGGGGTTACCATTGACCAGAAACTGATCTGGACCAGTCACATAAATGACTGCAAGAGCAGGTCAGAGGCTAGGAATTCTGCAGTGAGTAACTAACTCCCTGTCCCCCCAATGCCTGTCCGTCATCTACAAGGCACAAGTCAGGAGTGTATGGTATACTCTCCACTTGCCTGGATGGGTGCAGCTCCAATAACTCTCAGGAAGCTTGACATCATCCAGGACAAAGCAGCCTGCTTGACTGGCACTCCATCCATCACCTTTAACATTCACTCCCTTCATCACCGACGCACAGTGGCAGCAGTGTGTACCATCTACAAGAGGCACTGCAGCAACTCACCAAGGCTCCTTCGACAGCACCTTTCAAACCTGTAATCTCTACCACCTAGAAGGACAAGGGCAGCAGATGCATGAGAACACCACCACCTGCAAGTTCCCGTCCAAGCCACACACCATCCTGACTTGGAACTATATTGCCATTCCTTCGCTGTCACTGGAACTCCCTTCCTAACAGCACTGTTGGTGTACTTACACTCCAAGGACTGCAGCGATTCAAGAAGGCAGCTCACCACCACTTTCTTAAAGGCAATTAGGGACGCACAATTAATGCTGGCCTAGTCAGCAATGTCCACATCCCATGAACAAATGAAAAAAAAAGGACCTTGTTGGAGTGGACTATAGGAAAACATTGATGAACATGCACACTGAAATGCTTGGTGCATTGGAAGACCTGCCAGACAGTCCACAGTCACTGGCCAGGAGCATGGAGGAGTCTGGCTCCAGTGTGGCATAGGGCATTATACAGAGCTTGGAGCCCATCCTTTCCACCATGAAAGTGGTGGTCATCTTCATGAAGTACTGCCAGACTGGCTCATGATGGAGCATCCGCCAGCAGCTGTCTCAGCTTCCACTACAGCACAGGCCTCCCAATATATTAGAGCTGCAATGGAAGCTCTGACAGAGGTCATGGGATTGCTAGCATGCAGACTCAGACTGCTACATTGAGGCACAGACAGCTGCCACCATGGATGCTGATTTCAGTGCTCAATGGGGCATGGAAACTCTCACAGCAATCTGTGTTCCATTGAACTACTGAGGTGCTGCCCTATGGGAGTGGCAGTGCTACCATGGAGCACAAACCTGCTGTCCTCATTCAGGATGACAGCATTTGTGCTCCCACTCTGCCAGTGCCCTTGCTGTTTACTCTCAGCCGGCCAGCTCAGACTATTGTCACCCATGCCGAAGTGGTGCAGTCCGAAAGCAGGCCCAAAGCTCATTGAGGTCATCCTCCAAAACCATCTGCAATCTCTTTCAGCCTTTTACCAGCCATGCTGCAGCCACTGGGGTAGCACTGCATAGGAGTGGTAAGAGCATCCTTAAAACAGGGACTAAAGGGATCCAGAAGAGTCATTAGTTCTGGTTTTATTGTATTATTACATGTATTGCTGGATAAAGTCATTGTGTGAAGGTTTTTTGCTGTTGTCCTTTATTGAATGATGTAGGCCAAGGGGACTTTGTGATAGGGAGTCTCAAATGGATGTGCTGTAAGTGAATGGTGGGTCCATGCTGCGGGTGAAAAAGTTCCTTTTAACTGAAATGAAGCCTCATGATACTGTCCCTCTCACTCCTTTCAGTTACATATGGTGCATGTGGTCTCCTCCCTTCCTCTTCCTCCTCCTTCTTCTCCTTCTGAAGTGGCCTCCAGATCCCAGGAGGTAATGGCTGGATCCTCATATCTGCAAGGTGGTGGAGGACACAGCAAACCATGACAAACATGGAGGCCATCTTGGATGTTTATTACAGAGATCCCCCCAAGTGAACAAAGCAGCAAAATCTCTGGCTTTCTCCACAGTGTTGTATATGACTCCATGGCTCTCATTGACAGCCCTCTGACCTCACGTTTTTTTGAGGCACTGCTCCTGGTTCATCACAACATAGGACTGGTGCTCCTGGAAGACCCTCACAGGGCAAGGCCTTCTAAGAAGAGCCCTCCTCCTCCTCTCTCCTAGCAGGGGTTTCCCCTGTCTGCCGCCTCCGCTGCATGTTCTGCTCATGAAGCAGAGCAAGTGGCACAGCAACTACTGCTCACATACCTATGCAAGGCAGTGTTATTTTCTGCCTTCCTGTCATCAGCAAAACCCTCCAAATTCCTCCTGCAACTTATCACACTGCTTCCACCAACTTTTCCTGAGTACAAATAAATCAAGAGCACCTCAACTGCAACTTACTGAGTCACCCTTTAAATACTCCCAGATCAAGGCCCAGCACTTCCTAACACTTGTTGTTTCAGGATTGAATAAGGAAGGCGTTCCCTGTACATTTGTTGGCCAATTTTAGTATTTGTGCATTGCATCAGCCAGGTCTCACTCTGTCAACATCTTTCGGCGCACACAAGGGATGCACCAATGTGAGCCACTCCAATTGCCTCAGGCTGCGCAGGTCACATAGGAAACAACCAATGGTGCCTCCACATTTCAACTCTGCAGGTAGGCTAGCATCATGGAAGAATTTCCTGGCCTTGGTGTTTCTGACCTCAGGGAGGAGCCACATTTACAACCAACTGATAATCTCCACAGAAACAGTCTCCTTCTAACTGACCCTCGAATGTACCCAGAAGGAACTGCCTGTCATTTTACCACTGTCATAGCAACAGAATAATACATTTTGCATCACGTGATGTAAAAGGCTTTCCTTATGAAAAAAAAATCCTCAGACCTGCCATTGGCAATCTCATAAGGGGGCCTACCATTCAAGCTTAAAAAAATTAAGTTGGTTGGCAGGCACCCTGGGGTGCAATTCAATTTCGGTGGTGGTGTAAAACAGGTAGTTGTGGATCAGCCGCCTGTCATAAACCCTGCTGGACCTCAATGGTATTAAAATCAATCAGGGTATATAATGGCGACCAATCCACTACCACCTGTTTTTGGCCACGGCAAAGTTAAATTTCTCCACACAGTCTTTCACCTTTGGATCCTGGAATTGACAGGATCAAGGTCTTGTTCCTCTGCTTGCTGTATGAAACCAAAGTATTAATTGCATATGCATATGCATACAAGGTCATAGCATTAAATTGCAATGCCACAGTAGCTACATGAAGAATGGACATTTTGGGACTACCAGTCTTTCCTTATACTCCCTCTTAGCTCTTCTAATATTCCTTTTTGCTTCCCTTCTATTTTTCATAGGTTTCTTCTACATTATCCCCCATAGTTATTTTAGTAAACTAATTTTTACTCATCTATTTATCCTTGGAATCACAGTTTTGATCTCCTTAGCCCCTTTTTGGAATGCATTTTACATATAGCTTATTCAACTCACATTAAATATCGCTTACTATCTTTAATTTTTAATTTATGGATCCTTTGATGAACGTAAATAGATATTAAAACCTTTTGCCTCTACACTCTCTTCTGGAAACATAAACATATTTCATACTTTGGATGCAAATCTGTAGACAGGTATAATAGAGGTAACAATGAAATGCAGAAAGACCTTTGGTACTCAAAGAAAAACCCTGAAATAACATGTTGTAACTACCTACAAAATGTCTTGAGAGTACAGCTAATTATTTTGGGCATAGTTGGAAGCTTCTCTCACAATGGAGCAAATACAATCCAACTGGTGACATGAGAAATCAATGGAAATGAAAAGTGAGTGGATTCCATAAGAACTGAATGATCCACTCCACTAGTTTACAGCCCAGATGGTGAAAGTGAAAATTGCCCCAGTGACTGATGATAATTGCTCAGATCCCCTTTTCAGTGGAAAAATCATGTGGTTCTGCACTAAAAATGTTTTGAACAGAGAAATGTCCCTGTAACTTTTACTGATTGACTAATCAACTGGGAACACAATAACTGGAATAAAGAGCATTGTTTACCAATTATATCTGCTTCAATTATGAAATATTATAAACCACAAAGCTGAATCACTGAATATGAGATTGTCTTTACTAGTTTTAATCTACAAATTACTGTTCTTGATGTTAGGATATTTGTAAGACATTCTACTTTTATAATGCAGGAATTAACCCATTTATTTTAAATGGCTTAATGTCTGTACTAAAATAACAGGAATGTTGCAAGAAAATGCTTCATTTGTGTGCGAATGTCATCAACAGTACTTCCTTGTTACATGTTTCTGGATTATTTAGATTATTTGGTGTTCTGATAGAAAATGGAAACCTGTTACACTTAGTGTCGTGTTTTATCAATACAGGACATAAAAGACCCAAATTCCAAATAAGTGCTCCCATCAGATGTGGCTCCACACTGGGAGCCTACTATCAGCAAATTATTCCTGTACTGTATATTACCTAAATCTTGTTGATATATTTCCCATTACTTCCTCCTCGCCATACATTTTTAGCAATTGTTGCAGAAAAACATTGTGTTCATCCTTTTCAATTTTCTGTATGAGTTCTTCCAAATCTGTCTGCAATAGAAAACATAAAATATATCACTATAACTCACAATACACATGGAGAGCCTTCCCCCTAAAATAAATCTATAGACATGAGGATCTAATCTTAGATGCATTAAGGCCAACATTTCCTTTTGTTGCATGAAAAAATTACATACTATTCTTCAATCACATAACAAGTAGGAGGGAATCCAGATTGCTCTTGAGAAAATCACAAGAATAAAGTTCCTTAAAGGTATGCTTGATGTCAGGGCATCAGTGTTTGATTGTCTTGTACTTTTATACATATAAAAAGTAATTTTACAAAATCTTGGGGTAGAAATGCATCTTGGATGGTGGCACAAAATGGGTGACATTGTCCACAGCTGTCAATGGAAATGAATATTAGATGCTGCATATAACAGGTGGACAATCCACTACTGCCCATTTTACGCCACTGACAGGAAAAACTATAACAGAAAAATGGGTTACCTTTAAGGAAGAGATGCTTAAGGTACAGGCTAGGTGCATTCCAACAAGAGTGAAAGGTAGAGGAGCCAAAAGCAGGGCTCCTTGGATGACGAGGGAGACAGATTATGATGAAACAAAAAAGAGGGTGTATGATGCATGTCAGATGAATTCTTCAGGTAAGAACCAGGTCAAATACAACAGGGTGAGAGGGGAGGTGAAGAGGAAAATAAGACTGGCAAAGAGAGAATATGAGAATAGAATGTCAGTCAACATAAAAGGGAACCCAAAAATATTCTACCAGCATGTAAATAGCAAGTGAGGCCTATTAGGGACAAAAAGGGTAACATGCTTAGAGGTGCAGGGCAATGCTGGAATACTTAATGACTACTTTGTACCAGTGTATCAGTGTTTACTAAGGAAGAGGAATCTGACAAAATATCAGTAGAAGCGGAGAGAGTAGAGGCAATGGATAGGGTAAAAATTGAGAGTGAGGAGGTACTGGAAAGGCTGGCTATTCTTAGGTTAGATAAGTCACCTGGTCTGGATTGCTTGCATCCCAGGTTGCTAAAGGAAGTGGGGGTGGAGATAGTGGAAGGGCTTGCCATAATCTTCCAATCTTCCTTAGATATGGGAGAGGTGCCAGAGGACTGGAGAGTGGTAAATGGGACACCCTTATTCAAGAAAGGGTGTAAGGACATTCCAAGTAACTGCAGACCAGTTAGTTTAGCATCCATGGTGGGTAAGGCTTAGAAACAATAATCAGGTAAAAAATCAACAGGTACTTAGAATTATAAAATTATAGCAAGCTTACAGCACAGAAAGAGGCCACTTGGCACATCGTGTCTACGCTGGCAGAGAGGTTTGAGTTAATTAAGGTTAGCCAGCATGGATTTGTGAAAGGAAGATTATGTTTGATTAATCTAATTGAATTTTTTGATGAAGTAACAGAGAAGCTTGATGAAGGGAATGTGGTGGATGTTGTCTGTATGGATTTTAGGAAAGCATTTGATAAAGTACCACATAAAAGACTGGTTAACGAAATTGAGGCTGATGGAATAGGAGAATCAGTGTCCAATTGGATAAAACAAATTGGCTCAAGGATGGAAAACAATGAGTCGTACTTGTTTTTCAGACTGGAGAATGGTAGACAGTGGTGTTCCCCAGAGGTTAGTTTTAGGACCACTGTTTTTTTGCCACATATAAATGACTTGGATGTTGAAATACAGAGAAGAATTGAGTGTTCAGGAACAGAGGGACCTGTCAGTACATGTGCATCGGTCTTTGAAGGTGGCAGGATATATTGAGTGGTTAGCAAAGCATATTGGATCTTGGGCTTCATAAATAGAGGCACTGAGTACAAAAGCAGGGAAGTTATGCCAGACCTTTATAAAGCTTTAGTTAAACCCCAGCTAGGTTATTATATACAGTTCTGGTCACCATACTTGCGGAAAGATATGAGGGTCCTTGAGAGGGTGCAGAGGAGATTTCTTAGAATGGTTCCAGGGATGGGGGATTTTAGTTACAAGCTTAGGTTGGAAAAGCTGGGTTTGTTCCCCTTGGAGCAAAGGATATTGAGAGGAGATTTAATAGTGTTCAAGATTATGATAGGCTTAGACAAGTTAGACAAGGAAAAATTGCTCATAATAACTGATGGTGCAAGGACTAGGGGATGCAAATTGGATTTTGGGCAAGAGGTGCAGGGGGAATGTGAGGAAGAACCTTTGAATGCAGTGAACAGTAATGACCTGAAACCCGCTGCCCACGAGGGTGGTGGAAGTGAAAACAATCAATGATTTCAAAAGGAAATTGTATGGGCACTTGAAGTAAGTAAACTTGCAGGGCTACGCAGATCGAGTTGGGGAGTGGAAATGACTGGATTGCTCCACGGAGAGCCAACAGGGACTCGATGGCCTGAATGGCTGCCTTCTGTACCGTAAATGACTCTATGGGCTGACTTTTATTCTAGCAACAGGAGTCCCGGCGGCAGGCCAGATTGAGGGGGGAGATCTCACCTTGGCCTTCCATTGGATCTCTGCTGCGATTCCATAGCAGGCAGGCAATTAACTGCTAGGCGTCAGGGACGCCGTCCCTTGAAGGGATGAGCTCCCACCTCCAGAGCTACTGGCCAATTGGAGGGGTGGCAGCTCTTCAGTACCGGTAGCGCCACTGGGAGCAGTGGCCAATTCTGATACTGCAGGAGGTCCTGCAGTCCCAAGGAATGGAGGAAACCCTGGGAGAAATAAGTGGAGTTGAGGTCACTGGGGCCATTCAGGCAGGCCCTGGCGATAGGGTGGGGGGGGGGGGGGTGAATTGGTGAGATTGGGAGGGGGGAGATCATCGTGGCCCTGGATTTCCATTAATTGGCCACTTAAGGGCCTCAATTGGCCTGGGGCATCCTCGCCTTCCCCGCCCCAGACTAAATTGGAAGGCATCAGGAAGGCAATGGACACTCCACCACCTACCTTCCCATGCAAATTTATGCGCACCCCCACTTCCTTTCCCATCCCAAGGTGCCCCATTAAATTTAGCCTTATGATTCTAATTGCCAGGATGTGCCTTGCCACTGATCCTGTCCAAATTTCTATAATCATGAGAAGGGGCCATGAGTAGCAGGCCTTGGGTGGTTTGAGGGCACTTGGGTGCCCTCCTACAACACAGGATGGCCATACCTGCTGGGTCCAGGGCAGATTGTTGACCCCAATACCTCCCCAAAGCAAGGGGAAGAGACTAGTTCCAGCATCCCTCTGTATAAAGCAGTTGTTCGTAATATTTTCTTAAAAATTTCATGCTACGTATCTTGTGGGGTCGAGGTGTCAATCCCAGCCTAGAAGCCTAGATGGTTCACGCATCTGCCTATGTTCGAGAGGTATATCTGCACCATGTCCCAATTGAGACCAGGAGCTCACAAGTTAGGGAGGCCCACCACCAGCCTAGCTTCTGTTAGATCAATGGCCTTTTGAGGCTGAGCATTTCTACAAGGCCATTCCAGAAACATTGTTCCACAACTGATTCCTGTTGGATCAACCAGCCATTTTCAGCATGTAAATATTTTGCAAATTATTCAAATGGCAGGGGAAAATTGGGAAATGATATGAGTAAGAAGAGAAGTTGCATAGAACTTGCTCACTCAAAAGATGTAGTGTCACCCAAGCTCCATCCTTCTGCACCCTGGACCAGATCCTTAACAAAGATGTTACAAAGTTGACAGACTACTGCAGCACATGGCATCTCACAGTGAATCTCTCTAAAAGCATATCCAGTGTTTTCCACCTCCACAATGCCAGTGCCAAACAAGAATTGCTACATGGATGTTCAGAGACTAAATCATGATCCCAGCCCAACATACTTGGGACTGTCTCTGGACAGGCCTTTGTCCTTCTGGGAGTATCTGAAGAAAACTGCAGCAAATGTCAAAACTAGAAACAGCCTATTATTTATTTTATTATACAGCACTGAAACAGGCCCTTCGGCCCACCGAGTCTGTGCCGACCAACAACCACCCATTTATACTAACTCTACAGTAATCCCATATGCCCTACCACCTACCTACACTAGGGGCAATTTATATCACCTGCAAGTCTTTTGGGAGTGGGAGGAAACCGGAACACCCGGAGGAAACCCACGCAGACACAGGGAGAACTTGCAAACTCCACACAGACAGTACCCAGAATTGAACCTGGGTCCCTGGAGCTGTGAGGCTGCGGTGCTAACCACTGCGCCACTGTGTCGCCCTAACCAAACTTGCTGGATCAATGTGGGGCGCTGCTGTCACAACACTCTGGACCTCAGCACTCGCCCTAACATACTCAGTAATAGAGTACTATGCACCTGTCTGGCATAGGTCATCACACATACATGTTGTTCATACTCAATTGAATGCAACAATGCACATCATAATAGGAACCCTCTGTTCAACACTGCTCCACTGGCTTCCTGTCCTCGCAAACATCACTCCCCCACACATCCGCTGACTGATGAAAACCCACAAGCTGGTTGAAACCATCCATGCTGCAACTCACTTACCACTCCATAATGACATGTTCAATCCACTTGCTCCATCTCGGCGGCCCATATGGAGCAACCTTCCTGAGCAAGATCTACCAGCAGACATCCTTCGGATCAAGGAATGGGAAACATGGGAAGTCACTAACAAGTTCCTTGTGGCAAACCCCATCTGTCGAATGGCAGGCTTTGAACTACCATGGTGAGAATGGTCCCTGTTAAACAGGTTCAGGGCAAGCCAGGGCATCTGTGCAACCAACCTCCACCACTGGGATCTCAGTACAAACCCCTTATGCATTTGTGGAGAGGCACAAACAATGCTTCACATGACTGAGGAGTGTTCCCGCTACAGATTAAGTGGTGGACTAATCACCTTAAACTCACCAAATAAGGAGGCTATTGCTTGGCTCCGGAGATTTGCATTCGCTAAATAAATAAACTCAAAAGATGCCCATGTTGGGGAATAGATTGCACAGGAAGGTCACTGGAGCAGACAGCATAGGTAGGTGCAACAGACAAGTAAATCTGATTCCAGAAAGAAGATTATGGGATATGATAAGAATGCAGATAGGTTGGACTTGTTTATTTAAAAAGATGGATGGAAGTTTCAACATCAGCAGGGGCAATAACCAGGTGGTATCAGATTGGCCGCCTCTTACACTTTGTCCAATTTTCCTTCCTATTTACTTCATTAGAGCAGGGTGTATAATTTTAATTTTTTTAATTTAGAGATACAGCACTGAAACAGGCCCTTCGTCCCACCAAGGCTGTGCCGACCATCAACCACCCATTTATACTAATCCTACACTAATTCCATATTCCTACCACATCCCCACCTGTCCCTATATTTCCCTACCACCTACCTATACTAGGGGCAATTTATAATGGCCAATTTACCTATCAACCTGCAAGTCTTTGGCATGTGGGAGGAAACCGGAGCACCCAGAGGAAACCCACACAGGGAGAACTTGCAAACTCCACACAGGCAGTACCCAGAATTGAACCCGGGTCGCTGGAGCTGTGAGGCTGCGGTGCTAACCACTGCGCCACTGTTAAGCTAGGCTTTGCCCCTGGCAAAGTTGAAGGATATTTATGACAAATAGGAAAATTCCTATCTTTACCTCATTTTTTAAATAGTTAGGTCAAAAATGGAGATTATCACTAAGTTACAAGATGACAGACACTCTGTGAGAATAAGAAATACTGAAATGTTGTTTCTACAGCTTGTGGAAAATTACCAAGAAGTCATTTCTACACAACATAATGAAATCACTGAACAAGGGAACTGATAAGGGGATGTGAGTAAAGACCTTGAGACAGTACGGCAGTTAAAAATTGTGCTTATGCAGAGAAAAGAAAAACAGCAAGAGTTAGAACAAAGGATGTAGTGAATGAGTAACTGACAGCTGCAAGTTAACACACACACAGGAGGCTTGCAAAAGAATGGAGAGCCAAATAAGGTAAAACAAAAACAAGAGTCAGGGGCTAGAAAGTTAGAGTAGGGGGAGAAGTAAACAGAGGAGGAGACTGTAGCAACCATAGGATAGGTTAGTGTCATAATACGTTATAACCAATAATGTAAAATAAAGGCGTGGACAAATGGATTTGTATTGTATAAACATGAACTGAATATGTTGATCGGTGTGCCTGCTTGTAGGACACCCGATCTTGCAATAACGTTAAATAAACTTACTTCTTCAGAGTTTGACTTGGTGTAAATTATTATTAAGTGGGCTACGTTTCTCACAACTCCAACCTAGAATGGACTGTTACACAAGTGGTATGGGTGCGGGAGGTTCCCACGGTTCACCTCCCAACTGACCACAATCGTGTTTTGTTTAAAATGATGAGTTAGCCCCTTAGTGTTTTACTTGACAAATAAACAGATAGTGACATGTTTTCTTGTAGGTAAAAAGAGCTATTTATTTTAAACAAATCCCAAAATGATCACAACACCACTCAGACACACATTCACTCTCACACGCATTCTCAAGAGAAGATACATAGAAATGTACAAGGTAAGAGGTATTCAGAATTCAGGTTGTAAAAGTCTGTTGTTTCTGGAATAACCTGTGGGATCCTCCTCGGAAGGTGAATTTTTAAAGTTACAGGCATGTTTGCCGGTTGTCTGGTATTCATTGGGCTGTAGCAATCTCCTGGCTGTTCACCTTGGGCTGAAGATGGTTCTAATGTCTAAGATCAATTCTCACCAGTAGAAAAGTCATTTTTGCAAAGGCAAACTCTTGTCTCTGCTGTAGCGGCTTCCAACTTGTCTCAGCGGGTTCAACTGTATTGGCTAGAAATGATCTCTCTCTCTCTTCGCCCTGCTGGATTTAAGATGGCTTTTTTTGTTGCTGTACTGTGAGAGCTGAGGACAGACCAGACTGATGTTTTTGTCTCTAGTCCTGTCCTGAAAAGACTCCCCCTTTGCTCCTTAAAATGATTATCTTTTAAGATGAATATTGTTATGAAAGTACTTCCATTATTTTTACTATTTTTATTTTTTGAGAACTTGTTTTAAAACTGAAAAAATTCCATGTATGTTTTTTTTTTACCAAGTTCACTGACAGGACAAGATGTTGTTTGAAAGCCACCTGTGCTGGAGGCCACGTGTGATTTGGGCTCAAAAAACAGCAGCAATCTTGGTGACCTGGAAAAATAATGGTTACAAAGAAGCCACATGTCAAGGTTTGTGGAGGTCAGGAGGTCAACTCGCTGCTTGGGGTTTTAACATTGTTTTCAGTTTTAATGTTGGTGTGAACTGTTTGAAGACAGTTGGTGTTTTACTGCCAAGGGAAAAGAAACCATCCAGCTCACCTCCTTCTTTATCTTTGAAGAAATCCTGCTGAGATACAGGATAGCAGAGTTACAATCCCTGGTGCCATATAGCCCCTGAGGAGGTGAAAAAAAATCCTACGATTCAAGTGTGTGCTAGTGGAAAAACCTTGATGCCACATTTCTCCTAGAAAGCCTATTAGAATAATTCTCGAAATCTCCAGAGCGGACTGCTTCTGAAAAGATCCTAGTGACCCGTCTCCGTATAACCAGCTGCCAGGCCAAAAAAGGGACAACTGACTTCCTTCCTTATCTTCCATATCTTCTTTCTTTTTGCGTCAAGAATTAGCAAGTATTTGGCCAAAGTAGTTTTTTTGTTCTTTTTTTGTAACAGACCTCTGCAGAGTGAATTTTGGTATTTTTTCCAGTGTGTGAGTGTAGTTGGGGAATTTTTAAAAAGGGAACTTTCATATTTTAATCGGTGTGTTAATGCTTTGCTTTGTTACTGGTTAAGTCTTGTTTGATAATAAGCTGATAATTTTGTTATTTATTAAAGAAACCTGGTTGGTGTATTTTGTTCTGGGATTAAAAAAATAGATTATATGATTGCTATATCGGTAATCGGGTAAACATTTAAATAGACGTTGTGACCTGTACAGAAGTGGAACTAAAAAGACAGTGCACTCTTCCTGCCTAGGTTATAACAATATTTTTACAAGGGTTGGCTTTGCCCATGTGACTTCAGGTTTCAGTCCTAGCTGGGCTGTATAATGGCCTTGATGATGGCCCCATTCTGAGATGAGGGTTGTTTACAATCCATTGTAATGGAGTTTATTCAGAGATGAAAAGTCTGTGAAAGGTCTTGTCTCATTGTGTTTGAGTATAGCTCACATTCAAGTGTGATTATCTGTCACATTTCCATGCAGACGGGGCTTAATTGGTTTTCAGTCTTAGTGGACACGGATGTGTATTAGAGTGCAAGAGATGCCGAAGGTCATGTGTCTTGTCCTCCATTTTGTTGACAGCACATGTACCAGTATCTTTAAAAAATTATTCCAGTATTTTATAACTCTTCATTTTGGTACTGTATTTTCATCACTGCGCTGCTCGTGAGCACAACAGGTCCAAGCATTGCTTTGTTGGAAGCCTACTGCATTTGCTACAACTTTTGTTGGGGGACCGCTACTATGAAAGGCTATTGCAAATTCTCACATACAGCTTATGACTCGCATTGGAACCCTCACTGCGCAGCAATGTCAAAGATTATATACTTATTAAATAAGCAATGTGTAGAATCTGTACAGCCCACAGTTTTTTAGGGATGCACTTCCTACTGACCCATTCCTCGGATGAATATCACTTTGACACAATTCCTTATTCCAAAGGGGAGAGCAGTGCTGACGGAGGCAAATATGAGTGCTTGTTGGAGTTTACCTGCATACAGATAACAGTAGCAAGCAAAGACAAGGACTGCAGTAGTAGAGTCAAAACAATTTCTTGAACACTGGTGAGATGACTCCACCAGTTGGGCCAAAGCCTGCACCAGTATTATAAGTACATTGAGCTAGGTGTCTGGTAAGTTCATATCACTGGCATATCAAGTATATAAATAACAGCTGATTGTATGACTCCTAAATGAACTGATGCTAGGGTATAAATGCAGTACAAGCATCTTTTTCTGGTCTGTATCTTGTCATTCAATCACTTGGTTAGTATTAGGACCTGAATCTAGAACAAGAATTGTATTTTCCTCCAATGTGCAAAAACACTGCTGTTTTTTTACATAAGGAAGGCTTTGAAAAAGAACTTCGAGAGATAGAAACCAATGGAATATTTCATTATTTCAACAGTTTTCTCTGTGAGAATGACAGCAGGCAGAGATGACACCTGAGGCATGTCAGGCAGAGCTGATTTGCAGCACCTTTAAAATTTGTGATTTCTTTCAATCTTTTGAACAGATGCCTTATTATATTCTTTGATTTTTTTGACAGAATTCATACAATGCAAAATTACAATCAAGTGTCAGTTACCAAATTTGACAGTTAATGGCATACAAACATACATACATACGAAACAGGAGCAGGAGTCGGCCGCTCGGCCCTTCGAGCCTGCTCCGCCATTTAATAAGTTCATGGCTGAACTGATTACTCCACATTTCCATGTACCCCCAATAACCTTTCACCCCCTTGCTTATCAAGAATCTATCTATCTCTCTTAAAAATATTCAAAGACTCTGCTTCCACCGCCTTTAGAGGAAGAGAATTCCAAAGACTCTGAGAGAAAAAATTTCTCTTCATCTCTGTCTTAAATGGGCGACCCCTTATTTTTAAACGCCAAGTATCAATTACTGGTGTGTGCACTGCATGTGGGAAGTGAGCATAGGCACCTGATTGAAAGAATTCATCCAGCCACCTTTTATTCTCAGGTACATTAAACACGATCTGTACATTAATTATGTAATTACTACTGCTTTACTAAGATTTAAGTTACATAAATGCAGATCACAGCAATCCACTGTTTTACCCCTTTGAAGCAACACACATATGAAATAGGAGCAAGAGTAGGCCATTTGGCCCCTCGAGCCTGCTCCACCATTTGATAAGATCATGGTTGATCTGACTGTAGTCTCAACTCTACTTTCCTGTCTACCCCCTAGACCGTTTGACGCCCTTGACAATCAAGAATCTATCTAACTCAGCCTTAAAAATTTTCAATGACCCTGCCTCCATTGCTCTCTGGGGAAGAGAATTCCACAGACTAACAATCTTCTGAGAGAGAAAAACTTCTCATTTCCATCTTAAACTGTGTTCCCTAGTTTTAGTCTCTCCCACAAGGGGAAACATCCTCTCAGCATCCACGCTATCAAGTCTCCTCTTGATCTTATATGTTTCAAAAAGATCACCTCTCATTCTTTAAACTCTAATGGATACAGACCCAACCTGTCAAACCTTTCCTCATAAGATAACCCCTTCATCCCAGGAATCAGTTGAGTGAGCTTTCTCTGAACTGCTTCGAATGCAATTATATCCTTTCTTAAGTAAAGAGGCCAAAACTGTACACAGTATTTTAGATGTAATCTCACCAATGCCATGTACAACTGGACAAAGCTTCCTTACTTTTATACTCAATTCCCCTTGCAATAAACACCAACATTCCATTTGCCTTCCCAATCACTTGCTGTACCTGCAGACTAATTTTTTGTGAATCATGTACCAGGGAACCCAGATCTCTCTGTACTGTTGAGTAATATGATCTCGAACTATTTAAAAATATACTGCTTTTCTAATTTTCCTGACAAACTGAACAATTTCACATTTTCCCACATTATACTCCATCTGGCAAATTTTTGCCCAATCACTTAACCTAGCTATATCACTTTGCACACTCCATATGTCCTCTTCATAACTTATTCCTCCACCTATCTTTGTGTGATCAGCAAATTTAGAAATCATACATTCTGTCCCTTCATCCAAGTCATTGATATAGATTGTAAATAGTTGAGGCTCCAGCACTGATCCCTTGGCACTCCATTAGTTACAGCTTACCAACCCGAAGATGACCCATTTTTTCTTTATTCATTTATGGGATGTGGGCATCGTTGGCCAGGCCAGCATTTATTGCCCATCCCTAATTGCCATTGAGAAGGTGGTGGTGAGCTGCCTTCTTGAACTGCTGCAGTTCATGTGGGGTAGGTACACCCACAGTGTTGTTAGGAAGGGAGTTCCAGGATTTTGAGCCAGCAACAGTGAAGGAATGGCGATATAGTTCCAAGTCAGGATGGTGTGTGTGGCTTGGAGGGGAAGTTGCAGGTGGTGGCATTCCCATGCATCTACTGCCCTTGTCCTTCTAGGTGGTAGAGGTCAGAGGTTTGGAAGGAGCTGTCTAAGGAGTCTTGGCGCATTGCTGCAGTGCATTTTGTAGATGGTACACACTGCTGCCACTGTGCATCAGTGGTGGAGGGAGTGAATGTTTGTAGATGGGATGCTTTGTCCTGGATGGTGTCGAACTTCTTGAGTGTTGTTAGAGCGGCACCCATCCAGGTAAGTGGAGAGTATTCCATCACACTCCTGACTTGTGCATTGTAGATCGTGGACAGGCTTTGTGGAGTCAGGAGGTGAACTACTCGCCACAGGACTCCTAGCCTCTGACCTGCTCTTGTAGCCATGGTATTTATATGGCTACTCCAGTTCAGTTTCTGGTCAATGGTAATCCCCAAGATGTTGATAGTGGGGGATTCAGCAATCATAATGCCATTGAATGTAAAGGAGAGATGAGTTAGATTATCTCTTGTTGGAGATGATCATTGCCTGGCAATTGTGTGGCTCGAATGTTACTTGCCACCTATCAGCCCAAGCCTGCATATTGTCCAGGTCTTACAGCATTTCTACATGGACTGCTTCAGTATCTGAGGAGTCACAAATGGAGCAATCATCAGCGAACATCACCACTTCTGGCCTTATGATTGAAAGAAAGTCATTGATGAAGCAGCTGAAGATGGTTGGGCCTAGGACACTTACCCTGAGAACTCCTGCAGTGATGTCCTGAAGCTGAAATGTTTGATCTCCAACAACCACAACCATCTTCCTTTGTGCTACGTATGACTCCAACTTTCCACTCATACTGTCAAGGGCAATCACTCTCACCTAGTGTTGTAGCTGTACTGGAACAGCTTGGCTAGGGGCACTGCAAGTTCTGCAGCATAGGTCTTCAGTACTATTGCTGGAATGTGGTCAGGGCCCATAGCCTTTGCAGTATCCAGTGCCTTCAGTCATTCTTGATATCACCTGGAGTGAATCGAATTGGCTGAAGACTGCCATCTGTGATGCTGGGGACTTCAGGAGGAGGCCAAAATTGATCATCCATTTGGCACTTCTGGCTGAAGATTGTTGCAAATGCTTCAGCCTTATCTTTTGCACTGATGTGCTGGGCTCCCCCATCCATGAGGATGGGGTTATTTGTGGAGCCACCTCCTCCAGTTACTTGCTTAATTGTCCACCACCATTTATGACTGGATGTGGCAGGACTGCAGAGCTTAGATCTAATCCGTTGGTTGTGGGATCACTTAGCTCTGTCTATCGCATGCTGCTTACGCTGTTTGGCATGCAGGTAGTCCTGGGTTATAGCTTCATCGGATCGACACCTCAATTTTAGCACTGACTGGTGCTGCTCCTGGCATGCCCTCCTGCACTCTTCATTGAACCAGGTTGGTCCCCCTGCTTGATGGTAATGGTAAAGTGGGGGATATGTCGGGCCATGAGGTTACAGATTGTGGTTAAGTACAATTCTGCTGCTGCTGATGGCCCACAGCACCTCGTGGATGCCCAGTTTTGCATTGCTAGATCTGTTCAAAATTTAGCCCATTTGGCATTGTGGTAGTGCTACACAACACGATGGAGGGTATCCTCAATGTGAAGACGGGCCTTTGTCTCCACAAGGGCTGTGCGGTGGTCACTTTTACCAATCCTGTCATGGACAGATGCATCTGCGGCAGGCAGATTGCTGAGGACGAGGTCAAGTAGATTTTCCCTCACCACCAACTGCAGAACCAGTCTAGCAACTATGTCCTTTAGGACTTGGCCAGCTCAGTCAGTAGTGGTGCTACTGAGCCACTCTTGGTGATGGACATTGAAGTCACCCATCCACAGTACATTCTCTGCCCTTGCTACCCTCAATGCTTCCTCCAAATGGTGTTCAACATGGAGGAGTACTGATTCATCAGCTGAGGGGGGGTGGGTGGTGGTAGGTGGTAATCAACAAGAGGTTTCCTTGCCCATATTTGACCTGATGCCATGAAACTTCATGGGGTCTGGAGTTGATGTTGAGGACTCCCAGGGCAACTCCCTCCCGACCGTATACCACTGTGCCACCAACTGTGCTGGGTCTGTCCTATCGGTGGGACAGGACATACCCAGGGATGGTGATGCAGTGTCTGGGACATTATAAGGTATGATTCGGTGAGTATGACTATATCAGGATGTTGCTTGACTAGTCTGTGGGACAGCTCTCCCAACTTTGGCACAAGCCCCCAGATGTTAGTAAGGAGGACTTTGCAGGGTCGACAAGGCTGGGTTTGCCATTGTCATTTCTAATGCTTAGGTTGATGCCGGTTGGTCTGTCCGGTTTCATTCCTTATTGACTTCATAGCGGTTAGATACAATTGAGTGGCTTGCTAAGCCATTTCAGAGGGCATTTAAGAGTCAACCTGTGGGTCTGGAGTCGCATGTAGGCCAGACCAGGTAAGGACAGCAGATTTCCTTCCCTAAAGTACATTAATGAACTATCTCAGCAGACTTTCTGTTAAGACCCTAGGATGGAGGCTATTGGGTCCTGGTACTTGTCAGCCTATAGTTCTAATAGTTTTCTCAGTACCCTTTCCTTGGTGATTTTGATTGTTTTAAATTCCTTCCTCCCTTTCACCTCATGATTTACTAGTATTTCTGGATGTTATTTGTGTCTTCTTGGCAGGAAAGGTCTTCTTATAACTCAGACAAATCTTAAAGATAGTTAGCTAAATGTACATTTTAAAAATATTTTCATTCTAAATTATTAAATCAGTATCTAAAATTTACTAAAGTATCTACACCCTGACGTAAAATTGAAGCAGTCTCTTTCACATTTGTGAAGCAGTATGACAGACAACAGTGACAGTAGGAAAACTGAAGAGAGGTTCCATTTCTAATGCTCTGTTATCCTACACAAAATAAAGAGGAGAACTAATTCAAGAGTCAAACATTACTTGCTTGGGATCAGTTCCCCACAGTATGTCGAACATTTTTGAAAAAGTAAATTTGAAGAACCTCTACATTAAGGAACCTTAAGAGCTCATTCATTATGGGTTGAAGGGTTATGGAGAATGGGCAGGAAAGTGGAGTTGGGGCCGAGATGAGATCAGCCATGATCGTATTGAATGGCAGGGCAGGCTCGAGGGGCTGAATTGCCTACTCCTGCTCCTAGTTCTCATGTATGTTCTTATTAGGCTAGAAGGTTTCCTACCAGTGAGATGGTAGCAATAGATTATACATTCCACAACCCAAACGAAGCAGATTTAAGATTTGTTTTCATGCACTTAATAAGGGTTAACAGCAAATTTGACATTAGCAACAACTTCAGGCAACAATGTGAGAAAGAGTAGTATACAACAGCTGCAAATGATCAGGAGTGAAATGCCGACAATTTGTCGGTTCATATATACATCAATGCAGCATAACATTGGGTCTTGAAAGTAGACTTTTGGCCAGTTTGATTAAAATCTAGTTTGATGTTTGGATCTAATATGATGTTTGGAAAGCTAGACAAACAGGAATAGAATGTTACGCCAGTAGGAATAGATGAAGAGGATGGGAGGAGACTCTTGTGGAGCATATCTACCAGCATGGACCAGTTGGGCTGAATGGCCTGTTTCTGTACTGTTATTCTGTACGTATGATTATATTTTTCAATTGTGCAATACGTCAGCTACTGTGATCTATAATACATGGGGGAAATAGGATTAATGTGATACCATCACATAACATAAATTAATTGTACCACTTACTTTTATTTCAAATACAGCAATCTTTAAGTAAAACTCTTCTTCAAGTGTGTCTTCCTCAGCGTAGAAAGGTTCTACAATTGGGTCAGCTATGACATGGATATAACTGTGCAACTCATCAGTCTTTGCAGAAAAATACGGTAACTTCTCTAAGTACAGCATGATACTTGCCCTTTGCATATACAGATTTTCTGGCAAGTTACCTTTATAACTGCATAGACAAAAAGAAAATCAAACTTGCATCATGCATTACAGTAAATTATTGAGGGATCGAAATTTAAATTGCTATAAAGTACAAATTTATATGGTGCATTAACTGTTCCCACAACTGGGATAATTTTGGAATGAGTATTTCTGATATACTAAGTACAAGTGGAATTCAGCCATTAATCTTTTTCAATTTTCTTTAGACAGAAGTGAATCTGCACCCTGAACTCACTGAACAATTTCTGTATTTTTCAGACTATTCTCATTCCCATTAAGGAAATCTCTATCAGGAGATTCATTAAACAAATGAGCTAGTGATCTTTGTGACATGCTGCGGTAAGTTTCTCCTTCTCCGCATGACTTCAAAGGAATACAAATTGCAGCGAGTTCTAAAATGAGAAGGTGATCCGATCTACAAGATTGCCACCCAGGCATTGAAGGTGCATCCCCTGTGTGTGGCCAACCAAACTGAATTAGTACTATCCTGACATCACACATCCCAACTGACTGATGTGATGCCAGGATCCCAAATTTGGGCAATGCAGGTCTTGGCAAAACCTGTGTTATCCACTCTTGAAAAAAAAAGCATGAAGCAGCAAGATGAACTTTGTAGTAGCGTTATTTAAAAGGTCAGACACCAAAATTGCAGGTAAGGTAATTTTTTCGTACTTTATCTATTACAAAGTGGCCAAAAGTAGAGTGTTTTAGGAGGTGTTTTGGTGAACTGCTGCATTTGCCGGAAAGTGTTGCCGCATCCTCACAGGGATGGCAAAAGAGTAGGTGACCTGCGCACACAAAGGCTGAAACAAGTATGAGCGCAGCAGTGCCAATGCCTCTGTGTCTGCAGCATGACAGAAAGATGGAGCAGAGGCTGCGGAGAGGGGAAGCTCTGCGCCACACCTTCTGTCAAGACAGTTCCATGCTCCTTGACAGTGACAGGAAGCTGCCTGGGAGGCCAGCCAATGTACTTAGCATCTCTATGTGCATGCCCATTCAGCACTCTCCTGCATCCCACCCATTGAGGTCCTCATCTGAGTCTCCTGCAGTTATCCAGTCAAATCCCACCTTCCAGCTCTTGTTCCGTAGTCCTGTAGGTTACGGCATCTCAAATGCATACCCAAGTGTTTTTTAAATACACTGACGGTTTCTGCCTCTACCACCCTTTCAGGGATTGAGTTCCAGACCCTCCCCACCATCTGGGTGAAAATAATTCCTCCTCAATTCCCCTCTAGTTTTTCAACGAATTAGTTTAAGTCTACATCTGCTGGTTACTGGCCTCTCTGCTAACGGAAATAAGTCTTTCCTATTAACTCCATCTAGGCCCCTCAAATTTTATACACTTGAATTAAATCCCCTCTTAACCTCCACTGTTCCAACAAAAACAAACGCAGCCTATCCAATCTTTCTTTATAGCTAAAATTCTTCAATCCTGACACATCTTTGTAAATCTCTTCTGTATCCTCTTTAGTGTGATCATATTCTCCTCATAATATGGTGACCAGAACTGTACACAGTACTCTAGCTGTGGCCTAACTAGTGTTTTATACAGTTCCAGCATAAGCTCCCTGCTTTTATCGAAGCCTTGGGCAATAAAGAAATGTAGTCCTTATGCTTTCTTTATCACCTTATCTGCATGCTACCTTCAGGGATCTGTAGACATGCATTCCAAGGTTCCTCTATTTCTGTACACTTTTCAGAATCCACCATTTTTAATCAGTACCTAAGAACTGAAGCATCAAACGTGCCTATCATTGTCCATTTCTTCTTTTCTTCTTTGGGCCTCCTTATCTCCCCCCTGTCTTTTTTCCTGCCAACTACTCTGACGTTCCAGCTTGCAAAGCGAAGGGCTGGTACCTTCTTTCCTTTTTTCATGTTGTTTGGTGCATTTGGAACAGTGTAATGCTGCATACAGAAATAATGGCATTTTGCTGATGTGCATTTTGCTTAGTTGTGTTTATATGTTGAGGTCTCATTCAAATTCCAGGTGTGTCTGTGCATCAGTGACCTGCACATTATGTGCACTCACTTCCACAGAGACAACAAATGGCATTGCTCACTTGAATTGCTCGTGACAATTGGCCAAGTCAACCTACATGGCTCTTTTCAGGGCCAAGTCATCACAAGTGGGAGAAATGGTCAAACGAACTGTAGGAGAGATAGATTTTAAGATTTTCTAATATGCCGAATTGTAGCAAGCTACAGATATTTAGGAAGGAAGCTGGTGGGGGTCCTGACACTAGAAAGGTGAAGGGAACCACTCTCAGCTGTTTGGGGGGCCTCCAACTGCATTTTACAGCACTCATCAGTTAACTGTCAACAGCAGGGTTCCTGTCCCTTTAATGATGGAGATCCCACCTCCATGAGCTGCCAGCCAATCAAAGGGCCAGTAGCTCAGCAATCCCAACAGGGAGTGGTGGCCTCTTCTACTACAGCAGGAGGCCCAAGACAAGGAGCAGCCATGGAGCCTGGGAGAGGAGGTAAGTGGGGGCAGGCTCCCTGGGGCCCGTAAGGCAGCTACCAGCGAGTGGTCAGGGGGATGTGTTGTTAAGAGCAGGGAGGGTGGTGGCACAGAGGCGGCCTTTGACACCAGGGGCCTTCTGTGGGCCACAGATTGCCCAAGCAGGAGGCGCAACCCCCTCCCCACAACCAACCCACATGGAGACCAGTGGTGGTGGGACGAGGCCCTTAAGTGACCATCAATCAGCCTCTGGGCAGGAAAGCTGTCCTCGGCTTTCCCCACCTCTGACTAAATTGAATGGGGGAAGGGCTTGATATAATCTTCCAATCTTTCCTAGATATGGGGCAGGTGCTAGAGGACTGGAAAGTGGCAAATGCGACACCCTTATTCAAGAAAGGATGTAAGGACAGTTCTAGCAACTACAGGCCAGATAGCTCATATCAGTGGTGGATAAGGTTTTAGAACCAATAATCAGGGAATAAATCAACAGGCACTTGGAGAGGTTTGAGCTAATTAAAGATAGCCAGCACAGATTTGTAAAAGGCAGATCATGCTTGACTAATCTGCTTGAATTTTTTGATGAAGTAACAGAGAAGGTCGATGAAGGGTATGTGGTGGATGTTGTCTATATGGATTTTAAGGGAGCGTTCGAAAAGTATCACATAAAAGTCTGGTTAACAAAATTGAGGCTCATGGAATAGGAGGGTCAGCAGACAGTTAGATAAAAAATTGGCTCAAGGACAGAAAACAGAATCACAGAACTGTTACAGCGCAGAAGGAGGCCATTTGGCCCATCAAGTCTGCACCATCTTCTCCCCATAACACTGCACATTCTTCCTTTTCAGATAACTGTCGACAGAAAAATAGCGAATTAGGTAAATGGTTGTTTTTCAGACTGGAGATGGTAATCAGCGGTGTTCCCCAAGGGTCAGTGTTAGGACCCTTGCTGTTTTGCTATATATAAGTGAATTGGATCTTGGAATATAGAGTAAAATTTCAATATTTTCCAATGATAGAAAAATTGGAGGAATTACAAACAGTGAGGATGATATGAACCACCTGCAACAGGGCATAGATAGGCTAGCAGAACAGGCAGACAAGTGGCAGATGGAATTTAATATAGACAAGTGTGAGGTGATGCATTTTGGCAGAAGGGATAGGGTGAGGCAATATATACTTAATGGTGTAGTTCTAAAGAGTGCAGGAATAGAGGGACCCGAGGGTGCATGTGCATTGATCTTTGAAGGTGGCAGGACATACTGAGAGAGTGTTTAGCAAAGCATATGGGACCTTGGGCTTCATAAATAGAGGCACTGAGTACAAAAGCAGGAAAGTTATGCTGAACATTTATAAAGTACTGGTTAGGCCCCAACTAGAGTACTGTGTCCAGTTCTGGTCACCACACTTCAGGAAGGATATGAGAGTCCTTGAGAGGGTGCATAGGAGATTTCCCAGAATGACTCCAGGGATGGGGGATTTTAGTTAGATTAGATTGGAAAAGATGGGGTTGTTCTACCTGGAGCAAAGGAGATTGAGGGGAGATTTGATAGAGGTGTACAAGATTATGACATGCTTAGATACGTTAAACAAGAAAAAACTGTTCCCATTAACAGATGGCATAAGAACTAGGAGACACAGATTGAAGGTTTTTGGGCGAGAGTTGGAGGGAGAATGTGAGGAAGAAATTTTTTTACGCAGTGAGTGGTAATGACCTGGAACTCGCTGCCCGCAAGGGTGGTAGAAGTGGAGAAAATCAATGATTTCAGAAGGAAATTGGATGGGCACTTGACAGAAATAAACTTGCAGGTCTACAGGCATCAAACAGGGGGAGGGGACTGACTGGATTGCTCTGTGGAGAGCCGGCATGGACCTTATGGGCCGAATGGCCTCCTTCTATGCCATTTATGACTCTATGGACAGGATGCAGCTGAAAGAATTGGGGGCATTGTGTTTTATAAGGCAGAAGGTGATGGTGGGGTGAACAAAAACAGAAAATGCTGGAAATACTCAGCAGGTCGCCACTGCTGTTTGTCATTTTTATAAATGACCTGGATGAGGGTGTAGAAGGGTGGGTTAGTAAATTTGCGGATGACACGAAGGTCAGTGGAGTTGTGGATAGTGCCGAAGGATGTTGTAGGTTACAGAGGGACATAGATAGGCTGCAGAGCTGGGCTGAGAGATGGCAAATGGAGTTTAATGCGGAAAAGTGTGAGGTGATTCACTTTGGAAGGAGTAACAGGAATGCAGAGTACTGGGCTAATGGGAAGATTCTTGGTAGTGTAGATGAGCAGAGAGATCTTGGTGTCCAGGTACATAAATCCCTGCAAGTTGCCACCCAGGTTAATAGGGCTGTTAAGAAGGCATATGGTGTGTTAGCTTTTATTAGTAGGGGGATCGAGTTTCGGAGCCACGAGGTCATGCTGCAGCTGTACAAAACTCTGGTGCGGCCGCACCTGGAGTATTGCGTGCAGTTCTGGTCACCGCATTATAGGAAGGATGTGGAAGCTTTGGAAAGGGTACAGAGGAGATTTACTAGGATGTTGCCTGGTATGGAGGGAAGGTTTTACGAGGAAAGGCTGAGGGACTTGAGGTTGTTTTCGTTAGAGAGAAGAAGGAGGAGAGGTGACTTAATAGAGACATATAAGATAATCAGAGGGTTAGATAGGGTGGATAGTGAGAGTCTATTTCCCCGGATGGTGATGACAAACACGAGGGGACATAGCTTTAAGTTGAGGGGTGATAGATAGAGGACAGATGTTAGAGGTAGTTTCTTTACTCAGAGAGTAGTAGGGGTGTGGAACGCCCTGCCTGCAACAGTAGTGGACTCGTCAACTTTAAGGGCATTTATGTGGTCATTGGATAGACATATGGATGAAAATGGAATAGTGTAGGTCAGATGGTTTCACAGGTCGGCGCAACATCGAGGGCCGAAGGGCCTGTACTGCGCTGTAATGTTCTATGTTCTATGTTCTATAGGTCAGGCAGCATCTGTGGAGAGAAAAACAGAGTTAATATTTCAGGTCTGTGACCTTTCATCAGAACTCTGCCTGACTTGCTGAGCATTTCCAGCATTTTCTGCTTTTGTTTCAGATTTCCAGCATCTGCAGTATTTTGCTTTTGTGTCATGATGGTAGAGAGGCTGGACAAGGGGATATGCATTATGAGAGAAGTGAAAAAATTGTTAGAAAGGTTTGGCTGGATTTTATGCTCCGTTAAAAGGTGGGCTTTTGGCGGTGGTGGGGGGGAGCGGGGGTGCTGGAGAATCGGCACCGAGTCGTCCGCTACGGAACCCGACACCGTAATGCCGATTTCCAATTTTCTCGGAGGCAGCGAAGTTCCATGGTGGCACCTCTGTCACAATGCAATAGAATCATAATTTAAATCTGTTACATGCTGTTTTGCATGAATTTGTACCTATTCGCCGCGATCCTACCAGGTGTTCGCTATCTTATGCATGACTTGTGGCACTCACGTGCCTTCACTTTTCTGTCTTTAAAAAGCTGACTCCACTAAGGCAACAATCATTGGTGCCTGCAAAGGTTAGGTAAGTTATCCGTTGTTATCTTGTGGAATTTCTTTTCACATCGGACATTCTCGATGAGTTCAATCTGCAAATGTGAGGGAAGGAGGGACCTCTGCAAGTATATACTGTTGAGGGGGACGAGGGAACTCTTCAAGTGGATACTGTTGTGGGGGAAGAAGGGAACTCTGCAGTGGATACTATTGAGGGGGAAGGAGAGAACTCTGCAATATAACATCAGGAGATGCCGTTAACAGCGTCGTCAATGACGCCCCGTCACATGATTGGGAGGGGGAGATGGCTGTCGTCATCATGCTAACGCGGTGTTAACCTCACAGATGGCACCGCCGTCATTTTGCACATCTGCCGCCACTCTCGTCAGTGGGATAATAAAATCCAGCCCGTTATCATCAGTGATAGATAATCAGATCAAAGAGAGACTGTCTGTATGACGTGCAGGGTGAGACTGAAAGGTTGATTCCACAATTGGATTCCCTTGATAAGAACAAGTAACTGAAGGGTGTGCAGGTCAGGAAATTCTAGGCCCACAGCCCTGCTTTCCATTTGATTATATAAATAGAATCTGGAATTGTCACTACATAGATTGGGTGGAGACATTCTGGGTCAGCCCTAATGAAAAGAATCACTGAAGATTGGCTCGGGTTACAAGTGCGAATAGGTTCATCCACACTGAGGGCTTTGTTTGCAATGGAGCAGACATTTTGTACGGCAATCCACAGTGGAGTGTGACATGAGAAAGGAAACTACAGGGCTGCCAAAGACTAAGAAGATCAAGGGCGAAGTTCACCAGAATACCTAGGATACAAATTTTCTTTAAAGGCCAATGTTCTCAGGTAATTGTTTTCACCAACTTTTAAATAGTTATGAAACAGTTAAGAAATAATAATTATTATGCGCCCTATTATTCACTCTATTGCAAGTGAGTTGAAAGGTTAATGTAACTTACCTGCTAAATGCATGATTTAACATGGCTATAAGGAGATTCACAGCTAGAATTGCTTCTAATGCAATGAATGACCCCACAAGTACAAATGTCATAGGTGCATCTTGTTCATACATTGCATCAAAATTGTAACTGTCAATAACACTAATACGAAACAAAGTGAACCAACAGCTCGAGATGGTATTGAATTCAGGTAGTTCTTTGAGACCTGCAAAGTAATAGAAGAAACACAATGAAATTATGGTTTTTAGTAACAAAAGTACAAACTGTATTTAAATCCAGGAAGGTAATACAATAAAAGCAGTTAATGCAGCATTGACTATTTCAGAAACGAACTGAAATTTAGTTTGGAAATGCAACTGATAGTAAAACTCTGCTGCCCGTGTCCTAACTTGCACCAAGTCCCATTCATCACCCTTGTGCTCACTGACCTACATTGGCTACTGGTTAAGTAATTGTGAAACTGGTTCCCAGTTAAGCAACGCCTTTCATCCCTATTTTGAAATTCCTCCATGGGCTCATCCCTCCCTATCTCTGTAACCTCCTCCTGTCCTATAACCCTCCGAGATATCTGTGCTCCTCCAATTCTGACCTCTTGCACATGCCTGATTTTACTTGCTCCACCATTGCCAGCCATGCCTTCAGCTGCCTAACAGTAAGCTCTGGAATTCCCTCCTTAAACTTCTCTGCCTCTCTACCCCACTTTCTCCATTTAAAATACTCCTTAAAACCCACCTCTTTGGCCAACCGTTTGGTCATCTGCCCTAATATCTCCTTATGTGGCTTGGATTCAAATTTTGTTTGATAATGCTCTCACGAAGTGTCTTGGGACATTTTACTATGTTAAAGACGCTATAGCTGGAATTTTCAAGTAAGTAGTCCTGTTTCAGGACCAAAAGCAGTACCCGACCCCTCGCAGGAGGGGAGCGAGACCCTGGGTGGCATTTTACTGGCAGGGGCCAAATAAGAGGTTGCTGCTGGGAGCGCCATCCAATTGAAGACGGTGACCCACCTCCCAGAGCCTCTGGCTCAATGCAGCCTCAGCAGTGTGTCAGGGCCAGACAGACACGCCCGGCGATTGGGCATTTGGGGTTCATTTGCCAGCGGCTGTGCCGTAGCCCCAGAGGTGGCCGATGTTGCCAGGGCAACCCCTTTGGGCCATGGAGGATCCACAAAATAGGGCCCCCGGGGAACCCGCTGCATGCCCACCTGGTTTACCTGGCAATCTCCCAACGTGGCAACGACACCTCACAATGCTGGCAAAATGTCGGCAGGGGTGGGATGTGGCCCCTTATTGGCTACTTAACTAGCTGCCTGATGGGCGCCACGCCTCTAAAGTTCCTGCTGCTGGTAATATCACGTGGCAGCAGGAAGATATTGAGCTTCCCTCCTAACACCTTCTGCTGCCATTTTACCATCCCTCCCACCTCCCAGCCTATTTCGCAGGTCACCATGGTTGAAGGAAAACACCGGGTGGCCCCATGGTTTAGTGATACCTCCCTGCAGGTTCTCCTCCAGGCTTCAAGGGAAAGGCAGGAGGTCCTCTTCCCCAGGAATGGGTGGAGGAGACCTGTCCGCTTGACCAAGCAAGCCTGGACAGAGATTGCAGAGGAGGTCAGTAGCTGTGGAATCACTCCCAGGACATGGAACCAGTGCAGGAAGTGGGTCAATGACCTCATCCAGGCTGCTAAGGTGAGTGCTCCAAACAGAGGCAGAGAGGTTTAAGGAAGGAATTCCAGAGCTTAGTGTTAGGCAGCTGAAGGCATGGCTGGCAATGGTGGAGCAAGTAAAATCAGCAGAAGGGATCCTGGGGCAGCAGAGGCAGCAGAATGAGTCGTGGTCAGCTGGCTGCATTTGGCTTGTGCTATGATGGCACCCGCTTCTGGTGCCGCCACTGAGAGCTGCACCGTTAGTTTAAAATGCAGCCCTAGTAGTCAGTTTTTGCTAGGTTTCTAGGTTAGCATCTATTATACGAGGATATAATTTCTTCAGAGAAAAAAGGCCATTTGGAATTGAGTTGAAGATCAGCTATGATCTTATTGAATGGCGGAGCAGGCTCGAAGGGCCGAATGGCCTACTCTTGCTCCTATTTCTTATGTTCTTATATTGTTATCTACAGTTCCATCATTCAAATCTGGCTAACTACCTGTCACAGGTGTCACTTTCGTAGTTGCAGCAGTATAACAACCACTCTGTTACAAGCATATTTGATCATCTCTGTCAATCATTATAACTTAACCACAACAGCAAAAACTTGTATTTATATAGGGCTGGATTTTACCAGCCCTCTGGATTGCAAGGCTCTCCTCTTGCCCTTCTCCTTTGTTTGACCACAACAGGGTTTATTCCTTTTTAAACAGTGGTTGTGCTTAACACTTCAGTGAGTGTTTAACCTTAAACTTTTGTTGTCATCAAAAAAGAACAAATTGGATAGGTTTGCCTGCATTTAAACAAGAGGTGAGTTTATTGTACTTAACTAAAAACCTGATCTAAATAAAATAATAAAACAACACTACACTTTCACTCCCGAACACACACGAATCACACACACACAGAGTGATGAGGAATAAATTTGAGTTGGATTAGAGACCAGAGCAAATAACAATAATATAGCATCTGTGGTATCTAGTAAGTCAGTTGTCCTCTGGCTGTAGTTGTGGTTCTGAGGTCTCTGGCTGGTAAAAGTATTTTGTGGCTGGCCCAACTTTCTTTTATTAGTTCAGGGGATGTGGGCATCACTGGCAGCATTTATTGCCCATCCCTAATTGCCCTTGGAATGGTGGTGGTGAGCTGACTTCTTGAGCTGCTGCAGTCCTTTGGGTGTAGGTACACTAACAGTGCAGTTAGGAACATAAGAACATAAGAAATAGGAGCAGGAGTAGGCCATTTAGCCCATCAAGCCTGCCCTGCCATTCAATAAGATCATGACTGATCTGCCCCAGACCTCAACTCCTCTTTCGTGCCATCTCCCCTTAGCCCTCAACTCCCCGATATTTCAAAAATCAATCTACCTCCTCTTTAAATACTTTCATTGATCTAGCCTCCACAACTCTCTGCGGGAGAGAATTCCAGACATTCACTACCCTCTGAGAGAAGAAAGTCTTTCGCATCTCCCGACATCTTCTTCTTCAAGCTGGGCTGTAGTCCCAGCAGTGGCCACTACTCCTGGTGGCGCTGCTGAGACAGTTAGCTGCCAGCCCGCTGATTGGCCGGCAGCTCTATTAGACAGGACTTCCTACCTCAAGCAGGTGGAAGTCCCGCCTCACGCCAATTGAAGCCCGGCGACCTGCGAAATATGGGTCGGATCCCCAGGCGAGGCGGAAGCAGGTTCGCCACTGACTTTTCAGTCGGTGGTCGGCTCCCGTCCACCCAGGGTTAAATCCCGGCCACTGTGTCTGCAGGGGAAGACAGGCAACAATTGTAAAGAGCATGCCAAGTGCACAGACAGCCAATCTCCATGTCTTAAGCCCAATGGAGGTGGAGGCCATGGAACTGGGGCTTTACTGCCAAGGCAAGGGACCAAGCCTCAAACAATCAAAGCTTTGGCTTTGCAGAAGGAAGGAGGCAGAGCTGCTTAAAGGTAAGGATTCATTGTTGCAGTTCCAGAAGGTGGCAAGGGTCAAAGGAAATGTGAATGTATAAGGGTGTCTCATGCCACCCTTGCACATATCTCATGGCACCTTTACTGCTGTGCCTGGGGCCCTTAATCTGGCACTGCCTGGACAATATCTTTCTCTGCATCCTCATCATCAGAGGAGGCATCATGCTCCATGATATTCTCACTGGTCAACGGCTCTCCCGTCTGTAGCACCAAGTTGTGCAGTGCACAGCAGACTACCACAATACGCAAGATCCTCACAGGGGCATACTGAAGGGCTCCACCAGATTGATCTAGGCACCTGAATCTCATCTTCAGGAGACCAATGGTCTGCTCATTGGTTGGTCGAGTTGACCGTTGGCAGATGTTGTACCACTCCTCCACAGACTCTTCCAGCACTTGAAGGAAGGAGAGCTCTCTCAGTCAATTTAAACCCTGTGTAGTTTCTCTCAAACTTCTAAAAAGCTTCAAGACAAATTAATTCCTTAAGGAAATAAGAAAAAAAGGTTTTATTCTTTCACAACAAATTATTGATCTGCTGTGTTCATCGCTGGAGAAGAGTTTAATATTACAACTGCCGAAATGAACTGCTGAATTCCTATCTTTGGAAGGATCTTCAGATTCACCAGACCTTGGAAGACTGCAAGTGAACTTTGACTGTGTTGTATTAGAAGACCATTCGTTGAGAACGTAATCTGCAAAGACTTTATTTTTTTTCTATTTTTCAGACAGCTAATTTAAAACCGAGTATATGTATGCTAATGTGGGAGATAGATTTTTTTAAATAAGAAGTTGTAAGGTCTTTAGATATTGGTTTATCTTAGTAGTGTTTAAGATTTTTTTTTGAATAAATAGCTAATTTGTTGATAGCTAAAGATACCTGGTTTGGTTGGCTTCATTCGGGGGTTACTAGACTGTTGGCTGTTTGGCTGTTTCTTTCTGATTTGGAAAGCTTAAAGAAATATGATGTGACACTGAATTGACCGTGCATTTCTCCCACCATGAACAGAATCATATATTTTGATTGGGGGCTTTGTCCTGAGTGGTCGTAACATATTTTAATTGGGGGCTCGTCCATGGTCGAATCATATTTTAATTAGGCAGCTCATGTCTGGGATCAGAATCAGACTAATTTGGAGGGCTCATGTTTGGAATCATATTAATTGCTCATTCCTGGGATAAGATACAAATTGGGGGCTTGTGTCTGGCATCATATTAATCGCTCTCACGTCTGGGATCATATCAATTGGATACTCAAATGTTGGGATCCAAATCTAACACCAATTATAAAGAAATAAAACAAACCAGGTCTCTTGTATAATAATGATACAGTCTATACCATAGCAATGGCATTAGCGGTTGAGGCAGATTTTTTGGGAAAGCGGAGTGTTTCCCTCAGTGACTTGATAACTTTAACTAAGAACAAATTAAAAGAATTGGCAACAAAATTGGGGCTAGAATTGAAATCAGGTGCCAGATAATTGGCATAGTAGCCCAACATATGGAATTAGAAGAAGAAGGAGAAGGGGAATACAATGAACAAGAAGGTCGTAAGTCGGAGAGTGATGCAGTGGTATTAACTAGGATTCAGTTAGAAATGAAAAAACTTGAGGCTGAAAAAGAATTAAGAAAACTTGAACATGAAAAAGAGGAAAGGGAGAAACAGAGCACATCAGAGAGAAAGTGAAAGAGAAGAGAGGGAATTTAGGCTGAAAGAGATGGAACTAAGACAAAGGGGTAATCTTAAATCTAGGAAAAATTCGGGTCAGGAAGAATCTGAATTTAGCTCAGGACCCAGCGAAAAGTTTTTAAAATTTATTCAAGCTCTTCCTAAGTTCAAGAAAAAGGACATAGAGGAATTTATCATATCTTTTGAAAAAATAGCCGAACAGATGAAATGGCCAAGCTCATGAAGTGGCTTCTTCAGATTAAGAGATGGCAAAAAAGGCTATTCTCGCTGCATATGAGTTCGTCCCTGAAGCTTACCAACAGAAGTTTCGAAACCTACGGAGGCTGGCTGGGCAGACATATGTAAAATTTGAGAAGTTGAAGCAAATTCATTTTGAACAATGTATACGGGCATTAGGGCGGCACAGTGGCGCAGTGGTTAGCACCGCAGCCTCAAAGCTCCAGCGACCCGGGTTCAATTCTGGTTACTGCCTGTGTGGAGTTTGCAAGTACTCCCTGTGTCTGCGTGGGTTTTCTCCGGGTGCTCCGGTTTCCTCCCACATGCCAAAGACTTGCAGGTTGATAGATAAATTGGCCATTAGAAATTGCCCCTAGTATAGGTAGGGGAATATAGGGACAGGTGAGGATGTGGTAGGAATATGGGATTAGTGTAGGATTAGTATAAATGGGTGGTTAATGGTCGGCACAGACTAGGTGGGCCGAGGGCCTGTTTCAGTGCTGTATCTCTAAATAAATAATAAATAAATAAAAATTAAAGATGGAAACCACATATGAGAACCTTCGAGAATTGATTCTCTTAGAAGAAGGGGCGGCACAGTGGCGCAGTGGTTAGCACTGCAGCCTCACAGCTCCAGCGACCCGGGTTCAATTCTGGGTACTGCCTGTGTGGAGTTTGCAAGTTCTCCCTGTGTCTGCGTGGGTTTCCTCCGGGTGCTCCGGTTTCCTCCCACATGCCAAAGACTTGCCGGTTGATAGGTAAATTGGCCAGTAGCAATTGCCCCTAGTATAGGTAGGTGGTAGGGAAATATAGGGATAGGTGGGGATGTGGTAGGAATGTGGAATTAGTGTAGGATTAGTATAAATGGGTGGTTGATGGTCGGCACAGACTCGGTGGGCCGAAGGGCCTGTTTCAGTGCTGTATCTCTAAACTAAACTAAAACTAAGAGTTTAAAAACTCCATTCTTCAGTGGTGAGAACTCATGTAGATAACCTGAAAGTCTTGAAAGCTAGGCAAGCAGTGGAAATTGCTGATGATTTTGAGCTTGTAAATCAGCTAAAACCTTTTGTTCATCACCCCCATAACCCAGAGAAGGATAGAAAGTGGGAGAGTGAAAGGAAGGCAAGTAGCCGGGGACAAGAAGGAACAGCTGGGAATGCATCAGGATCACCTCCTCAGGTCAGAAAAGAAAGTGCTGAGGGTAGAAGTGAGGTTCGCAAGCCAAAGTGTTATCATTGCAACAAAAGGGTCATCTTCATTCAGAGTGCTGGAAATTGCGAGGTAAACCCATAGGAACTGTTGGGGTATGCAAAGTTAGTGCAGAGGAAAAGACTCTGACAGAGGATTGTAAACCAGGCTATAGCTTTAATGACAGCTGTGAATGTGAAACCAGATACTAAAAGTAACAGGAGCATAGAGGTAAACCCAAAGGACTTGTACACAAAGCTAGACTGAGAGCATAACAGATCAGGCTATAGCTTTAATGACAGTTGTGAAACCAGATACTAAAACTAAAAGGAGTGTAGTGGTTAAGAATAAAATATCTGAAAGTTATAATGAATTGTTATCAAAGGGGAGAGTAACTCCATATCCTGTAAGTGAGGCAGGAAAACCTATCATTATACTCAGGGATACAGGAGCAACCCAAACACTCTTGCTGGGGAAAGGTATAACATTTCCACCAGAGAGCGCCTTGAACACTAAAGTTTTAGGAAATTGAATTGGTGGAGAGTATATACCCTACCTTTATATAAGGTATGCCTAGAGTGTGACTTAATATCTGGGATAGTAACTGTAGGAGTTGTCCACAATTTGTCAGTAGAGGGAATTGATCTACTCCTAGGAAGTGATTTGGCTGGATCAAAAGTATCAGTTTCTCCTATAATTACAGAGGAACCAAGTGAAATTAAGGAAACGGAACAATGACAGGAACAAGTTCCGGGAATATTTCCAGCATATGTAGTCATCCGAGCAATGGTTAAACAGGATCCATTGTCGGAGGTAAAAGGGGCACCACAAACAGATAGCCAAGTATCTGAAACCTTATTTGGGAATTTAAATCATCCAAATGAGATGTTTAACAGATTGTCTATCATTGCAGCACAGAAAGCTGATCCAGAGATATACCGAATAGCACCAATGGCTCTGACAGAAGCTGAGGCAAAAGGTGTTCCGGAAGGTTATCATATGGCTAATGGGCTGTTGAGGAGGAAATGGAGACCACCTCATAGACTTGCAGATGAAGACTGGACAGTTGTTGAACAGATAGTGGTACCACCTAAATATTGCCAAGAATTATTAAGGTTAGAACATGACATTCCTTTTGCAGGACATAGCCTAATTCGGAAGACCAAATCACACATAAGCCAACATTATTACTGACCAGGTCTTACAAAGGATGTGAGACAATTTTGTAGGACATGCCTTACATCTCAAATGGTGGGAAAACCACAACCTACCATAAAACCGGCACAACTAATTCCCATACCAGTGATTGAGGAACAGTTTAGCAGGATATTTGTAGACTGTGTAGGACCCTTGCCGAAAATAAAAGAGGTATCAATACATACTTACTATCATGGATATGGCTACTTGATTGCCAGAGGCCATTCGTTTGAGGACAATTACTGCTAGGATAGTTGTAGAAAAGTTAACCTAATTCTTTAAGAGATATGGGTTACCACTTTAAGTTCAATCAGATCAAGGTTCTAATTTCATGTTTAGGATATTTCAAGAAGTCATGGGCAATCTGGGGATTAGACAGTTGAAATCTTCAGCATATCACCCAGAGTCACAGGGAGCTTTAGAGAGATATCACCAAACTCTCAAAATGATGATTAGAACATACTGTCATGAATATCCACATGACTGGGATAAAGGACTAGACTTTCTTTTATTTACTACCAGAGACTCACCAAATGAGTCTACAGGCTTCAGTCCTTTTGAATTGGTTTACAGACATGAAGTAAGAGGTCCTCTAAAACTTATAAAAGACAGATTCTTGGAACAAAAGAATGAATCTTTGATACTAGACTATGTATCTGTGTTCCGGCAAAGGCTAACGAATGCTTGCAGTGTAGCTCAGGAACACTTTAAAGCATCCCAAGCCAATATGAAAAAATGGGCAGACAAGAATGTAAAAGCCTGCGATTTTCAACCAGCAGATGAAGTATTACTGTTGTTACCATTACAGGGAGAACCATTAAAAGCATGATTCAGTGGCCCATATAGAGTGATCAAAAGTGTGGGTAAGGTAGATTACTTGATTGGCACCCCTGATTGCCGAAAGAAGAACCGGTTGTGTCACATCATTATGCTAAAGCAATATTATCGCAGGGAGAAGGATAAGCCAATACAGGTATGTCAGATAATCGGGACAGTTCAGAAGGAAAAGGATAGTGAGGATGAGGCAGAAGCAGGCCTAGGAAATTCTCAGATTGAACCTCAAACTATCAGATTAGCGAATACAGAATGGCTAGGAAAATTAGACCTTATGCTTTTGCACTTAAAGGCAAAACAATGTGATGACCTAACAAGGCGTTTCACAATGTTTAAAAGAGTTTGTAGGGATAAGCCGGGATGTACAACCTGAGCACACATGATGTGGATATAGGGGGAACCAATCCTTTAAAACAACATCCTTCCTGCTTAGGTCCAGACAGACAGGCCAAGTGGAAGCAAAGGTGCAATGCATGCTGAAAGGCAGCTCAGTTGAGCCTTGTCAGGACAGCTGGAATTTGCAGGTGGGCTTGATGCCTGAACCTTGTGGGACGGCTCAAACTTTCATAGACTATAGGAAAGTCACTGCGGTAACGAAAGCAGACTCCTACCCAAATTGTCATTTCGAAAACTGTATGGACAGAGTGGACAACACCATGTGTCTTAAAGAGACAAAGGTGTTGGAGGGATGCTGTCAAATTCCTTTGACATCCCAAGATAAGGGAAAAACAGCTTCTGTTGCACCAGACGGGGTTTTCCAGTATCAAGTGATGTCACAGAGGTTAAAGGGTACTCCAGAAACTTCTCAGAGAATAGTGAACCCAGTCGTGGCCAGTGTTCCGAGCTGTGCAGTTCACCTGGTTGAGTTGGTGGACAATCGGGAAGGAAAACACAAAACAACTGGGAGACTCTGTTTGGAAGGTTGAAATGGGCTAATTGGGACAATGTTTCTAAAATTTAAAGCCAAAAATGTTTTGATGGAACTTGTTGCTGTAGTCTTAACATTTTAGAAAAATTGTATATATTGGGGGAAAAAATTGTTAGTGTTTTTTCAATTTCTGTTTTTTACATTGTAATGAAACGCATTTTGGGAATGGCATTTCATTTCGCATGGGGTGGAGTTGTCACGGTCCTATGTTTTTTTTTTCTCTCTCCTCAGGAAATGTTGCAGTGCGCCTTTAAGGCTGTAAAAGATCAGTACTTCTTTAAGGCAGAAGACTCCGGAGTCAGTGAGCCAAAGTGCATTCTGGTTGCCAGACAACAGCCACACAGAGAGAGAGAACACAGATTCAATGTATCTGTTTTGACTTTTGAAAACTGGATAGCAAAAAACTGGTTTGTTCAGTTGACAGACTGTTCCAGCACATGAAGGAAGGAGAGCTCTCTCAGTCAACTTAAACCCTGTGTAGTTTCTCTCAAACTTCTAAAAAGCTTCAAGACAAATTAATTCCTTAAAGAAATAAGAAAAAAAGGTTTTTATTCTTTCACAACAAATTATTGATCTGCTGTGTTCATCGCTGGAGAAAGGAAGAGTTTAATATTACAACTGCTGAACTGAACTTCTGAATTCCTATCTTTGGAAGGATCTTCGGATTCATCAGACCTTGGAAGACTGCAAGTGAACTTTGACTGTGTTGTATTAGAAGACCATTCGTCGGGAACGTAATCTGCAAAGACTTTATTTTTATTCCTATTTTTCGGACAGCTAATTTAACCGAGTATATGTATGCGAATGCAGGAGATTGATTTTTGAAATAAGAAGTTATAAGGTCTTTTGATATTGGTTTATCTTAGTCGTGTTTAAGATTTTAGTTTTTTTAATAAATAGTTCATTTGTTGATATCTAAAGATACCTGGTTTGGTTGGCTTCATTCGGGGATTACTACATTGTTCAATTTGGCTGTTTCTTTCTGATTTGGAAAGCTTAAGGAAATATGATGCGACCTGTAGGGTAACGGGACTGAATTGACAGTGCGTCATACTCCCTGGAGAGATGGAATCTTCAGAGACATTGCCGCTTGGATGATTGCAGGTAGTGGAGACTCGACCAGTAGACCCTCCCTGCAGGTTATCTTCTTCTGTGCATAGGAGGCTGTTGGCATGCCCCTCTTCCTGAGCCTCCTGGTCCTGAGGCTGGCCCTCTTGTGGGCCCCCAGGCTGCTGAGGTGCCCCTGCCGATACCTAACTTCCCTCCATCTATGCTGCTCCTCCTCCTCAATGCGGATCTCAACGCCAGGGTAAATAAGACCCATGACAGGTTGCCTCTCCTTGAGTGCAAGGCCTTCACAGCAAATGGTGCCACCTCCCCTTTCCTCACTTGTCACCTCCGATGGCACCCTAGTGTGGCTCTCCCCCAGAGCTAGCACCTTGGCCCCCACTCCTGACAGTGTTTCCTAATACCCTCCATCCTCCACCCTTCTTGCTAAGCGACACTGCCTCATCTGATGGCTTCCCTGTGAAGCCAATACTCAGTTCCCGCCTCCTTGTTGCCTCCTTTAACCAGGCGTGGCCCTGAAGCACTGTAGTTCCCGTGTGCCATTACATAAATCAGAGGCAGTGAATAAAATTGCTGTCTATTGGGCTCTTAAATACCTTAATTGCCTTCCCGCCTCGTGGATGTGTGAAGTCCACCCTCATATCGGCCGCCGACAGCAAAATCCAGAAGGGACATCAAGAAGTTGGAGTTCTGGTCCAATGTCTTCTGTCCCTATTTTATGTCCACGCCCCATTCCACCTCCATTCCCCTCTCCAACAGTGCCTTAAAATTTCGGCGATAGCTCCAAAAATGTTGACAACTCAGCAACAGGATAGACCATGTACATGAACAAGTAAGTACACTGAAATTGCAGACACAAGCTTGCACGTAGACACTTGTATCAGTTGGAATAAAGTAGGCACACAAAATCCTAAAAGGGAATACTAGTGTTGAAGGCACAGTATTTATTTTCTAAGGAGCCTGAGACCATGCCTTTTTCCACACAAAATTTAGATTTTTGATTCTTCTGGAGATGATTTGGATGTTGCGACTAAATGTAATATTTCCAAGTTTGCTGATGACACAAAACTAGGTGTGATTGCAAGTTGTGAGGAGGATGCAAAGTGGCTTCAAGGGGATTTAGACAGACTAAGTGAGCAGGCAAGAACATGGCAGATGGAATATAATGCGGAAAAATGTGAAGTTATCCACTTTGGTAGGAAAGACAGAAATGCAGAGTATTTCTTAAACTGTGAGAGGTTGGGAGGTGTTGATGTCCAAAGGGACCTGGATGTCCTTGTTCATAAGTCACTGAAAAAGCTAACATGCAGGTGCAGCAAGCAACAAGGAAGGCAAATTGTATTTTGGCCTTTATTGCAATTGAATTTGAGTACAGGAGTAAAGAAGTCTTGCTGCAATTGTAGAGCGCCTTGGTGAAACCGTACCTGGAGTATTGTGTACAGTCTTTGTCTCCTTACCTGAGGAAGGATATACTTGCCATAGAGGGAGTGCAACAAAGGTTCACCAGACTGATTCCTGAGATGGCAGGATTGTCCTATGAGGAGAGATTGAGGAGACTGGGCCTATATTCTCTAGAGCTTAGAAGAATGAGAGGTGATCTCATTGAAACATACAAAATTTTTACAGGGCTTAACGGGCTGGATACAGGAAGGATGTTTCCTCTGGCTAGGAGGTCTGGAACCAGGGGACACAGTCTCAGAATAAGAGGTAGGCCAGTTAGGACTGAGATGAGAAAGAATTTCTTCACTCAGACGGTGGTGAATCTCTGGAATTCTTTATCCCAGAGGGTGGTGGAGGCTCAGTCATTGAGTATGTTCAAGACAGAGAGCGACAGATTTCTAGATGTTAAAGATATCAAGGGATATAGGCATACTGCAGGGAAATGGTGTTGAGGTAGAAGATCAGCTATGATCTCGTTGAATGGTGGAGCAGATTTGAGGGGCCAAATGGCCTATTCCTGCTCCTATGTCCTATGTAAGTTGGACTCATTTTGCCTGGATTTTTTAAAGCATTTAGGCTGTGAGCATGGGTTCGGGCACGATTGAAGATAGTGTTCCCGAAAGGCGTCTCTGGATCCTGACACCTCCAGGACGTGGTCCAATTTTCAAAGTGAGGGCGGGGGAGGGAGTCGGGAACCCGCTCATGTGCAATTAGCAGCCTGTTAACTCCTTGAGAAGCTTGCTGGCAGGCCAGGGAGTGCAAGGATGCAATTTTCAATTGGCAAATTGATGAACCTGAACAGTGGTACATGTTAGTTAGTGCACCACTGTCGGGTTCAATGCGGGTGAAGTTCAAGTTTTTTTATATAAGGTAAAATATTTCGGGACCTGGACCAGATCATGCCCATTACCTCTCATTTGGCCTTATGGCCACTTTTCTGCGCAGTTAGGCTACTAAGCCTCTGAGGTACTGCCTGCTCTCTTCTGCATCATGGCTGCTGTCTGTCTTTGCCGCTCATGCTCTGCAAGCACCTCCCGCCTCCTGGTAACGCTTGGTGCCACTAATAGGATGCTGAGCTCACATCTGTCCCAGTTAGGGTATTTACATTTAAAGATAGAACCGCGTGAGCGATACAGATGCGGGCATGGGGTCAGGACTCAAAAATTATCTGGGCATTGGGCTCCCGAACCCCAATTGAAAATCAAGCCTACGATGTCTGTGCCCAAACGGCACCTGAAGTATGTCCAATGCCACATTCGCTAGGGCAACTTTCAAGTGTCCCTGGCATCTGCATTAAACAGGCATAAGACCGCAGCATAAACTAATGATAGCACAAACACCTGTTCAAGGGCCCACTTAGAAATCAGTCAACAACTGCTCAAACTCCTTTTAGTTTTTCAAGATCCATAGTGGCCTAACTGCTGGTGGTCACTGAACACAAACTTTTCTTCTCTTATCTTAATGTGGAGCTAGGAGGAGCAAGAATGGCTCCTCTTGGCTCCACAGCAATACTACAGATTGCTGCCAGCCAGCACTCACCCCACTTCTGTTTGCCTTACTCTGCTTCCCATTTATATATGCATATATTAAGGCAGCTGCCAGCTTCTGAGCCAGCCTATTTTGCTCTATACTGTAACTCCTGGTTTCATGGTAGAGGTGAAAAAAAACAATTTCAGCTGATCCTCTGGGTCAACATTTTTGGGCGCCTGTTGCAGTCAAAGCACATGTTTTATGCCAGTTTCATGGGTGCTGAACAATTTATATACCCACCCACCCCCACCCCATATCTGGCACAATGTAAAAATGACAACATTTATCAAGATATCTTTTATCAATATATTTTATAGTAAAAGAAGCAACACATCACAATGCAACAGATTGCCAAGCCTTGTCTTTGCATATATCCACTCAAATTATTATTTCCTACTTCTGCAATAAACTCAACTGATCCCAATTTATTTAAATACTGCTGCCAGATATAGCATTGTGTTATTAAAATGACACAGGATGGAAATAATTACTAAAACAATACTAAATATTTAAGGAAATGTCTTTTGTCTTACCTCCAAAGATCAGGTAGTAGGCAAATGTATATGGTAGAAAAAATTGTACATAAATGAAAAGGAACTTAATGATGATTGGGATAATGCTGCCAATCATAGTTATAAATGGTCCAATAAACCTATGGGAGAAACAATATACACCATTCCTAAGATGACTTAACAGGCTGAATTGCAAGGTATCACAACTAACACTTTTTGCACATTTTTTGCAATTTGTTTTGTTTATGGATGTATAAAGATTTGAAAATAAATTGAATTTTTACCAATTGCTGTTGTAAAACATATTCTGTACAAGATGCAGTAATGAACCAAGCACATGTTAATCTAAAATACTAATATTAACTTTAATTTTGTTCTCAATTGTTCAAAAGGCCACTATCCATTCATTCTTCACCAAAATACAAAAAGACTGACAGAATGGCTTTAAGGACCTACAACTTTAGACTGTCTTGCATCACAATAGTACCTATCATTTGTCTTGAGCTGTTATACCAAGGCAATAGTGTTTTATAAAGGCACCGGAATTTCCTTGCCTCCAGTCCACAAAGGAGAATCCCGACAGAACCAGATTCCACACCATTTTCAGGTTCTTCCCTCCAAATGGAGATTCAACCACCCCCATGCAGAATTTCAGGCACAGTCAATTGATTTGCTAACTCTTTGTGAAACAACAGCATATATCCTTAATCAATCAAATTGAAGGATTGAGAAGGAACTGTAAATTAGAGTGTGGGAATTCAACGGTAAGTCAGGTACAGAAAGACAAATAAAGAGAGAGGAAGTTTGGATTAAGAGAGAGAGAAAAAAAAGAATCAGAAAGGAAAAGTAGAAGAAATACAAAAATTTTAAATTTGGCATTTTTTAAATCTCCAACAATTAAAATATGAAGGAATGAGACTCCACACTTATAATAATTAGTTTTCAGAGCTGGGGAGGTTGACTGGTAATAATGAACACATCCATTCGTTGATGGTGCTTACATTTGAAATGACAAGACTTAACATTCTGTGGCAAGTTTATTTTGTGCCTACTGTGCAAATCTCCCTTAAAAATTCACTCTCTCCACTACCGACACAATGTGGCTTCAGTGGGTATTATTTGGAAGTTGGTTCCCCGCTCAAGAATAAGAAATTTCACTAAGGGGTCCTTCATCAGGCATTACATAAACAGAGTGTTTCCTGACAATGCAGAGCAATCGCTGACGTCATCAGTGTGACCAAATATTTGCCAGCTTGCCAGTATGAATCTGCGCATGGGCGTGGCGATGTCACCATGCAATGACGCCAGACGCAATGATGTCCAAGTGTTGCCTTACCCCTCAACGACTGCAATCACCACCTCCATTCCCCCCAACAGTATCCTGCTTTGACTGTCTTTTCTATTTTCAAATGCTATCAGCCTTACTGTGTATTTGCATAATTCTTAATTTTTATTTCTGCACTGTAGACTTTGGACTGACTTTGAGTGGTGGCCAGCAGCGAAACATAGTGGGTCCAGTGAGGAAAGTACAGTAGTATGTTGTGGAACAGAGCACAAATGAGGGCTATTGGAATGAAGCATAGCAGAAGGCATGAGAGTGGAGCAAAGCATTAGACTTGGAAGAGGAAAACAAAGTGTCCAGAGAGATCACCGAGGAATGACAGAGAGGGAAGGTCAAGCGCAGAATTACCGAGATATGGAGAATAGCTGAGTTGTAGAACAGGACACAGTGGGAGGAGGGAAAAGCACACAGTGGTGGTCTATCAGGTGGACCACAGCGATACTAGAAAGCAGAGACCAGAATTTTAAAATGAAAACCACTTGCCCTTGAATGACGCATGGACTGATGTTTAATAGGTGTACACTGGGTGTGCAGGGAACTGTGATGGCAGCTGATCATATCTTTTCCCCTGAACCTTCTTTCCAATAAAAAAATTACATCTGAAAGAAAAAAGTTTTTGTTGGCCCATTCATAAATTGGGGTGTGTTGTTAAAACACCGGAATGTTTTTTCTATTCATTCATGGGATGTGGGCATCGCTGGCTTGATCAGCATTTATTGCCTATTCCTAATTGGCCTTGAGAAGGTGGCAGTGAGCTGCCTTCTTGAACTCTGTGGAAATACTTTACGATTTACTGCAAAACTTACCATTCACAGAGAATAACATAACTTGTTGTTTGTAAGCCCCACCCTCCTCATCCTATGTTAACTCAACAGAAAGCCATAGCCTACAGCTGCATTCTGGAAGTTCAGACCACCTGAGTTTCATGCACCACGTGGCACTTGTACATTTGGGAGTTGAGCCTTTTCATCAAGACAAGTTGAGATGCACTATGCAAATATTAGGAATTCAGCAGAATTCAAGTCCCAGGCTATAGGCTTATACAGTGAAACTCTCTAGAAGCATTTCAGCACACATTACCCAACTATATAGATAATTTTAATATATGGAAACATGAGTTTTTTAAATATTTTTATTAAAAGTTTATTTTTAGTTGTTTAGAATGGATGTCATGGGGAACCAAGATGATTGATCACCGCACTTAGAGAAAATTTCTTCAGGCGTTTGGTTGCATTTTTCATAGTTGCTGGTTCCTGATTGTAGGTTTTCCTACTGTGTAATACTGGAATTAATGGTTCATGTTTAATGACTGGTTCTTCCAGACTGACACAAATTTTTCTGTCAGGAATGAGAATGAGTAAAATCTACCCTCTAATTTATAACAACAGATTATGGTGGACATTGTATAATGTCTTGAATAATATAAAAAATTAATAGTATGATGCAAGGTAGTGTGCACACTAACATTAAGCAATCTAACCCTAATCTCACTTCTAGCACATGTGGGGAACAATGTGAAAAATTTCACTAATGTATGTATATGCTGTTAGCGTACCTCACCCTAACAAAGGTTGGCGAAAATAAGGATATTATATTATATTGTATTATATCATATTATTTTTATTTTTAAACACAAAACCAGATTTTCTGCTAGAGTTATGCTGGCTGTTTGGTTACCCCCACCATTTCCAGGATTTGTCATCAGTGACAGGGGATGTATAATACTTCTGTCCATATGTGGGTGGGTGGATTGTAATAATATGCAGGTAATGGAAATACATCATCTGATACATTTTCCATCATTTGTGTCATTGTGTTCAAAGTAAACTAGTCACAACAGCAACGAACTGCAATAAAAAGTAACACCCAAGGCAAACGACTATTCAAGGGCCCCACTGTCATACATCACTAAAATAAAATGGTGCAGATTAACCCTTTTGAAATTTGCACATTTATGAACTGCCAAAAATAATTGTTGTTTCATATTTCAATGCGTAAACTATTGAGTAAATGACTTAAAACATACAAGGGGATTTTAAAACCTGACAGAAATAGCTGTTGAGAGTTAACAGACAATGAAAGCAGAAATTTTCCAAGTTCATGCCCCTTTGAGTTTACCTGGACACATGGGATGTTTGTTCCTCACCCACACTCTGCATTGCACAGGAGTCACTTAAAATGTCAGCACTGGGTATTGATTGCACAGGTTTGGGTAAAAATTCAAAAAAAATATATACTTTCTTTTGGGTTATATGAATAGCAGCCAATTTCTGCCCAAACGAGGCTGACGCTCCAGTAGAGGCTGGAGAACTTGACAAAACAAATATATTTCCTCGCGGCTAGGTAAAAGGTCTGAATTGGGGATCCATCTTTGTATCTGGCAGGGCAACCATGTCAAATATATACCTAATTCCACAAAAGCAGAATATCTAGTCTAAACATAGTACATAGGATTAAAAACAACAATTAGAAATGTTTTGTTAGGGACCTGGTTAGGCTTAACCAAACATAGTTCAATTTTTGTATGATACGTTCTTAAATGAAATCAATAAATGTAACCAAATATTACTGTCTTCAACCACATCTTATTTGAATACTAAAATGACTCACTTGAAAGGCTTGAAGTGTTTCAGGTTCCAAAGCCACAAAGGAGGAAGTGTAACTGCTACAAGCTGCAGATGAAGCCAGGATAACGTGTAGATCAAAGATAAAATTACATCTGCCACATGTGTAATTATGACAGCCAAAAGCAAAGCAATTATCAGCCAGTCATAAAGGAACCTAAAAAAAATTGAAACTGAAATATAAAATTTTGTAGTTCAAATAGCTTACAAAAGACGACATGTCTTTTCTATTCTTAACTGTTCATTTATTTATTTTCCCCTAATTTTATCTGAAGTTGCATCCCTGCTGTCTTGAAACATAATGGGCTAGGAAATCAGTTGTCCCAATTTTTGAACGCAATGGTCGCAATCCGTGACCTGCTTGCGTGCATTCAGATCAAGGTGGGCAGCACAGAAATTTGGTGTAACCACCTCATCTGCATGATTGGAGTGTCTGGCTGAGCAGATTCCATGTTGCTTCCTTCTTCTTAATGCTGTCAGCTGCCTTTGCACTCAGCAGTTGTTCAGAAACCATATGGTGGAGCAAACTGACCCTTCTTAAAAGCTCACTCCCTATTAAAGGGAGGCTTCACTCCTGAACCGAAGGCTACTGGCAAATCATTTGAGAGGACTGAAGGTGAAGGAGAATGGCACAGCAGACAAGGTAGAGGGCTCCAAGATTTACATACGAACATACGTACATAAGTACATACGAATTAGGAGCAGGAGTAGGGCACTCGGCCCCTCGAGCCTGCTCCGCCATTCAATAAGTTAACGGCTGAACTGATTTCTCCACATTACCACCTACCCCTGATAACATTCCACCCCCTTGCTTATCAAAAATCTAACTACCTCTGCCTTAAACATATTCAAAGATTCTGCTTCCACCACTTTTTGAGGAAGAGAGTTTCAAAGACTCACAACCGTCTGAGAGAAAAAATTTCTCCTCAACTCTGTCTTAAATGGACGCCCCCTTATTTTTAAACAGTGACCCCTGGTTCTAGATTCTCCCACAAGGGGAAACATCCTTTCCACATCCACCCTGTCAAGACCCCTCAGGATCTTATATGTTTCAATCAAGTTGCCTCTTACTCTTCTAAATTCCAGCAGTTACAAGCCTAACCTGTCCAATCTTTCCTCATAAGATAGCCCGCCCATTCCAGGTATCAGTCCAGTAAACCTTCTTGGAACTGCTTCCAACGCATTTACATCCTTCCTTAAATAAGGAGACCAATACTGTACACAGTACTCTAGATGTGATCTCACCAATGCCATGTATAGCTGAAGCATAACCTCCCTACTTTTGTATTCAATTCCCCTCGTGATAAACATTCTATTAGCTTTCCTAATTACGTGCTGTATCTGCATACTAACCTTTTGCGATTCATGCACTAGAACACCCAGATCCCTCTGCATCTCAGAACTCTGCAATCTCTCACCATTTAGATAATATGCTTCTTTGTTATTTTTCCTGCCAAAATGGACAATTTCACATTTTCCACATTATACTCCATCTTCCAGTTTGATGCCCACTCACGTAACCTATCTATATCCCTTTGTAGCCTCCTTATGTCCTCTTCACAACCAACTTTCCTACCTATCTTTGTGTCATCTGCAAATTTAGCAATCATACCTTTGCTCTCTTCATCTAAGTCATTTATATAAATTGTAAAAAGTTGAGGCTTTAGCACAGACTCCTGTGGCACACCACTCGTTACATCTTGCCAACCAGAAAATGACCCATTTATGCCTACTCTCTGTTTCCTGTTAGCTAACCAATCTTCTATCCATGCCAATATGTTACCCCCTACACCATGAGCTTTTATGTTTTGGGCTAACCTTTGATGTGGCACCTTATTAAATGCCTTCTCGAAATCTAAGTACAGTATATCCACCGGTTCCCCTTCATCCGCAGCACAGGTAACTCCATCAAAGAACTCCAATAAACAGGTTAAACATGATTTCCCTTTAACAAAACCATGTTGACGCCGCCAGATTACCTTCAATTTTTCTAATTACCCTGCTATAAGATTTTTAATAATAACTTCAAACATTTTCCCTAAGACAGAAGTTAAGCTTAATGGCCTGTAATTTCCTGCTTTCTGTCTCCCTCCCTTTTTGAATAAAGGAGTTGCATTCACTATTTTCCAATCCTGTGGAACCTTCCCTGAATCTAGGGAATTTTGGAAAATAAGAACAAACGCATCAACTTTCTCACTAGCCACTTCTTTTAAGACCCTATAATGAAGAGCATCAGGACCCGGGAACTTGTCAGCCCGCAGCTCCAACAATTTATTCAGTACCACTTCCCTCGTGATTGTAATTTTCTTGAGTTCCTCCCTCCCTTCCATTTCCTGACTTACAGCTAATTCAGGGATGTTACTTATATCCTCTTTAGTGAAGACCGATGCAAAACACCTGTTCAATTCATCTGCCATCTCCTTATTATCCATCATCAATTCCCCAGACTCATTTTCTATAGGACCAACGTTCACTTTGTTAACTCTTTTCTTATTTAAATATCTATAGAAACTCTTGCTATCTGTCTTTATATTTCTAGCTAGCTTTCTCTCGTACTCTAATTTTACCTTCCTTATCAAACTTTGAGTCAATCTTTGCTGTTTTTTATATTCTGTTCAATCTTCTGATCTTCCACCCATCTTTGCAGAATTATATGCTTTTTCTTTAAGTCTGATACTATCTTTAACTGTTTAAGTTAACCATGGATGGGGGGTTCCCCCCTTGGAATTTTTCTTTCTCATTGCAATGTATCTATTCTGTGTATTCTGAAATGTCCCCTTAAATGTCTGCCACTGCATATCTATGGACCTATCCCTTAAACTAATTTACCAGTTTACTTTAGCTAGCTCTGCGTTCATGCCCTCATAATTGCCCTTATTTAAGTTTAAAATACTGGTCTTGGACCCACTCTTCTCTTCCTCAAACTGAATGTAAAATTCAATCATATTATGATTGCTGCTCCCTAGGGGTGCCTTAACGATGAAGTCATTAATTAATCCTATCTCGTTGCACTATACCAGGTCTAGTAAAGCCTGCTCTCTGGTTGGCTCCAGAATGTATTGTTCCAAGAAATTATCCCAAGAACATTCTATGTACTCCTCATCTAGGCTACCTCTGCCCAGCTGATTTTTCCAGTCTATATGTAGGTTTAAACCCCCCATGATTATCGCCGACCTTTCTGACAGGTTGCCGTTATTTCTTTCTTTATACCCCGTCCCACAGTGTGGTTAACGTTAGGTGGCCTGTACATCACTCCCACAAGTGAGTTCTTGCCTTCATGATTTCTCATCTCTACCCATACTGCTTCGACATCCTGCTTTCCTGAACTTAGGTCATCCCTCTCTATTGCGCTAATATCATCAAACAGAGCCACCCCTCCACCTTTTCCCAGCTTCCAGTCTTTCCTAAATGCCATGTACCCTTCAATATTCAGATTCCAATCCATGTCATCCTGCAGCCATGTCTCTGTAATGGCTTTCAGATCGTACTTATTTATTTCTATTTGCACTCTAAGTTCATCTGTTTTGTTTCGAATGCTACATGCATTCAGACACAGAGCCTTTAGTTTTGTCCTTTTATTACTTTTGTAACCGCTAAACTCATCTGTTGATTTACTCTTAGATTTGTATGCTCTGTCCCTTCCTGTCATTTTTATCCTGTCATGTTTATCATTTCCCATATTAATACCTTCCTCTCTTGCCTTGTCTCTACTCAGGTGTAGACGAGTGGCTGCTTTGGAGGCTCCAGTGACCCAAGTGGAGTCTAAAAAGGAGGTGATGTTCCCCCAAGTGGGGGGCAGGGAGCCCTTATACACCAGCCTCAGAAAGGAGTGGGGAGCACATTGCCAGAGATGTCAATGCACAGAGTATGGGCCAAGAACATGGCAGCAGTGCCAGAAGAAGTACAATGACCTTACACAGGTGGTCAAAGTGGGTGAATGCATCCTCATATTACATGTCCCACCCACCACATCAACAACCTCTCCCTGGCACACAGGACTCACACCTAAAATCCACACACTTCCAACATTGTCAGAATCATACACACCTTTTGCTGCCTGCACAGGCTTCCAACTATTCAGCTTTGGCATGCAGGTCACCCAAACACAGTGCCACACAATCACTGATAGTCTACCGTCTTTCTTGCAGGAGAGGTTTGCATACAACACTGGGGAGACCCAGAAAACCAGAGGAGGGCCTGCACGACTCCATCCCTGGGCCTCTTCAAAGAGATGGTGTTCTGAATCATGGGGTGCGGAAGCAACAGAGACCATGGCACCAGCACTATCGAGGCCATCCAGTATGACAGTGTGGCAGTCTTATACCCCTTCTCAACTCTATCTTCACCCTCATCCTGAGATGTGACATCAAGTGGAAGCTGCAGATGGTGTGACGTCCTGCTTTCCTTCCCCCCCCCACCCCCCCCACCCTTCCCTCAGCCCAACCCTCCCCACCCCACTTCTGCTTTTATGCTTTTAGATACCGAAGAACTGCCACCTGGACAACCTCAACAAACACACAGGAAGAAGAGGAAGAGGAACCACATGACAGTGAAGAGCAGGCACCATCACTTGATTTTACACTCGCAGCCACCAGCTCACATACTGGCACTCCTCAAACTTCAGAGGATGGTGTAAAGTTGAGATCAACAAATGGTGAGTCACCGGGCACAAGTGGGCTGCAGCCAGGCCAGGGGAAAAGGTGGCTCACATACCAGCTCCCAGGAGGGTGAGATCATAGATGAGTTCTGCTGCAGAGAACTCAGATGAGGACTTTGATGGGGTGGCTTAAAGGAGAATATTGATGACAATGCATACTGAGAAGCTTGGTGCATTGGCAGAGGGTATCACGCAGAACATGAAGCCTATCCTTTCCAGTGTGGAAGTGGTGGTCAAATCCATGGCAGCACTGGTGGGCAGACCCATGACGGAGTGTCTGGTGACCACTGTCTCAGCTTCCACTGCAGCACAGGTGGAACTATTCTGACATTTCAATGCAGCAGTAGAAGCTCAGATGGAGGTCATGAGATTCAGGGTTGCTGCCAATGTAGGCTCAGACTGCTGGCAGGCCAGCTCAGACTGCAGCCATCATGGGTGTGGATCTAGTGATCAAAGAGGCTTGCAGGTTTTCACAGCAGTCCAGCAATCAGTGCTGCAACAGATTACTAGGATTGCTAAAATTACACCCCATAGGGGTGGCAGTGGCACCTTGGAGGACAAACTTGCTGTCCTCTCTCAGGATGACAGCGTTTGTGATCCCACCACTCCACCAGTGCTCTTGCTGTTGCATCTCAGTCAGCCAGCCTAGTCTACTGGCACCCATGCCAAACTAATGCAGTCTGAAGCTGGGTCCTCAAGGCCCAGAGCTGCTCGAGGGCATTCGGCAAGGCCATCTGCTGTCTCCCCCAGTAAAATTCAGCAGTCTTCCAGCAATCATGCTGCAGCCATTGGTGTACCACTGTGTAGGAGCACTAGGACAGGAAGGACACCCACAAGAAAGGCACTAAGGGACTGCAGAAGGTGAATAGCTCATGGTATTTGCATAATTGGATGCATTGTTAGATAAAGGTGTTTTGTGAAGGTTTTAGTTGGTGGCTTTCATTTCTGTATTGGCCAAGGGGAGGTTGAAATGGATGTGACAGTGAGAAGTGGTGGGTCCATGTTGGAATGGGGAAGTTGTTTAAGTGGAAGCGGAGCCTCACAATTCGTTCACTCACTTTGCATCTATTTACAAGGATGTCTCCTCCCTGCCTTGTCCTGTTCCTCCTCTTACTCTTTCTCCTCTCTCACTCACTCCTCCTCTCTGCCTCATCCATTCAATTTCCTGGTCATGTTGCAGACCAAGAGACACTACAACTGCCCCCATTCCTGGGTCAGATACTTCTCTCTCCTGCTTGACTGTATTCAGAAATTGGCAAAAAAACACCTCTAAGAACCCAGCACAGTGTTTCCACAAACTCTGCCTAAGCAAATGTTACTCAGAAACACCTTCCTGCAATTTGTTGAATAGCCCTTTCAAGTCCTAGTTCAATCCTATCTTGCAGCAGAATACCTGATCTTTGATGAGTGATGTATGAATTCGTTGCCTGTACCTGTGTGGTCCAAATGTGGAATCTTGACGTCATATCAGCCGGTTGACAATTCAAAACCTTCCAACGCAGGCAGGGGATGTACCTGGGTGCATCCTTCTCCTGCTACAATACCATGCAGTTCACGCAGGAAGCTGCCAGTGGTGCAGGGCACACCACAAAAGTGACATTAGGCCTCCATATTGCGGGTAGAGGCAGCGCTATGCAGGGGAATTTCATGCCCACTAACTCTTACTTGGGTATGGTTACACAGGCATACACTTCATCCAAAAGGCGATTCTTCAGGTATCAGCCAAAGCTGTGAGGATGAGCAGACTATCTCACTGCGGAGAGTATCAGCCAAGTCTAATTCTGTTCTCAAACAAAAACAAGAAATGCTGGATTCACTCAGCAGGTCTGACAGCATCTGTGGAAAGAGAAGCAGAGTTAACGTTTCGGGTCAGTGACCCTTCTTCGAAGAAGGGTCACTGACCCGAAACGTTAACTCTGCTTCTCTTTTCACAGATGCTGCCAGACCTGCTGAGTGAATCCAGCATTTCTTGTTTTTGTTTCAGATTTCCAGCATCCGCAGTATTTTGCTTTTATTTTAGTGTCTAATTCTGTTCTCATTTGACATCCATGCAGAGATGATTTTCAGCAGGAGTCACTGAGTAGTAATCAGGAGCAAAAATACCAGCTGATTTCCCCCTTCCTAGTTCATGGGTACTAATGCCAACTGTAGCATCCCACTGCAGCCTGGACTGAGATCAACTAATGTGGCACAGACTAGGGATCTAATCCAGGATCTTTTGTCTGTATGGCTTTTTGCAGCATCTGGGAGTAGTTGTAACAACTAGACATTGGAAAATCTCCCTGAAATTGATATATTTGGAAAATCATGAGCATTATAAATTGGATACACCAATCTCTGTGCCAGGAGTGAAGTCTTTTAACATCAATTCAACACTTTTTATTTGTTTTATAAATTGCTAAGATTTGAACAGAATCACAGAATTGTTACAGCAAAGAACAAAACACACTTAAAGCCATTACACTCACCCAAAATCTATGTGTTGGAATTTTGCTGCTGCGAGATTATCCAGTTCTTTCTGTATAAAAGCTGCCTCCTAATATAGGAAAAGAAATAATTATTTATGTGCAACTCAATTTTGCTAATTTTAAAGTATTCACAAAAAAAGATTTTGGTCAACTAAGTGTTTGATATGCACAGAAACTCATGACTATACTTAAGAATTTTCAAATCAAACTATAGAGAAATCCCTTGCCTGGTACAGAGTGCACACTCTTCCCCAGTAGATGTACACTTCACATATCTAGGCCTGAAGGGTTTGGGCCATGGGGTGCTGCTGGAATTTAACTAGCCAAAATGGTTCAAATTAGCAGTGCTATACACAAGTAAGCTTCTTGCTGTTTGTCCAACGATGATTTCCATACAAGAACATCAGCCTAAAGACTCATCTGAAGCACATGAGCAGCCCCACATAACACAATAGTTCTTCCAGGTGCATCATACTAGGTGGGGAATCATCACATGTATCCTGAAGTATTATGACATTAAGTATTAGATTATCACAGGGTTGCAATTTCAGATCACCCACGCAGTACTCCCCCAATGGCTGCAGCATTGCTAGTGGAAGGTTGCTGACTTTCAGTGGGGAGACTGTAAATGGCCTTGAAGGATGCCCTCAAGCAGCTCTGGCCCTAGAAGGGCCGGCTTCCGACTGCATCATCTTGGTATGGGCGGCAGCAGTCTGGGCTGGCTGGCTGACAGTTAACCAGGTGGGCACTGGCAGAGAGGCAGTGATGGGAATATAAATGCTGTCATCTTGAGAGAGGACAGCAGATTTGTGTTAATTGGAGTCACTGTCACTCCCCCGGAGCAGCACCTCAGCAATCCTGGTAATCTGCTGGAGCACAGACTGCTGGACTGCTGTGAGACCCTGAAACCCCCTTGAGCACTGGTATCCATAGCCCATGATGGCAGCAATCTAAGACTGTATGGCAACAAGTTAAGATTTCATGACTTCAGTCAGAGTTTCTACTGCAGCACTCAAATATTGGGTGGCTTCTGCTTGTGCTGCAATGGAAGCTGAGACCTCGATCATCGGACACTGTGTCATTGTCAGGGCCACAGTGTTTTCATGGAGTGAGTCACCACTTCCACACTGGAAAGGATGGGTTCCAAGCTCTGCACAAAGCCCTGTGCCAAGTTGGAGCCAGACTCCTCCACACTCTTCGATAGTGACAGCAGGTTTTCTGATCATTCTACCAATGCACCAAGCATTTCTGTGTACATGCGTGTCAGCTGTTTTCTGTACACCACCACATTGAAGTCCTCATCTGAGTCCCCTGCAACAGAACTCATGCATGATTTTGCCCTCCGGGGAGCTGGCACCCATACTACCCTTTCCCCTGCACTGGTTGCAGAGCCTTCATGTCCAGTAACTTACTATGTGCCGATCCCATCTCTATGCCACCTTCTAAAGTACGTGCACTGCCAGTATCTTTCTTTTCATTCATTCAAAGAATGTGGGCATCACTGGCTAGGCCTGCATTTATTGTCCATCCCTAAATGCCCTTGAGAAGGTGGTGGTGAGATGAATTCTTGAAACGCTGCAGTTCTTGGGATGTAGGTACACCAACAGTGCTGTTAGGAAGGGAGTTCCAGTATTTTGACCCAGAAACAGTGAAGGAAAGGTGATATAGTTCCAAGGCAAGATGGTGTGTGGCTGGGAGGGGAACTTGCAGGTGGTGGTGTTCCCATGCATCTGCTGCCCTTGTCCTTCCAGGTGGTAGAGATCACGGGTTTGGAAGGTGCTGTCGAAGGAATGTTGGTGAGTTGCTGCAGTGCATCTTGTAGATGGTGCACATTGCTGCCACTGTGCATTAGTGGTGAAGGGAGTAAATGTTGAAGGTGGTGGATGGTGTGCCAATGAAGCGGGTTGCTTTGTCCTGGATGGTGTTGAGCTTCTTGAGTGTTGTTGGACCTGCATTCATCAGGCAAGTGGCTGTTGGTTGCAAGCATGAGACAAAGGGGAGTTCCTTCTTCATCAATGTAGCTCTTGGACTTCAGGCTCCCATACCAGTTCTTGACCAGTTGGCAGTTCTTGGGTATCTGAAAGGAGAAAGGCACACAGTAGTGTTGGGGTGAGGGAAGGGGGAAAGCAAGAAGTTCATGCTTAATGCCATCTGCAGCTTGCATATCAGAACAGATTGTGGGATGAGGGGGAAGTGGTATATCAGGAAGTGGATTAGGTAGGAACATACCATCACCCTCTATGGTTTCAGCCCCAAGGGTGGCTACTGTCTCAGTTGTGACCACATTAATGATCAGCAGCATTGTTTCCTCCATGGGAGTGAGGGCAGGCCCCCATGCCTGTCTCCCTTCATTTAGGTGTTGTTGCCTCCAATTATAGGCCACAATGTCATTCAAGAGAGAAGGAAATGTGTCAATGAGTGTGATGCAATGTGTTTAGATAATATGCCTGTCACAGTTGAATAGCTGGCAGTGCGTGCAAGTTATGAAATGTGAATGTGAGGCTTGCAGCACTGCTAAGTGTATAAGGGTGAGGTGAGGCTATATTAGGATGTACTTAATAGACACTGTTAGTTGGTGAGCAAAGAGAGTGTGGCAAATGGAGAAGTGTTTCAGGCTATTGACTCATTTGTAAAGATAAGGCATATGAAGTTGCACTCACTGTACTAACCACTTGTGCAAGGGGTCATTGAGCTTTTTCTAATACTGCATCCAGGTCCTCAGAGTTAGACTGCTGGCACTGACTGTGATGGCTATATGCTCCTTTTGGCATTGTAATGTCTATCTGGAGGGCTTCCTGGCTCCCGAAAGAAAGGGGATGTGTTCCCTCCTGCACAAAGGCTTCCAGTGCTGCACTGGAGAACCTTGGAGCATGTTCTCTGGCCTTCTGTGACAGCTCCACTTCTTTTTCAGCTCATAAACTTTTCCACATCAACTTCCAGTGCCTGTTGCAGTCAGAAAGCACCTTGTCTTCAAGAGGTGCAGGCAGGCATTAAGTATTGCTGGAAGGTGGGATTAGAATGGGCGGCTAGTTTTTCAGCTTGCGCAGACACAATGGGCTGAATGGCCTCTTTCTGTGCCGTAACTTTTCTATGGTTCTAAGGTTCTATAGTGCAGGTTAGCTTTGAGTGGTGCTAGCCTCGCACAAACTTGAGCCCCCTGTGGTGGTGTGAAGCCACTCAGCAGTGCACTTAGCAGCACGCCACTATCATTTAAATTAGCAGGCAGCAACAAGTTAGCATGCTGCCTGAATTTCTACAAACGGGCACGGTTAAATCACACATCGCATTCCCTGCACCCGGCTACCAGCCTTATCCAATCCTTCCTCCTCGGTATCGAGAACTTCATAGCATTTTCAGTCATTCACTCTTTTTTCTCTCAGACACCAAACCAGAGATTTCCACAACAGTTGATTTAGAGAGGACGCTGCACTGGGCTAAAAACAAAGCACGAGTGAGCAGAAGCACCTGAGAGTAGAAGATGAGAAGGTAAACATTGCTGATTGGAGTGTCAAGAAACACACTCCATAGCTGAAGATTCTGGAGACCCAGATGCCGGCACAGACAGAAATGTTGACCATGCAACCACTCAAGAGATGCAACCTGTAGCAGGTCCATCTCAGGACTTAGCTGCTGTGGAGAAAAGGGCAGTCTCAGCCCCAAGCGGCTCATAATGACACTCAGAAACTAGTACCTTACATACTCATGCTAGTCAGAGAGAACCTAGAACAAGCATGAGATAAGTGATAAGAATTCACACCACACATTGGCAATGAGCAGAAGCATGGAGGTAAGAAGCACTCAGAGGTTATGCATACAAATCAGGTGCCTGCCTGAAACAGTCATTAGGGTGGGGGACTTCAACGTCCATCACCAAGAGTGGCTCAGTAGAACCACTACTGACCGAGCTGGCCGAGTACTAAAGGACATAGCTGCTAGACTGGTTCTGCGGCAGGTGTTGAGGGAACCAACAAGAAGGAAAAACCTACCTGACCTTGTCCTCACCAATCTGCCTGCTGCAGATGCATTTGTCCATGACAATATTGGCAGAAGTGACCACTGCACAGTCCTTGTGGAGACAAAGTCCCGTCTTCACACTGAGGATATCCTCCATCGTGTTGTGTGGCACAAATATCGTGCTAAATGGGATGGATTTTGAACAGCTCTAGCAATTCAAAACTGGGCATCCTTGCGGCACTGTGGGTCATCAGCAGCAGCAGAATTGTACTCAACTACAATCTGTAACCTCATGGCCCAGCATATCTCCCACTCTGCCATTGCCATCAAGCTGAGAGATCAATAAAAGCAAAATACTGCAGATGCTGGAAATCTGAAATAAAAACAAAAAGTGCAGGAAATACTCAGCAGGTCTGGCAGCATCTGTGGAGGGAGAAGCAGAGCTAATGGCAAAGGTTAGAAATATAATAGGTTTTAAGTAAATAAAGCGGGGCTGGGGGAAAAGAGAACAAAAGGGGAGGTGTTGATAGGACAGAGGGCCGGAGAGGTTAACTGACAAAGAGGTCATGAGGGAAAGGCAAAGGCATGGAATGTGCTAACAGTGTGGTCCTCCTGCGATTACATGGGAAGGTGCCGAGGGAAGGGGACGGGATGTCGGGGGTAATGGAGGAGTGGAACAGGGTGTCGAGGAGGGAACAATCCCTTTGGAATGCTGACAGGTGAGAGGAGGGAAAGATGTGTTTGGTGGTGGCATCATGCTGGAGGTGGCGGAAATGACGGGAGATGATTATTTGGATATGGAGGCTGGTGGGATGGAAAGTGAGGACAAGGGTAATCCCTGTCACGGTTCTGGGTGGGAAGGGAAGAGGTCACAGGGTCACAGAGTCATAGAGTTATACAGCACAGAAACAGGTCCTTCGGCCCATCGTGTGTGTGCCAGCCCTCAAGCACCTAACTATTCTAATCCCATTTTCCAGCACTTGGCCCACAGCCTTGTATGTTATGGCGTTTCAAGTGCTCATCTAAATACTTCTTAAATGTTGTGAGGGTTCCTGCCTCTACCACCTCTTCAGGCAGTGCATTCCAGATTCCAACCACCCTGAGTGAAAAACATTTTCCTCAAATCCCCTCTAAACCTCCTGCCCCTTACCTTAAATCTATGCCCCCTGGTTATTGACCCCACCACTAAGGGAAAAAGTTTGTTCCTATCTAATCTATCAATGCCCCTCATAATTTTGTATCCCTCAATCATGTCCCCCCTCAGCCTTCTCTGCACTAAGGAAAACAACCCTAGCCTTTTCAGTCTCTCTTTATAGCTGAAATGCTCCAGCCCAGGCAACATCCTGGTGAATCTCCTCTGCACCCTCTCCAGTGCAATCACATCCTTCCTATAGTGTGGTGCCCAGAACTGTACACAGTACTCCAGCTACGGCCTAACTAACGCCCTGCTCTTACATTCTATGCCTCAGCTAATAAAGGCAAGTATCCTTTCTGCCTTCCTAACCACTTATCTACCTGTACTGCTGCCTTCAGTGATCTATGGACATGTACACCAAGGTCCCTCTCACCCTCTGTACTTCCTTGGGTCCTACCATCCATTGCATATTCCCTTGCCTTGTTAGTCCTCCCAAAATGCATCACTTCACACTTGTCAAGATTAAATTCCATTTGCCACTGCTCCACCCATCTTACCAGCCCATTTATATCATCCTGTAATCTAAGGCTTTCCTCCTCACTATTTGCGACACCGCCAAGTTTCATGTCATCTGCGAACTTACTGATCATACCTCCTATATTCACGTATAAATCATTAATGTACACTACAAACAGCAAGGGTCACAGCACTGATCCCTGCGATACACCAATGGTCACAGGCTTCCACTCGCAAAAACAACCCTCGACCCTCGCCCTCTGCCTCTAGCCAATTTTGGATCCAATTTGCCTTGGATCCCATGGGCTTTTACCTTCTTAACCAATCTCCCATGCGGGACCTTATCAAAAGCCTTATTGAAGTCCATGTAGACTACATCAACTGCTTTACCCTCATCTACACATCTAGTCACCATCTCGAAAAATTCAATCAAGTTAGTTAGACACGATCTCCCCCTGACAAAGGATGCTGACAATCCCTGATTAATCCCTGCCTCTCCAAGTGGAGATTAATCCTGTCCCTCAGAATTTGTTTCCAATAGTTTCCCTGCCACTGATGTTAGACTCATTGGCCTATAATTACCTGGTTTATCCTTGCTACCCTTCTTGAATAATGGCACCACATTCGCTATCTCCAATCCTCTGGTACCTCTCCTTTGGCCAGAGAGGATTTGAAAATTTATGTCAGAGCCCCTGCTATCTCCTCCCTTGCCTCACATAACAGCCTGGGATACATCTCATCTGGACCTGGGGATTTATCCATTTTTAAGCCCACTAAAGCATCTAATACTTCCTCCCTTTCAGTGCTAATATGTTCAAATATATCACAGTCTCCCTCCCTGATCTCTACACCTTCATCGTCCTTCTCCATAGTGAACACAGATGAAAAGTAATCATTTAAAACCTCACCAATGTCTTCCGGCTCCACCCACAGATTGCCACATTGGTCCCTAATGGCCCTACTCTTTCTCTGGTTATCCTCTTGCCCTTAATATACTTATAAAATGCCTTAGGATTTTCTTTTATCTTGCCCGCCAGTATTTTTTCATGTCCCCTCTTCGATCTCCTAATTACTTTCGGATGGGTGGAGCAGTGGCAAATGGAAGCTGCAGAAGGAAGATCTCCGGAAGAAATGAGGTCAGTGACAGTCCTGTGGACTATGAGGTTGGAAGCCAGGAGATCAACCCTGGTTCAATGAAGAGTGCAGGGGGGCATGCCAGGAGCAGCACCAGGCATTCCTCAAAATGAGGTGTCAACCTGGTGAAGCTACAAACCAGGCCTACTTATGTGCTAAACAGCATAAGCAGCATGCAAAAGACAGAGCTAAGCGATTCCACAACCAACGGTTTAGATCTAAGCTCTGCAGTCCTGCCACATCCAGTCATGAATGATGGTGGACAATTAAATAACAAACTGGAGGAGGTAGCCCTACAAATATCCCCATCCTCAGTGATGGGGGAGCCAGGCACATTAGAGCAAAAGATAAGGATGAAGCATTTGCAACAATCTTCAGCCAGAAGTGCCGAGTGGATGATCCATCTTGGCCTCCTCCTGAAGTCTCCAGCATCATAGACGCCAGTCTTCGACCAATTCGATTCACTCCGTGCGATATCAAGAAATGACTGAAGGCACTGGATACTGCAAAGGCTATGGGCCCTGATAACATTCTGGCAATAGTACTGAAGACCTGTGTTCCAGAACTAGCCACACCCCTCGCCAAGCTCTTCCAGTACAGCTACAACACTGGCATCTACCCAGCAATGTCGAAAATTGCCCAGGTATGTCCTGTACACAAAAAGCAGGACAAATCCAAACCTGGCCAATTACCACCCCATCAGTCTACTCTCAATCATCAGTAAAGTAATAAAAGGTGTCATCAACAGTGCTCTCAAGCAGCACTTGCTTTGCAATAACCTGCTCAGCGAATCTTCCAAACGCAGGACCTCTACCACGTAGAAGGACAAGGGCAGCTGATGCATGGGAACACCAACACCTGCAAGTTCCCCTCCAAGCCACACACCATCCTGTTTTGAAACTACATCACTGTTCCTTCACAGTCGCTGGGTCAAAATTCTGGAACTCCCTTTCTAACAACACTGTGGGTGTACCTACCCCACACGGACTGCAGAAGTTCAAGAAGGCAGCTTACCACCACCTTCTCAAGGGCAATTAGGGATGGGCAATAAATGCTGGCCTAGCCAGTGACGCCTACATCCTATGAATGAATTAAAAAAGGTTTCTTGTATATGCAAAATGGGGTACTATTACCGGTTGGAGGGCACCAGTTGAAATTTGTGCAATATTTTGAGCAGTCTAACCAGTGGTTCTTAAAGGAACCACCAGAGGCCGCTCAAGAAATTATAACTTTTTAAAGGTTTACACCCTCCTCATAGCTCAACAAAAATATTGTGGGCTGCTGGCAGCCTGGGCTTGACTACCACCCACCCTTTCCCCTCCACCACTTTGCCTCCCAACCTCTCCACCACCACCTGCCCAGATCCTACCTATAAGCTGGCTTGGCATTGGAGACGCCCAGAACCCATTAGGCCTCAACTGTCCAACTGCATTGGGATGCTTGTTTGGCACCCAGAATTCACCAACTTCATTCAATTGAGGATCGAGGCCAAATTTGTTTCCGGTCTCTCAACGACATCATCAGATCACTGTTCCCTTTTTGTGCTGGAAACCAGCATTGCACTTTTTCGGACAATGTATTAAAATACCAACACTCCAAATAACACAATAGTTCTTCCAGATGAGTCATACTAGGTGGGGAATCATCAAATGTACCCTGAAGCATTATGGCATTAAGTATTAGATTATCACAGGGTTGTAATTTCAGATCACCCACGCAGTACTACTTTAGTGGCTGCAGCATTGCTGGTGGAAAGCTGATGATTTTCAATGGGGGAGACTGTAGATGCCTTGAAGGATGCCCTGAAGCAGCTCTGGCCCGAGGACGGCCGGCTTCCGACTGCAGCATCTTGATTCGGATGGCAGCAGTCTGGGCTGGCTAGCTGACAGTTAACCAAGAGGGCACTGGCAGAGAGACAGTGATGGGAAGACAAATGTTGTCATCTTGAGAGAGGACAGCAGTTCATGTTCAATGGAGCCACTGTCACTCCCTTGGGGTAGCGCCTCAGCAATCCTGCTATTCTGCTGGAGCACAGACTGCTGGGCTGCTGTGAGACCCTGAGCACTATGTCATGGTCCTGTATTTTTTTTCTGGGAATATGCGGGTTGCCTTTAAGGCTTGCAAAGGATCAGTATTGCTTTAAGAACCAGCAAGCCTCAGGAGTTATAGGAAGGTGCATTTTTGTTGCCTTAGAAACAGCCATTTGGAAACTGCAATTCAAAGGGTGCAATCTCATTACCATAAATACAGCCACTGTGAGTATTAAGCGATACATTTGTTACAATTCAATTCTGAACTGGCTTTTTAGTTGAAGACAGTTTGTTCTAACAGAACACAGACACATAGGACAGACAGACAGCTGTGGTGTTTAGCACCTGGAAAAAGAGCTCTCAGCTATTTAAACTGAAGGAATAGGATTTTAGTCTGTTTAATAATTATCTCAAAATTCTAAAAAAAAGTCAAGCGAAAAACAGAGATCTCTGGTAATTTGAACTGAAGGAAGGTTCAGATAAGGTAAGCTTTTTATTTAGGAAGTTCTGATAAGGTAAGCTTTTTATTTAGGAAGTTCTGTCCGTTGGATTGCTAACCTAACAAGTTTTGACTTTTTGTTTTTTTTGGTTTTTCAGTAGATTTGTTGGGAATTTGGAATAGTGGGAATGGAGGTTAAGGCAGTTGCATGTTCCTCCTGCAGAATGTGGGAGGTAAGGGTCGCCAAGAGTGTCCCTGCTGACTGCATCTGTGGGAAGTGCACCCAACTCCAGCTCCTCGAGAACCGCGTTAGGGAACTGGAGCTGGAGCTGGATGAACTTCGGATCATTCGGGAGGCGGAGGAGGTTATTGAGAGGAGTTATGGGGAGGTAGTCACACCTCAGGTAAAAGAAGTAGGTAGATGGGTTACCGTCAGGGGAAGGAGAGGGAACCAGCAGGCAGTGCAGGGATCCCCTGTGGCCGTTTCCCTCAACAACAGGTATACCGTTTTGGATACTGTTGCGGGGGACGACTTACCAGGGGTAAGCAATGGGGTACGGATATCTGGCACAGAGTCTGTCCCTGTTGCTCAGAAGGGAAGGGGGAAGAGGAGCAGAACATTAGTCATTGGGGACTCCATAGTTAGGGGAACAGATAGGAGGATCTGTGGGAACGAGAGAGACTCACGGTTGGTATGTTGCCTCCCAGGTGCCAGGGTTCGTGATGTCTCGGATCGTGTTTTTGGGATCCTTAATGGGGAGGGGGAGCAGCCCCAAGTCGTGGTCCACATAGGCACCAACGACATAGGTAGGAAGAGAGATGGGGATTTAAGACAGAAATTTAGGGAGCTGGGGTGGAAGCTTAGAGCGAGAACAAACAGAGTTGTTATCTCTGGGTTGTTGCCCGTGCCACGTGATAGCAAAGCGAGGAATAGGGAGAGAGAGGAGTTGAACACGTGGCTGCAGGGATGGTGCAGGAGGGAGGGTTTTGGTTTCCTGGATAATTGGGGCTCTTTCTGGGGTAGGTGGGACCTCTACAAACAGGATGGTCTTCACCTGAACCAGAGGGGTACCAATATCCTGGGGGGGAGGTTTGCTAGTGCTCTTCTGGGGGGTTTAAACTAATTCAGCAGGGGAATGGGAACCTAAATTGTAGTGCCAGTGTACAGGATGTTGAGAGTAGTGAGGTCAGGGATATGGTTACAAGGACGCAAGAGGGCACTGGCAAGCAAGAACCTGGTTTAAAGTGTGTCTATTTCAACGCCAGGAGCATCCGGAATAAGGTGGGTGAGCTTGCAGCATGGGTTGGTACCTGGGATCTCGATGTAGTGGCCATTTCGGAGACATGGGTAGAGCAGGGGCAGGAATGGATGTTGCAGATTCCGGGATTTAGATGTTTCAGTAAGAACAGAGAAGATGGTAAAAGAGGGGTGGGTGTGGCATTGTTAATCAAGGAGAGTATTACAGCGACAGAAAGGACGTTTGAGGACTCGGCTACTGAGGTAGTATGGGCTGAGGTTAGAAACAGGAGAGGTGAGGTTACCCTGTTGGGAGTCTTTTATAGACCTCCGAATAGTTCCAGAGATGTAGAGGAAAGGATAGCGAAGATGATTCTCGACAGGGGTGAGAGTAACAGGGTAGTTGTTATGGGGGACTTTAACTTTCCAAATATCGACTGGAAATACTATACTTCGAGTACTTTAGATGTGTCAGTTTTTGTCCAGTGTGTGCAGGAGGGTTTTCTGACACTGTATGTAGACAGGCCAACCAGGGGCGATGCCACATTGGATTTGGTACTGGGAAATGAACCCGGCCAGGTGTTAGATTTAGATGTAGGTGAGCACTTTGGTGATAGTGATCACAATTCGGTTAGGTTTACCTTAGCGATGGGCAGGGACAGGTATATACCGCAGGGCAAGAATTATAACTGGGGGAAAGGAAATTATGATGCGATTAGGCAAGATTTAGGATGCGTAGGATGGGAACAATCGAAATGTGGAGCTTATTCAAGGAGCAGCTACTGCGTGTCCTTGATAAGTATGTCCCTGTGAGGCAGGGAGGAAGTTGTCGTGCGAGGGAGCCATGGTTTACGAAAGAAGTTGAAGCGCTTGTCAAGAGGAAGAAGAAGGCTTATGTTAGGATGAGACGTGAAGGCTCAGTTAGGGCGCTTCAGAGCTACAAGCTAGCCAGGAAGGATCTAAAGGGAGAGCTAAGAAGAGCAAGGAGAGGACACGAGAAGTCATTGGTGGATCGGATCAGGGAAAACCCTAAGGCTTTCTATAGGTATATCAGGAATAAAAGAATGACTAGAGTTAGATTAGGGCCAATCAAGGATAGTAGTGGGAAGTTGTGTGTGGAATCAGAGGAGATAGGGGAAGTGTTAAATGAATATTTTGCGTCAGTATTTACAGTAGAGAAAGAAAATGTTGTTGAGAATACTGAGATTCAGGCTACGAGGCTAGATGGGATTGAGGTTCGCAAGGAGGAGGTGTTAGCAATTTTGGAAAGTGTGAAAATAGATAAGTCCCCTGGGCCAGATGGGATTTATCCTAGGATTCTCTGGGAAGCTAGGGAGGAGATTGCAGAGCCTTTGTCCTTGATCTTTATGTCGTCATTGTCGACAGGAATAGTGCCGGAAGACTGGAGGATTGCAAATGTTGTCCCCTTGTTCAAGAAGGGGAGTAGAGACAGCCCTGGTAATTATAGACCTGTGAGCCTTACTTCGGTTGTGGGTAAAATGTTGGAAAAGGTTATAAGAGACAGGATTTATAATCATCTTGAAAAGAATAAGTACATTAGAGATAGTCAGCACGGTTTTGTGACGGGTAGGTCGTGCCTCACAAACCTTATTGAGTTTTTCGAGAAGGTGACCAAACAGGTGGATGAGGGTAAAGCAGTGGATGTGGTGTATATGGATTTCAGTAAGGCGTTTGATAAGGTTCCCCATGGTAGGCTATTGCAGAAAATACGCAAGTATGGGGTTGAAGGTGATTTAGAGCTTTGGATCAGAAATTGGCTAGCTGAAAGAAGACAGAGGGTGGTGGTTGATGGCAAATGTTCATCCTGGAGTTTAGTTACTAGTGGTGTACCGCAAGGATCTGTTTTGGGGCCACTGCTGTTTGTCATTTTTATAAATGACCTGGAAGAGGGTGTAGAAGGGTGGGTTAGTAAATTTGCAGATGACACTAAGGTCGGTGGAGTTGTGGATAGTGCCGAAGGATGTTGTCGAGTACAGAGAGACATAGATAGGCTGCAGAGCTGGGCTGAGAGATGGCAAATGGAGTTTAATGCGGAAAAGTGTGAGGTGATTCACTTTGGAAGGAGTAACAGGAATGCAGAGTACTGGGCTAATGGGAGGATTCTTGGTACTGTAGATGAACAGAGAGATCTTGGTGTCCAGGTGCATAAATCCCTGAAGGTTGCTAACCAGGTTAATAGGGCTGTTAAGAAGGCATATGGTGTGTTAGCTTTTATTAGTAGGGGGGTCGAGTTTCGGAGCCACGAGGTCATGCTGCAGCTGTACAAAACTCTGGTGAGACCGCACCTGGAGTACTGCGTGCAGTTCTGGTCACCGCATTATAGGAAGGATGTGGAAGCTATGGAAAGGGTGCAGAGGAGATTTACTAGGATGTTGCCTGGTATGGAGGGAAGGTCTTACGAGGAAAGGCTGAGGGACTTGAGGTTGTTTTCGTTGGAGAGAAGGAGGAGGAGAGGTGACTTAATAGAGACATATAAGATAATCAGAGGGTTAGATAGGGTGGATAGTGAGCGTCTTTTTCCTCGGATGGTGATGGCAAACACGAGGGGACATAGCTTCAAGTTGAGGGGTGATAGATATCGGACAGATGTGAGAGGTAGTTTCTTTACTCAGAGAGTAGTAAGGGCGTGGAACGCCCTGCCTGCAGCAGTAGTAGATTCGCCAACTTTAAGGGCATTTAAGTGGACATTGGATAGACACATGGATGAAAATGGAATAGTGTAGGTCAGATGGTTTCACAGGTCGGCGCAACATCGAGGGCCGAAGGGCCTGTACTGCGCTGTAATGTTCTAAAAAAAAAAGGAAAGTTAGACTGTGACAATCTTTTATCATTCAAAATCTTTAAAGTCAGATTAATTCTTTTGAAAGTGTTTGCAAGTCCTTAATTGTTGAAATTCACTGGAGAAGGAAAGCATCACTTACTGTTGGAGTTAGACTACGGACTGTTCTACTGTGAAAGAACCTTTCTTTTCCACATCAGACGGCTGTGAGCACTTCAAGCAACATTCTGTGAGGACTTCAAGCTACATTGGACTGTAAATTAGCAAGGACTCTAATTTTTTCTATTTTAAATGTTGTTTATATCTTCATAGTGTTTAAGAATTTAGTTCTTCTAATTAAAGAGTTAATTTGTTGATTTAAAGACAGCTGATTTAGTTAGTCTCATTCGGGGGTTAATAGATGGTACAATTTGGCTGGGTCTTTCTTTAATTTGGAAAGTTTTAAATGATATGTTAGGCGATCTGTGGAGCGACGGGATTGAATTAACAGTGCATTTTTCCCACCACAATCAGAATCATATATTTTGATTGGAGGCTTTGACTGGAGCGGTCGGTTGTAACAACTAGTATCCATAGCCCATGATGGCCGCAGTCTGAGCCTGCACGGCACCAAGCTGGGCACTATGTCTGTTCCTGCAATAATAGATGCCTAACCTAACTTCACCCATGCTATTGGATGGAGGTGAAAAGCAGTAGGACTTACACACAGGAAAAGTAGGAATTTTAGAGAATCACTCACAAGAAAAAGAAAGTACTTTTATAAATAGGAACAGTAAATGGTAATGCTCATAAAATCTTTAGCTATTGTAAACATAATGGAATATATTAAATTAAAATAATCTTTACCAATTGCCAACAAGGATGACAAAATTTTTTGTCTTGTAGAATTATCTGTCTTTGTGTCTTTTTCCATGACATAGACCTTATTTTAGTGATTATGAAATTCTTCAATTTAACTCCAATCAACAAGAAGAGTTCTGTAATGCAGAAAGTACTGAGAGCAATTCTCCACCAATCCTAAAAACCAAACAGGAAATAACTATTAACTTTAATTGGAAGTGAAACATTTAGCAGCTGTATTCCAAACATGTTATGTAAAACAAGTTTCTAAGACTTATATAAAGCTTACCCAGTTTGCACAAAGATCTTGTTTATCACCAGATGGTGTTTATGAGAATAGATGAGATACAGGGTCTACTTCCAAGTAGAACAGAAGACTGAAGAGATTTATTAGAAGTTTTTAGACTGAAGAGATTAATTAGAAGTTTTTTAGAATTATGAAGTGTTTGATAGACTGAATAAGGAAAGGTTATGGACCAAAATTTGGATCCATAGCATCTCTGGAGACGCTGCTACGGAAGCTGAACATCCGCCTGGAGAGTGCATGCTGCACCACCAGCTGCTTCCAGCATGCCCTGCAAGGTGCATGCTCTTGAGAAGGGGAATTACACAGGCTTCCCTGGCCTGGATGCAGACCACTCATGCCTGGTGAATAACCACATGCTGAATCAGATTATATATAGGCTGAAAGATACGTGCAGTGTCAGTGAGCTGGAGGCTGCGAGTGTCAGATCAAGTGACGGGGCCTCTTGATTGGTGCTATGATGTTGCCCTCTCTCTTCCTCCTAGGCTGTTGTGGCTAAGCTGAGTGTCTGGAATCAGAAAACCAGGTGGTGAAGTTTGGGGTGAGAGAAGTGGGTTGGGTTAGAAAACATGAAGTCCATGGTCACACCACCTGCAGCTTGCTCATCATATCAAATTGCAAGATGAGGGTGAACAGGAAGTTGAGAAGAAGTATAAGGCAGGAACATACTGTCATCTGCAATATTTTTAGTGACTCCAGATTCCACGGGCTCTGTCGCAGCTGGCCCCACGATGTGGAGAGCCATCTCCTCCGTAGGGTTCTGGAGATTCAGGTGTCCCTGTCTACAGCATGTTCTGCTCTGCTCCCTTCTGTTGTATGCCCCCTTGTCCTGCAAGAGAGAGGGAAGAGAATAGCAATGTTTATGTAGTACTGTATTTGGGTAATATGCCTCCATAGCTGAATAACAAAGTATGTGGAGGTAGTGAGAGGTGGGTGTGAGGCTGGCAGCATTGCTAGGTGTGTGAGGGTGAGATGGAATATCTGGATGTTAGGCCTGTATCCTGATTGCCAGGGAGTGCTGCTGGGTGTGTGATGAGGGGGTGGTTTATTGAGCAGTATGAGAGACTAGTGGAACAATAGATAGGGGATATCATGTGAAGAGGACCTTGACCACCCGCATAAGGTTGTAAGACACCTTGTGGAACTGCTGCCAGGTCCTTGGGGTCAGACACTGGGAATTGCCTTCTTTGGCCACCTGCTTCCACTCCCTTCTGAGGGTGGACCTTGAGTGCCTCGTGCATCCACCAAACCCTGTGCCCATCAACCATGGCACAATGGCATCTCTCCTCCTTCCCACCACCACTAAGGCCTCCAGCGGCACACCTGTGACCCTGGAACCCTCTCTCTGCTCTGGTGTTCCATTTTCCTCGTCCAAGATTGCAGGAATAGTATTCACCAGACTCCTGTAATTCAACGTGGCTTCCTTTTAAGGGGAACAGACGGCCTTTAACAATAGAAGGCTAGCTGCACCAGGTGCTATTATCACACACTGGTCATCTCCTTGCTGAGCACAGAGGCAGCCAGAAGCTCAGGAGATGCTTGGCCCAATGCTACGGTCAGTTAAATGAGGTGGCAGCACCAAATTTGTATATGGCCAACCTCCACCGCAACATTGTAGGCAGGTCACGGATCACCACCCTCTCCACCCAAAAAACAGTGCGGACCAATTTGTAACCTTATATGTGCAAGATTGGGCAGGACCTAAAGCAGGCATGCAAATTACGATATCAGGTAACTCTGTACCTGTTGCTTCTGATGTAGGCACCACACAAACTTTGTGCTATTTGCTAATTTAAATGATTGCAATGCGTAACCAGCATTAAGCCTGCTGTTGGGTGCAGTGGGGCACGGCAGACCCCATAGCGGGGACGCAAAATCATGAAAGGCTAGCATGAGTTAAAGCTAGCTTACACTACTTACAGCCAGCCTGCAGCTCTAAAATGGGAGGTGCATTGTGGCTGGAGCATGTGCTGGAAATCATTCTAAAAATTATTTTGACACTGGAAACACTAAATAATGGCATAATATGCCAGACAGCAGGATCCAAGATTTTCCAGTGCTGCACCGGAGCCTTAGTGTAGAAGGTGGAGAGGAGTAGATATGTCATTTATCCACAGGGGGCCAGGAGGTCATCCAGACAACCTTTGTGAAGGCAGTGCAGTAATATAGCCATGGCAGTTAATGCCAGAAGTCTAGCTTCGAGCACCTGGATGTAGTGCTGCAAAAAGTTCAATGATCTCAAACGAGTCGTCAAGGTCAGTGAATGTACCTTCAAATGTCATATCCCACCAACTGCACCACTAGCCTCACACACTGCTCAATGCAACATACCCGCACTCTCACCTACCAAAAATTTCTATCAATCATGACTCATGGGCCTATAATTCATAGCTTTACTTCACCAATACACATTTAGTACTGCTCAAGTCTCACTCCAACATCTCAGCCTGAACGCAGGCCAGTTATTCAACCAAGACAGCCACATCACCCAAACATATTCCACCACACTCTTGTCACACTATCCACAACCTTGCAGGACAAGGTGCTGCAGACCGAAGGCCTAACCAGCAGGGTAAGACATGTCTGCATATTCTTTCCCCGATGAAGGAGACAGTGATCGGCATCATTGAAGTGGCCTTGGCTCAGATTGTGGTCAGTAGCATAGCTGAGACAATCAAAGATGATGGTATCCTCATACCTAATCCTCCTTCTTACATCCCACTTTCCCCTTCTCCCACAATTTTCTGACTTACAAGCTGTAGAAGATGTAAGCATGCACATCTTCCTTTCGTCCCCTCCATTCACCAGAACTTTGTGTCTTTCTCTTTTCAGATACCCAAGAATCACAACCTGGTCAGGCAGTGTTGGAAGAGCAAGAGGTGGGGCAGCAGGAAGCACCATCACTTGCTTTCACACTCACAGTCATCAGCACAGACACTGACTGTACTTTAGAGGATACATTTGAGGTGGGGTCTGCACATGATGAGACACTGGGCACTAGTGACCTACAGCCAGGGCAGGGGTCAAGGTTGGCACAAGTACCAGCTTGCTAGAGGGCAAGGTCACACATAAGTTCTGCTGCAGGGGACTCAGATGAGAACTTCGATGGGGCAGCCGACAGAAGAAGATTTATAGCTAAGCACAATGCAGTGCTTCGTGCATTGGCAGGCCTGCCAGAATTCCTGTGGTCAATGTCAAAGATCATGGAGGAGTCAAGCACCAATTTAGCACAGGGCTTTGTGCAGAGCTTGGAGCCCATTCTTTCCAGCATGAAAGTTGCGGCCAACTCCATTACTACACTTGCAGGCCCAAGTGTGATGCAGCGTGTGATGGCTGATGTCTCAATTTCCACTGCAGCACAAGTAGAAGCCACCCAAAGTCTGAGTGCTTCAGTGGAAGGTCAGGCTTCTCTAATGCAAGGTCAGCTTGCTGTCTTGGCAGTTCAGACAGCTCTCATGTAAGATGAGCTTGCTGCCACATAAGTTCAGACTGCTGCCATCATGATTGCAGATACCAGTGTTCATAGGGGTTTTCAGGGTCTCGGAACAATTCAGCAATCTGTCTTCTAACAGATTATTAAAATTGCTGAAGCGATGGGAGTGGCACTATCGAGCACTAACCTGTTGTCCTTTCTCAGGATGATATAATTCGTCGACCCACCACTGCCTCTCTGCCAATGCCCTTTGGTGAACTGTCAGGTAGCCAGCCCAGACTGCTGCTGCCCATACAGAGATGGTGTCTTCCAAAGTCTTTTAGGGCTAAACTTGCTCGAGGTTGTCCTGCAAGGCCATCTGCTATCTTCCCCACTGAAAGTTAGCAGCCTTCCATCAGCCATGCTGCAGCCACTGGGATAGTACTGTATAAGAGTACAGGGACAAGGAGAGGCACATGGAAGACAGGCACTAAGAGAATGCATAAGGCTGATTAGTTGACGCTTGTATGTAAAATGGTATGGTTTGATTTTTAAATTTGGCTTGGAATATTTATTTTGTGGTGGCTTTTATTTTTGCATTGCGGCCAAGCAGACACTGTGAAGGCCAGTAACAGAGGGAAAGTAAGATGTGGGATTGTTGGCAAATGGAGAATTAGGGTTGCATTTATAGGTGTCACAGTCAAATGAGTTGTTCACAGACAGCCCAACCAGAAAGGGGCTGCATTGGTTGCTTTGTCCCTTCCTCCTCTTCCTCTTGCTCCTCCTCCTCCACTGGCGGCAAGGGCTTGCCTTCATGGTAACGAGGTTGTGCAACATTGCAGCAGATCAACACAAATCTTGAACGCTCTCTGCCCAGTACAGCAGGGCACCTGCAGGTGGTCCAGGCAGTGGAAACATTGTTAAATAATGCCAATGGTCAGCTCTATTGTATTTTGCGTGGCAGCATGGCTTTTGTTATATGTATGTGGCTTGCACACCAGAGTCTTGAGCCATGTCATCAAAGGATAGCCTTATCTTGCAGTAATCACCCTCTTGTTTGTCGTGCTAGCTAAGCACAGATGGCACAGTGGACTGCTGCAGAATGATGGCATCAAGACTGCTATCAGGATATCGAGCATTGACCTGCATGATGCGTTATGTATGGTCACACACCAGCTGGTCATTAAGGGAGTGGAATCCCTTTCGGTTGCGGTATATCTCAAAGCTGGCATGCAGCACCTGCAAAGTGATGTGCACGCAATCAATGTTATCCTGCATCTTGGGGAAGCCTGCTATCCTTGCGAAGCCACATGCTCACGCTATCTGCTTTTCTCTGGCATGAGAGAATGAAGTATATTCATCTCTCTTGGAATACAGAACCTCAGTGACTTCCCTTTTTTTTAATTTCCAAAATATACTTTATTCATAAAAATCTGTAAAAATTACATTGCCAAACAGTTTCCAAACAGTACCAAAAAATACAAACATTGCAAGGGAGATCAGTTTCCTTCAATACTGTCATGAGTTTCTTCCCAACCCTTCCGTTTCACAATTGTCATGTCAATTACAGTTTTACATTTACAGCAATTGAGAATATTAACGATACAGTTCGAGGGGTTTCCCATGGATCCAGCCCCTCAGTCCAGCTTGGTGGGGGAACCTTACACTGTGCTCTTTCCCCATTGAGCCTTTGCTGCGGCTGCCCCAAGCTTTAGTGCGTCCCTCAGCACGTAGTCCTGGACCTTGGAATGTGCCAGTCTGCAACATTCGGTGGTGGACAACTCTTTGCGCTGGAAGACCAGCAAGTTTCGGGCAGACCAAAGGGCGTCTTTCACTGAATTGATAGTCCTCCAGCAGCAGTTGATGTTTGTGTCGGTGTGCGTCCCTGGGAACAGCCCGTAGAGCACAGACTCCTGTGTTACAGAGCTGCTTGGGATGAACCTTGACAAAAACCACTGCATCTCTTTCCACACCTGCTTTGCAAAGGCACATTCCAGGAGGAGGTGGGCGACCGTCTCTTCCCCACCACAGCCAACGCGGGGGCATTGTGCGGAGGGGGCGAGACTTCGGGTGTGCATGAAGGATCTGACGGGGAGGGCCCTTCTCACCACCAGCCAAGCTACGTCTTGGTGCTTGTTTGAAAGTTCTGGTGATGAGGCATTCCGCCAAATGACTTTGACGGTCTGCTCGGGGAACCATCCGACATGATCCACCGTTTCCTTTTCCTGTAGGGCCTTGAGGACATTCCGTGCAGACCACTGCCTGATGTACCGGTGGTCAAAAGTGTTTTCCCGCAGAAACTGCTCCACGAAGGATAGGTGGTACGGCACGGCCCAACTGCTTGGGGCGTTCCGCGGCAATGTGACCAGGCCCATCCTTCGCAACACCGGGGACAGATAGAACCTCAGCACGTAGTGACACTTGGAGTTTGCGTACTGGGGATCTACACACAGCTTGATGCAGCCGCACACGAAGGTGGTCATCAGGATGAGGGCCACGTTGGGTACATTTTTCCTGCCCTTGTCCAGAGATTTGAACATCGTGTCCCTCCGGACTTCCCTTTTTTTTTATTTTTTTTATTTCCAAAATATACTTTATTCATAAACATCTGTAAAAATTACATTGCCAGACAGTTTCCAAACAGCACCAAAAAATACAAACATTGCAAGGGAGATCAGTTTCCTTCAATACTGTCATGAGTTCCTTCCCAACCCTTCCGTTTCACAATTGTCATGTCAATTCCAGTTTTACATTTACAGCAATTCAGAATATTAACGATACAGTTCGAGGGGTTTCCCATGGATCCAGCCCCTCAGTCCGGCTTGGTGGGGGAACCTTACACTGTGGTCTTTCCCCATTGAGCCTTTGCTGCGGCTGCCCCAAGCTTTAGTGCGTCCCTCAGCACGTAGTCCTGGACCTTGGAATGTGCCAGTCTGCAACATTCGGCGGTGGACAACTCTTTGCGCTGGAAGACCAGCAAGTTTCGGGCAGACCAAAGGGCGTCTTTCACCGAATTGATAGTCCTCCAGCAGCAGTTGATGTTTGTCTCGGTGTGCGTCCCTGGGAACAGCCCGTAGAGCACAGACTCCTGTGTTACAGAGCTGCTTGGGATGAACCTTGACAAAAACCACTGCATCTCTTTCCACACCTGCTTTGCAAAGGCACATTCCAGGAGGAGGTGGGCGACCGTCTCTTCCCCACCACAGCCAACGCGGGGGCACTGGGCGGAGGGGGCGAGACTTTGGGTGTGCATGAAGGATCTGACGGGGAGGGCCCTTCTCACCACCAGCCAAGCTACGTCTTGGTGCTTGTTTGAAAGTTCTGGTGATGAGGCATTCCGCCAAATGACTTTGACGGTCTGCTCGGGGAACCATCCGACAGGATCCACCGTTTCCTTTTCCCGTAGGGCCTTGAGGACATTCCGTGCAGACCACTGCCTGATGGACCGGTGGTCAAAGGTGTTTTTCCGCAGAAACTGCTCCACGAAGGATAGGTGGTAGGGCGCCGCCCAACTGCATGGTGCGTTCCGCGGCAATGTGACCAGGCCCATCCTTCACAACACCGGGGACAGATAGAACCTCAGCACGTAGTGACACTTGGAGTTTGCGTACTGGGGGTCTACACACAGCTTGATGCAGCCGCACACGAAGGTGGTCATCAGGATGAGGGCCACGTTGGGTACATTTTTCCCGCCCATGTCCAGAGATTTGAACATCGTGTCCCTCCGGACCCGGTCCATTTTAGATCCCCAGACGAAGCGGAAAATGGCTCGGGTGACTGCCACGGCGCAGGAGTGGGGTATGGGCCAGACCTGCGCCACGTAGAGCAACAACGTGAGCGCCTCGCACCTGATGACCAGGTTCTTACCCACAATGGAGAGAGATCGCTGCCCCCACATGCCCAACTTTTGTCGTACCTTGGCTACTCGCTCCTCCCATGTTTTGGTGCACGCCCCGGCCCTTCCGAACCATATCCCCAGCACCTTCAGGTAATCTGACCTGACGGTGAAGGGGACAAAGGATCGGTCAGCCCAGTTGCCAAAGAACATGGCCTCGCTCTTGCCGTGGTTAACTTTGGCTCCCGAGGCCAGTTCGAACTGGTCGCAGATGCTCATCAGTCTGCGCACGGACAGCGGATCCGAGCAGAAGACGGCGACGTCATCCATGTACAGGGAGGTTTTGACCTGAGTGCCTCCGCTGCCTGGGATTGTCACCCCTCTTATGCTCGCATCCTTCCTAATAGACTCAGCAAAGGGTTCAATACAGCAAACAAACAAGACCGGGGACAGAGGACAGCCCTGTCTGACTCCAGATTTGATCGGGAAACTTTCAGATTCCCACCCGTTGATTGACACTGCGCTACTGATGTTTGTGTAGAGCAGTTGGATCCAATTGCAGATTCCCTCCCCAAACCCCATTTTGGAAAGCACGTCCATCATGTAGGTGTGCGATATCCTGTCAAAAGCCTTCTCCTGGTCCAGGCTGATGAGGCAGGTGTCCACCCTCCTGTCCCGTACGTAGGCGATCGTATCCCTGAGTAGCGCGAGACTATCAGAGATCTTCCTGCCGGGTACAGTACAGGTCTGATCGGGATGAATCACCAACTCCAGAGCAGACTTGACTCGACTGGCTATGACTTTGGACAGAATCTTGTAATCAACATTAAGCAGTGAGATGGGCCGCCAATTTCTGATTTCTGCCCTCTCCCCCTTCTGCTTGTAAATGAGGGTGATGATGCCTTTTCTCATGGATTCTGACATGCTGCCGGCCAGGAGCATACTCTCGTATACTTCCAGCAGGTCCGGGCCGACCCAGTCCCACAGGGCCGAGTACAACTCGACCGGTAAGCCGTCGCTCCCGGGGGTTTTACTCGTCTCGAAAGACTCGACGGCCTTTGTCAGCTCGTCCAGAGTTAGCGGCTTGTCCAGTCTCTCCCTCCTGCTGTCATCTAGGACCTCTGTGATAGATCGTGTCCCTCCGGACTTCCCTTATGCAACAGTGGATGGCAAACTGGGAAATGCCGCAAATAAAGCTTGCTCCAGTCTGGAAGGAGCCAGACACATAAAACCTTATGGTCATGGTAACCTTCACAGCCACGGGCAATGTCATCCTTGCCCTGCTATATGGCTGCAGCTCTGGCATAAGCAGGTGGCAGATTTCACTGAGGACATCCTTGGTGAAGCAGAGACATTTGTCACATTGTTCCTTGCTGAGGTTGAGACAGTAGAATTGCTCCCTTAACACATATGAATGTGAGAGCCCTTCTCACCCTCCTCAACCTCCCTCTTTCAGCATTTTGACATGCTCTGTGTCACCTCTGTTCTTTCGCCCTGTCATGCAGTAGTCCAAGGCGGATGCATACTGCTGCACTCTTGAAGTCAGGACAAAGTCTTTCTGCACATACCACACAACTCCCTGGCAACTTTAAACAACTCTGGAACCCACCAAGCACCTATACAATTGCAGCAACAGCTAGTGAAAATCAACTAACCTGAAAGTAGTCATTATGTCTTTAAATAGTGCTGGTGGAGGTCTGCTGAACGCATATTTAGCTGTGTCAGGTTAATAGAGGACATTAGCTGGAGTGTTGCACTCCAAACTAGCAGCGTTGGCATCAAATCAGCAATACACATTGATTAACAACATGATCTGCTTAATCTGCACACTTCCAGTGGACTGTCCCTGTGTGCGTGCTAATACCCTCACTAAAATGACGATGGTGTGGCTAATACCGGAAGAGTGCGTGCGCTCCGCAGATGCATTTTGGAGGCAAAAAAGCACCTGTAGCGCTGAAAACTGGGTGCTAAAAAGACAAATTTTGTAGCCTATATTCTTTGGCTGTGGAGTATGTGCCAAAGGATCATTAATTTAAAATTGCATAAAGTCAGTGAGGAAAAAAGATAGGAAAAATGTCTTTATGCAGTCAGTTGTTAAAGCACAGAATGACTTGTCACAAAGAATAGTTGAGACAGACCTCTGCATCCTTTACAGGAAGTGTAGATAAATATCTTAAGCAGAGTAGACATAGAGCTGTGGGCAAAGAAAAGCAAACTGAGGTTAGTTTTGGATTGCCCTAGCAGAGATCTGGCACAGTCACAATAGGCTTCTACCTGTGCTGTAAAGTATCATGAGGCAGTGCTGATCTTGGTTTCTACTGCCAACAGCCAGTCCAAAGGCAGAATTGTGGCAATGTGCTAAGCATTGCTTACAATACCCTCGGTTTCTTGTTTTGTCTTACTTTCCACATATGTTGAGTCATTATACCCACTTTGGAATGAAAGAAGACTGAGTAAACCCTATTCAGATTCAAACCTAGCTGCATCTGGCTACCAAGTGCTTACATCACATGAAATTAAACCCAAATAAAGGCAACCATCTGTAACCAAACATGCTAAAAACTGGAAATGGCAATACAGATATTGTTGTTTTCCTATCTTCACACTGTTCCCTTGGAGAATAATATGAAAAGTGGAAGGATTTGCAAGCTGATTAACAGTTTGACCGCTCAGGCATGGACCCTTGTTCCATGACCATAATCATTCTTATATCAGCAGAAATTGTGGTTAGTCCTATATGGCTGGAGGGTTTTATGGGCCCTTACCCATATGATAAGAGGTGCCACCATTAGATGAGAATTTCCAGTCAAAGCCAAAACCAGCATCAGGGAATTCTGCAGCTGAAAGTATGAAGTCACATTGTAAATTTTGAGCAACTCTGCACATTCTTGACATGCTTAAGTCGTTTCAATGTATCAGAGTAAAGGACTGGTCTGAATATTATAAAACATAATTTTATTATTTGGAATATGCAACATGACTTGTTATCCTGATCTGTCCTCTTTCATCTTCTCACCTCACTAATTGTGTTTCTACTCCACTGTCTAATTGAAACATTTATTACCATGTCAAGCCTACATCAGAATGTGCAAACTGGTTTTAATGTAGTATCGGTGATCATCTCTGATACTTGGACAGCCACTTTCTTCATATAGGAGGCAGACTTAAAACTGCTGTGCTCTGTCATGCATGTAGTTCAATAATGACTGGCCACATGCACTAGGAGTTGTTCGAAAGTGCTAAAAGTAAGAGCAATTTGTGGAAGAATATTCCATGATTTACTTTCAAAGTCGATGAAAGTTCTTCATTAGGCTTACTCATATCAATGAAAACCATTAACCAATAAATAGGAAAAAAGGACATAACAATCATAGCAAACATTTTCCTTTCAACTGGTGATTTTATGACATGATTCACATAAATTTACCTTAGGGAAAGTGTAAATATGTCTCTTCTCCCAGCTTACTACTGTCATGAAGATCGTCCAAGTGATGATAAAAAAAAATTTTAGCAGTAAAATTATGCAGGCTCCAAAACTGAAAATTAATTTTAAAATACTTTTAGAGTTCTCATACACTATTCACATAGCATAAAATATACCTTTCAACCAAAATATTACCACCAGTACTACATTCATTTACTACATGAAATTTGATTACATTCATTTTTAATGAGGTCATTTAGACTATGATTTTATCAGTCAAGAATTTGTGATATCTTGCAATAAAGAGTACCCAGTTTTGTTTAATGTTTCCTGCATTACTTTTAATTTTTATGCCCAAATTGTAGCATGTAGATGACCTTTACTTCACTCTTAGTTTCACCATTCCATTCCATGGTATAGTTCCATGCATCAGGCACCTTTTAGTATTTTGTTCAAGTAGTCATTCATCATATATCAAGCCTTGGAGACGGTACTATTGAAGAAAGGGGCAAGGCAGCACAGCTGAGCAATTTATTGTTCTCACATGATGTCTACAAATGCACTTCCAGCAGGAGTCATTGGGTAGCAATCAGGATGGTAAACCTAGTTGATTTTCCCTTCACTCTAAGGATAATTGTACCAGCCCTTTAAACCACACCCCTAATTGCTCCCCATCCCACTCCACACACACTGTGACATCAGATCGAAGGAGTCAGCTTTTTGGTAAGAATCTTTTAAATAAATTCCCCTTCACAATTCTACATTACTCTCATCTTCTTGTCTTTTTGCATGTGTTTTAAATAAATTCTACCTCATTGTTGTGTTTTTCAATCTTTTGTAACTTTTCTATCCTGGATCTGCATTACTTAGGACACTCTCACAAGGATATTCCCACCTCCCGTATCTTCAAGAATTTCTATCCTTGCCTTGAGATCTCAGTAAATGTTCTGCAATGTGCTTAAGAAAATGAATAGGAAACCTTGTCTGTTAATTGCCTTTAACCACTATACTTATACTTTCTTAAATCTTACTCCAGTCTACAAAAATGGTTAGGATTACATCAAACGTCATTTTAAGTTTAAAATATCAAGCAAATTTATTTTACAACCATGTAAATAACAGTCATATATTATTTATGTATTTATGGTAGTCCTCTCTCGATAGTAATGTCTTAATTCTAAGAACTAAGCTAAACCTTTGTAAGTAAATTTTAAAATTAGAATTTCTTTTCTTACTGTTGTGGGAAGCTGATTAATCTATACTGTTCTTGCTAATTCAAATGGACCTTTCTCTCTTTCAAGAATTTCAAACTGATCCATTCTTTTCAGGCTGACTCCTCAAACATTGGGCTGAATTCTACCAGCCTATCACAGGTCTGGGCAGTGGCGCAGGAATTGGGTTCCATCGCTGCTGTCATATATGCGGCCAGCCGACTGCGATCATGTGGCAGCCGGCCAATTAATGTAACCCAGGCACAGGGCCCATCCTATTGCAGGACGAGAGTGGACTATAAGGCACTGATGGCGGCGTCAGCTAACGGGATTGCAGGTGCTGGCACCATCTTTAAAATGCTGCCAGCCCTGTTTGTACTGCTGCCTTTCACTGATGCAATGAATCTGGATTGCTGCTGGACCCCTGTACTGCTGCTGTAATTCCTAGACCCCCCCTCTACTACTGATGCTGCAGCTGGACCCTCTTCTGGACCCTGCTCTGCTGCTGTTGCTGATGAAACCCCCTCCCCTGCTCTTTTGCTGTTGCTGTAACTCCTGGACCTCATGGTGGCAGGAACGGGGTATGTATGAAATTGTCTCTTGCCTCCCTTGTGCATCTCTCAATGGCCCAGGTCTCCACTGTAAGGGAATCAATATGCAGTGGTGCCTGCTCATTATTGGATAGGAACTGGCGATCACTCATGTGTTCTTCATGCAATGCCGCCCCTCTCTGCTGTGCTAGATTATGCAGAACAAAGCAGATCACCACAATATTGAGAAGCTCGCTGGGGCATACTGCAGGGCTTCATTGGATCGATTGAGGCACCAGAATCTCATCTTCAGCAGCCCAATGGCCTGCTGGCTCGGGTGGACCCGTGGCAGGTGTGTATCTCTCCTTTGCTGCAGTCCGAGGGTTCCTCACAGGCATGTCTTCAATGGGTAGCCCTTGTTCCCGAGCATCCATCCCTGAAGGTGAACGATGGAGCCTGAAAAGTTGTGGCACCTGAGACTGTCAAAGTATGTAGGCGTTGTGGCTGCTTCCTCGGAAACGGGCACACACTTGCAGGAAATGCATCTGTTGGTCACAGACGAGTTGCACATTGACAAAATGGAGGTATTCCTATTAATGAAGGTCGCTGGCTGCTCTGTGGGAGCCTTGATGGCCACATGCGTGCAGTCGATGCCACCCAAAGCCGATGGTCCTCTCCGCCTGACTATCAGGGTCGATCCGGTAATGCAGATAGTTGGCGATTATCTTGAACAAGGCATTGGTCACCTCCTGGAAAGAGCAATGGGCTGCTGTCTGTGAGATCCCGCACATGTCCCCAGTGGATCCCTGAAAAGAGCCAGACGTGTAGAAATTGAGTGCCACAGTGATCTTCAGGATCACGGGAATTGAGTGTCCACCACCATTGCGTGCCCACCGAAGCTCATGGGTTGCAGCTCGTCCTGGAGCCTGACACATAAGTCAATGATGGTCTCTCTGGAGAACAACAGTCTTCACTGACACTGCCACTTGGACATTTGGAGGTAGCTGAAGTGGGTTTGGTACATTCTCTGGCACGGATAGGCCCTTCTTGGTCTGGTTGGCTGCTGCCACACTCCTATTGGAGCTTCACTGGCAGGTCCAGCCAGACCCTGGCACTTCTCCCCTCTGAGCCGCTGCTACGCTGCACCAAGGTCCACAAAGAAGGGGAGCATGAGATCCATGCCAGCTGAATTTTGCCTATCACATGCGCTGTCAATGTAGAGACAAATTTGCCTTGGGACCTTCCCATTGCTACTTCCCTCTGAAGACGTGCTAATGCCCCTCAATGCCCACCCTTGCAGAGACCCCAGCACTCGAGAGTGCGCCCACCCTATCCTTGTGCCCCAGACTGCGCCCACCCTGTCTTATACCCGAGACTGCGTCTACCCTACCACCCGAGACTGCACCCACCTTACCCTTGCACCTGAGACTGCACCCAGCCTACTCGTGACCTGAGACTGTGCCCACCCTACCACCCAAGAGGAGATTCACCAGAATGTTGCCTGGGCTGGAGCATTTCAGCTATGAAGAGAGACTGGATAGGGTAGGGTTGTTTTCCTTAAAGCAGAGAAGGCTGATTGAGGTATACAAAATTATGAGGGGCATAGATAGAGTAGATAGGAGAAACTTTTTCCCTTAGCAGAGGAGTCAATAACCAGGGAGCATAGAAGGGGCAGGAGGTTTAGAGGGGATTTGAGGAAAATATTTTCCACCCGGGTGGAATCTGGAACACACTGCCTGAAGGGGTGGTAGAGGTCAAAATCCTGGAACTCCCTTCCTAACAGCACTATGGGTGTTCCATACCGCACATGGACTGAAGTGGTTCAAGAAGGCAGCTCACCACCACCTTCCCAAGGGCAATTAGGGATGGGCAATAAATGCTGGCATAGCCAGTGACGCCAACATCCCATGAATGAATAAAAAAAAGGCAGGAATCCTCACAACATTTTAGAAATATTTAGATGAGTACTTGAAATGCCACAGCATACAAGGCTATGGGCCAAGTGCTGGAAAGTGGGATTAGAATAGATAGGCTTGATGGCCGGCGCGGACATGGTGGGCCGAAGGGCCTGTTTCTGTGCTGTATAACTCTATGACTCTAAGACTGCGCCCAGCGCACCCTTGCACCTGAGACTGCACCCATCATACTCTTGCACCCGAGACTGCAACCATCCTACTCTTGCACCCGAGATTGCGACCATCCTTGCAGAGAGCCTAGCGCTGCAGGCCAACACTGGGTTCTGCTCCACACTCTTCCCTTGTCTACCCATGACTGCCTTCCTGTGGCGGCACTGAGGCCTCACCTTGATGCGCCACCTTTAAACAGCACGTGATTCCCCTGCGGTATTGACTAAATCTGAAATGTCCCGTATAATTTTCTTCAATTCAATGCAAATACATTCTAACTAGCTGTTCACCAATTCAAGTTGCAGTCCTGCTGCTTCGTGCCGACAACACTGCCTCGGAGCTTTCTCTCTGCCTTGGAGCTTTCCCGCTGCTGACAAAATCTGGAATCGACAGCACGGCATTGGGTTTCTGGATGAGCACGTCCATGCCAATTATTCTGCCCCCCACTCCTCCACTCCCACTCTTGCTGGCCGGATAAAATCCAGCCCTATACTCTTTCATTTGAACAGAAAAATCATGAGGATTGTCTGCATTTTGTAATTTCTTTTATTCATTCAAAGGATGTGGGTATCACTGGCAAGGCCATCATTTATTGTCCATTGAGGGAACTAAGTGGTATGCTTCATCATTTTAGAGGGCAGTTAAGAGTCAACCACATTGCAGTGGGTCTGGAGTCACATATAGGCCAGACCAGGCAAGGACAGCAGATTTCCTTCCCTAAAAGACATTAGTGAACAAGATTTTGTTAACAAAAATCCAGTAGTTTCATGGTCACCATTACTGATACTAGCTTTTGATTCCAGATTTATTTAACTGAATTTAAATTCCCCAGCTGCTATAGTGGGATTTGAACTCATGCAGCCAATGTTTAGTCCAGACATCTAGATTATTAGTATTCCCTGAATATCCTAACACTCTTGTTCCTCAGGGTAGTGTCCTAGGCCCAACCACCTTCAGCTACTTCATCAAAGACCTTCCCTCCATCATAAGGTCAGAGGTGGGGGTGTTCGCTGATGATTGCACAATGTTCAGCACCATTCGCGACTCCTCAGATACTGAGGCAGTCTGTGTTCATATGCAGCAAGATCTGAACAACATTCATGCTTGGGCTGACAAGTGGCAAGTTGCATTTGTGCCACACAAGTGCCAGGCAATGATCATCTCCAACAAGAGAGAATCGAACCATCTCCCCTTGACATTCACTGGCATTACCATTGCTGAATCCCCCAGTATGAACAACCTGGGGTTACCATTGACTAGAAACTGAACTGGACCAGCTATATAAGTACTCTGGCTACAAGAGCAGGTCAGAGGCTGGGAATTCTGCAGCGAGTAACTCACCTTCTGACTGCCCAAAGCCTATCCACCATTTCCAAGGCATGTCAGGATTGTGATGGAATACTCTCCATTTGCCTGGATGAGTGCAGCTCCAACAACATTCAAGAAGCTCGACACCATCCAGGACAAGGAAGCCCGCTTGATTGGCTACCCATCCACGACATTCACATTCACTCCCTCCACCACCGACGCAGAATAGCAGCAGTGTGTACCATCTACAAGATGCACTGCAGCAACTCACCAAGGCTCCTTCGACAGCACCTTCCAAACCCATGACCTCTACCACCTAGAAGGACAAGGCAGCAAATGCATGGGAACACCATCACCTGCAAGTTCCCCTCCAAGCCACACACCATCCTGACTTGGAACTATATCGCCATTCCCTCACTGTTGCTGGGTCAAAATCCTGGAACTCCCTTCCTAACAGCACTGTGGGTGTACCTACATCACATGGACTGCAGCGGTTCAAGAAGGCAGCTCATCACCACTTTCTCAATGGTTATTAGGGATGGGCAATAAATGCGGGCCTACCAGCGACACCCACATTCTGTGAATGAATAAAAGAAAACTTAGATGTAAAAAGGAATTGTTAGTTTATACAAACTGAACAAATAACCCAGCATTACTTGTTTGAATTATTCCTGCCTCCAGCATGCAACTGACAAAACTGGTCATACTGTAAGAGAATAAATGTGGTACAGGAATCTAAACCACTGTCTTTTTAAGCAGCTTGGGGAGCATTTGCATTGGAATTCTTCCATTGTAACTTTGGTGGAAATCTTGGAGAAATAACATAATGCCATTTAAGGCCTTTTCTTCAGGGTTTCAGCTTATCTTTCAACAAATTACACTAGGAGATTGGGAGAACTCCTGCAGAAATTCTACCTGCTTATCTACTGCAACTGGATTTAAAGGGACCGAGAAACACTTCATTTTTATTCCACTCTCCAAACAAAACAAGTAATCTGTCATCTGGCTGAGGGAAGGAGGAATCAGCAAAGGGTATTGCCTCTAAGAGATTCACAATTTGCACAGCCATCTCCACTTATATGTAAGCCTTCTCCTAAACCACACTTTAATTGAATGGTGGAACTCGGGAGGCTGACAAGGAGAACTTTGGTGTAATCGAGTCTGGAGGTAATAAAAGCATGGATAGGATTTCAGCAATAGTAGGAATGAGATGATATGGAGGCGGGTGATGTTGCAGATTTGAGCATAGGCAATAGTAGTGGTGGCTCAAATGTGGATTTTGAAGTTCAGTTCAGAGTCAAACAGACACTGAACAAATACAATGAATTGGCACATCAACACCTGTAGATGAAGCTCATCAAAAGGAATGCCTCTTCTAATTGAAAAATAGTTTTTCACCAAATTAACAGTTCAAAATTGATTGATAATTATTAACAATCTCAGGTACTTACAGAATGCAATTACTAAAAGCAAACATCTGCTAAATGCCATAACATTCTTTGCTCAAGTTACACCAGCTCCCTGGCATAACTGCTGGTTACAAGGGATGCCTATTCATCCTTGATGCTGAGCAATGCTATGGCCAACACAACGATTGTTTAACATTTAACAGCTCCAAAGCTTGCGCTATTGATCACTCAGTACTTCACAGCATAGCCTTAAGTGCCAAATTCAAAAAGCAGTTTAAAACATTTCCTCCTGCAACTAATCTCTGCTCTCCCACCAGGCATACTCACACCAGGAAGACTCCTCAAAAGAAGCCAAGCCCCAATGCCAATAAATGAGCAGGGGTCAGAAGGCATCTTTATGACAAGTAAAAGATATGAGCATACAAAAGAGACAGAAAGAAAAAGACTAGCTATCCCATTGAATTTGTCCCGTTCTGCCTCATTGCAACTAGATGGTGGTGTCGTGGTAATGTCACTGGAGTAGTAATCCAGAAGCCCAGGCTAATGTCCTGGGGACATGAGTTTAAATTCCACCAAGGCAGCTGGTGGAATTTAAATTCTATTAATTAATAAATTAAATTAATTAATAAAAAAATCTGGAATTGAAAGCTAGACTCAGTAACGGTGCCATGAAACTATCATCGATTGTCGTAAAAAGCCATCTCGTTCACTGATGTCCTTTAGGGAAGGTAATCTGCCATCCTAACCTAGTCTGGCCTACATGTGACTCTAGATCCACAGCAATGTGGTTGACTCTTAACCGCCCTGTAAAAGGGCTGAGCAAGCCACTCAGTTCAAGGGCAAGGGCAATTAGGGATGGGCAACAAATCCTGGCCTTGCCAGCGACGCCCACATCCCATAAAAAAGATAAAAAATAAATAAATAACATGACCTCCACCCATCAGCAGCCTTGTAATCTTTTGGGAGAAACAAATGATAAGTTTAAAAAAAATACCCTAGGCCAATTCAGGAAAATTTTTTTTGCAAATTCTTCTCCATTGCCCAATGACAATATAAAATGAGTTCTAAGAAATAACAATGGCCACAAGGTCTCTTCTTCTTTGGCAGTTCCTTGGGATCGAGGATGACTTGCTTCCACTCCCGTTTGATGGGTTCTGAGATTGCTGATAAATCCAACACATGATCTGCAGACTCTGCCACATGAGGGGCAGGTGGTGCTTTATGGGTCAGGCAGTTGAGTAGTTTGGAGGTTTGTGAGCTCCCACCAACGCCTCAACTTTGCCTCACCATGTTACTGGTGAAGTTCCTTGATGTGCACGATTCCTTCCCGAATGGGATTTTTCCATCTAGGGTGGTCATTAACCAGCGGCTCCCACGATTCTACAGGGATGTTTGATCTCTTCAGGAATGCTTTGAGGACCTCTATAAAGCATTTCTGCTGTCCTCCTCAGAGTCTCCTGCCATAACCAAGTTCTGAGTAGAACAGCTACTTCAGGAGTCTGGTGTCAGGCATGCAAACGACATGACCCCACCTCCCCCCACCCCCCGCCCCCCCACCGCAATCAGCAGAGCTGGTTTTGGTGATTAGCGCCCTGATGCTGTGCTGGTTGGCTTGGGAGAAGACCACCTTTATTGGCCAGTGGATTTGCAGGATCTTGCAGAGGCACGTCTTTGTGGTACTTCTCCAGTGCTTTGAGGTGCCTGCTATAGGTTTTCCAAGTCTCTGAAGCATGTAGAAGCGCAGGGATCACTACTGCCCGATAAACTATGGTCTTACTCATGTGGTACTTCACCAACAGCCCACCTACTTTTGCTACTCAGCAGTAAAAGCCACCTCCTGGAACTTATCCAGCACCCTTTTGAATGTCTGCAACAAATCTGCATCAACTATTTGAGCTAGCAACTTATTCCAAAGATCAATGATCCTCCGGGAAAAGAAAATTCTCCTGACGTCTGACCTAGTTCTACACTTATATAACACTGAAAATCATTGAACATACAGAAAGTCATAGGGTGGTGAGCAAAGAAGCAGGAAACCTCAGTCATTATAACAATCATTGACAAGAAAACATAATGTAAAATATTTACTCACAATCCGTATCTATCCCACTTCAGGTCAATGAAGCGTTGAATTACAGGATGTTTTAAGATGTCAAATATTTGGTCCTTCACTATCAGCTCAAGCTATTAAAAAAAGAATGCTCTGTAAGCAGTTCTGTAAGAGTGCCTGCTGCACCTTAACTAAGCAGACTACTTCAATGCATTGAAAAGCAGCTGTGAAAAGTCAGCAAGGGCACATGGTCAAACCAGCCTTTTGTAATCACAGAAGTTTGGATGTTCTGCTGGAAAAGATGCTGCCAACCTGCACTGCCCCCATCCCCACCACTCCCCCCCGCCCCACCCCAGACTGCCTCTCTCCGCTGCCCCATGTCATATTGTTGGCCCGGTTTGGTATAAGAGCCAATAGACTTTCTGCTATCCCCAGCCAGCAAGCTGCCTCAGCATGTCTGTTCAGCACTTACAGCTTGCCGGCCACATGCTAATGAGACCCAGTCACCAAGATGGTTCAGGCGTCGCACTGCTATAACCAGGTATCAGCATTATTGCAAACACAGCAAACCAAAATCATCATCCTAATGAATGCAGCTCCAATTTACAAAAGGCTCTCACTTCTACTTAGAGAGGCTAGGGGATCACTTTGAGACAAACTTGATAGCAGGCTTGCAGTCCTAATTGGTAGCCAAGGGTTTATTTCAACAAGATTGTTGGTCATTTTCATGAGATACATAGCAGCTAGGAATGAATATGGCAGCCAGCTTTCAAGATAATGCCACAACTACCAACATACTCACCCTCTCAGAGAACTGAACAAATAGCAGGTAGTGGCAAGCAGATGCCAACCATTATGGAGACTGCAGTGTTGGCAGTTGTTTCGGGGTCATTTCATGACTTAATGCAAACAGTAATGAGCCTATGCCTTAAAGGTTTTGTGCAGTGGGCAGTCACCTTCAGTGCTAACTGCTGAGTGTGGCTAACGGTCCTCAAGCAGTCGATGACAGTGCTGTACTATTGTTTCTTTGATGAGATGCACTGTTCTAATACACATCTCCTCAGTAAGATCCTCATACACCTGTGCTGCCTGTAATTCCTCAGTGTAAGTCACCTTGAATGCCTTAGGATTATACAAGCAAGAAACTCAGAACTGCAGCCCCACTTGCACTCATTATAGTATATGTAAAACAGGGCACTTGGTGGCACAAAAACTTACTTGCCTCTATTACACATTAGAAATACACTGAATAGCAAGGAAATTGGACCTTTCATATTGCAACAATCTACATTTTTTCCTCATAACACTGAAATGTTTCAAATTAATTTATTACATAACTATAAAATAATGAACATTTACAAATTTAAGATAGATTTAAAATACTGGTAACATTAAATGGAAATTTAGTCTTGCTTCAAAATATTGTTATGTAGAACACTTTGCACAGAATAATTTGTAAGGCTGAGTAGAATACACTAGTCCAAACAAATTGCCAAACTGTAGTTGCAGACTTAACATGAGTGCAATTTATGTACATTTTCTTCCACTAAATACTTACTGTCATCTTTCTGTCAGTCTTTTCCTCTGTAGGTAAAACAGAAGTATTAAATATATCAGAGCCTGCTCTCATTTTATGCCAAATTTAAATTTCCATTTGGTCCAACAAACACTGAGCCTTGCCACAGTGGTAGTACTCTTGTCTCTGAGTCAAAAGGTTGTGGGTCCAGAGACTTGAGCATAAAATTTAGACTGACATCCCAGTACATTACTTTTGGAGGTGTTGCCTTTTGAATGCAACATTGAACCAAGGTCCCATCTGTCCTTTCAAGTGAATGTGAAAGATCCCATGGCACTATTTTGAACAGTTCTTCCTGGTCTCATGGCCAGTATTAATCCATCAACCAAGATCATTAAAAAACAGATTATCTGGTCATTATCATATTGTTGTGCGTGTAACCTTGAGTAATGCAAGTTGGCTGCAGCATTTCCCATATTACAAAATGACTATACTTCAATAATACTTCATTTTCTACAAAGCTCTTTGGGCCATCTTGAAGTTATGAAAGAGACAATATAAATGCAAGACTTCCTTGCATTTGTAACAGTTAAATGTATGCTAAAAAATTAAAGTCAAAAATACTAATGTTGTCCATAATTTCCAGAAATTCCAAATCACCTCCAAAAATATGAAAGATTGTGTTCTGTTACATGAAAACAATTGGGGCAGATTTTCATCTTTACCACCTGGGCATTAAGCATTGTGGAATGATAACTTGCTCATTACAGAACCTGCTGAATGTTCCTTCCATTCATTTTAATACAAGGGAAATCAGAGAGGTTCTACAAGAGGCTTTGGGAGATCAGAGAGGTTTTCCCCACTAGATTTTCTTTTGTGCCTTCTATATAGGCAATGTTTAATATTCAGGCTGTAAAGATGTAAATTGATTTTGATGAACATAGATCATAAGAAATATGAGCAGGAGTAGGCCATTTGGCCCTTCAGGCCTGCTCCACCATTCAATAAGATAATGGCTGACTTGACTGTGGCCTTAACCCCACCTTACTAATGGCCGCCCCATAACCCTTGACTCCCTTGTCAAAAATCTGCCTAACTCAGCCTTGAATATATTCACTGATCCAGCCTCCACTGCTCCTTGGGAAAGAGAATTCCAAAGATTAATGAGCTCTGAGAGAAGAAATTCCTCCTCAATGCCATCTTAAATGGGAGACCCTTTATTTTTAAACTGTGCCCCCTAGTTCTAGATCCCCCCTCGAGGAGAAATATTCAGCATCTACCCTGTTGAGCCCCCTCAGAATCTTAGATGTTTCATCAAGATAACCTCTCATTCTTCTAAACTCCAAGGAGTATAGGCCCAAACTGCTCAACATTTCCTCTTACGACCACCCTTCATTCCAGAAATCAGCCTAGTGAACCTTATAATTTTGTACACCTCTATTAAGTCATGCCTCAGCCTCCTCTGTTCTAAGGAGAACAACCCTAGCCTATCCAACCTTTCCTCGTAGCTACAACTTTCGAGCCCTGGCAACATTCTTGTAAATCTCCTCTGTACTCTCTCCAGAGCAATTATGTCCTTTCTGTAATGTGGTGACCAGAACGGTACGCAATACTCCAACTGTGGCCGAATCAGCACTTTATACAGTTCCAGCATTACATCCCTGCTTTTGAGTTCTATACCTCAGCCAATAAAGGAAAGCATTCCATATGCCTTCTTCACCACTCTATCTACCTGTCCTGCCACCTTCAGGGACCTGTGGACGTGCATTCCAAGGTCTCTCACTTCTTCTACCCCTCTCAAAATCCTCCCGTTTATTGTGTATTCCTCACTTTATTTGCTCTCCCTAAATGCATTACCTCACACTTATCTGGATTGAATTCCATTTGCCACATTTCCGCCCATTCAACCAAAACATTATCTTTCTGGAGTATACGGCTATCCTCTTCACTATCCACTACACGGCCAATTTTTGTGTCATCAGCAAATTTCCCAATTATGCCTCCTGCATTTAAGTCCAAATCACTAATATATACCACAAACAGCAATCTTAAGAAATTAACTGCATCTTATAGAAATAATTCTGTCTCTTATTAAGAAAGATTCTATAACAATCTTTCAGGCTGACAGACACAGGACTTCGTTGGCCTGTTATCTCTGCCAAGGACATGCCTCTAGGCTCTGAAACTCTACTGTCCCCCAAAAATCTTTTCTTGGCCGTCTCCAATTTCTCTTCTATGTGCTGCCCCTCGGCATTATCAATCCAAAAATACAGTGTCAGTTTCCACATGTACGCTGACAGCAACCAGCTCTACCTCACTAACACCTCTCTAAATTGTCAGACTGCTTGTCAAGCATCCAGTACTGGATGAACAGAAATTTCCTCCAATTAAATATTGGGAAGATCAAAGGCATTATCTTCAGTCCCTGGGATAAACTCCATTCCCTAACCACTGAATCGAACTGATGAAAGGTCGCAGACCTGAAACGTTAACTCTGCTTTGCTCGCCACAGATGCTACCTGACCTGCTGAGTATTTTACTGCACTTTCTGCTTTTATTTCAGATTTCCAGCATTTTCAGTATTTTGCTTTTATTATAATTGGATAAATATTTGTTTGAAGGTTCTGCTGAGTGTATTTTCTTTGTACTCAAGTAGTTCCACTGCTTAATCACTAAAAAGGACTTTACCTGCAAAGACATTTGCAACAGTTTTTGAAGGAATGCTTAGAAGTGTTACCAAATTAACCAGTGAAATTATTGTCCCTGACTATAGATGATGTCTGCCTAATCAATGAATCCAACTATCCAAATTCACAATCATGGGGAAGAGGACTGAATAGAGGTCTCCCATGTCTACCAAGCACTCAGTATGTTATTGCCAAATCATTACAAAGGATAAAAAAGATCAGAGGATGACTTTCTACCAGTAGATCTATCTACTATAGTTGAAAATTACAGGAAAATCTAAAGGCAGGAAAGTAGAACAAATCCTGAAAACATCAATAAGCAAACTTTCAGAAATCCAAATGTCACGTTCACGGTAAGTACAGCGATGAAAATACAAAAATAAACCGAAGAGTTATAAAAAAAAATTAAAAAGACTGGTACACATGCCTCCAACCAGATGGAGGACAAAGGCACATGACACATACCTTCTCCTGCACTGAAATACATATTCATGTTAGCTAGAACTGGAACTCATTAACCCCGTCTGCATTGAAATTAAACAGCTCATCATACATGGATGTGAACTATCCACCAATTGAGCTAAAACAAAGGCACTAGCAGATGCTCCATCTCCAGATACAATCACCACAATAAAGTGTGAACATCCCTCATCTTATCAAAATAGGCAGAAATTAGAAGCTATTGTACAGCCCCTCAGGAACTAAAGTCAAATGGGCGAAACTAACATTTTATGAATTTACCTTTAAAGGTAACCTTTGTGGAGAACAAAGGGAGTCATCAGTCATCAGAACATCAGTCTGAGATCTCCAGCCTCAGAGAGAACATTGAAAACCATCTTCAATTCCAGCACAAGGCTGAGACAGAGAGATCAGCACACCAAACCAGGTTTCTTTAAACAACAAAATTAACTATTTATTAATAAACTAAGTTTTAAAAAAACGAGATAACTCTATATGTGAAAGGACTTATTTCAAACTTCTTATTCTTCCTAACCTGCATGCACCACATACACATTTAAAAAACGGTTAGCTGATTTTAAAAGGATGTTTTGATTACAACTGTTTCTTCACAATAATAAAATAATTAGGTTGTCACGTTCTGGTAGGATATTTCTAAGTCAGTGAGGTCTTAAAAAAGTTAACCGTTTTTAAAAGGATGTTTTGATTTACAACTGTTTCTTAGGAATAAAATAACTGGGTTGTAATGTTCTGGTAAGATATTCCTGGGTCAGTGAGGTGTCCCAGAGTCGAACAGTCAGATGCCACTCGAAGTCTCTCCAGGCGAGGTTGATGAACAGCCTGTGATGGGTAGGTGTCCATGGCACTTCGTCTGCAGCAGGCTTCATACAGATCTTTCAGCAAAGGGTGTAGCTTGGAGTTTGAAACAGCAGTCTAGCAATAGAAGCTTTCTTAAGCTTTCAGGATCTCCCAAAACATTAGAGGCAACAGGAATCACTCCTGAGGCAGGGCTTCCTCTCAGCAAAGGGGCCTTTCTCCACAGAGAGCAGTAATTCCTCTTTTCCTAGGTATTTTCCTCTCCAGGGGTCTTTTTCTTTCTCCAAGCAGACCACAGCCACCACCTCAAATGTAGAATTTCTTTTTACAAGAGAGACAAGCCTTCTTCTTCTGGCAGAGGTCTTTTTTTCTGGTCTAGAAAAAACAAGTCCCAGCCAGTTTGTTCTGCCTCCTTCCTGTCCAGCTTACTGGTCTCCACAATGCAAAAGAAAAACTGAAACTCTAACAATAATGTGACCTGTTATTTCCTTTGCCGTTGTTTGGAACAGGTGTCGTGCAGTCTGTCCCACTCAGTTCAAACACGACGTTTCAGCATTCAATGTTCACTGAGAAAAAATCCTTTTTCTCAGTTTTCAAAACACACAGAACTGCAAGCTTTCAAATAAAAAAAATATCTCTGACCCCTCTGCCCTTGGAGAAATTAAATGTTATTTTTGAATGCATTTCATTACAATGTAAAAGAGAAAAACAGAAAAAAACATATTAAACATATTTTTGCATTCATGCCCATCATCACTCCACTGGTAGTTAACACAATTGTGCTTTCATGGAACTCAATAAGGTTAAATTCGTGACAAAGCATTGGCGATGACATTGTTTTTTCCTGAAACGTGTACAATCTTCAAGTGATAAGGCTGTAACAATAAGCTCCATCTGAATATTCTGGCATTTTGGTTTCTAAATTTTTCCACAAAGATTATTCCCATCAGCCAATTGCAACCTTCCAAACATGGTCTCCTAGTTGTTTCATATGTTCCTTCCGAGTGTTACTGTAGATTAATACATTATCAAGATATACTACACAGTTGGAAACACTGGCTACCACTTGATCCATTAATTTCTGAAAAGTTGTTGGGGCATTTTTTTAGCCTGAATGGCATCACTCTGCACTGATAAAGACTGTATACTGTGACAAATGCTGATATTTCTTTAGCTTGAAGTCCCTTTAACAAATCTATCTTTATTAGAAACCTGGCACTGGTCACTCTGTCAATATAGTCTTCTAAGCGAGGAATTGGGTCGGGTAAATGAACAATGGGAAGCATTTAAAGAAACAATTCAAAGGGTTCAACAAAAGTACAGTCCATTCAGAAACAAAAACTCGTCAACCAAGACCCATCCGTGGCTCACTCAGGAAGTTAAGGAGAGTATTAGACTAAAAGAAGAGGCTTACAATGTTGTAAAAAACAGTCGCAAGTCTGAGGATTAGAAACCAGCGGAAAAAATTGAATACAAGAGTAAACTAGCCAGCAATATAAAAACAGATTGCAAGAGCTTTTATAAGTACACAAAAAGGAAGAGAGTCGCTAAAGTAGATGTTGGTCCCTTAGACGCAGAGACAGCAGAAATCAGCATGGGGAACGAGGAAATGGCAGAGGCATTGAACAAATATTTTGTGTCTATCTTCACAGTAGAAGACACAATTTTCCCTACCAGAAATAGGCAGTAACCTAGGGGCTAAAAAGAGTGAGAAAATTAAGGATATTGACTATCAGCCAAGAAAAGGTATTGGAGAAACTTGAAGGACTAAAATCTTACAAGTCCTAGGATCAGATGGCCTACATCCAGGGTTCTAAAAGAGATAGCTGCAGAGATAGTGGATGCACTGGCTATGAAGTTCCAGAATGCCTTAGATTCAGGAATGGTCCCGTCAGATTGGAAGTTGGAAAATGTTACGAGAGAAAACAGGGAACTACAGGCCAGTTAGCCTAACATCAGTCGTTGTGAAGATGCTGGAAACTATTATTAAAGAAGTCTTAACATTGCACTTGGAAAATCATAGTATGATTAGAACTAGTCAGCATAGTTTTACTAAAGGAAGATCCTGTTTGACAAATTTATTAGAGTTTTTTGAGGATGTAACTAGTAGAGTAGATAAAGGAGAAACAGTAGATGTAGTATACCTGGATTTTCAAAAGGCATTAGATAAGGTCCCATATAAAAGATTAATAGACAAGATAAGGGCTCATGGTGTTGTGAGTAATATATTAGAATTGATAGAGGATTGGTTAACAGACAGAAAACAGAGAGTGGGCATAAATGGGGCATTTTCAAGTTGGCAGGCAGCGAATGGTGGGGTGCTACAAGGATCAATGCTGGGGTCTCAGCTATTTACATTCCATATTACTGACATGGATGAAGAGACAGAGAGTAATATATCTAAGTTTGCTGATGGTACAAGGCTCGGTGGAAAGGTAAGCTGTGGGGAGGATGTAGAGAGGCTACAAAGAGATATAGACAGGTTAAGTGAGTGGGCAACAAGATGGCAAATGGAGTATAATGTAGGGAAGTGTGAAGTTGTTCATTTTGGTCGTAAAAATAGAAAAGCAGAATATTTTTTAGAAGGTGTGAAACTGGTAAGTGTTGATAGAGTGACTTGGGGGTACTCGTACAAGGAACGCACACAGTTAACATGCAGGTGCAGCAGGTATTAGGAAGGCAAATGGCATGTAGGCCTTTATTGCAAGGGGATTGGAGTACAGGAATAAAGAAGTCTTTCTAAAATTGTACAGGGCTTTGCTGAGACCACACCTGTAATACTGTGCACTTTTGGTCTCCACATTTAAAAAAGAATATACTTGCACTGGAGACAGTGCAGCGAAGATTTACTAAATTGGTCCCTGGGATGAGAGGCTGAGTAAATTGGGCTTATATTCTCTGGAGTTTAGAAGAATGAAAGGTGATCTAATTGAGACATACAAGATTCTGAAAGGGCTTGATAGGGTAGAAGCTGAGAGATTGTTCCCAATGGTTAGGGAATCTAGAACATGGGGACACAGTCTCAGGATAAGGGGCCAATCATTCAGGACTAAGATGAGGAGAAATTACTACACTCAAAGGATTGTGAATCTTTGGAATTCTCTACCCTAGAGGGTTGTGAATGATCCATCACTGAATATATTTAAGGCTGGGATTGATAGATTTTTGGTCTTGCAGGGAACAAGGGATATGGGGAGCAGCCAAGAAAAGTGTATTTGAAGCCCAAGATCAGCCATGATCGTATTGAATGGTGGAGCAGGCTCAAAGGGCCATATGGTCCACTTCTGCTCCTATTTCGTGTGTTCTTGTGCTCTTGAGTCTGCCTGCATTATTGCATTGACTTTTCTGTAGTCTAAGCAAAGTCAGGTTGACCCATTAGGTTTAGCACTAATACTATTGGTGAACCCCAGCTGCTTTGACTAGGTTCAGTTGTTTTCCAACATGTACTGGATTTCTGCTTTTACTTGGGCCTTTTTTACTGGACTTAAGCAGTAAGGATGCTGTTTCAAAGGAACGGATTCCCCTACATCCACATCATGTGTGGCTAAGGTAGTACATCCCTAGAGATTCTTTTTAAATGCTGTGAGTAGCCTTGTTAGGTCATCTCATTGTTCTGCATCTAAGTACAAAAGCATGTTATCCAGTTTTCCTAGCCATTCTGTATTAGCTAACTAGAGATTAGGCTCAATCTGAGAATTGTCTAGGCTCCTTCAGCCTCATCTTCACTATCCTTTTCCTTCTCATCAGTCCCAATTACCTGACATACCTGTACTGGCTTATCTTCCTCCCTGCGAAAATATTGCTTTAACATATTGATATGACACAGCCAATTCTTTTCCCAGCTATTAGGGGTGTCAATCATGTATTTTCCTTACCCACTCTTTTGACCACTTTGTACGGACCACTGAACCATGCTTTTAATGGTTCACCCTGTAATAGTAACAATATCAATACTTAATCCCCAGTTGAAAGTTTTGGGCCTTTGCGTTCTTGTCTGGCCATTTTTGCATATTGGCTAGGGATGCTTTAAGGTGTTCCTGAGCCACACCGCAAGCTTTTGTGAGCATTTCCCAGAACACGGATACATAGTCTAGTATCAAAGAGTCATTCCTTTCTTCTAAGAACCTGTCTTTGATGAGTTTTAGAGGATCTCTTATTTCATGTCCGTAAACCAATTTGAAAGGAGTAAAAGCTGTAGACTAATTCGGTGAATCTCTAGTGGCAAATCAAAGAAAGTCTAGCCCTTTATCCCAATCATGCAGATATTTGTGACAGTATGCTCTATTCATTGTTCTGAGAATTTGATGGTACCTTTCTAAAGCTCCCTGTGTCTGTGCGTGGTATGCTGAAGATTTTAACTGTTTGATACCCAAATTACCCATGACGTCTTGAAATATTTTAGACATGAAATTAGAACCTTGATCCGATTGAACTTCAAGTGGTAAACCATATCTCGTAAAGAATTGGGTTAACTTCTCTACTACTACTTTAGCAGTAATTGTCCTCAAATGAATGGCTTCTGGAAATCCAGAAGCCATATCCATGATAGTGAGTATATATTGGTGTCCTGCTTTTGTTTTTGGAATGGGTCCTACGCAGTCTACCAATACCCTACTAAATGGTTCCTCAATAACTGGTATGGGAATTAGGGGTGCCGGTTTTATGGTAGGTTGTGGTTTTTCCGTCATTTGGCACATATGGCATGTCCTACAAAACTGTCCTCATGTCCTTTGTAAGGCCTGGCAAGTAATCATGTTGACTTATACGTGATTTGGTCTTCTGGATCCCCATATGTCCTGCTAGAGGAATGCCATGTACTAACCTTAATAATTCATGATGATATTTAGGTGGTACCACTACTTGTCGAACAACCGTCCAGTCTTCATCTGCAGGTCTATGAGGCGGTCTCCATTTCCTCCTCAAAACCCCGTTTTCAACATAATAGCCTTCTGGAACTCCTTTCACCTCAGCTTCTGTCAGAGCCAATTGTGCTATTCTATGTAACTCTGGATCAGCTTGCTGTGCTGTCATTAAAGAAGACTTGTTAAACATCTCATTTGGATTATCTAAATCCCCAAGCAAAGTTTCAGATACTCAGCTATCTGTTTGTGGTGCCAATTTTATCTCTGACAATGGAACTTGTTTAGCTATTGCTCGGGTTACTACACACACAGGAAATATTCCTGGAATTTGGTCCCGCAATTGTTCTGTTTCTTTAACTTCACTTGGTTTCTCTGTGACTACGGGAGAAACTGATACTCTTTCTCTGGCCAAATCATTCCCTAGGAGTAGGTCAATTCCCTCTACGGGCAAACTATGGACAACTCCTACAGTTACCATCCCTGACATTAGATCACACTCTAGGTGCACTTGATACAAAGGTGCGGGTATAGACACCCCGCCAATACCACTAACTAAAACTTTAGCATTCAATGTGCTCTCTGATGAAAATGTTATACCTTTCCCCAGCAAAAGAGTTTGGGTTACTCAAGTATAATGACAGGTTTGCCTGCCTCACTTGAGGGATAAGGAGTTACTTTTCCTTTTGACAAGAATTCTCTATAACTTTCGGGTATCTTATTCTCAACCTCTATACTCACTTTAGTTTTTGTATCTGGTTTTACAGTGACCATCAATGATACAGCCTGGTCTGCTATACTCTCAGTCACAGCCCTTTTCTCTGCATTAGTTTTGTGTACCCCAATAAGTCCCATGGGTTTACCCTGCAACTTCCAGAATTCTGAACAAAGCTGTCCCATCTTGTGGCAATGAGAACGCTTCGGCTTGCTGACCTCACTTCTACCACCTTCCTTTCTGGCCTGAGGAGGGGATCCTGGGGTTCCCAGCTGTTCCTTCTTGTCCTCGACTACTTTCTTTCCTTTCACCCTCCCACTTTTTATCCTTCTTGGGTTTGTGTGGGTGACGACCAAAGGGTCTTGGCTTATTCACAAGCTCAAAATCATCAGCGATTTCCGCTGCTTGTCTGGCTTTTCAAACCTTTTGGTTCTCTACATGAGTTCTCACTACTGGAGGGATTATCATAGAGTCATAGAGTTATACAGCACAGAAACAGGTCCTTTGGCCCATCGTGTCCGTGCCGGCTATCAAGCACCTATCTATTCTAATCCCATTTTCCAGCACCTGGCCCGTAGCCTTGTAAGGCGTTTCAAGTGCTCATCTAAATACTTCTGAAAGGTTGTTCAATTTGCTCAAGTATATCACAATCCTCCTCCCTGATCTCTACACCTATATTGTCCTTCTCCATAGTGAACACAGATGAAATAGGCAACAGGAATCACTCCTGAGGCAGAGATTTTTCAGAGACTGGAGGCAACAGGAATCTGCTACCTTTTAAAATGCAGGGCTTCCTCTCAGCAAAGGAACCTTTCTCCACAGAGAGCAGCAACTCCTCTTTTCCTAGGTCTTTTCCTCTCCAGGGGTCTTTTTCTCTCTCCAGACAGACCCCAGCCACCACCTCAAATGTAGAATTTCTTTTTACAAGAGAGGCAAGCCTTTTTCTGGGAGAGGTCTTTTTTTCTGGTCTACAAACAACAAGTCCCAGCCAGTTTGTTCTGCCTCCTGCCTGTCCAGTTTACTGGTCTCCACAATGCAAAAGAGAAACTGAAACTCTAACAGTCAAGTCATGTGATCTGTCACTTCCCTTGTTGTTGTTTGGAACAGGTGTCTTGCAGTCTGTTCCACTCAGTTCAAACACCAAGTTTCAGCATTCAATGTTAACAGAGAAAAATCTTTTTTCTCAGTTTTCAAAATGTACAGAACTCCAAGCTTTCAAATATAAAAAGCTCTGTGACACCAGAAACAATCAAAAGTATGATTATACTTGATGCAGTAGTTGAATCATGATCTGGGACCCATCTTTAGTGTCAAAGTTTAGTGAGAAATAAAGTTAGAAACAACACAATGAAACAAAAACTATTATAAAAATAAGAAAGTCAACATTTGTGAAGCATCATGAGATCGAGGCCAGAATTTTTCTATCAACACAAGGAACAGGCATTATGAGTGATATGTTCCTTATGCAATGAAGGAACACATAAATCACTTCTGAGATCATCTTAAAAATGCCAATCTTTGTGTGATTTATCCTTAACTAAAATGTACGAAACAGTGGAGGAACTCAGCACTTAGTAAAATATCCCTGCCCTGAAGAAGAAATACATTGGGGTAGGTTTTCATTTCAGGTGGCTATTTGCTTGATAGCATTGACAGAAGGGCCAGTCCATTCTGACGGCCAAGTTGCATTATCATATGGCTGGTGGGCTGCAGACGGAAAACCAGTAGCCTAGTGCACCCTACAAACAGGAAGAAGGTAGGTCCAGTGACAAGGAGAAAATTCTTGGGACTGGGGAAACCAGGACAGCAGTGGCCCAGGCTGTTTCTTTGGAGCCCAGAGCAGAACTCCAGTTCTTGCCAGTCCTGCAAACATCAACTTAAAACTTGCCTTCTGAACTCCTCTGTGGCTCCAGCTGATACAATGTAGACAAGCACAGTGCATTTTAAATGGGCCTACCATCTGATTCAAGCAGGCAACCCAGCTGTCCAGCAATTGCTCTTCCAAAGTTGGTATCGGCTAGATTGGGAACAGGAATGGGGCGGTAAACTTTTATCCAAATACAGTTTCCACACAGCAGTTCCATTTAAAATCTACCACAATGAAATACGCCATTCAATTTACCTCTTTAATTAAACCTGGTCTCAACTATGGCAGTTCACATATAAAAAATAAATCCCACCTTTGCACAAATCCGGTTCCAGATACTTGAGGTAAAAGAACTGTATTTTGTTTGAATGATCGATAAGGTGGAACTGGTTTAGTGCATCATATGCCTGAGGGGAATCATTTAAAAAGATCAGTATTTGGAATTAATATGTAGATTTGAACAAACTACCATTAATGCTCCAGCATGAAAGTGCAAAGACAACTTCATTCATCACAATTATATATTGGACAATTATAGTTTTAAAACATAATTACTTCCTTCTAATTTGGTGATAAAGTGCAAGGGCAGAGTGAAAGTTTTATCCTAGTGTAATGGCTCACATACACAAGATAATGATACAATCAAATTAGATTATAAGACATAGGCCGAGAATTTAGGCGCACCCATTTTTAGGTGCTCCTCCCCGATCCCAGGGTACAACCCCTGCGCCTGAATGGTGATGTCCAGGGGACCCACGATTTTTGGCAAGCAAAGTGTGCTTGATGATTGGGCCTCTGCAATCCTGTGGCCCTGAAGGAGTCATAGAGTCATTTATGGCACAGAAGGAAGCCATTCGCCACATCAAGTCCATGCTGGATCTCCGCAGAGCAATCCAGTCAACCCCATTCTCCCACTCAACCTCGTAGCCCTGCAAATTTATTTCCTTCAAGTGCCCACCCAATTTCCTTTTGAAATCATTGATTGTCTCTGCTTCCACCATTCTCGTGGGTAGCAGTGGGCAATAGTTCCAGGAAGAGTGAGCGATCAGTTGCCGAGAGAATGGAACAGTGGCCGGGGGAGTTGTTGGCTGAGAGGGAGGATTGGTATCCGGGGAGGAATTGTTGCGAGGGTAGGTGATGGGTGGGCGGAGGAGGACCCATGGTCTTTTAATGTGGTATCAGGAGAAGCACTCCTGCTCCACATTCAGGTAAGCATGCTTTTAAAACTTATTTAGGCTGTATGTAGGCCTGGTTTTCCTGTAGGCGATTGCATATGTTCATTCACGTTACACTAAAATATTACAACAGTGACTACACTTCATTAGCATTTAATTGATGATTAAGCACTTTGGGGAATCCTGAGGCCATAAAAGGCACTATATAATTGCAAGTCTTTCTTTATGTATTGAACTTTTATCTCTGATCAGTTTTAGAGATGACAACCCTGGATGGTTGATATTTCTCTCAATCTCCAGCCATAACATCAGTGGAAGATTGGCAGAAACTGCAGAAGAAATGCTGTGAGTAGCTGTTTTTAACTGTTTTAACCATTTCTTTGGGGGTTCTGCCAATCTCTATTCAGAGAGCCTCTGTGGAAATTCCAGGCAGAGAATTAATAATAAAATGTACAAAATTGTAAACAGGTGGGGGTTGAATGAGTGCCGAGTTCTCCTGATTTCCCACCATAACTTCAGCTGGAAATCAGCAGAAACCCTGGAGATTCACTATGAATGGCTATTTGTAATGCTTATGCAATTTCTTCAGGGATCCTGTCAAAGTTACAGTGGGAGATTAGGGGAACCCTCATATAAATTATGTTGATATTCAGGAGTACTGTGGTGTTGTCCTGGAATTTCATAATACTGCAGTGGGGCCTCAGGAATTTGGCAGCATGGAGGAATCCTTTGGTCTGGCATCATGATGGTGAGGCAAGCTAGGATTTTCCAGAGTTGTGTCTAAGGAAATTGTAGCTTGGGAGAATTGGAAATGTGAAGTTTGACTCATTGGTGTATCCGTGGCATCTGTTAGCATGGAAGGCAAGGGAGGGCACGTGCCTGACAGCAATGGAGGGAGAAGTCTGGTAGCAGTGGCATGAAACTTTCTAATTTTTTGCTGTAAGCATTAAATTTAGTGCTTTATGATTTATTTTCAAATGTATTTCTGTGAGGTTCTCCCTCTCTCTGTGTATGTGGCCAGAATGGCTGAGGTCCTGCCGACAGGGCTGAAAATTGGAGGCGACCCTGCTTAGACGAACTGTGGGAACCAGAGAGATATCGTCCTGCTGGTGGCCAATTAACTGGCCATTGTAGGGGTCACCATCCCTATTAAAGATGGCAACCCAACACAAAGAGCTGCTGGCCCAATCACAGGGTTGTGAGGAACAGCGCTGTTGCCGCAATGGAATCCAGGCCCCCCCCCCCTCTTCTAGCAAATTGCCCGCAGAGGCAGGAAGAGGCCCTTAATCGCCACTTAAGTGACACAATAAGCTCCGGGCAGGTGGCCACCATTCCCACCACTGGCAAAATGGTATGTAGGGAAGAAATTTTGAAATTTATTTTCTGGCTTTTCCTCCAATAATTTTGAAAAACAACCAAATAGATTTTGTTAGAGATTGAAAGAAATATTCTATAATTGGGCTACTTCAAATTATACTGATCCATCCTGGGCAAGTTCAGCACATTGCTTATAGTTAGACTGAAGGACCTACCTTCAGCTCATAGTCACCGTTCTGGGCAAAAATATCAAGTCCAAGCCTAGCCTTTTGGGAAAGGCTGAGGCCTTCACTATAACAAATCAATTAATATAGAAACATAGAAAAATAGGAGCAGGTGTTGGCCATTCGGCCCTTCAAGCTTGCACCGCCATTCAGTGCGATCGTGGCTGATCATACAAACTAATTTCCTGTTCCCGCTTTCTCCAGGTATCCCTTGATCCCTTTAACCCTAAGAACTATATACACATAGAAAAATAGGGAACATATATTGGAGACACCCTAGCAAATTCAATGGATAAATAAATTATCATGCAATATTGTTGTTTATTGTAATTGGAATGGAAAATAAAAGTAGAGATGTTTTGCTACAGTTGTACAGGGCATTGGTGAGTCTAGATCTAGAGTATTGTGTAGTTTTGGTCTCCTTACTTAAGAAAGGATATAATTGCATTGGAAACAGTGCAGACTGATTCCTGGGATAAGAGGGTTATCTTGTAAGGAAAAGTTGGACAGGTTGGGTCTGAATTCAATGGAGATTAGAAGGATGAGAGGTGATCTTATCAAAATATATAAGATCCTGAGGGGGCTTGACAGGGCAGATGTTGAAGAGATGTTTCCCCTTGTGGGAAAGACTAAAACTAGGGGGCACAGTTTAAAAATAAGGGATCTCCCATTTAAGACAGAGATGAGGAGACATTTTTTCTCTTAGAGGGTCGTGAGTCTGTGGAACTCTCTTCCCCAGAGAGTGGTGGAGGCAGGGTCATTGAATGTTTTTAAGGCAGAGGTAGACAGATACTTGACAAACAAGGGAGTTAAAGGCTATGGGAGATAGGCAGGAAAGCAGAGTTGAGTCCACAAACAGAGCAGCCATGATCTTATAAAATGGCAGAGCAGACTCAAAGGGCCAAAAAGTCTCTTCCTGCTCCTCGTACATATGTTCATATGTTTTTTTTTTGTTAATCATCTTATTTTAACCAAATTTCAATTTGTGACGAAACCATACCTGCCAAATGGAAACATATCAATTTTGTCATATGGAAGACTATTTGAATTTTCACTGGACATTAAACATAACATGTTTAAAAAGACCACAGAGCTGAATGGCTAAAAACATGGCTGCATATTTGAATTCTGAGACACAGTTGCAGAGAGAGACAATGGGAGTGCTCCCTGATTCAATTAGTGAGATGGGGTTTGTCAATAGTGATGATCAAAAGACATTGAGAGCCATTGTCTGTGTAATAGCCAGCACTCGCGCAAACACCCACCCCCACCACCCCCACCGAGCATGTCTATTAAGCTTTGAAGAATCGTCAACCCTTGCAGAGGAGCTGGTCACATGACTAACCTGCTGGCCGACCTGGGCATTGATTGAATTGTTGAATTGTGCCTCACAGAAAGGTTTAGGGCAGACTGCAATTGCACTTTAAGAAAGCACCGCTCTCTCCCGGTCTCTCTCTCTCTCCAGCAAAGTTCCAGGGACCCACAGAAGGAACTTAAGCCTCAAGGAAGAGGACCTCTTTAGCCTTCTTGTACCAGAGAAACAAGTTTGAAAGTGTGTCCTGGGCACCAGCGAGAACTGCAAGACTTAACTCCAATAAAGGTCTTTATATCCAAACCAAAGACAGTAACTGAAATCCATTTACTACTCCAAATGCCCCCCCTCCCTTTTAATTCTTTCTCCTCCTCTGTATCTATTTGTGTGTGTGTTTATCACGTATGCATGCTAGTATGGTTGCATCATGTATTTTTAGTAACTTTAACTGAGTTAGAGGGTTAAGGTAAATAAATTTACACCTTTCTTGTTTAAACCTGAGAAAGCCTGTCTGATTCGTTCATGTACAATTACAATTAGAGAGCAGTGAGCAAGGACTCACTGAGATGAAGCTAACAACACTGTGTTTTGAAAGTTAAAACCTGTTACAGCCAGACCAGGAAAGGGCCAAGAGGGGAGCCTGAGACCCCTTCCTTACCCGGTCGTAACAAATTACTGAAAAAAAAATACAAAATTTCTTTCAAGAAGTATTTTGGGTGATTGATCAGGAACTACGTCTGAAATAGTGACTTGTTTATGGAACGGTTTCCCGTTATAAAACGCTGACATGATTTTTTTTCTCCATTGTCACATGTTGTCATTTGGGCCTTCCATTATTAAAGTGCAATATAGGAAGTAAAATTCATGTGTACAGGAAATACACACTATATGAAAGACTTTTAATTGTCTATCCTGAATTAGGAACAAACACTAGTTTATCATGCTCCACTTTGTAACTCCAAATGTTCTAACTTGTTCCACAATCAGGAGGTGAACAAAAGATAGATTACCTACTTCAACAAGCCTTCATCCTTTTGAATAAGCACATTTATAAACCGTTGGAGTAGATCCATGCCAAACTATGTTCAACTGGAATTATATCACATATAGGGTCAATCTCCTTTTTATAAATGTTGTCCCAACCACAATGATGCCAAAGGTGTCCTTAACATACAATCTCACTCCTACCCAGAATAAAAGTTTTGTCTTGCCTTGCAGCTTCAGTTCATTTTTTCCCCAATATCTGAAAAGCGGCAATGTTAGATTCTTGAACTCCCCACATGGCATGGAAGGATGGTTGATGCAAGCTTGGATTGTGGAGGACTCTTCATATCTTTGGAGACTCATCAAGTTGGACCAAAGGATGAGGAGGCAGGAGTTCTTTGGAGATTCCAGCCACCAAAGCAAACGCCAAAGGAAGCATTCATCCAAGATGCTAAATCCAAACACTAGTATTTGGTCAAGACACGTTCATCACTCCAGGTACCTGCTTTCAATATGGTGTCACTTGACACCTGTTCAGAAATGACCACAAATTAGTTACAGTTACAATTACAGAGATACAGCACTGAAACAGGCCCTTCGGCCCACCGAGTCTGTGCCGACCATCAACCACCCATTGATACTAATCCTACACTAATCCCATATTCCTACCACATCCCCACCTGTCCCTATATTTCCCTACCACCTACCTATACTTGGGGTAATTTATAATGGCCAATTAACCTATCAACCAGCAAGTCTTTGGCTTGTGGGAGGAAACCGGAGCACCCGGAGGAAACCCACGCAGACACGGGGAGAACTTGCAAACTCCGCACAGACAGTACCCAGAATTGAACCCGGGTCGCTGGAGCTGTGAGGCTGCGGTGCTAACCACTGTGCCGCCCAAACAGCCTTGCAGGCTGATTTGACGCACAATTTACAAACTTGCACAACACAGGTTCCCTCAGCATCTTCAGATGCCAGTCACCAAAGAGCATTCGTACAGCTGCAATAGGGACATAGCACTAATGTTATTTAAAGGGGTAGGCTCTGACTGAGGTTGGCTGCTTGGGGACAAGGGCCACCCTGCTATACATGGCTGATAACCCCCTTCCGCCATCTCACCACGTGAACAAAGCGGGCATTTAATGAAAGCCAGGGAGCCACGTGCAACATTGTGCAGCAGATAATCAACCTTCTGAAGCAGTGATTCTGCTGCTGAGACTGCTCAAGTGTATATTTTTGCCAAACAGGGTCTCCCAGTTTGTGGGGGTGTGCTGCGTCCTCCACAACTTGACCATTACAAGGCCGCAGCCATTACCTCCTCCCATCCGAAGGCCACCTTGGGGGTAGCAAGAGGAACAGCAGGAGGAGGAGGTGGAGAAAGAAGAAGGGGAGGAAGAGGAGGAGGCAGGGTGGAGACAATATGAACTCCATGCAACTGGATGCAGCGAGAGAGAGCTGAATCTGAGGCTTCTCTTCACTTGAAACAAACTTCTCAATTCCAACATGGACCCCCAATGCCCCACAAGCACATCCATTTCAGATTCCCCAACACAGTATCCCCTTGGCCATCATTCAACAATAAAAGCCACCAATAAAAACCTTCACAAAACATTTTTACCTAACAACACATCCAATTTTCCAAAGAACAATGGTCTATTCAAACATGTGCATTTTGTTTTTATTCGCTCATGGGATGTGGGCGTCACTGGCTAGGCCAGCATATATTGCCCATCCCTTATTGCCCTTGAGAAAGTGGTGGTGAGCTGACTTCTTGAAACGCTGCAGTCCTTGGGGTGTAGGTACACCAACAGTGTTGTTAGGAAGGGAGTTCCAGGATTTTGACCAGCGACAGTGAAGGAACGGCGATCTAATTCCAAGTCAGGATGGTGTATGGCTTGGAGGGGAACTTGCAGGTGGCGGTGCTCCCATGAAACTGCTGCCCTTGTCCTTCTAGATGGTAGCGGTTGCGGGTTCGGAAGGTGCTGTCTAAGGAGTCTTGGTGAGCTGCTGCAGTGCATCTTGTAGATGGTACACACTGCTGCCACTGTGCGTCGGTGGTGAAGGGAGAAATGTTAAAGGTGGTGGATGGGGTGCCAAGCAAGCAGGCTGCTTTGTCCTGGATGGCGTCGAGCTTCTTAAGTGTTGTTGGGGCTCCACCCATCCAGGAAAGTGGAGAGTATTCCATCACACTCCTGACTTGTGCCTTGTAGATGATGGGCAGGCATTGGAGAGACAGGAGGTGAGTTACCCGCCACAGAATTTCTAGCCTCTGACCTGCTCTTGTAGCCACAGTATTTATGTGGCTGGTCCAGTTCAGTTTTTGGTCAATTGTAACCTCTAGGATGTTGATAATGGAGGATTCAGCGATGGTAATGCCATTGAACACCAAGGGGAGATGGTTAGATTCTTTCTTGTTGGAGATGGTCATTGGTACTTGTGTGGCACAAATGTTACTTGTCACATATCAGCCCAGGCCTGGATGTTGTCCAGGTCTTGCTGCATCTGGACACGGGCTGCTTCAGTATCTGAGGAGTCGCGAATGGTGCTGAACATTATGCAATCATCAGCAAACATCCCCACTTCTGACCTTATAATGGAGGGAAGGTCATTGATGAAGCAGCTGAAGATGGTTGGCCATGAGGAACTCCTGCAATGATGTCCTGGGACTGAGATGATTGACCTCCAACAACCATAACCATTTTACTTTATGCCAGGTAGGACTCCAACCAGCGGTGAGTTTTCCCCCTGATTCCCATTGACTCCAGTTTTGCTAGGTCTCCTTGATGCCATACTGGTCAAATGCTGCCTTGATGTCGAGGGCAATCACTCACCCAACCTCTGGGATTCAGCTCTTTGTCCAAATTTGGACCAACGCTGTAATGAGATCAGGAGCTGAGTGGCCCTGGCGAAACCCAAACTGAATGTCAGTGAGCAGGTTATTGCTGAGTAAGTGCTGCTTGAAAGCACTGTTGAGGACCCCTTCCATCACTTTGCTGATGCTCGAGAGTGGACCTACAGGACGGTAATCGGCCAGGTTGCATTTGTCCTGCTTTTTGTGAACAAGACATACCTGGGCAATTTTCCACATTGCCGGGCAGATGCCAATGTTGTAGCTGTACTGGAACAGCTTGGCTAGGGCCGCGACTAGTTCTGGAGCACAAGTCTTCAGTACTCCGTGACACCCTGGTCGACTCCTCCATTACCCCCAACACTTCGTCCCCTTCCCAAGGAACCTTCCCATGCAATCGCAGGAGGTGTAATACCTGCACTTTTACCTCCTCTCTCCTCACTATCCAGGGCCCCAAAGACTCCTTTCAGGTGGAGCAGCGAATTACTTGTACTTCTTTCAATTCAGCATACTGTATTCGCTGCTCACAATGTGGTTTCCTCTGCATTGGGCAGACCAAATGCAGACTGGGTGACCACTTTGCGGAACACTTCCGCTCAGTCCGACAGCATGACCCGAGCTTCCGGTTGCTGGCCATTTCAACACACATCCCTGCTCTCATGTCCACATATCTGTCCTGGGCTTGCTGCAGTGTTTGAGTGAACATCAACGCAAGCTCGAGGAACATCATCTCATTTACCAATTAGGCACGCTACTGCCTGCCGGACTGAACATTGAGTTCAATCATTTCAGAGCATGACAGGCGCCCCTTTTTATTTTCAGTTTTTCTTTTCATTTTTCTTTTGAAATTTAATTTAATTTTATTTCAGTTTGTTTCATCATTCGTTTTTCTTACCATGTGCCTGCCCACTATTTTTTTCATGTTTGTGCTTTGGGCCAGGGCTGTTCATTTTTCTGTCCATTCACACCCTCTCTGCACTAACGCTTTGTCTTTCAACACACCATTAACATACCGTTTGCCTTTGCTCCATGACCTTTTGGTCAGTTATCCTCTGTGACCCTGTCCTATCAACACCATTACTTTTGTTATCTCTTGCCCCACCCCCGCTTTATTTGCTTAAAACCTATTACACTTCTAACCTTTGCCAGTTCTGATCAAGGGTCACTGACCTGAAATGTTAACTCTGCTTCTCTCTCCACAGATGCTGCCAGACCTGCTGAGTATTTCCAGCATTTCTTGTTTTTATTATCTTCAGTCCTATTGCCAGAATGTTGTCAGGGTCCATAGCCTTTGCAATATCCAGTGCCTTCAGCCATTTCTTGATATCATGTGGAGTGAATCGAATTGGCTGAAGACTGGCATCTCTGATGCTGCGGACCGCAGGAGGAGGCCGAGATGGATCATCAATTCGGCAATTCTGGCTGAAGTTGGATGCAAATGCTTCAGCTTTGTCTTTGGCACTGATGTGCAGGGCTCCCCCAGCATTGAGGATGGGATATTTGTGCAGCCTTCTCCTCCTGTTAGTTGTTTAATTGTCCACCAGCATTCATGACTGGATGTCACTGGACTGCAGAGCTTAGATCTGATCCGTTGGTTGTGGAATCGCTTAGCTCTGCATGACAGAAATCACACCTGCTAAATAGAAACATATTAATTTCATCATATGGAACACTGCTTGAGAACTTTTACCAGAGATCACAAATGACTTTTTTAAAAGAAAAAAGCAGAACTGAACAGCTAAAAAGATGGTCACACATTTGCATTCTGTGAAGACAAGGGCTGGCTGAGAGACAGATGAATAGAGATATAATGGGAGTGCTCCCTGATTCAATTAGCAACGTTGTTTTTTCCAATAGAGCTAATCAAAAGACATTGACACCCCTTTGACTTTGTAGGAGCCAAACACTACCCTCCACCAAGTATATCTGAAAGACTCTAAATTCCAATACCCGTTCAGGAACTCTGGTTTCAAACAAAGGGATGGTCACATGACCTACCTGCTGGGATAAGGCTGAGGTTTTTTGAATCGTGCGTCAGAATGAACAAAAGACTGCAACTGGACTAGCAGAGAAAAGTCTCTCTCTCTCTCTGTCTCCCTCTCCAGCAAAGTCCCAGGGAAACCATAGTGGCAGCTTCTAAACTTCAAGACTGCAGAACTTTACAGACGATCACTGAAAAGACAGTTGAAACCTACCTTCAGCCATCTGGTACCAGAGAGGCAAGCCTGAAATTGTGCACATGGCCCCAGCGAGGACTCCCAGAATTTAACTTCAATCAAGGGCATTACATCAAGGACATTAAGGTCAATATCTGTATTCCACTTATTGCCAACTCTACTTCAAGCTCCCAATTCTTTATTCCCCTCTGCATCTATTTGTGTGCGTGCCTCTCGTATGCATGTGAGCGTGGATGTGTCGCGTATTTTAGTAATTTTAACCGGTTTAGAGTGATAAGGTTAAAAAACTTTCATCACCTGTCTGATTGGTTCATTTGCAATTGTAATTAGAGTGCAGTGAGCAAGGGTTCACTGAGGTGGTAAGCTAAAATCTCTGTGTTTAAAAATATAAACCCTGTTATGCCCAAACCAGGGAAGGGGCGAGAGGAGAGCCTGAGACCCCTTTCTCACCTGGTCATGACATCTGTCTATCGCATGTTGCTTCCGCTGTTTAGCAAGCATGTAGTCCTGTGTTGTAGCTTCACCAGGCTGATGCTTCATTTTTAGGTATGCTTGGTGCCACTCCTGGCATGTCCTCTTTCATTCTTCACTGAACCAGGGTTGGTCCCCCGGCTTGATGGCAATGAGAGAGTGGGGGATATGGCGGGCCATAAGGTTACAGATTGTGGTTGAATACAATTCTGCTGCTGCTGATGGCCCATAGCGCCTCATGGATGCCCAGTTTTGAGTTGCTATATCTGTTCGAAATCTATCCCATTTAGTACGGTAATAGTGCCATGCAACACAATGGTGGGTACCCTCAATGTGAAAACAGGACTTCATCTCCACAAGGACTATGCAGTGGTCACTCATACCAATACTGTCATCGCCAGACGCATTTGCGATAGGTAGATGGGTGAGGACGAGGTCAGGTAGGTGTTCCCTCTTGTTGGTTCCCTCACCACCTGCCACAGACCCAGTCTAGCAGCTATGCCCTTTCAGACTCGGTCAGTAGTGGTGCTACCAAGCCACTCTTGGTGATGGACATTGACATCCCCCACCCAGAGTACATCCTGTGCCTTTGCTGCCCTCAGTGCTTCTTCCAATTGGTGTTCAACATGGAGAAGCACTGATTCATCAGCCGAGGGGGCAGTAGGTGGTAATCAGCAGGAGGTTTCCTTGTCCATGTTTGACCTGATGCCATGAGACTTCATGGGGTCAGGAGTCAATGTTACTGTTACGACCAGATGAGGAAGGAGTCTCAGGCTCCCCATTCGCCCTTTCCTGGTTTGGCTGTTAACAGGTTTTAACTTTTAAAACACAGTGTTTTTAGCTTCACCTCAGTGAGTCCTTGCTCACTGCTCTCTAATTGTAATTGTAAATGAACCAATCAGACAGGCTTTATCAGCTTTAAACAAGAAAGGTGTAAGTTTATTAACCTTAACATTCTAACGCAGTATAAGTTACTAAAACTACACGAGGCAACCACACTAGCATGCATACGCGATAAACACACACACAAATAGATACAGAGGAGGAGAAAGAATTAAAAGGGGAGGGTGTGGAGTAGTAGATGGAATTCAGTTACTGTTTTTGGTTTGGATGTAAAGACCTTTATTGGAGTTAAGTCTTCAGTTCTCGGGGCCCAGTGCACATGTTCAAACTTGTTTTTCTGGTACAAGAAGGCTGAAGGAGTCCTCTTAAGCTTCTTCCGTGGGTGTCTGGAACTTTGCTGGAGAGAGAGAGACAGAGAGGGGGGTACTTTCTTCTTGAAGTTCAATTGCAGTCTGCCCCAAACCTTTCTGTGAGGCACAATTCAATCTATTCCCAGGTTGACCAGCAGGTTAGTCATGTGACCAGTTCTTTGTTTGAAACAGCATCGCCTGCGAAGGTTGTTGATTCTTCAAAGCTTAATAGACACACTCGCTGTGTGGGGGGGGGGGGGGGGGGAGGAGTTTGACTCTGACACAGACAATGGCTGTCAATGTCCTTTGATCATCATTGTTGCCCAGCCCAATCTTGCTAATTGAATTAGGGAGCACTTCCATTGTCTCTCTATTAACTGTCTCTCAGAATGCAAATGTGCAGCCATGTTTTCAGCCATTCAGCTCTGTGGTCTTTGGAAACATGTTATGTTCAATGCCCAGTAAAAGTTCAAATAGTCCTCCATAAGACAAAATTGATATGTTTCCATTTGGCAGGTGTGGTTTCATGACAGTTACAGGGCAACTCCCTCCCGACTGTATACCGCCACCTCTGCTGCTCTGCCAATGGGACAGGACATACCCAGGGATGGTGATGGCAGTGTCTGGGACATTGTCTGCAAGGTATGATTCCATAAGTATGACTATGTCTGGCTGTTGCTTGACTAGTGGGATAACTCTCCCAATTTTGGCACAAGTCCCCAAATGTTAGTAAGGAGGACTTTGTAGGGTCGACAAGGCTGGGTTTCCAGTGCTTAGGTTGATGCTGGGTGGTCCGTCCAGTTTCATTCTATTGCTTAGACGTCATAGCAGTTTGATGAAACTGAGTGGCTTGCTGCGCCATTTCAGAGGGCATTTAAGAAAGAACCACATAGCTGTGGATCTTGAGTCACATGTAGGCCAGACCAGGTAAGGATGGCAGATTTCCTTCCTTAAAGGATATTCTCATAGTGCTTGTCTTTCAAGTGCCCTTGTCTGTCGTAGTGCTCCTATGCAGTGCTACCCCAGTGGCTGCAGTATGGCTGGTGGAAGGCTGCTGACTCTCACTGGGGGAGACTGCAGGTGGGCTTGTAGGATGCTCTCATGCAGCTCTAGGTTTAGAAGGCCCAGCTTTGAAGTGCATCTCTTGGCATGGACAGCGGCATCTGGGCTGGTGAGCTAAGAGGCAACAGCAAGAGCAGTGATGGAGTGGCAGTGGTGGGATCACGAATGCTGTCATCCTGAGACAGGATAACAGGTTTGTCCTCCATGGCACCACAGTCACTCCCAAAGGGCAGTAACTCAGCAATCCTAGTAATCTGCTGGAGCACATATTGCTGGACTGCTTTGACAGCCTGAATGCCCCGTTCAGCACTGAGATCTGCACCCACAATGTCAGCAGTCTGAGCCTGCATGGCAGCAGTCAAAACCTGCATGGCCACAGCCTTAGATCCCAAGCCCTCCAACTGAGTTTCCACTGCAGCACTGAGACAGCAGGAGAATTCGGCCTTTGCTGCAGTCGAAGATGAGACAGTGACCCAGCAGATGCTCCATCATGGGTTGGTCCACTAGCCCATGGAGTTGGCCACCGGTTCCACGGTGGAAAGGATGAGCTCCAAGCTCTGCATGATGGCCTGTGCCACTTGGGAGCCGGACTCCTCCAGGCTCCTTGATAGTGATAGCAGGCTGTCTGGCAGGCCTGCCAATGCACCGAGTATCTCAGTGTGTACGTTCATCAGCATTATCCTGTATGCCGGCCTCATCTGGATCCCCTGCAGTAGAACTCGTCTGCCAATTCCTTCTCTGGGGAGCTGGCACACATGTTATGCTTTCCCTCTGGTCTGGCTGCAGCCCACCCTGCCTGGTAACTCGCAATATGCTGACCACCTCTCTGTACTACCCTCGGAGGTCCTTGCAATGCTAGTATCCGAGCTAGAGGCTGTGAGTGTAAGATCTAGTGATGGTACATCCTTATCACTTTCGTGGGGTAGCTCTTCCACTTCCTCCTGCCGATGCTGAGGCTGTCCAGGTGGCAGATCTTCTGCATCTGAAAGCATAGAAGCAGAGGGTGAGGGTTGGAGTGAGGGAAGGGGGCTGGGGAGGAAAGCAGGAGTTTCATGACCATCTTCAGCTCCTACTTAATGCTACATCTCAGGATTAGGGTGAGGAGGGAGTTAAAAAGGGGTATAAAGCTGTCACTTACCATCATCCTGGACAGGCAGTACTGTGCCAGATGCCACGGGCTGCACAGCCTCCGGCCCCATGATGCTTAGGAGCATCTGAACAGGCAGCTCAGGCGATGGATTTTTGGAGCTCCAGCCTTAAAAATCATTGCCCTAGAATTGGCCCAGCCACAAAACCCGCTGCAACAGTTAGTCACTATTAGGAGTTTCCGCTAATTGCACTAATTTGCAGGCCTTTGAGGAGGTTCCAAAAATTAAGCTGGAAATTCTGGGTGCAAGGACATGAATAGGTACATTTTCAAAGGTTGTGAATGATTTTTTTTAAGTTTATCTCGGAACTGATTACTGTACCCTAATCTAACTACAAAATAGTTTTGTATATTTTTTGAAAAAAATCATTTTCAGTCAATTGGATTATTCACAGGTGGTGGATTGACACTGATTTAAAATGCTTTTTTTGTGATAAATCTATTTCAGTTCTATCAGCAGCACTCTTAAATACACCAAAGAATATCCTGGAAAACAATTTTTTTAAAATTATGTTTCAAAACACTGCCCAGATGCGCTGGTACATGGTTGATTTTCCATTTGATGAATTTGAGCGGAAACTCGGGAGGGAAGAAGACATTTTTGAAAATGGGCGCAATTTGTACTGGAATCACCGATTGTGCCCAAAGCGAAAACTCCACCCCATTGTTTTAACATTTCTACAAAATATATCACTAGTGCAGGTCATTGCTAAAAGTCAACATTGAGCTTCTTTCCATGAGGTCAAAATTTTTTTCAGCAAATTTAAGTATTTTTAATAAACATCTCACCACATGAGGCATTTTGAGTAACATTACATTCAAGCAACTTTGATCATGAGCATCTGCAGCAGCAGCATAACAACCAAGTTTCAAGAGTAACGTTGCTGCTTCATGTCGACCTAAAAAAAGAAATGTTTTTGTTACTTTAACTCCATGTTGAAAAGGAACTGGTATTTTGAAGCATTAATCATTCAATGTCATACAATGGCAATAAATATATTTTGCTCACCAAAGCTTTTGACAAAATTGTCAATAATTGTAAAAGCATTTTAAAATCAAATCACCTTCCCATAACATCACTTTGAATCCCAGTCACAATGGGAAAAAATAATTGAAATGTTTTGATGTCTGTGATGTCATATCACCTTTGTGAATATTCCTTTTTCTGTTCCAAAGTGAGTCCCCGAGTGCAGTTTTGGTGTCCACATTTAAGAAATGATATACTGGCATTGGTGGTGGTACAGCGAATGTTCACTAAATTGGGCCCTGGGATAAGGGGCTTGCCCTATAATGAGAGGCTGAGTAAATTCGGCCTATATTCTTGGAATTCAGAAGAATGAGCAGTGATCTCATTGAAACATACAAGATTCTGAAGGGCCTGGATAGGGTAGACACGAAGAGATTGTTTCCGCTGGTCGGGGAGTCTAAAAGACATGGACACAGTCTCAGGATAAGGGGCCGATCATTTAAGACTGAGATGAGGAGAAATTACTCACTCAAAGGGTTGTGAATCTTTGGAATTCTCTACCTCAGAGGGTTGTGGATGCTCCATCGTTGAATACATTTGAACAAAGAACAAAGAACAGTACAGCACAGGAACAGGCCACTTGGCCCTCCAAGCCTACACCGATCTTGATGCCTGCCTAAACTAAAACCTTCTGTACCTCCAGGCACCTTATCCCTCTATTCCCATCCTATTCATGTATTTGTCAAGATGCCTCTTAAACGTCGCTATCGTACCTGCTTCCACCACCTCCCCCGGCAGCAAGTTCCAGGCACTCACCACCCTCTGTGTAAAGAACTTGCCTCGCACATCCCCTCTAAACTTTGCCCCTCTCACCTTAAACCTATGTCCCCTAGTAACTGACTCTTCCACCCTGAGAAAAAAGCTTCTGACCAGCCACTCTGTCCATGCCGCTCATAACTTTGTAAACCTCCGTCATGTCGCCCCTCCACCTCTGTCGTTCCAGTGAAAACAATCCGAGTTTATCCAACCTCTCCTCATAGCTAATGCCCTCCAGACCAGGCAACATCCTGGTAAACCTCTTCTGTACCCTCTCCAAAGCCTCCACGTCCTTCTGGTAGTGTGGCGACCAGAATTGCACGCAATATTCTAAGTGTGGCCTAACTAAAGTTTTGTACAGCTGCAACACGACTTGCTAATTTTTATACTCCATGCCCCGACCGATGAAGGCAAGCATGCCGTCTGCCTTCTTGACTACCTTATCCACCTGCGTTGCCACTTTCAGTGACCTATGGACCTGTACGCCCAGATCTCTCTGCCTGTCAATACTCCTAAGGGTTCTGCCATTTACTGTATACTTCCCACCTGCATTAGACCTTCCAAAATGCATTACCTCACATTTGTCCGGATTAAACGCCATCTGCCATTTCGCCGCCCAAGTCTCCAACCGATCTATATCCTGCTGTATCCTCTGACAATCCTCATCACTATCCGCAACTCCACCAACCTTTGTGTCGTCCGCAAACTTACTAATCAGACCAGCTACATTTTCCTCCAAATCATTTATATATACTACAAGGAGCAAAGGTCCCAGCACTGATCCCTGCGGAACACCACTAATCACATCCCTCCATTCAGAAAAGCACCCTTCCACTGCTACCCTCTGTCTTCTACGACCGAGCCAGTTCTGTATCCATCTTGCCAGCTCACCTCTGATCCCGTGTGACTTCACCTTTTGTACCAGTCTGCCATGAGGGACCTTGCCAAAGGCTTTACTGAAGTTCATATAGATAACATCCACTGCCCTTTCTTCATCAATCATCTTCGTCACTTCCTCAAAAAACTCAATCAAATTAGTGAAACACAACCTCCCCTTCACAAAACCATGCTGCCTCTCGCTAATAAGTTCGTTTGTTTCCAAATGGGAGTAAATTCTGTCCCGAAAAATCCTCTCTAATAATTTCCCTACCACTGACGTAAGGCTCACTGGCCTATAATTTCCTGGATTATCCTTGCTACCCTTCTTAAACAAAGGAACAACATTGGCTATTCCACAGTCCTCTGGGGCCTCACCTGTAGCCAATGAGGATGCAAAGATTTCTGTCAAGGCCCCAGCAATTTCTTCCCTTGCCTCCCTCAGTATTCTGGGGTAGATCCCATCAGGCCCTGGGGACTTATCTACCTTAATGCTTTGCAAGACACCCAACACCTCCTCCTTTTTGATAACGAGATGACTGAGACTATCTACACTCCCTTCCCCAGGCTCATCATCCACCAAGTCCTTCTCTTTGGTGAATACTGATGCAAAGTACCCATTTAGTACCTCGCCCATTTCCTCTGGCTCCACACATAGATTCCCTTCTCTGTCCTTGAGTGGGCCAACCCTTTCCCTGGTTACCCTCTTGCTCTTTATATACGTATTAAAAGCCTTGGGATTTTCCTTAATCCTGTTTGCCAATGACTTTTCATGACCCCTTTAAGCCCTCCTGCCTCCTTGCTTAAGTTCCTTCTACTGTCTTTATATTCCTCAAGGGATTCGTCTGTTCCTAGCCTTACAGCCCTTACGAATGCTTCCTTTTTCTTTTTGACTAGGCTCACAATATCCCGCGTTATCCAAGCTTCCCGAAACTTGCCAAACTTATCCTTCTTCCTCACAGGAACATGCCGGTCCTGGATTCTAATCAACTGACGTTTGAAAGACTCCCACATGTCAGATGTTGATTTACCCTCAAACAGCCGCTCCCAATCTAAATTCTTCAGTTCCTGCCTAATATTGTTATAATTAGCCTTCCCCCAATTTAGCACCTTCACCCGAGGACTACTCTTATCCTTATCCACAAGTACCTTAAAACTTATGGAATTATGGTCACTGTTCCCGAAATGCTCCCCTACTGAAACTTCGACCACCTGGCCAAGCTCATTCCCCAATACCAGGTCCAGTATGGCCCCATCCCTAGTTGGACTATCTACATATTGTTTCAAGAAGCCCTCCTGGATGCTCCTTACAAATTCTGCCCCATCCAAGCCCCGAGCACTAAGTGAGTCCCAGTCAATATTGGGGAAGTTAAAATCACCCACCATTACAACCCTGTTACCTTTACATCTTTCCAAAATCTGTCTACATATCTGCTCCTCTACCTCCCGCTGGCTGTTGGGAGGCCTGTAGAAAACCCCCAACATCGTGACTGCACCCTTCCTATTCCTGAGCTCCACCCATATTGCCTCGCTGCATGACCCCTCCGAGTTGTGCTCCCGCAGTACAGCTGTGATATTCTCCTTAACCAGTAATGTAACTCCCCCACCCCTTTTACATCCCCCTCTTTCCCGCCTGAAGCTTCTAAATCCTGGAGCATTTAGCTGCCAATCCTGTCCTTCCCTCAACCAAGTCTCTGTAATAGCAACAACATCATAGTTCCAAGTACTAATCCAAGCTCTAATTTCATCTGCCTTACCTGTTATACTTCTCGCATTGAAACAAATGCACTTCAGACCACCAGTCCCGCTGTGCTCCGCAACATCTCCCTGCCTGCTCTTCCTCAGAGTCTTACTGGCCAATTTACTAGTTCCCCCTCATTTATTTCACTTGCTGTCCTACTGCTCTGGTTCCCACCCCCCTGCCACACTAGTTTAAACCCTCCCGAGTGACGCTATCAAATCTCGCAGCCAGGATATTTGTGCCTCTCCAGTTTAGATGCAACCCGTCCTTCTTGTACAGGTCCCATCTGTCCCTGAACAGATCCCAATGGTCCAGATATCTGAAACCCTCCCTTCTACACCAGCTGTTCAGCCACGTGTTTGGCTGCACTATCTTCCTATTTCTAGCCTCAATGGCACGTGGCACAGGGAATAATCCCGAGATTACAACCCTAGAGGTCCTGTCTTTTAACTTTCTACCTAACTCCCTAAACTCCCCCTGCAGGACCTCGTCACTCTTCCTGCCTATGTCGTTGGTACCGATGTGTACCACAACCTCTGGCTGTTCACCCTCCCCCTTCAGAATGCCCCCTGTCCATTCAGAGACATCCTTGACCCTGGCACCAGGGAGGCAATATACCATGATGGAGTCTCTTTCACGTCCACAGAAGCGGCTATCTGTGCCCCTGACTATAGAGTCCCCTATAACTATTGCTCTTCTGCGCTTTGTCCCTCCCTGCTGAACAGCAGTGCCAACCGTGCTGCCACTGCTCTGGCTGCTGCTGTTTTCCCCTGATAGGTCATCCCCCCCAACAGTATCCAAAACGGTATACTTGAAGCCGGGATAGACAGTTTATTGGTGTCTCAGGGAATCAAGGGATATGGCGAGTGGGCGGGAAAGTGTAGTTGAAGCCCAAGATCAGCTATAAGCATACTGAATGACAGAGCAGGCTCGATGAGCCATATGGTCTACTCATGCTCCTATTTTTTGTGCTCTTGTGACCCCTTCAGCTTATTTTACTTAAAGAAAGCACAGAGTATAAAAAGGTCAAAATAATGATTCAGTCCATAAAATTAAGACACAAGACTGAGAATAAAGGGGGTGATCGGGTTAGAAAATTAACAGGAAAAACCAGAGATTAAAGAGCAGTTTTTCCACTGTTGCTGTGAAAAGTGTTTGTCGGCTTAACTCCTGAATGGCCTGTCACTAATTTTAAGATTATATTCACTTGTTCTTGATTTATCCAGAACTCCATACACATGTGTAATGTAGGCATTAATAGCTGGGTTAAAAAATAGCAGAGAAGTTTATTTGAGTGTGTTAAGAATCCATAAAGGAACAGTACAAGTCAGAAAATCTACCCCTAATTTCTTTCTCTTCTCATGGATATTCGATCCCTGAAATAGCCTCCTGGCAAAAGCATTTAATGCTGTTGAGCAACTCTTTCAGAAAAGCAGAAAAAATCTGTTTTGTAATGGGATTGAAGTTTAAGAATATATGAAGACTGAGATGATCCAATATTCTGTGGGCATAATGGCTGCTGTGCTGCTGGAGCTGAGGAGGGAAGGACAGGGCTGACTGAGGAGAAAGCAGGCAAGGCTCAATAGTGGAGATATATTGAGCTAAATTTTTATGGAGCGGGACACGCACAATTAAACGCTGAAATCTAGAAGTTGCTGACAGTGGTTCCCTGCTCCTCCACAGGGTACGCTGTTGAAGTCCTCAAAGACGGAAATCTTAGAAATCAATTGATTTTGAGATGAATTTCCACTTTTTACACGGTTTGTTTTCTGTAAAAACCTTTGAAAAAGTTATGCCCTGTTGAAGGAGGTGTAACAGGATTTTTAAGGGTATACTAAGTCAAAATTAGTGCTAAACAACCTCTGTAGCACTGAAAAACTGATTTTATATTTGTGGAATTTTGATTGTCCCCAGTATGACAAAAAAATTCCACAGATTCTTTAAAACAATACATTTTTTTTTAAGTTTATGATACGATCAGTTTGTAGCATGATCCCTTGTGAATTTTATTTCACTCTCCATAAAATGAATAAAATTTGAAGGATAATCAGTGCGTTTTATTCATGGTTTACTGCCTGTGAGAATTCTTCATATAATTTGTTGCTTCGCTTGCTTGACGCCAGATATCCCCTAAAGCTGATGCCAGAATGAAATTAACATTAGGAAAGGTGAATTCCACGCCAAAGATCACTACATCTTTGTGGCAGCTATCTGCGAGGTCAGCGGCGAGTTCCGTCACTTCACCGATGACTACAAAATATAGGTCATTTTTACTCACAAAGGTGATGAAGTGTGAGCTGATAATGGCAAAGCGAGGGCAACAGGCTATCTGGGATCCTGGTGAATAATGGGACAAACAATGTGGCCGTGAAATTGGACTCTGTAGTACCATGTGCGGGCAGTAAGTCAGTAAAAGGTGCAAACTGCATATCAGGCATGCCAATGCAGCGTCCCATGCTGGGAAGGGTGCTAGCGCAGGGACGTCGTACGTGCAGTGGAACATCAGGAGTGATTGGGTTGTGACATCAAACAACTCCTCCGACTGATTTGGTTCACATTTTAGAAACTTGGACTACATGCGTCCATTGAACGCCTGTGCTAATCACTCACAGCTCAATATGCTTTCAGCTACACAAGGGACCACTCCACGAGCATTATTTAAAAGCCCAACTATCCAACTTGTAGGTAAGATGCTTTTGCCTTACCTCTGCTGTAGCAGAGTTTATGGAAGTACTGTTGCTTGTTTTTCGAAGTCTTTTGGTGTGTCGGTGCATCTATTCAGAGAGGTTGGAGGATTTGGTCACCTGTACATACCATGGGCTGAATTTTTGGGGTTTCTCCGAAAGTAGGAACAGAGGTGCCCTGAAATTACCAGTGCTGGGCAATGTGTCAGTTGCAGGATGGCCACACACAACCATGAGGTGGGCAGGCAATTAGGCTCATTAAGAGTCTTGTTAAAAGTGAGATTAGGAACCCAACTGGGATTTTCCAGCAGCCACCATTTTTTAAACGCAGTGGGGGAGCAGATCAACTGCCTGAAGGTGGGCACCAATCAGCAGGCTCCTGGCAGGTCTTCAGGCCATCTCTGCCTGCCTGGGTGGGGATACAACCAAAGACCACCATGTAGAGAGATTCCCCCCACACCTCCCCCCCCCCCCCCCACCGCGCCCCCAACACAATGGTTCCCTGGCAGATATTTGTGCGTTTTTTTAAAATTAAAGTTTTTAATAGGTGGTTGAGAAGGAAGCTTCTTGTTGAAGCGCCCTCCCAGATACTTAACTTGTAGTGCAGCCAGGTGCTCCTCTGAAGCTGGAAGGCCTGTGATTGGCCTTCCAGCCTTGAGAGCCTGCCCATCACCCATTATTGGATAAGAAACCCATTTCCATGCCCATTAGGGTCTCACCCACTTGAAAATCTTAACTTTAATCAGTTAGTCCCTAGAGGCGGGATTCTGACTCGAAAACAAATCCGGCTCCTGTTTCCCACCTCCGTGGTGGAAATGCAACCCCATGTCTGCAACAGTTATGTGGCTGTGGTTTTAGGGCATCTGGGCCAGCAAATGCAGCAGAGGCTGCAGAGGAAGGAAGCTCTGTGGAGAGGGAGTAGCAGGAGGGCTGCCCACAAAAGGCTCCACCCAGCACGGATTTTCAGAGAGCACTTTTTCGATCTCCACTTTATCCAGGAAAATTGCCTGAGTCTTCTCAGATTCAGCAAGGAGGCGGTCACAGAACTGTGCCACCTCCTTGAAGAGGACCTGTAGCCTCACACCAGGGCAAAGCGCCGCTGCCAGTGGCTGTAAAGGTCACAGTTGCATTCAACTTCTACGCAACAGGATCATTTATGGTGGGAACTTTTTTTTATTGGTTCCTGGGATGTGGTCATCACTGGCCAGGCCAGCATTTATTGCTCATCCCTAATTGCCCTTGAGAAGGTGGTGGTGAGCTGCCTTCTTGAACCGCTGTAGTCCATTTGGGGTAGGTGCACCCACAGTGCTGTTGGGAAGGGAGTTCCAGGATTTTGACCGAGTGACAGTGAAGGAATGGCGATATAGTTTCAAGTCAGGATGGTGTGTGGCTTGGAGGGGAACTTGCAGGTGGTGGTGTTCCAATGCGATTTCTGCCTTTGTCCTTCTAGGTGGTAGAGTTCGCAGGTTTGGAAGGTACTGTCGAAGGAGCCTTGGTGCATTGCTGCAGTGCACCTTGTAGATGGTACACACTGCTGCCACTGTGTGTCGGTGGTGGAGGGAGTGAATGTTTGTAGGTGGGGTGCCAGTCAAGAGGGCTGCTTTGTCCTGGATGGTGTCGAGCTTCTTGAGTGTTTTTGGAGCTGCACCCATCCAGGCAAGTGGAGAGTATTCCATCACACTCCTGACTTGTGCCTTGTAGATGGTGGACAGGCTTTGGGGAGTCAGGAGGTGAGTAACTCGCCGCAGGATTCCAAGCCTCTGACCTGCTCTTGTAGCCACGGTAGTTATATGGCTACTCCAATTCAGCTTCTGGGCAATGATAACCCCCAGGATGTTGATAGTGGGGGATTCAGCAATCGTAATGCCATTGAATGTCAAGGTGAGATGGTTAGATTCTCTCTTGTTGAAGATGGTCGTTACCTGGCACTTATGTGGCACAAATGTTACTTGCCACTTGTCAGCCCAAGCCTGGATATTGTCCAGGTCTTGCTGCTTATGGACATGGGCTGCTTCAGCATCTGAGGAGTTGCGAATGGTGATGAACATTGTGCAATCATCAGCGAACATTCCCACGTCTGGCCTTATAATTGAAGGAAGGTCATTGATGAGGCAGCTGAAGACAGTTGGGCCGAGGACACTACCCTGAGGAACTCCTGCAGTGATGTCCTGCAGCTGAGATGATTGACCTCCAACAACCACAACCATCTTCCTTTGTGCTAGGTACGACTTCAACCAGCAGAGAGTTTTCCCCCTGATTCCCATTGACTCCAGTTTTGCTAGGGCTCCTTGATGCCATACTCCAACAAAAACTGCTTTGATGTCAAGAGCAGTCACTCTCACCTCATCTCTTGAGTTCAGCGATTTTGTCCATGTTTGAACCAAGGCTGTAATGAGTTTTGGAGCTGAGTGGCCCTGGCGGAACCCAAACTGAGCAGGTTATTGCTAAGCAAGTGCCACTTGATAGCACTGTCGACGACACCTTCCATCACTTTACTGATGAGTGAGAATAGACTGATGGGGCGGTAACTGGATGGGTTGGACTTGTCCTGCTTTTTGTGGACAGGACATACCTGGACAATTTTCCACATTGCCGGGTTCTGGAACAGCTTGGTTCGGGGCGCAGCAAGTTCTGGAGCACAGGTCTTCAGAATGTTATCAGGACCCATAGCCTTTGCAGTATCCAGTGCCTTTAGTTGTTTCTTGATATCATGTGGACGGAATTGAATTGGCTGAAGACTGGCATCTCTGTTGCTGGGGACTTCAGGAGGAGGCCAAGATGCATCATCAATTCAGCTTTATCTTTTGCACTGATGTGCTGGGCTCCCCCATCATTGAGGATGGGGATATTTGTGGAGCCACCTCCTCCAGTTGGTTGTTTAATTGTCCACCATCATTGACAACTGGATGTGGCAGGACTGCAGAGCTTAGATCTGATCTGTTGGTTATGGGTTCGCTTAGCTCTGTTTATCGCACACTGCTTATACAGTTTGGCATGCAAGTAGGCCTGGGTTGTAGCTTCACCAGGTTGACAGCTCATTTTGAGGTATGCCTGGTGCTGCTCCTGGCATGCTCTCCTGCACTTTTCATTGAACCAGGGTTGATCCCCTGGCTTGATGACAATGGTAGAGTGGGAGATATGCCGGGCCATGAGGTTACAGATTACGGTACTGTGCAATCACTAGATGTGTTTGAAATCTACCCCATTTAGCACAGTGGTCGTGCCACACAACACGATGGAGGGTATCCTCAATGTGAAGATGGGACTTCATCGCCACAGGGACTGTGTGATGGTCACTCCTACCAATCCTGTCATGGACAGTTGCATCTGCGATAGGCAGACTGGTGAGAACGAGGTCAAGTATATTTTCCCTCTTGTTGGTTCCCTCACCACCTGCCGCAGATCCAGTCTAGCAGCTATGTCTTTTAGGACTCGGCCAGCTCGGTCAGCAGTGGTGCTACTGAGACACTCTTGGTGGTGGACTTTGAAGTCCCCCACCCAGAGTACATTCTACACCCTTGCCACCCTCAGTGCTTCCTCCAAGTGCTGTTCAACATGGAGAAGTACAATTCACCAACTGGGGGGGGCAGCGGTAGGTGGTGATCAGCAGGTTTCCTTGCCCATGTTTGACCTGATGCCATGAGACTTCATGGGGTCTGGATTTGATGTTGAGGGCTGTCAGGGCAACTCCCTCCTCATTGTTTCACACTGTGCTGCCACCTCTGCTGGGTCTGTCCCACCGGTGGGACAGGACATACCCGGGGATGGTGATGGTGGTGTCCGGGACATTGTAAGGTATAGAACCATAGAAAGATTATGGAACAAAAGGAGGCCATTCAGCCCATCATGCTCGTGCCGGCCGAGAAAACTAGCTGCCCAATCTAATCCTACCTTCCAGCACTTGGTCCATAGCTTTGCAGGTTACAGCACTTCAGGTGCATGTCCAGGTACCTGTTAAAAGAATTGACGGTTTCTGCCTCCACCACTGTTCCTGGCAGAGAATTCCAGACACCCACCACCCTCTGGGTGAAAAAGTTTTTCCTCATGTCCCCTCTAATCCTTCTGCCAATCACCTTAAATCTGTGCCCCCCGCTAATCGACCTCCCCGCTAGGGGAAATAGGTCCTTCCTGTCTACTCGATCTAGGCCCTTCAGAACTTTGTATACCTCAATTAAGTCACCCCTCAGCCTCCTCCGTTCTGAGGAAAATAACCCTAGCCAATCCAATCTTTCCTCATAGCTGCAACTTTCAAGCCCTGGCAACATTCTTGTAAATCTCCTCTGTACTCTTCCCACAGTAATTATGTCCTTCTTGTGATGCGGTAACCAGAACTGTACGCAATACTCCAGCTATGGCCTAACCAGCATTTTATGCAGTTCCAGCATTACATCCCTGCTTTTGTATTCTATACCTTGTCCGATAAAGGAAAGCATTCCATATGCGTTCTTCACCACTCTATCCACCTGTCCTGCCACCTTCAGGGACCTGTGGACATGCACTCCAAGGTCTCTCACTTCTTCTACCCCTCTCAATATCCTCCTGTTTATTGTGTATTCCCTCGCTTTGTTTGCCCTCCTGAAATGCATTAACTCACACTTTTCAGGATTGAATTCCATTTGCCACTTTTCCGCTCATTCAACCAAACCATTGATATCATTCTGGAGTCTACAACTATCCTCTTCACTATCAACTAAATGACCAATTTTTGTGTCATCAGCAAACTTCCCAATCATGCCTCCCATATTTAAGTCCAAATCATTAATATGTACCAGAAACAACAGGGGACCCAACACTGAGCCCTGTGGAACGCTACTGGAAACCGCTTTCCATTCGCAAAGACATCTGCCGACTTTTTTGGCCTCCTTGTCTCGAGAGACAATGGGTAAGTGCCTGGAGGTGGTCAGTGGTTTGTGAAGCAGCGCCTGGAGTGGCTAGAAAGGCCAATTCTAGAGTGACAGACTCTTCCACAGGTGCTGCAGATAAGATTGGTTGTCAGGGCTGTTACACAGTTGGCTCTCTCCTTGCCCTTCTGTCTTTTTTCCTGCCAACTGCTAAGTCTCTTCGACTCGCCACGCTTTAGCCCCGCCTTTATGGTTGCCCGCCAGCTCTGGCGATATTTGGCAACTGACTCCCACGACTTGTGATCAATGTCACAGCACTTCATGTCATGTTTGCAGACGTCTTTAAAGCGGAGACAAGGACGGCCAGTGGGTCTGGTACCAGTGACGAGCTCGCTGTACAATGTGTCCTTGGGGATCCTGCCATCTTCCATGTGGCTCACATGGCCAAGGTATCTCAGGCGCTGCTGGCTTAGTAGGGTGTATTTGCTGGGGATGTTGTCCGCCTCGAGGACTTCTGTGTTGGAGATACGGTCCTGCCACCTGATGCCAAGGATTCTCCGGAGGCAGCGAAGATGGAATGAATTGAGACGTCGCTCTTGGCTGACGTACCTTGTCCAGGCCTCGCTGCCGTAGAGCACAGGCTTGATACACTTGAGGACACAGGCTTGATACATTTGGACTTTTGTGTTCTGTGTCAGTGCGCCATTTTCCCACACTCTCTTGGCCAGTCTGGACATGGAAGAGGAAGCCTTTCCCATGCGCTTGTTTAATTCTGCATCGAGATACAGGTTACTGGTGATAGTTGAGCCGAGGTAGGTGAACTCTTGGACCACTTCCAGAGTGTGGTCGCCGATATTGATGGATGGGGCATTTCTGACGTCCTGTCCCATGATGTTCGTTTTCTTGAGGCTGATGGTTAGGCCAAATTCATTGCAGGCAGCCGCAAACCTGTCGATGAGTCTCTGCAGATACTCTTCAGTGTGAGATGTTAATGCAGCATCATCAGCAAAGAGGAGTTCCCTGATGAGGACTTTCCATACTTTGCTCTTTGCTTTTAGATGGGCAAGGTTGAACAACCTGCCACCTGATCTTGTGTGGAGGAAAATTCCTTCTTCTGAAGACTTGAATGCATGTGACAGCAGCAGGGAGAGGAAAATCCCAAACAGTGTAGGTGCAAGAACACAGCCCTGTTTCACGCCACTCAGGATTGGAAAGGGGTCTGATGAGGCGCTGCAATGCTGAATTGTGCCTTTCATATTGTCATGAAATGAGGTGATGATACTTAGTAGCTTTGGTGGACATCCAATCTTTTCTAGTAGTCTGAAGAGGCTTTGGTGAGATCAATGAAACCAACTTAGAGGGGCATCTGTTGTTCACGGCATTTCTCCTGTAGCTGGCGAAGGGAGAACAGCATGTCAATGGTCGATCTCTTTGCTCGAAAGCCACTGTGCCTCAGGATAGCCAGCTTATGGAGCTTGTTTAAGGCGACACGAGCAAAGACATTCCCCACTATGCTGAGCAGGGAGATTCCACGGTAGTTGTTGCAGTCACCGCGGTCACCCTTGTTCTTATAGAGGGTGATGATATTGGCATCGTGCATGTCCTGTGGTACTGCACCCTCGTCCCAGCACAGGCAAAGCAGTTCATGCAGTGCTGAAAGTATAGCAGGCTTGGCACTCTTGATGATTTCAGGGGTATTGCCGTCCTTCCCAGGGGCTTTTCGCAAAGACATCCATCGACTACTACCCTTTGTTTCCTGTCACTGAGCCAAATTTGGATCCAACCTGCCACATTGCCCTATGTCCCATGGGCTTTCACTTTACTGACCAGTCTGCCATGTGGGACCTTGTCAAACGTCTTACTAAAATCCATGTAGACCACATCCACTGCACTACCCTCATCAATCCTCATTGTTACTTCCTCAAAAAACTCAATCAAGTTAGTAAGACATGACCTTCCCATGATTCAGTGAGTATGACTACGTCAGGCTGTTGCTTGACTAGTCTGTGGGACAACTCTCCCAACTTTGGCACAAGCCCCAGATGTTAGTAAGGAGGACTTTGCAGGGTCGACAGGGCTGGGTTTGCTGTTGTCGCTTCTGGTGCCTAGGTTGATGCCGGGTGGTCTGTCCGGTTTCATTCCTTATTGACTTCCAAGTGGTTAGATACAGCTGAGTGGCTTGCGAGGCCATTTTGGAGGGCTTGTAAAAGTCAACCACATTGCTGTGGGTCATATGTAGGCCAGACCAGGTAAGGACAGTAGATTTCCTTCCCTGAAGGATATTAGTGAACCAGATGGGTTTTTACAACAATCGACAATGGTTTCATGGTCATCATTAGACTAGCTTTTTTTAATTCCAGATGTTTTTATTAATTGAATTCATATTCCACCTTCTGCCATGGTGGGATTTGAACCCATGTCCCCAGAGCAATACCCTGGGTCTCTGGGTTACTAGTCCAGCAACAATACCACTCCGCCACTGCCTCCCTTTCATGAATATCTCCCAGTATCCATCGCTGCATTTGGAAGGTGACAGGCACTATATGCAAAGAGAGATGATTTCATTGTGTTCTCTCTAACCAATAATTTAATCATGTTGGTGCCAGGTCCCGCCTTCTTCCCTCCTAAGGAAATTGCTGATGGTCAGAATGGCAACATCAAACCAGCACAATGGCTGGTTGCGCTAATTTTCATGCCCGCCCATATAGGGGCATAAATTCAGCTCATTCATTTAGAATGCAAAACAGCACCTGAAAAATGATGACAAGCTTGAAAAGGGGATTTTTAAAACATTTTTGTTCTGTTCCTCTAAATGAGACTTAAGGTACTTCTGTTTAATAAAATTACCATCCCATCAAGAAGAGAAACAAGCCTGACAAAGGCCTTTACCAGCATTCTGAATGTACAGGGACCATTTTTGATAGGCCCCACCTAGGACTGCCAGCCTTGCAATTTCCTGATCTCTGCTCAACCAACAAAAATATTACCCTAATGAGTCTACCACCATCTGCAATTCACTGGCACTCTGCATTGTAAAGGCATAGAAAGGTTAGAGAAACACAGAAAATAGGAGCAGGAGTAGTACATTCGGCCCTTCGAGCCTGCTCCACCATTCATTATGCACATGGCTGATCATCCAACTCAGTAACCTGTTCCCGCTTTCCCTCCCATATCCTTTGATCCCTTTCGCCCTAAGAGCTATATCTAACTCCTTCCTGAAAACATACAATGTTTTGGCCTCAACTGCTTTCTGTGGTAGCGAATTCCACAGGCTTACCACTCTCTGGGTGAAATAATTTCTCCTCATCTCAGTCATGAAAGGTTTACCCTTATCCTTAGACTATGACCCCTGGGTCTGGACTCCCCCACCATCGGGAACATCCTTCCTGCATCTACCCTGTCAAGTCCTGTTAGAATTTTATAGGTTTCTATGAGATTGCCCCCTCACTCTTCTGAACTCCAGCAAATATAATCGTAACCGACTCAATCTCTCCACATACGTCAGTCCCGCCATCCTAGGAATCAGTCTGGTAAACCTTCGCTGCACTCCCTCTATAGCAAGAACATCCTTCCTCAGATAAGGAGACCACAACTGCACACAATATTTCAGGTGTGACCTCACCAAGGCCCTGTATAATTGCAGCAAGACATCCCTGCTCCTGTACTCGAATCCTCTCACTATGAAGGCCAACATACCATTTGCCTTTTTAGCCGCCTGTTGCATCTGCATGCTTACCTTCAGCGACTGGTGTACGAGAACACCCAGGTCTCGTTGTGTATTCCCCTCTTTCAGTTTATAGCCGTTCAGACAATAATCTGCCTTCCTGTTTTTGCTACCAAAGTGGATAACCTCACATTTATCCACATTATACTGCATCTGCCATGCATTAGCCCACTCACTCAACTTGTCCAAATCACCCTGAAGCCTCTCTGCATCCTCCTCACAACTCACCCTCCCCACCCAGTTTTGTGTCATCTGCAACTTTGGAGATATTACATTTAGTTCCCTCATCTAAATCATTAATGTATATTGTGAATAGCTGGGTCTCAGCACCGATCCCTGCGGTACCCCACTAGTCACTGCCGGCCATTCGGAAAAAGACCCATTTATCCCTACTCTTTGTTTCCTGTCTGCCAACCAATTTTCTAACCATCGCAAAACACCACCCCCAATCCCATGCGCTTTAATTTTACACACTAATCTCTTATATGGGACTTTATCCAAAGCCTTCTGAAAGTCCAAATAAACCACATCCACTGGCTGTCCCTCATCAACTCTACTAGTTACATCCTCGAAGAATTCTAGTAGATTTGTCAAGCACGATCTCCCTTTCATAGATCCATGCTGACTCTGTCCAATTCTACCACTGTCTCCAAGTGCTCTGCTAGAAAATCTTTGATAATGGACTCTAGAATTTTCCCCACTACCAACGTCAGGCTGACTGATCTATAATTCCTGTTTTCTCTCTACCTCCCTTTTTAAATAGTGGGGTTACATTAGCTACCCTCCAATCTGTAGGAGCTGTTCCAGAGTCTATAGAATCTTGGAAGATGACCACCAATGCATCCACTATTTCTAGGGCCACTTCCTTAAGTACTCTGGGATGTAGATTATCAGGCCCTGGGGATTTATTGGCCTTCAATCCCATCAATTTCCCCAACACCATTTCTCTATTAATAGTGATTTCCTTCAATTCCTCCCTCTCACTAAACCCTGTGTTCCCTAACATTTCTGGTATGATATTTGGGTCCTCCTTTGTGAAAACTGAACCAAAGCATGCATTTAGTTGGTCAGCCATTTCTTTATTCCCCATAATAAATTCCCCTGTTTCTGACTATAAGGGACCTACATTTGTCTTCACCAATCCTTTTCTCTTCACATACCTATAGAAACTTTTATAGTCAGTTTTTATGTTCCCGGCAAGCTTACTCTCGTACTCTATTTTCCCCTTCTTAATCAGTCCCTTGGTCCTCCTTTGTTGAATTCTAAACTGCTTGCAATCCTCAGGTCTGTTGTTTTCTCTGGCAAATTTGTATGCCTCTTCCTTGGATCGAATGCTATCTCTAATTTCCCTTGTAAGCCATGGTTTGGCTACCTTTCCCGTTTTACTTTTGCACCAGATAGGAATAAACTATTGTTGCAGTTCATCCATGCGCTCTTTGAATGTTTGCCATTGCCTATCCACCGTCATCCCTTTAAGTAACGTTTCCCATTCAAGCCAACTCATGCCTCATACCTTCGTAGTTTTCTTTATTAAGATTCAGGACCCTAGTCTCAGAATCAACTATGCCACTCTCCATCTTGATGAAGAATTCTATCATATTATGGTCGCTCATCCCCAAGGGGTCTCGCACAACTAGATTGTCATTGATTCCTCTCTCATTGCACAGTATCCAGTCTAGGATGGCCTGTTCTCTAGTTGGTTCCTCAACGTATTGGTCCAGAAAACCATCCTGTATACACTCCATGAATTCCTCCTCTACGGTATTGTGACTAACTTGATTTGCTCAATCTATATACAGATTAATGTCACCCATAATTACAGATGTTCCTCTATCGCATGCAGCTCTAATGTCCTGTTTAATGCCATTCCCAACATCACCACTACAATTTGGGGGTCTATATACAATCCCCACTAACGCTTTTTGCCCCTTAGTGTTTCTCAGCTCTACCCATACAGATTCCACATGGTCAGAGCTAATATCCTTCCTCATTATTGTGTTAATTTCCTCTTTAACCAGCAATGCAACTCCACTGCCTTTTACTTTTTGTTTGTCCTTCCTAAATACTGAATGCTCCTGGATGTTCATTTCCCATCCCTGGTTGCCCTGCAGACATGTCTCCGTAATCCCGACTATATCATACCCATTTACATCTATTTGCGCGATTCATTCATCCATTTTATTGCGAATGCTCCGCGCGTTAAGGCACAAAGCCTTATTTATTTATTTAGAGATACAGCACTGAAACAAGCGCTTCGGCCCACCGAGTCTGTGCCAACCAACAACCACCCATTTATACTAATCCTACATTAATCCCTTATTCCCTACCACATCTCCACCATTCTCCTACCACCTACCTACACTAGGGGCAATTTACAATGGCCAATTTACCTATCAACCTGTGAGTCTTTGGCTGTGGGAGGAAACCAGAGCACCCGGCGGAAACCCACGCAAAAGTTCACAAGAATCCACTGTGACAGATAAGTAAAACTGTCATATTCAAAATCATTTTTAAAAAATCTCTATATTTTTAATATGTATACTTGAGATCTGGCTGGCCACTTTAAATTTTGTTTGCTGCAATAGTCTTTGAACTGAAATATACATGTTAACAGGCTTTTCCTATTCATTTGAAAGATGTGGCATGATTCATATGCAAATTCAATTGCAATGCAAAAGAAGGGGAAAAATTGGAACAGAGCGGATCAGTTTGTAAGGTGCACTCTACTATCATGAGTAGAATGGGCCTGTACTCTCTGGAGTTTCGAAGAATGAGAGGTGATCTCATTGAAAAATATATGATTCTGAGAGGGCTTGAGAGGATGGATGCTGAGAGGCTGGTGCCTTGGCTGGAGTGTCTAGAACTTTGACGCATAGTTTCGGATAACTAATCCTACACTAATCCCATATTCCTACCACATCCCCACCTGTCCCTATATTTCCCTACCACCTACCTATACTAGGGACAATTTATAATGGCCAATTTACCTATCAACCCGCAAGTTTTTGGCATGTGGGAGGAAACTGGAGCACCCGGAGGAAACCCACGCAGACACAGGGAGAACTTGCAAACTCCACACAGGCAGTACCCAGAATTGAACCCGGGTCGCTGGAGCTGTGAGGCTGCAGCGCTAACCACTGTGCCACTGTGCCGCCCTAATCCCATGAGAACAAATATACATCTTATCACTCCATGTAGAAGAATCTTGGCATACCAGTTTATTGTATTGACTAATGATTATTCAGTTTTACCCATCTTGACAATTACCATAAAGTGCTGCAAGATACAATGGAGTTCTTTCCTTGTAATCTGTAGCATGAATATTTGCACCATTGTTGTATAAGTACTGAAGAGCATTTGTTGCGTCATACTTAGCTGCATAATGGAATGGGGTCTGCCATTCTTCGGAGGTTCGTGCCTCAATATTCGCTAGAAATAAATGAACAGATACCAAGTAAGAATATGTATAAAAGATCTGTTTCTCCAAAGTGGGCTTGATACAAGAATACATCAACCAACTAAGCCTCAGCAGAGGTCATGTTGTCCCAATTACTAATTTTTAATCAATAGAGTTTGTTCAAACCCACATATTTCAATACCCATAACAAGGCGTAACAGACTCCCTAACGTATATGATCTTTTCATTCTTTAAAATATACTAACCCCAAACAGGAGCAGGCACCAACTCCTTGTACTGCTCGACATGGAGGCTTAAGGACTGCTCTGTATCTAATGCAGCCAGCTAGCTACTGGCGTGCTGGGAGCCTAAAGACAAAGTGGTGATTTATACCGGGGTCTCCGATGTTGGGGGTCATGACAGGGGGTCCAGAACATACCTCTGGGAGAGGCCTGCCACAGGCTTCGATGCCAGGAAGGCCTCGCCATATTAAGGCAGCAGTGAGGCCTCCTGGTGGCCCCCCCGCTATTCGGCGACAGGGCTGAAATTTCAATATGTAAATAAATTTAAATGAATGAATAATTACTTACCTTGTCGCGCCAGAGATCCGATGAGGGACACTGGTGGGAAGGCGGGAGGAGGTATGTATTTCAGTGTAGGAGGTGGGAAGCGGGGTCAAACTTACTGATTGGTCGAGGGGGTGATTGGAAGGGGTAAAGTCAAAAGTTTCTGAACTTTGGTTGGGGGGGAAGGGCAAGGAATGAATGAAATGCCTGCCCCCTCCACATCATCGGGGGGTGGGGGGGGGTGTGGGGAGGTGGTGGGTGGTGGTGTAATCCACCTCAGCCATGTAAAGGAGCCGTCACATTTAATATCACGGCAGCTCCGTGGAGTAAATCCTGCGCTTGCACCTCACCATCTTTGAAGCTCGCCGCCGAGATGCAGATCAGTATTTCCTGTGCAGCTAGCATCATTAAGTCACCAGCTACGGAAATCAATACATAATGGAGGTGTGGTGTAGGTAATCATTGTGGTGTTTTGCTCAATTATGTATGTGTGTCAGGGAATAGTTTGTAGAGCCTCCCTCCATGTGATTAATTAGGTGGGATAGAACCTATAACAGGTAAATTGCATATGGTCTCTAGTGGAATGAGGTTGATGGATCAAATGTTATTTTTGCATTCCATGCAACCTTATGTTTGTAATGTTTTCAGGGCTGATTACAACTAAGACTTTATTGTGTGCTTCTGAAATGGCACAGCTGTCACAGGAAACAGCTTTGTATTCGGGCATCCAAAACCTCCCTTGTGCATAGCTCATTTCACCTTGCCTGTGGTCTGAGGGGTTCCTCATCTTGTATCGCCTGGTCAGCAGGCTCCTCCATATCCTCGTCATCGGAGGAGGCATCATGATCAGCCACGTCCACATAGAAACATAGAAAATAGGAGGAGGAGTAGGCCATTCGGCCCATCGGGCCTGCTCCTCCTTCAAAAAAGATCATGGCTGATCGTCTAATTCAGTACACTGTTCCCGCCTTCTCCCCATATCCCTTGATGCCTTTGGCATTAAAAAATATATCCATCGCCTTCTTGAATATATTTAATGACTTGGCTTCCACTGTCTCCTGCGGTAGAGAATTCCACAGTTCACCAGCTGCTGAGTGAAGAAATTTCTCATCTTGGTTCTAAATGGCAGACCCTGTATCCTGAGACTGTGATCTCTGGTTCTGGACTCCCCAGCCATTGGGAACATATTTCCTACATCTAGCCTGTTTATTTTAGAGATACAGCACTGAAACAGGCCCTTTGGCCCACCAAGTCTGTGCCAACCAACAACCACCCATTTATACTAATTCTACATTAATCCCATATTCCTACCCCATCCCCACCTTCCCTCAATTCCCCTACCTATACTAGGGGCAATTTACAATGGCCAATTTACCTATCAACCTGCAAGTCTTTGGCTGTGGGAGGAAACCAGAGCACCCAGCGAAAACCCACGCAGTCACAGGGAGAACTTACAAACACCGCACAGGCAGTACCCAGATTTGAACCGGGGTCACTAGAGCTGTGAGGCTGCGGTGCTAACCACTGCGCCACTGTGCCACCCCACCTGTGTCTAGTCCTGTTAGAATCTTATAGATTTCTATGAAATCCCCTCTCATTCTTCTAAACTCGAATGAATATAGGCCTAGTCGACCCAATCTCTCTTCATACGTCAATCCTGCCATCCCAGGAATTAGCCTAGTAAATCTTCTTTGCACTCCCTCCATGGCAAGAACATCCTTCCTCAGATAAGGAAACCAAAACTGCACACAATACTCCAGATGTGGTCTCACCAAGGCCCTGTATAACTGCAGTAAGACATCCTTGCTCCTGTACTCAAATCTTATTGCAATGAAGGCCAACATACCATTCGCCTTCCTAACTGCTTGCTACACCTGAATGCTTGTTTTCAGTGATTGGTGTACAAGGACACCCAGGTCTCGTTGCACCTCCCCCTTTCCCAATCTATCACCATTCAGATAATAATCTGCCTTTCTGTTTTTACAACCAATGTGGATAACCTCACATTTATCCACATTATACTCATCTGCCATGCATTTGCCCACTCACCCAACTTGTCCAAATCACATTGGAGCCTCTTTGCATCCTCCTCACAGCCCACATTACCCCCACCAACCCCCTCACCCCCCCAGCTTCGTGTCGTCTGCAAACTTGGAAATGTTATATTTAGTTCCCTCACCCAAGTCATTAATATACATTGTGAATAGCTGGTGCTGAAGCACTGATCCCTGCGGTACCCCACTAGTCACTGCCTACCACCTGGAAAAAGACCCATTTATTCCTACTCTCTGTTTCCTGTTTGTCAACCAATTCTCAATCCATGCCAGTATATTACCCCCAATCACATGTGCTTTAATTTTGCACGCTAACCTCTTATGTGGGACCTTATCAAAAGCCTTCTGAAAATCCAAATACACCACTTCCACTGGTTCTCCCTTATCTATTCTACTAGTTGCATCCTCAAAAAACTCCAGCAGATTTGTTAAGCATGATTTCCCCTTTGTAAACCCATGCTGACTTTGTCCAATCCGGTTTATGCTTTCCAGGTGTTCTGCTATCACAGCCTTTATAATAATCTCCAGTATTTTCCCCACTACTGATGTCAGGCTAACTGGTCTGTAATTCCATTTTTTCTCCCCCTCCCTTTTTAAATAGTGGGGTTACATTTACAACCCTCCAATCTGTAGGAACTGTTCCAGAGTTTATAGAATTTTGGAAGATGACCACCAATGCATCCACTATTTCCAGGGCCACTTCCTTTAGTACTCTGGGATGTAGATTATCAGGCCCTGGGGAATTGTCAGCCTTTAACCCCATTAATTTCCCTAGCACTATTTTTTTACTAATAGGGATTTCCTTCAGTTCCTCCCTCTCATTAGACATTTGGTTCCCTAACATTTCTGGGGGGTTATTTGTGTCCTCCTTTGTGAAAACAGAACCAAAGTATATGTGTAATTGTTCTGCCATTTCTTTGTTCTCCATTATAATTTCCCCCATTTCTGACTGTAAGGGACCTACATTTGTCTTCACTAATCTTTTTCTCTTCACATATTTATAGAGGCTTTTACAGTTAGTTGTTATGTCACCCGCAAGTTTACTCTCATACTCTATTTCCACCCCGCTTAATCAACCTCTTTGTCCTCCTTTGCTGAATTCTAAACTGCTCCCAATCCTCAGACTTGCTGTTTTGTCTGGCAATTTTATATGCCTCCTCTTTGGATCTAATACTATCCCTAATTTCTTTTGTAAGCCACGGTTGAGCCACCTTTCTGGTTTTATTTTTGCGTCAGACAGGAAAGAATAGTTGTTGTAATTCATGCACACGTTCTTTAAATATTATCCATTGCCTATCCACCATCAATCCTTTTAGTAAAGTTCCCCTATCTACCATCGCCAACTCACGACTCATACCTTTGTAGTTTCCTTTATTTAGATTCAGGACCCTAGTTTCAGATTCAAATACTCCATCTTAATGAAGAATTCTATCATGTTATGGTCGCTCCTCCCCAAGGGACCCCGCACAACAAGATTGTCAATTAATCCTTTCTCTTTGCAAATACCCAGTCTAGGATAGCCTGTTCTCCAGTTGGTTCCTCAACATATTGGTCTAAAAAACACTCCAGAAAATCCTCCTCTACAGTATTATTGCTAATTTGGTTTCATCAATCTATATGTAGATTAAAGTCACTCATGATTACAGTTGTACCCTTATTGCATGTGTCTCTAATTTCCTGTTTAATACCATCCTTTACATCTCCACTACTGTTTGGGGGCCTATAGACAACCCCCACCAACGTTTTCTGCCCCTTGGTGTTTCTTAGCTCCACCCATACAGATTCCACATCATGAATTTCTGAGCCAATATCCTTTCTCACTATTGCATTGATTTCCTCCTTCACTAACAACCCTACCCCACCTCCTTTACCTTTTTGTTTTTCCTTCCTAAATATTGAATACCCCTGAATGTTCAGTTCCCATCTTTGGTCACCCTGCAGCCATGTCTCCATAATCGCAACAATATCATAATCGTTTATATATATTTGCGCTGTTAATTAATCTACCTTATTCCGAATGCTCGCGCATTAAGACACAACGCCTTTAGACTTGGCTTTTTAACATTGTTAGTCATCTTAGCTTTATTTTGCACTGTGGCCCCATTTGTTTCTCATCCTTGTTTTCTCTGCCTTCCACTTTTGCTTCTTACCTTTCTGTCTTTCATTTCTATCCTTGTTTCCCCCTCCTCTGTCTCCCTGCTCAGATTCCCATCCCCCTGACATTCTTGTTTAAACCCTCCCCAACAACACCAGCAAACACCCCCCTGAGGAAATTGGTCCCGGTCCTGCCCAGATGTAACCCGTCCAGCTTGTACTGGTCCCCCTTCCCCAGAACCAGTCCCAATGTACCAGGAATCTGAATCCCTCCCCCCTACACCATTTCTGCAGCCACGTATTCATCTGATATATCCCGCTATTTCTGCTCTCACTAGCATGTGGCACTGGTAGCAATCCTGAGATTACTACCATTGAGGTCCTAGTTTTTAATTTACGCCCTAACTCCCTACATTCAGCTTGTAGGATCTCGTCCCTTTTATTACCTATGTCCTTGATAACGATATGTACCATTACAACTGGCTGCTCGTCCTCCCCCCTCAGAATGCCCTGCAGCCGCTCAGAGACATCCTTGACCCTAGCACCAGGGAGGCAACATACCATCCTGGAGTCTCTTTTGCAGCTGCAGAATTGCCTATCTGTTCCCCTTACGATTGAATCCCTTATCGCTATAGCCCTGCCACTCTTCTTCCTCCCTTCATGTCCAGCAGAGCCACCCATGGTGCCATGAACTTGGCTTTTGCTGCTTTCCCCTGAGCCATCTCCTCCAACAATATCCAAAGCGGTATATCTGTTACAGAGGGGGATGGCCACAAGGGACTCCTGCACTACCTGCCTTCCTCTACTCTGCCTGGTGGTCACCCATTCCCTTTCTGCCTTTGTAGCATATGCCTGCAGTGTGACCACCTCACTAAACATGCTATCCACGACGATCTCAGCATCACGGATGCTCCACAGTGAATCCAGCCGCAGCTCCAGCTCCGTAATGCGGGTAGCCAGTAGCTGCAGATGGATACACTTCCTGCACACATGGTCGTCAGGGACACTGGAAGCGTCCCTGATTTCCCACATAGCGCAGGAGGAGCATATCATGGGTGCGAGCTCTCCTGCCATGTCTTACCTTTAGATTACTTAGTTACTCCCTTTAATTAAAAATACTAATTATGCTAGGAGCCTTGTTCTCCTCCAAACACTACCCACTACAATCTAAAGTCCTTACCTTTACTTTTGAAGCTACTGATAAATCCTACTAAAAATCAATACAGTTCACGAGATAAAATAAACCTAATGTTAAAAAAAAAGCTACTCACTTGTTCCTTATTATTAAGCTATTTACACACGCACCCTAACATGGTGTACTAACTCAGCTATTTAGAGTTACTCACCAACCAATCACCTTGCAGCTTTCCTGTGACATCACTGCTACTTTGTTTTCAAACTCCGACGCGCCTGGACTCTTCTCCACTGCTCTCCCATAAGGTAAGTAAGTGATCTAGACCACGATCCTCGGGCTGTATTTATCAGCTCCTTGCTCCGTGTTCTTCCAGCAGGTCTGCTCCTCTCCGCTGCTCTCCCGGAAGGGAGCATTGCTCAATGCTTCCTGTCTCTGTAGTGCCAGGATATGCGGTGCACAGCAGGCCACCATGACCTGTGGAACCCTTGCTGGGGCATACTGAAGGGCACCACCGGATCGACCAAGGCATCTGAATCACATCTTCAAAAGGCCAAAGGCCTGCTCGATGGTCACTCTAATTGACCGATGGCAGGTGTTGTACCTCTCCTCTGCATCAGTTCCTCACAGGTATCAGAAGCCATGACTTTAGTGGGCAGTCCTTGTCTCCAGGTATCCGTCTCTGAAGGGACATGGGGGGGCCTGTAAAGCTGTGGAATCTAGGACTGCCGGAGTATGATTGCATCATGGCTGCTTCCCAGGAACAGCCTGAAGAATCTGCTTTTGGTGGTTGCAGACAAGTTGCACATTGAGTGAGTGGAAGCCTTCCTGTTGATGAAGGCTGCTGGCTGCTCTGGGGGAGCCTTGATGGTCACATGTATGTAGACACCTTGCATGTGGAGAAATCCAGCAATGGCCCCGCACCCAATTGACCTCTGCACATGACTTTCTGGGCCGATGCTGTATCGCACATCGTTGCAGCAAATCTTGAACATGTCATTGGTCACAGTCTTGATGCATCGATGGGCTGCAGACTGGGAGACCCCACATGAGCGCCAGTGGATCCCTGGAAAGAGCCAGAGATGTAGAAGAGGAGACATGGCTGCAGGATGAGGAAACATGGCTGCAGGATGACAAGGATGAATCCTCAATATTGAGTGGTATATAACATTCAAGAGGAATAGGAAGCTAGGTAAATGTGGAGGGGTGGCACTGTTCATCAAGGATGGCATTTGTGAAATAGTTAGAGATGACCTTGGTTCAGGAGATCAGGATGTAGAATCCAATTTGGGTAGAGATGAGGAATAGTAGAGGAAAAAAGTTACTAGTGGGTGTGGTCTACAGGCCCCCTAATAGTAACCACAATGTAGGGCGAAGAATCCAAGAAGAAATACTGGGTGCTTGTGATAAAGGGATAGCAATAAGCATGGTGAACTTAATCTACATATAAACTAGAAAAATCAGATTGGCAATAGTAGCCTGGATAAGGGGTTTATAGAATGCTTTTGTTATGTTTAGTTTAGTTTAGTTTAGAGATACAGCACTGAAACAGGCCCTTCGGCCCACCGAGTCTGTGCTGACCATCAACCACCCATTTATACTAATCCTACACTAATTCCATATTCCTACCACATCCCCACCTGTCCCTATATTTCCCTACCACCTACCTATACTAGGGGCAATTTATAATGGCCAATTTACCTACCAACCTGCAAGTCTTTGGCATGTGGGAGGAAACCGGAGTACCCGGAGAAAACCCACGCAGACACAGGGCCCCCATCTGTCAAGAATGAGGCACATTAATTTTGTCATGAACGTTGATTTTAAACTGTTACTGGGGTGAAGAAAGGACTTGATAAACAGATCAGCCGTGGCTGGAAAAGATATTTGCATATTAACAGACAGTGTTTGGAAGGACAAAGCAGCGATTCCCTGACATATTCAACCCACAATGGACTTTTGATCACAAGGCACTGAAGGTGGGGAGCTCACATTCCCAGGTTGACTGCTAAGATAGCCGAATACAAAAATGGACATGGTCAAACTGGCTAGTCACATGATTAACCTGCTGGGCAACCAGAGTTTTTTGAATTTGTACAAACAGTTTGGACAAAAAAGTCTGTTTGCTCCTGGACTGAGAAGATCTCTCCTGTCTGCTCCCATCTCTTTCTCACAAGCCTCTGAATCCACTGAAGACACATGAACCCCTAGAAAAAAAAGTCACCTATAACAAACGAGGTTTAAGAATACTGGGTCCCAACAAAAAGCAAGATCTACCTACAATCAAGGACTCTACTGTGAGCTTGAAGAACCATAACAACAACTCTTCTGATATTGCCTCAAACCTTTCACTTTATTTTTCTTCTGCTCTTTTCTGTCTCTATTTGCATGTATGTATCGCATATGCATGCTAGCGTGGGCACGTCGTGTATCCGTAGGTGTCCACCGAATTAGAGTCTAAGTTTAGCAAATTTCAACTTTTCTTTTCCTTAAACGTAAGAAAGCCTGTTTGTACTGGTTTCTTTGCCTTATAATTGGAAAGCAGTGAATAAGGATTCACCAAGGGGGAGCCAAAAACACAGTGTGTTTAAAATTAAATCCTGTTACAGTAACACCAGGTGAAGGCTGAGAGGGACCCCTGGGCACCTTTCCCACCTGGTCGTAACACTTTCGAGATAGTTCCTTAGAGTAGCATGTTCTGGAACCAACCAGAGAGCAGGTTATAGTAGACTTGATATTAAGAACAGAGGAACATAGGAGCAGGAGTAGGCCACTCAGCCCATCGAGCCAGCTCCACCATTCAATACGATCATGGCTGATCATCCACTCAATACTTTTTTCCCATACTATCCTCATATGTCATTTGTATTTAGAAATCTGTCAATCTCTGCTTTAAGCATACTCAATGTCTGAGCTTCCACAGCCCTCTGGGGTAGAGAATTTCAAAGATTCACAACTCTTTGAGTAAAGGAATTTTTCCTCATCTCTGTCCTAAGTGGCTTCCCCCTTATTTTGAAATTGTGTCCCCTGGTTCTAGACTCCCCAACCAGGGAAAACATCTTACCTGCATCTACCCTGTCTATCCCTTTAAGTATTTTGTAGGTTTCAATGAGATCACCTTACATTCTTCGAAACTCTAGAGAATACAGGCGCAGTTTCCTCAATCTCTCTTCATAGGACAGTCCCGCCATCCCAGGAACATGTCTGGTAAATCTTCGTTGCACTCCCTCTATGGCAATAGTATCCTTTCTAAGGTAAGGAGACCAAAACTGCACACAGTACTCCAGGTGCGGTCTAACCAAGGTTCTATACTATTGAAGCAAGACTTCTCTACTCTTGTACTCAAATCCTCTTGCAATAAAGGCTGACATACCATTCACCTTCTCAATTGCTTGCTGCACCTGCATGTTAGCTTTCAGTGACTTATTGTCAAGGACACCCAGGTCCCTATGTACATCTACACTTTCTAATCTCTTACCCTTTAAGAAATACTCTGCACATCTATTCCTCCTACCAAAATGGATAACCTCACATTTTTCTACGTTATACTCTATCTGCCACGTTCTTGCCAACTTACTAAGTCTTTCCAAATCCTCTATAAGCTGCTTTACATCTTCCTCACAACACACATTCCCACCTAGTTTTGTGTCATCCGCGAACTTGGAAATACTACATTTGGTCCCCACATCCAAATCATCGATACATATTGTGAACAGCTGGGGCCCAAGAACTGATCCCTGTGGTACCCCACTAGTCACAGCCTGCCAACACGAGAATGACCCATTTATTTATACTCTCTGTTTTCTGCCTGTTAACCAGTCCTTAATCCATGCCAGTATACTACCTCCTATCCTATGTACTTCAATTTTGCTAACCAACCTCCTGTGGGGGACTTTATCAAAGGCTTTTTGAAAATCCAAGTACACCACACCCACCTACTCCCCTTTATCAATTCTGTTAGTAATATCCTCAAAAGGATGTTTCCCCTTGTGGGAGAATAGAACTGGGGGTCACTGTTTAAAAATAAGGGGTCACCCATTTAAGATAGAGATGAGTAGAAATTTTTTCTCTCAGACGGTCGTGAGTCTTTCGAATTCTCATCCTCAAAAGGCAATGGAAGCAGAGTCTTTGAATATTTTTAAGGCAGAGGTAGATGGATTTTTGATAAGCAAGGAGGTGGAAGGTTATCGGGGTAGGGGAAAATGTGGAGTAATCAGTCAGACATGAACTTATTGAATGGTGGAGCAGGCTCGAAGGGCCGAGTGGCCTTCTCCTGCTCCTAATTGGTATGTTCGTATGTTCATAAATCCATGTTGACTATGCCCAATCAGATCATTATTATCCAAGTGTCCATTTATCACATCCTGTAGAATAGATTCTAGCATTTTCCCAATGACTGATGTAAGGGTAACAGGTCTGTAATTCCCTGTTTCCTCTCTCCCTCCTTTCTTAAATAAAGGGGTGACATTTGCGACCTTCTAATTTGCATGAACTGCTCCGGAATCTATAGAATTTTGGAAGATGATCACCAATACATCCACTATCTCCATAGCTAACTCCTTCAAAACACTCTGGGGTGTAGAATATCAGGTCCTGGGGACTTATCAACCTTCAACCCCATTAATTTCTGCAATACAACCTTCTTACTAATACTAATTTCCTTCAATTCCTCATTCCCCCAATCTCTTGGCTCTCTAATTCTGGGAGATTTCTTGTATCTTCCTCAGTGAAGACAGACACAAAGTAATCACTTAGTTTCTCTGCCTTTTCTCTATTCCCCATTATAAATTCTCCTGACTCTGCCTGTAATAGAACCACATTTGCCTTAGTCAAATGTTTCCTTTTTATGTACGTATATAAACTTTTACAGTCTGTTTTTATATTTTTTGCCAGCTTTCATATTCTATTCTCCCTTTCTTTATAAGTTTCTTTGTCTTCCTTTGCTGTATTCTAAAATCCTCCCAATCCTCAGGTTTGCTGCTATTTCTGGCAACTTTATAATCCTTTTCTTTCAATCTGATACAATCCTTTACTTCTTCTGTTATCCATGGTTGACTGCCTTTACTTTTGGGGTTTTTGTGTCTTGAAGGAATGTATAGTTGCTGTAAACTATGTAATATTTCTTTAAAGACTATCCATTGCCTATGTACTGTCATACCTTTTAATGTATTTTCCCAATCCACCTCAGCCAATTTGCCCCTCATACTTTCATAATTCCCTTGTTCAAATTTAACACCCTGGCTTCAGATTGAACTACCTCAGTTTCAAACATAACGTAAAATTCTATCATATTATGGTCACTCATCCCTAAAGGTTCTTTTATAAGAAGATTATTAATTAGCCCTTTCTCATTACAGAACATTAGACCTAAAATAGCCTGTTCACTCGTCAATTCCTCAATATACTGCACCAGAAAACTATCCCTAACATACTCCAGAAACTCGTCCTCCACAGCATTAGTGCTCATTAGGTTTACCCACATGTACATTGAAGATACCCATGATTACAGTATTACCCATGCTACATGCTTCTCTAATCTCCTGATTAATGCCATGCCCCACACTACCACTACTGTTTGGTGGTCTATAAACAACTCCTACCCCAATGTTTGCTGCCCCTTGCTGTTTCTTAACTCCGCCCAAACAAATTCCACAATTTCTTTTTCCGATCTGAGATCCTCCCTTACTAATGTGCTGATCCCATCCCTTATTATCAGCGCAACACCACCTCCTTATCCTTTTTGCCTGTCCTTCCTAAATGTCGAATATCCTTGAATATTCAATTCCCAGTCTTGGTCACCTTGTAGCCACATTTCCATTATAGCAATTAGATCATACCCATTTACCTCTATTGGGGCCTTTAAGTCATCCACCTTGTTGCGAATGCTGTGTGCATTCAGGTAGTGCCCTTAACCTTGTCTTCTTGACATTCTGCATTCTAAGCCTACTTGATGCTCGCCTTTGTTTCACCTGCCTTCGAATGTCACTTGTTACTTATCTACCTCCTGTTACCAGCTTTATTTCCTTCCAATTTGAGTTACCCCTCAGGTGCCCATCCACCTGACAAGCTAGTTTAAACCCTCCTCCACAGCACTGGCAAATCTCCCTGCGAGGATGTTAGTTTCGGTCCTGTTAAGGTGTAGCCCGTCCATCTTTAACAGGTCTCACCTGCCCCAGAACCGGTCGCAATGCCTCAGAAATCTGATGCCCTCCCTCCTACATCAATTCTCCAGCCATGTGTTCAATCGATCAATCCTCCTATTCCTATGCTCACTAGCACGTGGCACTGGGAGTAACCCTGAGGGGATTGCTGCTTTGGAGGTCCTGCTTTTTAATTTCCTTCCTAACTTCCTAAAATCTACTTTCAGCACCTCATCCCTCTTCCTACCTAAGTCATTGGTACCAATTTGAACCATGGCCTCTGGCTGCTCCCCCACCCCCAGATGGATGTCCCGCAGCTGCTCCGTGACACCCTTGACCCCGGCACCAGGGAGGCAACACACCATCCTGGAGTCACGTTTATAGCCACAGAAATGTCTGTCTGATTCCCTGACTATCGAATCCCCTAACACTATTGCTCTTCCACTCTTCTTCTTCCCCTCCAGCGCAGCCACACGTGGTGCCACAGACTTTGCTCTGGCTTCACTCCCCCGAAGAACCATCACTCTCACCTGTATCCAAAATGGAAAACCGATTAGCAAGCAAGATAGATTCAGGGGACTCCTGCACTGCCTGCCTGGTTTTCCTAGACTGCCTGGCAGCCACCCATTCCCTCTCTGCCTGCATGCTCCTAACCTGCGATGTGACCACCTCCCTAAACATGCTATCCACATAGTCCTCTGCCTCACGGATGCACAATAGTGACTCCAGCTGCCGCTCGAGTTCCGAAACCCGGAGCTCAAGCTTCTGCAGCCGGTGACACTTCCTGCAGATGTGTTCATATAGGACAGGTGGTGCGTCTATGATTTCCCACATACTGCAGGTCGTACATTCCACTTGACCAAGCTGACCTGCCATAATGTAACTTTAAAAATTTTATTACAATGAGAAGTAAAATAACTGACCAGTTACTCACCAATCAACTTCTTCCCCTGTACCGAAGAGTCAGCTACTGGAGGTGGAACAAAGGTGGAAGAAAGAAAGAAGGAAAGGAGCCCCTCCCTCACACACCAAACTCCCACTTCACACTCTGTGCACTCAAATTTATTTTCCTCTTAATTTATAGTTCCCTTCCTTACCGAACTCCCTCAATTACCAAACTCCCTTCTTCACACTCTGCGCCCTCCAGCAGCACTTAGTGCTGTGTAATGCTTAGTATGTACTATTGTATAACGTGACAGGATTAATTAATGACGTCAGAGTAAAGGCACCTCTAGGAGCAGCGACAACAATATGATTGAATTTTATATCTCGTTTGAAAGAGAGAGCAGTGGGTCTAAGGGCAACAACGTGGCATGAAAGCTGAGCTCGCTGAAGTGAACTGGGTTACTATGCTAGGAGATAGATCAATAGAGAAGCAGTGGTAGACATTTTGGGGGATTTTTCAGAATACTCAGAATAAGTATATTCTTACTATAAAGAAAAATTCTGAGAGGACTCACCATCTGTGGTTAACTAAAAAAGTTAAGGAAAGCATGAAACTTAGGAAAAAAGCATATGATTGTGAAAAGATGAGTGGCATGTCACATGATTGGCCAGAACATCCAGAACGGCAGAGAATGACTAAAAGTTTAATCGGGAGAAAGAAATTAGAGTATGAGAGGAAGCTAGCTAGAAATGTAAAAATGGATAGCAAGAGTTTCTACAGGTATTTAACAAGGAAAAGAGTAAGTAAAGTGAGTGTTGGTCCTCTAGAGAGTGAGAATGGGGAGTTAATAATAGATAATAAGGAAATGGCAGATGAAATGAACAAATATTTTGCTTGTGCCTTCACTATAGAGGATACAAAAAACATTCCAGTAATAGCTGTAAATCAGGAGGTGGAAGGAAGAGAGGAACTTGATGAAATTATAATCACCAGGGAAGCAGTACTGACCAAACTAATGGAGCTGTGGGCTGTCAAGTCCCCGGGTCCTGATGGGCTTCTCTTAGGGTCTTAAAAGAGGTGTCTAATGAGGTAGTAGATGAGTTGGTGTTAATTTTTCAATATTCGCTAGTTTCTGGAAAGGTTCCATTTGACTAGAAAGTAGCAAATATAACCCCTCTATTCAAGGAGGAGTGGGGGGCGGGGGTGGGTAGGCAGAAAACAGGTAAATATTGGCCAGTTAGCTTGATGTCTGTCGTGGGGAAGGGGTTAGAATCGATCATTAAGGAGGCTATAGCTGGGCACTTAGAAAAACTCAAGGTCATCGGGAATAGTCAGCATGGCTTTGTGAAAGGGAAATAATGTTTAATCAATTTATTAAGAGTTCTTTGAAGGAGTAACGTGCTATGGATAAAGAAGGACAGACCGTTTATGTACTGTACTTGGATTTCTAGAAGGCATTTGACAAGGTGCCACGTAAAAGCTTATTGTGCAAAGTAGGGGCTCATGGTGTAGGGGGTAACATATAAGCATGGATAGAAGATTGGCTGGCTGGCAGTAAACAGAGTATGCATAAATGGGTCCTTTTCTGATTGGCAGAATGTGACAAGTGGAGTCCCGCAGGGATCTGTGCTGGGGCCTCAACTTTTCACAATTTATATCAATGACTTAGATGAGGGGAGCAATGGCATGGAAGAGAAATTTGCCGATGACACAAAGATAGGTAAGAAAGTATGTTGTGAAGAGGACATAAGGAGGTTGAAGACGAATATAGATAGGGTGAGTGAGTGGGCAGAAATCTGGCAGATGGAGTATAATGTGGGGAAAATGTGAAGTTGTTCACTTTGGCAGGAAGAATAAAAAAGCAGAGTATTTCTTAAATGGGGAACGACTGTAGAATTCCAAGGTGCAGAGGGATCTAAGTGTTTACTGCATGAGTCACAAAAGGTTAGTACGCAGGTACAGCAAGTAATAAAGAAGGCTAATGGAATGCTATCCTTTATTACGAGAGGAATTCAAAATAAAAGTAAGGATGTTATGCTTCAGTTATACAGAGCATAGGTGAGACCACATCTTGAATATTGTGTGCAGTTTTAGTCTCCTTATTTAGGGAAAGATGTGAATATATTGGAGGCGGTTCAAAGGAGGTTTACTAGATTGACACCTGGAATGAGCGGGTTGTCTTATGAAGAAAGGTTGGACAGAGTGGGCTTGTTTTCACTGGAGTTTAGAAGAGTGGGGGGAGACTTGATTGAAGTATATAAGATCCTGAACATTCTTGACAGGGTGAATATGGAGGGGATGTTTCCTCTTGTGGGTGAGTCCAGAACTAGGGAGCACTGTTTGAAAATTAGGGGTTGCCCTTTTAGGACAGAGATGAGGAGAAATTTTTTCTCTCAGAGGGTTGTACGACTTTGGAATTCTCTGCCTCAGGAGGCGGGGTCATTGAATATTTTTAAGGTGGAGGTAGATTCTTGTTAGGCAAGGGAACCAACGATTATCAGGGGTAGATGGGATTGTGGAATTTGAGACAGAAACAGATCAGCCATGATCTTATTAAATGGCAGAGCAGGCTTGACAGGCTGTATGGCCTACTTCTGCACCTAATTCATATGGTCGTAAGTTGAGAGGCACGGTGATCTTCAGGGCCACTGGCACTGGGTGTCCACCAGCATCCATAGGTCTCCGCTCACCCTGCAGCACGATGCAGAGATCAGTGACGGCTTCCGTGGAGTGACACAGTCTTCGCTGACACAGCCGCTCGACATTTAGAGAAAGTTTAGCCTTGGGCGGTAGACTCTCTTCTGGGGATAGGCTCTTCTGTGTGTACGTGGCTGTTGGCGTGCCTCTCTGCGCCCATCTGTACTTTGTCCATCCGAGGCTGGCCCTCTTGATACTTGTGAGGTTGGTGATGTGACCTTGCCGGTGCCTTCACCTCCCTCCAGCTAAGCTGTCCCTCCTCAACAGGGGCCATGAGGCCTCGGCGAATGAGGCCCATGGCAGGTGCCCTTTCTTTGAATACCCGGCCTTCCAACAGGATGACACCCCCCAAACCCTCCACCCCAAATCTGCCTGTCAGTCCTATCATCAGGGTAATTCCACTGTCCCATGAGACGCTGGCCACATGGCCCTACATTCCTGGCACCTTCTCCCCACTTCCGCCGATATCAGCCAGAGCCCTTTGCGCACCACCCTTCCCTTCCACCACATGCTGGCTCTCCCGATGGCTTTGTTGGAGAGCCATTATTTATCCCCTGCTTCCTGACCGTGCACCACTTCCTTGCCACTTCATTTCACCAGGCAGGGCTCCAAAGCCCTGTGATCCCCATGTGCCATTGATAAAATTCAAATGGCCTGTAAAATTTCAGTTAATTGGCCTATTAAATACCTCAATTGGTGTCGCGCCACCTTGATATCAGAAGTCTCCCCTCCATTGTTCCCAGCATTGGTAAAATCCAGAAGCGACATCAAGACATTGGACATCTGGCCCAACACAGTCTGATCCCATTTTACGCACCCCACCCCCACCTCCGACCCCACCTTAAATGGCCCAGTAAAATTCCAGCCATCATTTCTAAAATCTTTCCCACCACTGAGGTTAAACTGACTGGCCTGTGGTTGCTGGGCTTTTCCTTGCACCCTTCTTTGAACAAGGGTGTAACATTTGCAATTATCAAGTCCTCTGGTGTCACCCCTGTATCTAAGGAGGATTGGAAAATTATAGCCAAGTGCCCTTACTTCCCTCAGCATCCTCAGATGCATCTCATCCGTTCCTGCTGACTCACCAAATTTGAGTACAGCCAGCCTTTCTAATATTTCCACTTTATCAATTGTAGCCCATCTAGTGTCTCAACTACCTTCTCTTTCACCATGACTTTGGCAGCATCTTCTTCCTTGGTAATGACCGAAGCAAAGTATACATGCGCAGCCATGCCCTCTGCCACCATGCATAAATCCCTTTTTTGGTCCCTAATCAGACCCAATCCTCATTTTATCATCATTTTACTATTTATATGCCTATAGAAGACTTTTGGATTCCCTTTTATGTTTGCTGCCAATCACTTCTCATACTCTCTATTTGTTGCTTTTATTTTTTTTTCACTTCCCCTCTGAACTTTCTATATTCAGCCTGGTTCTCAATTGTGTTATCTACCTGACATCAGTCATATGCACCCTTTTTCTGTTTCATCTTCTTCTCTATCTCCTTTGTCATTCAGGGAGCTCTGGCTTTGGTTGACCTACCGTTCCCCCTCGTGCGAATGTACTTCAACTGTACCCGAATTACTTCCTCTTTAAAAGCAGCCCATTGTTCCCTTATAGTTTTGCCTGCCAATCCCTGATTCCAATTTACCTGGGCAAGATCTGTTCTCACCCCATTGAAGTTGGCCCTCCCCCAATTAATTATTTTTACTCTGGATTGCTCCTTGACCTTTTCCATAGTCAACCTAAACCTTATGATACTATGAGCACAACTCACTAAATGTTCCCCTATTGACACTTGAGCCACTTGATCCACCTCATCCCTCAGAACCAGATCCAGCAATGCCTCCTTCCCTGTTGGACTGGAAACATACTGATGTATAAAATTCTCCTGAACACATTTCATAAGCTCTTCCCCCTCTCTTCCCTTTACACTATTACTATCCCAGCCTATATTAGGATAATTAAAGTCCCCCATTATAACTACTCTATAATTCTTGCACCTCTCTGTAATTTCCCAGCAAATGTGTTCCTCTGTACCTTTCCCACCTGGTGGCCTATAGTGTACAACCAGTAGTGTAAGGGTATCTCTATTGTTTCTTAGTTCTAACCAAATAGATTCTGTCCTTTACCCATCTAGTACATCCACTCTCTCCAGCACTGTAATGTTCTCCTTAATTAATACTGCTACTCCTCCTTTCTTTCCCATCCTATCTTTCCTGAACACCTTGTATCCAGGAATATTTAGTACCCAATCCTGCCATTTTTGAGCCAGGTCTCTGTTATCTCCATGACATCATATTCCCACATGGCTATCTGCTCCTACAGCTCACCAACCTTATTTACCACACTTCACACATTCACATTCATGCATGGTAAGCCTAATTTAGATCTTATTACATTCCCTCTTACTCGATATTTCCTACTCTAGTGCTATCTATCTCTTCCAATTCTCTGTGCACCTTGCTTTTTCTTTCTAATATTACCCCTGCCAAGTTAACTGAAACCCTCCTAACAGCACGAGCAAATCGTCCCTCAAGGACATCGGTCCCAGCTCTTTTCAGGTGCAACCCAACCGACCTGTAAAGGTCCCATCTGCACAGAAATGGTCCCAATGTCGCAGGAATCTAAAGCCCTCCCTCCTGCACCATCTCTCCAGCAACTCATTCATCTGCTCTACCCCCTATTTCTAAAATCACAGCGCCATGGTGCCGTGAGTAACCCGGAGATTACTACCTTTGCAGTCCTGCTTGCTAGTTTGTTTCCTATCTCGCTAAACTCTGCCTGCAGGACCTCATCCCTCATTCTGCCTATGTCGTTAGCAGTAAAGTTAAAGCCCATGGAATAAAAGGGAAAGTGGTAGCAGGGATACAAAGTTGGCTGAGTGACAGGAAGCAGAGATTGGTGGTGAACTGTTGTTTTTTGGACTGGAGGAAGGGGTACAGTGGGGTTTCCCAGTGCTCAGTGTTAGAGCTACTGCTTTTCTTGGTATATATTAAAGACCTAGACTTGGGTGTACAGGGCACAATATCAAAATTTTCAGATGACACAAAACTTGGAAGTATTGTGAGCCGTGAAGGCATAATAATACACCTCAAGAGGACATAGACAGGCTGATGGAATGGACAGATAAGTGGCAGATAAAATTTATTGCAGAGAAATGTGAAGTGATTCATTTTGGTAGGAAGAACGAGGGGAGGCAATATAAAATAAAGGGTACAATTCTAAAGGTGATGCAGGAGCAGAGAATCCTGGGGGTATATATGCACAAATCATTGAAGGTGACAAGTCAAATTGAGAAAGCAGTTATTAAAGCATATGGGTTCCAGGGCTTCATAAAGAGGGGCATAGAGTACAAAAGCAGAATTATGATGAACTGGTACAAAACACTGGTTCGGCCTTAACTGGAGTATTGTGTCCAATTCTGGGCACCACACTTTAGGAAGGATGTGAAGGCATTGGAGAAAGTGCAGCAATAATTCATGAGAATGGTTCCAGGGATGAAGGTCTTCATTTACTTGAATAGGTTGGAGAATAGGTTGCCTGTTCTCCTTGGCGATTAAGAGGAGATTTGATAGAGGTGTTCAAAATCATGAGGGATCTGGACAGAGTAGATAGGGAGAAACTGTTTCCCATTGACTGAAGGGTCAAGAACCAGAGGATGCTGATTTAAGGTGATTAGCAAAGAAGCAACAGTGACATGACGGAAAACTTTTTTATGCAGCGAGTGATTAGAATCAGGAATGCACTGGCTGAGTGTGTGGTGGAGGCAGATTCAATCGAGGCTTTCAAAAGAGAATTGGATAATTATCTGAGGAGAATAAAATTGTAGGGCTACAGGGAAAGATGGGGGAGTGGGACTAGGTGAGTTGCTCTTGCAGAGAGCCAGCACAGACAAGATGGGCTGAATAGCCTCCTTCTGTGTTGTAACCATTCTATGATTCTGTGATCGCTCTACTCCTGCACCCCCTTTAGGATCCCAACATGATCCTGCCCCTTTCCGACTTTCCCAGGGGCAGGGTTGGGAGTCCAGTGGGGAACCCCTGTGGCTGAGGCAGGAAGCCAATTACTTCAGAAGGCAATTTGGAACAAATTTGCGCATAGATTCTCACTTTCCCAACAAATCAGGAGTTCCACGTGGTGTCTGCAACCCAGAAGGTTGGAGAAAGCGAGTGCACAGTGGAAAGAATTTCTTCAGTGAAACTGACAAGCTGTGAAGGCTTTGAGCAGTTACACTGAAGTGTTCCAGCCATGGCCAGGTGTGAGGCTGCTGTACAAAGCACTTCTTCTGTCTGAGAATGCTTTCAATGGGTGACAGGTGACTGCTAAATGCTTGGAAGGTACATCACCTGTCTAGCACTTCACCCACCTTCAGCTGCACTTTCCTGCTGCCAGCCTTCACAGCGGTAATGGAGCAGCTTATGGAGCTGTACCATCCTCCTCTGCTGAGGCTCAAGGGCAGGGAGCTCACCAATGCCAATTGCTCCAGCAGCAGCAGGAGTAAAACCAGCAGCAGCAGTAGCTGCCTTCTTCTCAGCCAGATGCCCCTCCAGAGAGCAGATGGGATAGACACTGTGATCCAGCTGGAAGGAGGCAAGACCCCTAATACAGGGTGTTCAGTCACAGGATCAGCTCTTTCGGCTGTTGGGAAAGACAGAATATCTGCACTGAGTGTAAAGAAGGGAGTTTGGTAAGTGAGTGAATTTTAAGGGTTCATCTCTCAAGACTAGTTTTTGTCTTGTTTACATCTGACAATTAATTGAAATTCCTGTATCAGTTAAGCGGTAAGTTAGGTTTCTTGCAGTTTTAAACAGGGGTATACTAACACTCTGAGAATAACTGTAGCTAGTAAATTAGGTAGCTAGCTTAAACTGGTTTCTGAGCTGTAGCAGAGCTCCAACAGAGGTGACACAACATTGTTTTCAGAGTATAAATTGAGGGGACTCTCAGTGCTGCTTGTCTGCACTGAGTGTGAAGAAGGGAGTTTGGTAAGTGAGTGAATTTTAGGGGTTAATCTCAAGACTAGTCTTTGTTTTGTTTACACCTAGCAATTAATTGAAATTCCTGTTTCAGTTAAGAGGTAAGTTAGGCTTCTTGCAGTTTTAAACGGGGATATTGTCATGCTAGGCCCCCATCTGCCAAGAATGAGGCACATTAATTTTGTCATGAACATTGATTTTAAACTGTTACTGAAGTGAAGAAAGGAATTGTTAAACAGATCAGCCATGGCTGGAAAATATATTTGCATATTAACTGATGGTAATTGGAAGGACAAAGGACCATTCCCTGACACATTCAACTCACAATGCACCTTGATCACCAGGTATTGTGTGTAAGAGTAGCATTCCAGAGGCTGCTGTAATCCAAGGCATGGTCGAACCAGTTAGTCACATGACTAACCTGCTGGGCAACCTGGGGTTTTTTGAATTGTACAAACAGTATGAACTCAGAGAGAGTGTCTGTTTGCTCCTGGACTAAAGATCTCTCCTGTCTGCTCCCATCCCATTCTCACAAGCCTCTGAATCCACTGAAGATCCATGAACCCCAAGAGAGAAAAGTCACCTACAGCGAACAAGGTTTAAGAAAAATACTGGGCACCAACGATCTACAATCAAGGACTCTACAGTGAGCTTGAAGAACCGTAACAGAAACTCTTCAGATATTGCCTCAAACCTTTCACTTTATTTTTTTTCTGCTCTTTTCTGTCTCTATTTGCATGTGTGCATCCTGTATGCATGCTAGCGTGGGCGTGTCGTGTATCCATAGGCATCCACCAAATTAGAGTTTAAGTTCAAGTTTAATAAATTTCAACTTTTCTTCTTTAAGTCTAAGAAAGCCTGTTTGTGCTGCTTTCTTTGCATTATAATTGGAAAGTGGTGAACAAGGATTGACCAAGGGGGAGCTAAAAACACTGTGTTTAAATTAAACCCTGCAACAGTAAGACCGGGTGAAGGCTGAGAGGGAACCTAGACACCTTTCTCACCTGGTCATAACAGGTATACTAACACTCTGAGAGTAACTTAGCTAGTTAATTAGGTTGCCACCTTAAACTGGTATCTGAACTGTAGCAGAGCTGACACAGCATTGTTTTCAGAGTATAAATTCAGGGGACTCTCAGTGCTGCTTGTCTGCATTGAGCGCTGCTGGAGGGCACAGAGTGTTAATAAGGGAGTTTGTTAATTGAGAGAGTTCAGTAAGGAGGGGTAGCTTTAAATTAAGAAGAAAATAAATTTGAATGCACAGATTGTAAAGTGGGAGTTTGGTGCATGAGGGAGGGCTACTTTCTTTTTTTCTTTCTTCTATCTTTTTACAGCCTCCAGTAGCTGCCTCTTTCTTTGGTACAGGGGAAGAAGTTGATTGGTGAGTAACTGGCAAGCTATTTTACTTCTCAGTGTAATAAAAAGTTTTTAAAGTTACATTATGGCAGGTCAGCTTGGCCAAGTGGAATGTACATCTTGCAGTATGTGGGAAGTCATGGATGCACCACGTGTCCTAGATGAACACATCTGCAGGAAGTATCACCGGCTACAGTAGCTTGAGCTCCGGGTTTCGGAACTCGAGCGGAGGCTGGAGTCACTGCTGTGCATCCGTGAGGCAGAGGACTACGTGGATAGCATGTTTAGGGAGGTGGTCACACCGCAGGTTAGGAGCATGCAGGTAGACAGGGAATGGGTGACCGCCAGGCAGTCTTGGAGAACCAGGCAGTCAATGCAGGAGTCCTGAGTCTATCTTGCCTGCTAATCGGTTTTCCATTTTGGATACAGGTGAGAGTGATGTTTCCTAGGGGGAGTGAAGCCAGAGCAAAGTCCACGGGTGGCTCAGCTGCACAGGAAGGAAGGAAGGAAGAAGAGGGGAAGAGCAATAGTGATAGGGGATTCGATCGTCAGGGGATCAGACAGGCATTTCTGCAGCAGTAAACATGACTCCAGGATGATATGTTGCCTCCCTTGTGCCAGGGTCAAGAATGTCATGGAGCAGCTGTATGACATCCTTCTAGAGGAGGGTGAACAGCCAGAGATCGTGGTCCACATTGATACCAATGACATAGGTAGGAAGAGGGATGAGGTCCTGAATGCAGATTTTAGGAAGTTAGGAAGGAAATTAAAAAGCAGGACCTCCAAAGCAGTAATCTCAGGATTACTCCCAGTGCCACATGCTAGTGAGCACAGGAATAGGAGGATTGATCGATTGAACACGTGGCTGGAGAATTGGAGGGAGGGCATCAGATTTCGGAGGCACTGGGATCGGTTCTGGGGCAGGTGGGACCTGTACAAGATGGACAGGCTACACCCTAACAGGACCGGAACTAATATCCTCTCAGGGAGATTTGCTAGTGCTGTTGGGAAAGGTTTAAACTAGCTTGTCAGTGGGGTGGGAACCTGAGGGATAACTCAAATTGGAAGCAAGTGAAGCTGGTAACAGGACGTAGAAAAGTAGCAACAAACATTCGAAGGCAGGTGAAACAAAGGCGAGCATCAAGTAGGCTTAGAATGCAGAATGTCAAGAAGACAAGGTTAAAGGCACTCCAGCTGAATGCACACAGCATTCGCAACAATGCAGATGATTTAAAGGCCCCAATAGAGGTAAATGGGTATGATCTAATTGCCATACAGTAACGTAGCTATAGGGTGACCAAGACTGGGAACTGAATATTCAAGGATATTCAACATTTAGGAAGGATAGGCAAAAAGGATAAGGAGGTGGTGTTGCGCTGATAATAAGGGATGGGATCAGTACATTAGTAAGGGAGGATCTCAGATCGGAAGAACAAAATGTGGAATCTGTTTGAGTGGGGCTAAGAAACTGCAAGGGTAAGCAAACATTGGTAGGAATTGTTCATAGGCCACCAAACAGAAATGGGGCAGTGTGGGGCATGGTATTAATTAGGAGATTAGAGAAGCATGTAGCATGGGTAATACAGTAATCATGGATGACATCAATCTGCATATAGACTGGTTAAACCTAATGAGTACTAATGCTATGGAGCACGAGTTTCTGGAGTATGTTAGGGATGGCTTTCTAGAGCAGTATGTTGAGGAATCAACTACAGAACAGGCTATCTAGTATTATGTAATGAGAAAGGGTTAATTAATAATCTTGTTGTAAAAGAACCTTTAGGGATGAATGACCATAATATGATAGAATTTTACATTATATTTGAAAGTGAGGTAGTTCAATCTGAAGCCAGGGTGTTAAATTTGAACAAAGGGAATTATGAAAGTATGAGGGGCAAATTGGCTGAGGTGGATTGGGAAAATACATCAAAAGGTATGACTGTACATGGGCAATGGATAGTCTTTAAAGAAATATTACAACTATACATTCCTTTAAGGCACAAAAACCCCAAAAGTAAAGGCAGTCAACTGTGGAGAACAAAGGAAGTTAAGGATTGTATAAGATTGGAAGAAAAGGACTATAAAGTTGCCAGAAATAGTAATAAACCTGAGGATTGGGAGGATTTTAGAATACAGCAAAGGAGGACGAAGAGATTGATAAAGAAAAGGAGAATAGAATATGAATGTAAGCTAGCAAAAAATATAAAAATGGACTGTAAAAGCTTGTACGTAAAAAGGAAACATTTGGCTAAGACAAATGTGGGCCCATTACAGGCAGAGTCAGGAGAATTTATAATGGGTAATAGAGAAATGGCAGAGAAGCCAAATGAATACTTTGCATCTGTCTTCACTGAGGAAGGTACAAGAAATCTCCCAGAATTAGAGATCCAAGGGATTAGGGGGAATGAGGAATTGAAGGAAATTAGTATTAGTAAGAAGGTTGTATTGCAGAAATTAATGGGGCTGAAGGTTGATAAGTCCCCAGGACCTGATACTCTATATCCCAGAGTGTTGAAAAAGGTAGCTATGGAGATAGTCGATGCATTGGTGATCATCTTCCAAAATTCTATAGATTCTGAAGCGGTTCCTGCAATTAGAAGGTCGCAAATGTCACCCCACTATTTAAGAAAGGAGGGAAAGAGAAAACAGGGAATTACAGACCTGTTACCCTTACATCAGTCTTACATTGGGAAAATGCTAGAATCTATTCTAAAGGATGTGATAAATGGACAATTGGATAATAATGATCTGATTGGACATAGTCAACATGGATTTATGAATGGGAAATCATGTTTGACTAACCTGTTGGAGTTTTTTGAAGATGTTACTAACAGAATTGATAAAAGGGAGTCAGTGAATATGGTATACTTGGATTTTCAGAAGGCCTTTGATAAAGTCCTCCACGGGAGGTTGGTTAGTAAAATTAAAGCACATGGGATTGGAGGTAATATGCTGCCATAGTTTAAGGATTGGTTAACAGACAGAAAGCAGAGAGTAGGAATAAACAGGTCATTCTTGCGTTGGCAGGCTGCGACTAGTGGGGTACCACCGCAGGGATCAGTGCTTGGGCCCCAGCTGTCCACAATACATATCAATGATTTGGATGTGGGGACCAAATGTAGTATTTCCAAGTTCGCGGATGACACAAAACTAGGTGGGAACGTGAGGAAGATGTAAAGTGCCATATAGGGGATTTGGACAGACTTAGTGAGTGGGCAAAAATGTGGCAGATGGAATATAATGTGGAAAAGTGTGAGGTTATCCACTTTGGTAGGAGGCATAGATGTGCAGAGTATTTCTTAAAGGGTAAGAGATTAGAAAGTATAGATGTACAAAGGGACCTGGGTGTTCTTGTCAATAAGACACTGAAAGCTAACATGCAGGTGCAGCAAGCAATAAGACTGTGTCCTCAGTACCTTGCTCTATGGCAGTGAGGCCTGGACAACGTATGTCAGCCAAGAGCGATGTCTCAACTCATTCCATCTTCGCTGCCTCCGGAGAATCCTTGGCATCAAGTGGCAGGACCATATCTCCAATGCAGAAGTCCTCAAGGCGGCCAACATCCCCAGAATATACACCCTACTGAGCCTGCGGCACTTGAGATGGCTTGGCCATGTGAGCCACATGGAAGATGGCAGGATCCCCAAGGACACATTGTACAGCAAGCTCGTCACTGGTATCAGACCCACCGGCCGTCTATGTCTCCGCTTTAAAGACATCTGCAAACGCGACATGAAGTCCTGTGATATCGACCACAAGTTGTGGGAGTCAGTTGACAGTGATCGCCAGAACTGGCAGACAGCCATAAAGGTGGGGCTAAAGAATGGCGAGTCGAAGAGACTTAGCAGTTGGCAGGAAAAAAGAGAGGTGCAAGGAGAGAGCCAACTGTGTAACAGCCCCGACAACCAATTTTATCTGCAGCACCTGGAAGAGTCTGTCACTCTAGATTTGGCCTTTCTAGCCACTCCAGGCGCTGCTCCACAAACTACTGACCACCTCTAGGCGCTTACCCATTGTCTCTTGAGACAAGGAGGCCAAAGAAGAAGAATTCTCTCGCGTTTCGAAGAATGAGGGGTTGGCTCATTGAAACCTACAAAATACTTAAAGGGATAGACAGGGTAGATGCAGCTGAGATGTTTCTCCTGATTAGGGAGTGTAGAACCAAGGGACACAATTTCAAAAAGGGGGAAGCCACTTAGGACGGAGATGAGGAGAAGTTTCTTTTCCCAGAGGGTTGTGAATCTCTAGAATTCTCTACCTCAGAGGGCTGTGGCAGCTCAGTCACTTAGTATGTTTAAAGCAGAGATTGACAGATTTCTAAATACAAATGACATAAGGGGATATGAGGATAGTGTGGGAAAAAGGCATTGAAGTGGATGACCAACCATGATCATATTGAATGGTGAGGCAGGCTCGATGCGCTGAATGGCCTACTCCTGCTCGATGTTCCTATGTTTGACATGTCTGAGCACCAGTGCCTCAGGAGGCTCAGGCTCTCATGGCAGGTCACTGCTGCCATATGTAGCTTCATGGAACAAGACCTCCCTCCCATTGGACCAGGTGGGCATGCTTTACCAGTGGTCAGCAAGGTGCCTGTCAATTGAGGCCCACACTCCTGTCTCTCCCCCACCCCTCTTACCAAGTTGTATGCTCTCTTATGCATTCCTGTTGGTGCTGCAGCCTGAAAAATCCAAGTGCTGCTCAGCTTTTCTGAAACATGCCATGGTTTCTTTAAGGAGAAATCCTTCCTCTAACAGAATGGCTGCATTTTCCCAGCAGCCCTCCCTAGTTGGTCGGGAGCCCAGAGGCAGCCTCTTTATTGGTTTGCTCTGGTAAAGAGCGACCCGAAGGCCCACTAATCAGGCGGTTGGCTTCACAAACTGAAAATGGTCCCGCCGTTGCTCCAGAGACTATGGTGGTAAGATTCCACCCTTAGTCAGTCTCCCAGGAACCATGCTTCCAATCTTTCTAGTTCTTGAAGTAAAGGTGGCACATTTGATTATCTTACAATGACAGTAATGTGAGAGCTCCAGGAAACACAGGCATCACCTGCATCATTGATCGCACCCATGTTGAACCAATGACCCCCTGGAATTTTTGGAAGGTATTCCAATTGTGTTACCATATCTCAGTTAGTGAGTTCAAAATCAGAAACACAATGAGGTGCACAGCATCATCACAAAGCACTATCACAACTTAAAAGCAGTTTAAGTCTGATGTATAGTTTGAATTTGCTAAAAACTAGTAAGGTATGAAATGTGAAATTTGCATCCATAAGTTGCATCTTTACCATTATTTTTTAACAACAGCTCAATCATTTCAATGTAGTTCAAGGATGCAGCAACATGAAGTGGAGTTCGGCCATAATGATCAGCCTGGTTTACATTAGCTCCTCTTTCTATTAAAAAGGTACCTACGTCAACATGCCAAGAACGTGAAACCTAAAAACATAAAAAACAAAGCAAAGATTGAGCTACATGGCTGGAAAGCATATGTATTATTACAGCATGCATACTAGTAGTCTCATTTCTTTTTTGGTAATGATACTTTTAAGCTAATTTTCATGACTCCACATTTGCTAGATGAATTTAACATTCATGCCTTCCTCCACGGATGCATTATTGAGCACATAAAATTACATAGAATCTACCACACAGAAACAGGCTATTTAGCCCAAATGATTTATACTGGAATAAGAACAGAAAGTGCTGGAAATACTCAGCCGGTTAGGCAGCATCTATGGAGAAAGAAGCAGAGTTAATGTTTCAGGTCTGTGACCTTTCATCACAACTGGTAAAGGTTAGAAAATAATTAGTTTTTTAAGCAAATTTAGGGGAGGAGTTGGTGGAGAAGAGAACAAAAGGCAAGGTGTATGATAGGGCAGAGGGCAGGAGAGATTAAATAACAAAGCTGTCCTGGGACAAAGGCAAAGAGTGTGTTAATGCTTGTGGTGAAAGACAAGGTATTGGTCCAGAGAGAGTGTTAATAGCAGAATAATGAGCAGTTCTGTCTACAGGAAAAATAGGTACATGGTTAAAAAATAAACTAAACTAAAATAAAATATAAAAATATGAAAAAGGGCCATTTATGTCTGAAGTTATTGAACTCAATGTTCAGTCCGCAAGGTTGTAGAGTGCCTAATCGAAAGATCAGGTGCTGCTCCTTGAGCTTGCATTGATGTTCACTGGAACACTGGAGCAGGCCAAGGATAGACATGTGGGCGTGAGAGCAGGGGGAGGTGTTGAAATGGCAAGCAACCGGAAACTGAGGGTCATGGTTTCAGATGAGCAGAGGTATTCCACAAAGCGCTCACCCAATCTGCGTTTGGTCTTCCTAATGTAGAGGTGATCGCATTGTCAGCAGCGAATACAGTATACTAAATTGAAGGAAGTACAAGTAAATCGCTGCTTTACCTGGAATGAGTGTTTGGGGCCTTGGATGGTGAGGAGAGAGGAGGTAAAAGGGCAGGTATTACACCTCCTGTGATTGCATGGGAAGGTGCCGTGGGAAGGGGAAGATGTGTCATGGGTGATGGAGGTGTGCACCAGGGTGTCGCAGGGGGAAGGATCCCTTTGGAATGCAGACAGGGTAGGAGAAGGGAAGATGCGTTTGGTAGTGGCATCACACTGGAGATGGCGAAAATGGGGGTGGATGATGCTTTGGATGTGGAGGCTGGTGGGGTGGAAAGTGAGGACAAGGGGAACCCTGTGGCGGTTCTGGGAGGGAAGGGAAGGGGTGAGGGCAGAAGTGTGGGCAATGGGTCAGACACGGTTCAGGGCCGTGTCAACCACAGTGGGGGAGAATCCTCAGTTGAGGAAAAAGGAAGACATGTCAGAAGCGCTGTTGTGGAAGGTTGCATCAACAGAACAGATGCGTCGGAGACGGAGAAACTGGGAGAATGGGATGGAGACTCACAAGAAAGAGGGTGTGAGGAACTGTAGTCAAGGTAGGCATGGGAGTCGGTGGGCTTATAATGAATATTAGCAGATAGCCTATCCCCAGAGATGGAGACAGAGCAGTCGAGGAAGGAAAGGGAAGTGTCAGAAATAGGCCACATAAAGGTGAGAGAAGGGTGGAAATTGGAAGCAAAGTTGATGAAGTTTTCCAGTTCGGGGTGAGAGCAGGAAGTAGCACTGATACAGTCATCAATGTACTGGAAAAAGAGGTGAGGGAGGGGTCCTGAGTAGGACTGGAACAAGGAATATTCGACATAACCAATAGGGGACAGGGACTTAATACAATTAATGTAAGTAAATCACAGTAGCAAGGAAATTAATGGAACTAAAGTGTGAGAAATCCCCAGGACCTGACGGTTTCCATCTGAGGGTGTTAAAGGAAGTAGGGGAGCACATTGTAGATGCCCCAACTATAGTCTTTCAGAGTTCCCTAGATTCAGGTGTGGTCCCTCTGGATTGGAAAGTTGCACATGTCACTTCACTTTTTAAGAAGGGTGAAAGGGAGAACCAAGGAAATTACAGACCAGTTAGCCTGACATCTGTGGTGGGCAAGTTGCTGGAGTCTATAATCAAGGATAGGGTGACTGAACACCTAGAAAAATTTCAGTTAATCAGGGACAGCCAGCATGGATTCACGACAGGAAGGTCATGCCTGACAAATCTCACAGAATTTTTTGAAGAGGTGACTAAAGTAGTGGGCAGGGGAATGTCTATGGATGTTATTGATATGGACTTCCAGAAGGCATTTGATAAAGTCCCACATAAAAGACTGTTAACAAAGGTAGAAGCCCATGGAGTTGAGGGCAAATTATTGACATGGTTAGAAAGTTGGTTGAGTGGTAGGCGACAGAGAGTGGGGTTAATGGGTAAGTACTCCGATTGGTTGGATATAACTAGTGCTGTCCCGCAGGGATCTGTGTTGGGGCCTCAATTATTCACATTATTCATTAACAACTTGGATGATGGCATAGTAAGTCATATATCCAAATTTACTGATGATACAAAGTTAGGCGGCATTGTAGACAGCATAAAATTGCAAAGAGATATTGACAGACTAGGTGAGTGGGCAAAACTGTGGCAGATGGATTTCAATGCGGGCAAGTGTGAGGTTATCCATTTTGGACCAAAAAAAGGATAGAGCAGGGTACTTTCTAAATGGGAAGAGGTTAAGTGCAGTGGATGTCCAAAGAGACTTGGGGGTTCAGGTGCATAAATCTTTAAAATGCCACGAGCAAGTGCAGAATATAATCAAAAAGGCTAATGGAATGCTAGCCTTTATATCTAGAGGATTGGAGTATAAAGACACAGAGTTAAGCTGCAGCTGTACAAAACCCTGGTTAGACCCCACTTGGAGTACTGTGAGCAGTTCTGGGCACCACACCTTAGGAAGGATACATTGGCCTTGGAGGGAGTGTAACATAGGTTTACAAGAATGATACCTGGACTACAGGGGTTAAGTTACCAGGAGAGATTACACAAATTAGGCCTGTTTTCACCAGAATTTAGAAGGTTAAGAGGTGATCTGATTGAAGTCTTCAAGATATTAACAGAAAAAGACAGGCTCGATAAAGATAAACTATTTCCACTGGTTGGAGATTCTAAGACTAGGGGGCATAGTCTAAAAATTAGGGCCAGACCGTTCAGGAGAGATGTTAGGAAGCACTTCTTCACGCAAAGGGTGGTAGAGGTTTGGAACTCTCTCCCACAAACAGCAGTTAACGCTAGAACAGTTGTTAATTTTAAATCTGAGATAGACAGACTTTTGTTAAGCAAAGATATTAAGGGATATGGGCCAAAGGCATGTATATGGAGTTAGGCCGCGGATCAGCCATGATCTCATTGAATGGCAGGACAAGCTCAAGGGGCTGAATGGCCTACTCCTGTACCTATCTTCCTATGTTCCTATGACATATCCCACAAAAAGACAGGCATAACTAGGACCCATGTGGGTACCCATAGTAGCACCTTTTATTTGAAGGAAGTGAGTGGAGTTGAAGGAGAAGTTGTTCAATGTAGGAACATGCTTAGCTAGGCGGAAGAGGGTGGTGATGGATGGGGACTGGTTGGGCCTCTATTCAAGGAAGAAGTGAAGAGCCCTCAGACTGGCCTGGTGGGGGATGGAGCTGTAGAGAGTTTGGACATCCATAGTGAAGAGGAGGCGGTTAGGGCCAGGAAACTGGAAATTGTCAAAATGATGTAGGGCATCCGAAGAGTCACGGATGTAGGTGGGGAGAGACTGAACAGAGGAGAAAAGATACAGTCAAGATAGGAAGAAATAAGTTTAGTGGGGCAGGAACAATGGGTCAACCAGGACAGTCCTGTTTGTGGATTTTGGGAAGGAGGTAGAAGCGGGCTGTCGGGATTGTGGGACTATGAGGTTGGAAACTATAGAGGGAAGGTCTCCAGAGGAGATGAGGTCAGTGACAGTCCTGGAGACAGTGGCTTGATGTTCGGTGATGGAGTCATGGTACAGGGGGAGGTAGGAAGAAGTGTCAGAGTTGGCGCTAAGCCTCTGCAAGGTAGACGTTGGTACGCCAGACAACAACAGCACTGGTTAATACTGGTGTTTATACTGCACACGACCTTCCTCTCACTCTAATACCCTCTTCCCATCCTGCCACCTTAAAACCTACCTCTTTGACCGTGCTTTTGGTCATCTGACCTAATATCTCTTTTTGTAGCTCATTGTCATACTTTTATAATGCTGTATGGTGCCGTGGGCCGTTTTATTATGTTAAAGGCACTATATAAATATAAGTTGCTGTTGTATTAACCTTTTGTGTGGCATCTTATCAAATACCTTTTGGAAATCCAAGTATACTACATTTACTGGTTCCCATTTATCTACCTTACTAGTTACATCCTCAACAAGCTTTAAGAAATTTGTCAAACACAATTTCTCTTTCGTAAAACCATGTGACTTGGTCTGATCATACTAGGATTTTCTAAGTGCATTGTTAAGACTACCTTAATAGATTCCATCACTTTCCCAATGACTGATGCCAGGCTAACTGGCCTGTAGTTCCTGTCTCCCTCCTTTCTTGAGTAGCGTTGTTATATTTGCCAACATCCAATCCCCTACGACCATTCTAGAATCTAGGGAATTTTGGAAAATCATAACTTGCACAACCACCATCTCTGCAGCTACTTCGTTTAGAACTCTAGGATGTAGGCCATCAGGTCCTGGAGATTTGTCAGATTTTAGCTCAAGTTTCTCCAGTAGTTTTTCTCTGCTGACATCAATTAGTTTAATTTCCTCACTCTTACTAGCCCCTAGGTTACCACCTAATTCTGGTATGTAACTTGTGTCTTCTACTGTGAAACAGACACAAAATATTTGTTCAAATGTCTCTCCCATGTCCTCATTTCCCGTGATAATTTCCACTGTCTCTGACTCGAAGAAACTTTAGCCACTCTCCTTTTTATATACTTGTAAAAGCTCTTACAATTTGTTTTTATATTCCTGGCTAGTTTAATTTCATATTCTGTTTTTTCCCTTTGTATCAACTATTCTTGGTCCTTTGCTGGTTTCTAAAATACTCCCAATCCTCAGGCTTACTACTATTCTTTACAACATTATAAGCCTCTTTTAATCTAATACTGTCCTTAACGTCCTTAGTGAGCCAAAGATAGATCTTTCTTTCTGAGTTTTTGTTTTTTTAATGGGGTGTACTTTTATTGAACATTTTGAATTGTTTCTTTAACTGTTTCCCACTGGTTATTTATCACCATAACTTTTAGTCTATTTACCCAATCAACCTTAGCCAGCTCTCCCCTTCTATTGAAGTAATTGGCTTTATTTAAGTTTAAGATTTGTGTTTGGAACTGGAGTATGTCACTTTCAAACTTAATATGGAATTCAATTGTCTTATAATCAATTTTTACTGGCGGATCTTTTAATATGAGATAACTAATTAATCCGGCCTCATTGCACAATACTGGATCTAAACTAGCTTTATCCCTAGTTGGTTCCACAACGTATTGTTCCAGGATACAGTCACGAAAGCATTCTACAAACTTATCTTTCAGACTACCTTTGCCAATTTGATAGGACCAGTCTATGTGAAGATTAAAGACCCCACAATTATTACATTGCCTTTGTTACAAGCTCCTTAATGCTCTGTCCAACAGTATAACTACTGTTAGGGAGCTTATAAACTACTCCCACCAGCATTTTCTGACACTTGCAATTCCTAATCTCAGGTTAGCTGCTGCCCAATTGTCCTTGGCAGCCTTGCCCTCTGCTCTTATGCTCATGCAATGCCAAGAGGGTGACAACCCCCTGCATTGCCTGAGTGCTTGCTGCCCACTCCGCTCATCATCTACACTGCACCAAGGACATCTGTTTGTCAATGACCGAGTCCTTCTCTTTGCCGTTCACTCTTTTATGGGGCCCAGGTAATTCTCTGGGGCAGCCATGACTGGCAGCCTACTATGTACCCACCTCTGCACCTTATCTGCCCCAGAAACTGTGTGCAGACCGTGCGGTCTCACAAAAATCACAGCGTCCCCCATTAATGAGCTCCTTAACCAGCTTAATTAGCGTTAACTGGGGATCAGGCAGGATCACTGGACCACCCTCCCCTTGCCTTGGTAAATATGGCCGGTGCCAGGAAACTGGCATGCCAGCCGATGCCAGTAATTTGGACCCCCGACCGCCTCTGTTCCCATGCCCGGCAAGTCCCAAAAATCCAGCCCTCTGTTTCTCTCTCCACAGGTGTTGCCTGACCTGCTGAATATTTCCAGCATTTTCTATTTTTATTTCAGATTTCCATCATCTGCAGTATTTTGATTTTCCATCTAGGGAATACCCGACATAAGGGTGGATCTGGGCTTTGTGTGATACTGTAAAGCAAGTATTGCCTATTGACGTCAATGGAAATAAAAATCGGAAGAGATGTAAAATAGCTGCTGACTCGCTACCACCTTTCTTACTCTATTACATAAAATCAACATCTACCCCAGTATGATGGCTCTGGAAAATGTATCAACTACACACCCAAGCTGCTGAGAGAGGCTGTATCCATCAATTATATACATTAATGACAATAGTTAAAGACACAAATGTCGAGTTTAGAGGCAAATTTAGTTGCGTTATTGTCAAAAGATGTATTTTTTATTGTGTTACATGCCTATTAAAAGTTGGTTGTTGGCTGAGGGGAGAAAAGGCAAAGAAAATGTTTTTGTAGTGGTTGGAGCAATTTGATTGTTTCACCTTTTCTAAATAATTTGTATATAACTGAATTACAATAAATCTGAATAATGAATAAATTTGCATATAAATTAGCTAGAAAATTTGCACCCAGCTCAAATAATTTAACTGGAAGAATTAAAATATTAGCTAACTTGCACTGCGATAATTTGAATATAGGAAGATTGCAAACAGTAAGTGTGATGCTAAGTTGTTCCAGGAAGTATAGCAAAATCACACACTGACCGTAACATGTTTATGATATAGATAGATGGGAGCTATTCTGCTTCTGCACGCCAGGCAGATGCCTAACGTAGATAATGGGAAATTCCAAACCTCCAGTCCATCAATTTTAATGAAAGGTAATTCAAGAATTCTGTAATTTATGTTTTTGGCATGCACCAAGAACAGTGAAATGGAGAGTCTCTCCAGCATGCAGTGTTTTAAGCAGTCCTCAAGTTCACAATTCCTGCAACATTAACTTGAATTTTCTAGTCAAACACTAACTTAGAAAAGACACAAAGATTTTCTTTCAAATGTTAGAGCTGCTGGATATGCTACAACCTGGATATGAAACTTGACAAAATTAAGTTAAACAAAATGTTAACATTTCTCTATCTCATCGTAGTTCATTTGAGATACTATAACTCTAATCAGTATCAGCTATACATACACGTAATGACAATTAGTTGCAGCAGTCTGTACCAATTGAAAAAGAGTTAAATAAAGGTTGTATTTACAATACAATGGTAATGCCAATGCAATGAGTTTCCATAAATCCAGAAACCTGGCCTAGAATTAAGTCTGGTCCTAACTCTGTATTTGCACTATAAAATATTTGTATCAGTGCAACGCAAAACCACTTTGCACCAGTGCAACTGTTTTTGGGATCCTCCGCCACCAGCCAGACTTCACAATCAGTGAGATCAGAAAATCAGTGGCTGTCCCCCAATTTTCCAGCTGTTGAAATTAATAGAAGTAAAATTGCGCTATGCACCTGCAATTTTCCAATTCATTCCAGCTGCATGCAAGGTCCAGCTGTGGCAATGGAGCTCAGAAGATTTACCCCATATGTTGTAAGTGAACCTCAATAAGATTTTAAGTCCAAGATCTTTCTATTTGCAAAAAGTCATTATGATACTTTCTTTAAAAAATTAATATCTATATAATACCTCATGAAGCAATGTTTGTCCATGCTTGTCTGTGGTGTCAATTTTAGCTCCCTTTAGTAATAACTTCTGTATCACTTCCAGATTTACCTGGAACACAATAGATTTTGTTTCTTCAAATTTCAGTGCAATTTTGAAAAAAAGAACCAGACATTTTTTAAAGAGCTTGACTGCTGTTTAATATGAGTAAAGTATTTGAGCTATGTGTCATCATGAGGTCCTTAAAGAAAATTAGGTGGGGGAGACTGTCTGATAATTATGGAGTGAAGCTGATAGCATTATTTCCTTAACATATCAGCAACTTCATCGAGTATATAGCTGAGTCAGACAGACCAAGGTTCCAATATTCAAGAAATGCTGGATTCACTCAGCAGGTCTGGCAGCATCTGTGGAAAGAGAAGCAGAGTTAACGTTTCGGGTCAGTGACCCTTCTTCGGAACTGACCCGAAACGTTAACTCTGCTTCTCTTTCCACAGATGCTGCCAGACCTGCTGAGTGAATCCAGCATTTCTTGTTTTTGTTTCAGATTTCCAGCATCCGCAGTATTTTGCTTTTATTCCAATATTCAACCTCATTCTGTGTTTGTTTCACTGATTTCAATCAGGACAATAATAAGAAAGCTACAGTTGGTCTTAGCACTTATGCATGAGTGAATGAAAAGTGAGCAGGAATTCCGACTCCTGATCACTTTTCAGCAACACTTGGTGAATGGATATATGCATGGACATCACACTTTTCCCCTTTTCTTCATGCTCTTCCTTCATGTTTGCCCCGCATTTTCTCTCAATAGTTCCCTCCTCTTCTCCTACTGTCCTCACTGTTGTTCTCATCGTTTACCTCTTCCTCCTACAGTTGACTCCCCTCCCCTCACTGATTTCTATTCCTTGTTACTTCTCCTTCCCACCTTAACCTTCCTTCTTCATGACCTTTTGTCATAATACCTCCTAGAACTCTTCAGCTGCTCTTTGCCAGTGGGAACTTATTACTTATTAAAGCAGTCATTGTGTAGATTTAATGGATAATTTCAAAACTTTGAAGGGCTTTGATAGAGTGAATAAGGAAGGATTAACATGATTGAGAAACCAGTGGCAAGTGGTCATCAGTTTAAAATTGTAACTCAGGGCTGAATTTTATAAGTGCACCGCTGTTTGTGGCGGTGCACTCTGATGGTCGCGTGCATCCCGCCCGGATGTGCCATCCCTGAGCCCCCATGATATTATGCGCGGGGGCTCATTTAAATGGAGGGGGCAGAACGGCTGCCCCCAATGACGTGGGGGGTGGGGGGGGTGCTGCTTCCGTGGCAACGGCATCCAGCGCCAGAGCGCAGGCATGGCATCATTTTTAAAGGGCTGCAAGCCCTTTGTAAAATCTAAATTTTTAAAGTGATATTGTGCAGCATTGTGTCTAAAAAATTAAATAAATACTGGAGTGCCTTTCCCAACTGCCGTACCACCCCCCAATATTTGTTTGAGACAGTATCATCAAAAGGAAATTTATTCCCAACCCAAACTTTCCCCCCCAACCTCTTAACATTTGCCCTTCAACCCCTTAGCACCATCCCCATAGCCAATAAGATGTGTTATTCCCGCTCCCTCCCCACCCACAAACCCCCCCCCCCCCCCCCCCACGCCCCCCGGCCCTGATAATTTCAGTTTTCCCCCTTCCCCATCAATGTCTCGCCTCGGAACTGAGAACGGAGTTCTGAAGGCGTGCGAGTTGCAGCCGGCGCCCGTAATATCAGCGTAGGATAGCAGCCAGGACCAGGTAGGTTCATCTGCATGTTTATTTAACTAATTGTAATATTTAAATGGGGTTGCACTGAGGCCTCGCCACCACCGGTAATATGCAGTGGGGCCTTCTTGGCATCATGGGTCGTGGCGGGCCTCTCCCGCAAATATTTTACAGCCCCCTACCCGCCATGACCCACAACATTGAGGGGCTGGTAAAATTCAGCCCTAACAGTGAGCAGAAATGTCTTTATGCTGGAAATTTTTGGAGCATGGAATGTTTTCCCACAGACAGTGGTTGAGGCAAAAATCATTGTACCTTTGAAGGGAAAATTGATAAAATATTTGAAGCAGAAGACAGTACAGAGCAAGCTATGGGTTGACAGCAAGATGGTGGAATAGTTTTGGACAGTTCTAGTAAAGATCCAGCACAGATATGATGTGCTGAATGGCCTCCTTCTGCATGGTAAATTCCTACGGCTCTATGTGCCTCAGTTTGTTTTCTTTCAACACCTGTCTGTGGACTCCGGACTGGTATCAATAGCCAGGGCAGTCAGGAGTATCCCTAGCCCTGCCAGCATCCATCTATACATTCAACCTGCTCCTTTAAATTCTTGTGGTCCTGTAACTGTCACAAGATGAAAGCTGCTGGGATGTCTTTCAGTCTTCTTCATTATTGTGGCACACATAACACTGCCTCCAAAACATTAAAACCTTTACTTCTGCTGAACAGAGAGATCAGCACAGAGTGAATTGAGACATACATGTCCATGTAGGTACCAGCAATATAGAAAGGACTAGGAAATAGGTTCTGCAGAGGGAATATGAGGAGCTAGGCACTAAATTGAAAAGCAAAACCTCTAAGGTAATACTCTCTGGATTATTACCTGAGTCACGTGCAAATTGGCATAGGGTAAATAAGATTAGAGAGATGAATGAGTGGCTCAAAGACTGGTGTGGGAGAAGTGGGTTCCAGTTTGTGGGGAACTGGCGCCAGTACTGAGGAAAGTAGGGGCTGTACCGTTAGGACGGACTTCACCTGAACCATGCTTGGTCCAGTGTTCTAGAGAGTCGTATAACTAAGGAAGTAGAGAGGGCTTTAAATTAAATAGAGAGGGGATGGGATCATGTAGGGGAAGATTGAGTTTTTTTTATTTATTCATGGGATGTGGGAGTCGCTGGCTAGGCCAGCATTTGTTGCGCATCCCTAATTTCCCTTGAAAAGGTGATGATGAGCTGTCTTCTTGAACCGTTGTGGTCCTTGGGGTGTTGGTACACCCACAGTGCTATTAGGAAGGGAGTTCCAGGATTTTGACCCAACGACAGTTAAGGAATGCCGATATAGTTCCAAGTCAGGATGGTGTATGGCTTGGAGGGGAATGTGAGTAAATTCAAAGGAAGTGACAAGGCAATAGATCAAGGTAGCAATAAAGATAATGGTAATCAGGTGTCAGAAAGGGTCAGTGATTTCAAACTTAAGAGCGTGCCAGCAGATAGGGCCAGAGTTTACAAAAACGATAAAGAAAAAACTGAATTAAGGGCTTTGTATCTGATTGCCTACAGCATTTGCAATAAAACAGATGAATTGTCAGCTCAAATAGAAATTCATATGTATGACCTGATAGCCATTACAGAGACGTAGCTACAAAGAAACAAAATCTGGGAGCTAAATATCCAAGGGTATATGTCATCCAGGAAACTGTGAAAAGATCTGTTCTTTAAAGAGGGCAGTAGGGAGAGATGACCTTATTCTAAAGATCAAGAAGTAGAATCAATTTGGGTAGAAATAAGAAAAAACAAGGGGCAGAAACCATTGGTGGGAGTTGTTTAAAGGCCACCAAACAACAATGATAATGTAAATCACAGTATAAATCAGGATATTAGAGGCGTGTCTAATAAGGGTAATACAGAAATTATGGGAGATTTCAATCAACATGTAGACTGGGTAAACCTAATTAGTCCTAATGTTCTGGAGAACAAATTCTTGGAATGTAAGTGAGATGGTTTTCCAGAGCAGTACATTCAAGAACCAACTAAGGAACGGGCTATTTTAGATCTAGTATTGTGCAATGAAAAAGGCGAATTAATAATCTTGTTGTAAAGGAGCCTTTAGGAAAGAGTGACCATAATATGATAGAATTTTACATTAAGTCTGAAAGTGATGTGGTTCAATCAGAAACTAGGGTCTCAAATCTAAGCAAAGGAAATTATAAAGGTATGAGGGACAAATTGGCTATGGTGGATTGGGAAGCTACTTTAAAAGGTATGATGGCTGACAAAAATACAGTCCTTTAATGCACTAAAACCAAGCAAAGAAAGTGTTCCAACTGTGACTAACGAAAGAAATCAAAGGAAGAGGTGTATGAAGTTGCCAAAAAAATGGTAAGCCTGAGGATTTGGAGTATTTTAGAATTCTGCAAAAGTTTATGAAAGGGAAAATAGAATGAGAGTAAACTAACAAGAAACATAAAAACAGACTGTAAAACTTCTATAGGTATGTAAGGAAAGGACTAGCAAAAACAAATGTGGGTCCATTACAGGTGGAGCCAGGAGAATCTATAATGGGGACTAAGGAAATGGCACAGAAACCAAACAAATACTTCCTGTCTGTCTTCACGGAGAAAAATACGAAAAACCTCCCAGAAATAATGGAGAATCAAGGGACCAGTGTAAGTGAGGAAATGCAAGGTATTAATTTAAGTAAGAAAAAGTACTAGAGAAATTAATGGGACTTAAAGTAGATAAATTTAGAATCATAGTAAGTATAAGGCACAGAAAGAAGCCACTTGGCCCATCATGTCTCTGCCAGCTGAAAAACGATCCACCAATGCTAATCCCACCTTCCAGTATTTGGTCCGTAGCCCTGCAGATTATGGCACTTGATGTGCATATCCAGACTCCTTTGAATGAGTTGAGGGTTTCTGCCTCAATTACCCTTTCAGGCAGTGAGTCCCAGAATCCACCGCCTTATGGGTGAAAAAGTTTTTCCTCATCTCCCCTCTAATTTTTCTACTAATCACTTTAAATCTATGCCCCCTCGTCACTGACCTCTCTGCTAAGGTGAACAGGCCCTTCACCTCCACTCTATCCAAGCCCCTCAAAACTTTGTATATTTCAATCAGATCTCCCCTCAGCCTTCTCTGTTCCAAGGAGAACAACCCCAGCTGATCCAATCTTTCCTCATAGCTGCATTTTTCCAGTCCTGGCAACATCCTCGTAAATTTCCTCTGTGCCCTCTCTAGTGCAATTACATTCTTTCTGTAATGAGGTGACCAGAACTGCACACAGTATTCAAGTTACAGCCTAACTAATGAGTTATACAGTTCCAGGATAACCTCCCTGCTCTTATATTCTATACCTCAGCTAATAAAGGAAAGGATTCCATATGCCTTTTTAACCACCTTATCGACCTGTCCTGCAACCTTCAGGGATCTGTGGGCATTCACTCCAAGGTCCCTCACTTCCTCTACACTTCTCAATATTTTCCCATTAATTGTGTATTCCTTTTCCTTGTTTGACCTCCCCAAATGCATCACCTCACACTTTTCCAGGTTGAATTCTATTTGCCACTTTTCCTCTTGCAGCCGACAACTATTCTCCTCGCTATCTACCACACAGCCAATCTTTGTGTCATCTGCAAACTTCTTGATCATGCCCCCTACACTTACATCCAAATCATTAATATATACCACAAAAAGCAGGGGACCCAGTACTGAGCACTTTGGAACGCCACTGGAAACAGCCCTCCAGTTGCAAAAACACCCGTCAACAATTATAATTTGTTTCCTGCCACGGAGTCAATTTTGTATCCACCTTGCTGCATTTCCCTGGATCCCATGGGATTTTATTTTTTTAACCAGTTTGCCATGTGGGACCTTATCAAAAACCTTGCTAAAATCCATGTAAACCACATCAACTGCACTGCCCTCATCTATCTTCCTTATTACTTCTTCAAAAAATTCGATCAAGTTGGTCAAACAAATCCATGCTGTCTATCCTTGATTAACCCGTGCCTTTTTAAGTGACAGTTTATCCTGCCTCTCAGAATAGATTCCACTAATTTGCCCACTACTGAGGTTAGACTGACTGGCCTGTAATTATTCGGTCTATCCCTCGCTTCCTTTTTAAACAGAGGGACAACGTGAGCAGTTCTCCAATCCTCCAGCACCCCACCTGTGAGGACTGGAAAATGATGGTCAGACCTTCTGCTATTTACTCTCTCACTTCTTTTAACAGCCTAGGGTGCATTTCATCCGGCCCAGGTGATTTATCAACTTTCAAAGATGCTAATCCCATTAATACTTCCTCTCTCCCTCTGTTTATCACATCCAATACTTCACACTCCTCCTCAACTACAATATCTGCATCGTCCCCGTCTTTTGTGAAGACAGACGCAAAGTATTCATTAAGAACCATACCAATATCTTCAGCGCTTACACCTAGGTTGCCTTTTTGGTCTTTTATGGGCCCTACTCTCTCCTTAGTTATCCTCTTACTCTTAATGTATTGATAAAACATCTTTGGGTTCACCTTGATCTTGCTTGCCAATATTCTTTCATGCCCTCTCTTTGCTTTCCTAATTTCCTTTTTGATTTCACCCCTCCACTTTCTATACTCCTCTCGGCTTTCTGTAGTATTGAGTTCTCGGTGTGGGACATAGCTTTCCTTTTCTCCCTTATCTTACCCTGCAAGCTCGGTGACATCCATGGGGCTCTACATTTGGCCATCTCACCCTTTTTCTTTGTGGGAACATGTTTACTCTGAACCCCTTGAATCTCCCCTTTGAATGCCTCCCACTGCTCTGACAGTCCACTTTTGCTAAATCACTCCTGTTCAGTAAAATTGACCTTGCCCCAATTGTGACCTATAACTCCTGTTCTATCTTTGTCTTTTTCCATAATTTTGTTAAAACTGACAGAATTATGATCACTACCACCAAAATGCTCTCCCACGACCACTCCTTCCACCTGCCCATCTTCACTGCCTAAAACTAAGACAGAAACTGCGCCCTCTCTTGTTGGACTTGCTACATACTGGCCAAAAACTTTTTCCTAAATGCACCTCAAGAATTCTGCTCCCTCATTTCCTTTATACGAATTAGGAGCAGGAGTAGGCCACTCGACCCCTCGAGCCTGCTCCACCATTCAATAAGCTCATGGCTGAACTGACTACTCCACATTTCCACCTGCCCCCGATAACCTTTCACCCCCTTGCTTATCAAGAATCTATCTACCTCTGCCTTAAAAATATTCAAAGACTCTGCTTCCACTTCCTTTTGAAGAAGAGAATTCCAAATACTCACAACCCTCTGAGAGAAAAAATTTCTCCTCATCTCTGTTTTAAATGGGCCACCCCTTATTTTTAAACAGTGACCCTTAGTTCTAGATTCTGCCACAAGGGAAAACACCCTTTCCACATCCACCCTGTCAAGACCCCTCAGGATCTATATGTTTCAATCAAGTCGCCTCTTCCTCTTCTAAATTCCAGCAGATACAAGTCTAGCCTGTCCAATCTTTCCTCATACGACAGGCCACCCATTCCAGGTATTAGTCGAGTAAAGCTTCTCTGTAATGCCGCCAATGCATTTGCATCCTTCCTTAAATAAGGAGACCAGTACTGTACACAGTACTCTAGATGTGGTCTCACCAATGCCCTGTATAGCTGAAGCATATCCTCCCTTCTTTTGTATTCAATTCCCCTCGCAATAAACTGTAACATTCCATTTGCCTTCCTAATTACATGCTGTGCCTGCATACTAACCTTTTGCGATTCATGTACTTGGACACCCTGATCCCTCTGCATCTCTCAGAGCTCTGCAATATCTCACCATTTAGATAATATGCTTCTTTTTTATTCTTCCTGCCAAAGTGGACTATTTCACACTTTCCCACACTATACTCCATTTGCCAGGTCTTTGCCCACTCACTTAACCTATCTATATCCCTTTGTAGCCTCCTTTTGTCCTCTTCACAAGTTACTTTCCTAACTATCTTTGTGTCATCAGCAAATTTAGCAGCCATACCTTTAGTCCCTTCATCTAAGTCATTTATATCAATTGTAAAAAGTTGAGGCCCCAGCACAGATTCCTGTGGCACATCACTTGTTACATCTTGCCAACCAGAAAATGACCCTCTGCTCTCTGTTTCCTGTTAGCTAACCAATCTTCTATCCATGCCAATATGTTACCCACTTCACTATGAGCTTTTATTTTCTGCTATAACCTTTGATGTAGCACCTTATCAAATGCCTTCTCGAAATCTAAGTATAATACATCCACCGGTTCCCCTTTATCCACAGCACATGTAACTCACTCAAAGAACTCCAATAAATTAGTTAAACATGATTTCCTTTTCACAAAATCATATTGACTCTGCCTGATTACCTTGAATTTTTCTAAATGCCCTGCTACAACATCTTTAATAACAGCTTCGAGCATTTTCCCTAAGACAGATGTTAAGATAATTGGCCTGCAGTTTCCTGCTTTCTGTCTCCCTCCCTTTTTGAATAAAGGAGTTATATTTGCTATTTTCCAATCTAAAGGAACCTTCCCAAATCTAGGAAATTTTGGAAAATTAAAACTTAACGCATCAACTAGCTCACTAGCCTAGGATGAAGTCCATCAGGACCCGGGGACTTGTCAGCCCGCAGCTCTAACAATTTGTTCAGTACCACTTCCCTGGTGATCATAATTTTCTTGAGTTCCTCCCTTGCTTCCATTTCCTGACTTACAGCTAATACTGGGAATATTGGGATGTTACTTGTAACCTCAATAGTGAAGACAGATGCAAAATATCTGTTCAATTCATCTGCCATCTCCTTATTATCCATTATGAATGCCCCAGATTCACCTTTTATAGGACCAACGCTCACTTTGTTCACTTCTTTTTAAAAAAATTTATAGAAACGCTCACCATTAAAACTACCCCAGATAATATTGGGGTGGTTAAAATCCCCTATTATTACTGCCCTATTGTTCTTGCACTTCTCAGAGTTTTGCCTACATATCTGCTCTTCTATCTCCCTCTGACTGTTTGGGGGCCTATAGTACACACGTGGACCAGATGGTCTCCATCCCAGAGTGTTGAAAGAGGTGGCTGTAGAGATAGTAGATACACTGTTGGTCATCTTTCAAAATTCGATAGACTCGGGAATGATTCTTGCAGATTGGAAGGTGGCAATTGTAAGTCCACTATTTAAGAAAGGAGGGAGAGAGAAAACGGGGAACTACAGACATGTTAGTCTAACATCAATCGTAGGGAAAATGCTAGAATCTGTAATAAAGGATGTGATAACAGGACACTTAGAAAATAATGGTAGGATTAGGCAGAATCAACATGGATTTATTTTTTATTTAGAGATACAGCACTGAAACAGGCCCTTCAGCCCACCGAGTCTGTGCCGATCAACAACCACCCATTTATACTAACCCTACAGTAATCCCATATTCCCTACCACCTACCTACACTTGGGGCAATTTACAACAGCCAATTTACCTATCACCTGCAAGTCTTTGGCAGTGGGAGGAAACCGGAGTACCCGGCGAAAACCCATGCGGTCACAGGGAGAACTTGCAAACTCCACACAGGCAGTACCCAGAACTGAACCCGGGTCCTTGGAGCTGTGAGGCTGCGGTGCTAACCACTGTGCCACCCTTATGAAATGGAAATCATGTTTTTTGAGGATGCAACTAGCAGAATAGATAAGGGGGAACCGGTAGATGTGGTATATTTAGATTTTCAGAGAGCTTTTGATAAGGGACCACACAAATAGTTAGTAAACAAAATTAGAGCACATGGGATGGGGGGATATACTGGCATGGATTGAAAACTGGTTAATGGACAGAAAACAGACAGTAGGAATGAATGGGTCATTTTCAGGTTGGTAGGCTATGGCTAGTGGGGTACCGCAAACATCAGTGCTTGGGCCCCAGTTATTCACAATCTGGATCTATGATTTGGATATGGGGATTAAATGTAATATTTCCAAGTTTGCAGATGTCACAAAACTAGGTGGAATCGTAAGTTGTGAGGAGGACGCAAAGACACTTCACAGGGATTTGGAAAGGTTAAGCAAGTGGACAAAAATTTGGCAGATGGAATACAATGTGGATAAATGTAAGGTTATCCACTTTGGTAGGAAAAATAGAAATGCAGAGTATTTCTTAAATGGTGAGAGGCTGGGAAATGTTGAACTTCAAAGGGAGCTGGATGTCCTTATTCATGTAACTGAAGGCTAACATGCTGGTACAGCAAGCAATTAAGAAGGCAAATGATATGCTGGCCTTTATTACAAGAGGATTTGCATATAGGTCTAGAGATGTCTTGCTGCAGTTAGATAGAGCCTTGGTGAGACCACACCTGGAGTATTGTGTGCAGCTTTGGCTTCCTTACCTAAGGATATACTTGCCATAGAGGGAGTGAAACAAAGGTTCACCAAACAAATTCCTGGGATGGAGGGATTTTCCTATGAGGAAAGATTAAAGAGACTGGGTCTTTATTCTCTGGAGTTTAGAAGAATGAGAGGTGATCTCATTCAAACATACGAAATTCTTACAGGACTTGACAGTGTAGATGCAGGAAGGATGTTTCCCCTGACGGGGGAGGGTCTAGAACCAGGGACAAAGTCTCAGAATAAGGGGCAGGCCATGTAGGACTAAGATGAGGAGGAATTTCTTCATTCAGAGGGTGGTGAAACTTTGGAATTTTCTGCTCCAGAGGGCTGTGGAGGCTCAGTATGTTCAAGACTGAGATAGATAGATTTCTACATATTAAAAACATCAAGGGATATGGGGATAGTGCAGGAAAATACTGTTGAAGTAGAAGATCAGCCACTGAATGGTGGGGCGGATTTGAAGGGCTGAATGACCGACTCCTGCCTCTATTTCTTATGTTCTTTTGTTATGTTCTTATATCCACTTAATTTTGCAGGTCCCAACTGCACCACTATGGAATTGTCCCCTCTGTAAAAAAGGGATATTCTTACACAATTATCAATCTCTTTTTGTTGTGCTTACTTTACAACTGCAAGTAGAGCACACGCTAGGCTTTCCTCTGGTATCAAAACATTCAATTCCAGAGATATCATGAGTGGGAATAGTGTATTGTGGATTACATAAATATCTGTCTCAAACCAGTACTTTTAAAGAATGAGTCAAAGGAACAAAGGCACACTTAAGAGACACCAGAAAGTGTAGATATCTATCTATCTTTATAGCATTTAGAATTTTGTGACAGTTCAATATGTTCTTTCAGATGATATATTTCATGCTACTATATGTCTTTTCAAAACCTGTTGTCTATGATCAGCCATTCACTATAACACCGATGTCAGATTTTTATCATACCGTGGCATATGGATGACTCAATTTTGAAGCAGCAATAAAATGTTTGATCAAGGCTTCATTTAGTAAATGTACTGAATCCTCTGTTGCGATAAACTTTTCAAAATCAAGGTCAGACTCCCCACCAGTAAAGTTTATCCAGTCTAAACCTGAAAAGGTGTTAGAGTCAATTCCAGAAGCTGTCAGGAAAATAAATAAATATATTAAACTTCTCTACTGTACAACAGAATAATTTGCAAAAGCTTAGATAGCAATAGGCACTACAAGATTACCCCATATAACTTGACTAAATGATCACATCTGTTTTCTGTTTCCTTCGTGCCTTTTCAGGAAATGAGTTTCCCTATGATGAAACCTGACTTTAATCATTAACAATATTGAAAGATATTTGCTTTATCCTGAAATTACCAAAAGAAACTTCAGAGTCTAATGTCATTGTCTCTACGGGATCGCTTGTAGCGATGGGTAACGAAGTATCAATTAACCCTTAATTTTTTACAAATAGCTGTACAGCACAAGGAGATAGGAATAAGCAGGCAATATCAGTTTCATCACCCAAAACATTAATATGTGAATTAACACTGCTGGTATAATGCTTCCAGTTTTACTAATGAGAATTTGCATGGCCTTTGCAGGAATTCAAATTCCACAACCATGTAAACCACAGGGCTGGAATCAAAAAGCAAAAAAAATCACCTATTTACTTTCTCAGCTTTCTTCTAAGGAGTAAGGGTGGCAGTTGATTCACATTTTTTCAACTCATAGAGCTGAGGAGCAAGGGGCAGAAAGTGAAGAATATTGCGTGTGAGCTCCAAGGGATTAATGCACTGCTCTGTGTACTATGTAAGTAGGAAGTACGAAGAACACTCAAGCTAGGTATTCATAGAATTATAGAATCATAGAACAGTTACAGCACAGAAGGAGGCCATTCGGTCCATCACATCTGTACTGGCTCACATCTGTACTGGCAAGAGCAACACACCTAGTCCCATCCCCCTGCCTTTTCCCCATATCCCTGCAATTATTTTCACTTCAGATAATTATCCAATTCTTTTTTGAAGGCCTCAAATGAATCTGCCTCCACCACAGCCTCAGGCAGTGCATTCCAGATCCTAACCACTCGTTGCATTCAAGATGTTTTTTCTCATGTCACCGTTGCTTCTTTTGGCAATCACCTTAAATAGTTGTCCTCTGGTTCTGGGTCCTTCCACCAATGGGAACAGTTTCTCCCCATCTACTCTGTCCAGACCCCATGATTTTGAACGCCTCTATCAAATCTCCTCTTAATCTTCTCTTCTCCAAGGAAAACATTCTCATCTTCTCCAACCTATCCACATAACTGAAGTTCCTCATCCCTGGAACCATTCTCATGAATCTTTTCCGCACCCTTTCCAATTCCTTCACATTCTTCGTAGAGTTCAGTGCCCAGAACTGGACACAAAACTCCAGCTGAGACTGAACCTGTGTTTTACACAGTTTTCTCACATCTTCCATGCTCCTGTACTCTGTTCCCCCATTTACAAAGCCCAGGATCCTACGTGCTTTACTAACAGCTTTTTTCAACCTGCCCTGTAAACTTCAATGATTTGTGCACATATACTACCAGGTCCCTCTGCTCCTGCATCCCCTTTAGAATTGTATCCCTTAATTTATATTGCCTCTCCTCTTTCTTCCTACCAAAATGAATCATTTCACACTTTTCTGCATTAAATTTCATCTGTCACTGTTCACCCATTCCTCCAGCCTCTCTATGTCCTCTTGTGGTGGAGGTAGATTCATTTGAGGCCTTCAAAAGAGAATTGGATAATTGCAGTTTAGCACTATCCTCCCCACAGTTCACAATACTTGCAAGTTTTGTGGCATACCCAAATTTTAAGATTCTGCCCTGTAGACCTCAGTCTTGGTCATTAATATATATCAGGAAAAGCAGGGGTCCTAACACCAACCCTTGGGAAAACCCCACTATATACCTTCCTCCAGTGTGAAAAACAACCATTCACAACTACTCTCCGTTTCCTGTCACTCAATCAATTTTGTATTCATGCGGCTACTGTCCCTTTTATTTTATTGCTGACAAGCTTGTTATGTGGCTTGATGTGACATGATCTCCGTGATGTGACGTGATGTGATGTCAGTGATGTGACATGATCAGATAGGATGTGCGAGATGTGACGTGATGTGACGTGATCTTTGTGATGTGACATGATCTCAGTGATGTGATCTCCGTGACATGAGACATGATGTGATATCAGTGACATGACATGAGGACCTCTGTGATGTGGTGTGATCTCCGTGATGTGATATGTTCTCCATGATGTGATGTGATCTCTGTGATGTGATGCGAAATGATGTGACGTGATGTGATCTCTGTGATGTCAAGTGATGTGACGTGACATCATGTGATCTACGTGATGTGACGTGTTGTGACATCTGTGATGTGTTGTGATGTGATCTCTATGATGTGACGTGATGAAATGTGATATGACATGTTCTCCATGATGTGACGTGATGTGGTCTCCGTGATGTGATGTGATGTGTTCTCCGTGATGTGACGTGATGGAACATGATGCGACGTGCTGTGACATGATGTGACCTCCGTGATGTGACGTGATGTGTTGTGATTTCCATGATGTGAGATTATGTGACGTGATCTCTATGATGTGATGTGACATGATGTGACGTGATCTGTGATGCAACGTGATGTGATCACCGTGATGTAATGTGACGTGATGTGATATGATCTCTGTGATGCAACATGATGTGATGCTGTGATGTAATGTGATGTACGCGATGTGATTTCTGTGACATGATGAGACGTGATGTGTTATCTGTGACATAATGTGATGTGATCTCCCTGATGTGAGGAGAATGGTGAAGGGGGGCATAGATTGGAATGAGTTAGCAGACGAAGCGGCTAGATACGGCCATGATGACGGAAACCCTCTACCCGAGGATCCTCCACCAGCGTATGAGCCAGAGCCTAAGGAGTCATCAGCCCCCATGGCCCCCCTTGTAACTACTAGGGCAGCGATAGGAGCAGATGGCCAGGTGGCAGCTGGCCCGCGTATGACATATTCCACTCCAATGGGGGTACAGCAATTTAGAGGGATATTGCGAAAGATATTGGGACGTGCGCACCCGGGGATGATCCTAGGGAGCTGTTCCAAGCGGTCAGTCAACAGAGAGGAATACACGGCTTAGATGATGCTGAAGAAAGAAAATTAATTATAATGTGCCTACACCCACACATACACTCCGCCCTACCGGAGGAGCAAAAACTCGGTGGAGGCACAAATGAGGATTTAAAAGAACAAGTATTAAATGTCATGGGCGCTAATAGAGGGGACCCAGTGGAGGCGCTAACGAAATGCTATCAAAGAAAAGGTGAATACCCTGTCGCGTTTGCAGCTCGCATCTAGGTGGTGTTTCAAGGGGTATATGGCGCGAACCTAGATAGAGCCAATCCAGCGCCAGAGATTAGAAATCGATGGCTGAGAACGCTGGTGTCACATGGCACTGAGGAGTCAAGAAAGGCACCAGGTCAATTTGATCCCTCTGATGACACGCACACAGAGGCTTGGGTACTTAGGAGGATGGTTAGAGCATGGGAGAAGGAAACAACAAAATTCTCCAAGGCCCCTCGGGGAAAGGCGATGCCTGTAAAGGTCAGACAATAACCTGGAGAAATGAAGGGAGGGGAACTGCACAAGGGGCACCCCACCCAGCCTTTCAGACAGGATGAAGGGGTAGAGGCATTGGGAGAGGATCCGTCCTAGGAACAGGGAGAACTCCGGGCGAGCCGACCCACTGCTATAATTGTGGCCAGGAGGGACATTTCAAAATAGAATGCCCAAATCTGAGAAGAGAAAATGTAGGTCGGGGAGGAGGCCAGAACAAACACCAGAGCCTACCCGTGAAAGGACGAAATAGGTCAAATCCTCAATATGATATACTAGAGATAGCACCATCTTCGGGGTTGTACCCTGGACTACAATGACGGTCGCAGGCCTCTCCGTTATGGGTGTGTGACACGCGGTGGGATAACACAGGGAGACCCCTAGTGAATGGTATGGTTGGAGGCCGCCCTGCCACGTTCCTTTGGGACACTGGAGGATCCCGAACCACCGTCAACACCACCAATGTTAGTAAAGTAGATTGGAAAATTCAAAGTAAACTTGTTTTAAGTGGATTTACAGGACATTCACAAGTGGGATATGTGAGCGTACCATTGGAAGTCAGTGTGGGGGACGTAGCAATAGAGCACACAGTGGTTCTCATTGAGTTACCCAGAGAACAAGAACATATATTAGGGTGTGATTACATGGCTAAAGCGGGACTCTGTTTTGACCCTGTTAATTGCGCGATTTGGCAAATGCCCTTGGGCATGGGTAGTATAGATCACACATCCGTCCCGGTGGGGGAATACCAGGTTAGGATATGCACGTTCGGGGAACTGTGGACAAGACCAGAAGAAATTAGTAGCAATAGTGAAGTACAACAAATTATCACACGGAATTCAATAGTATTTGCTCGACATAAACATGATTGTGGGAAAATGACCGGGAGTGTGTGTATACAGGGTCCAGACCCCAAACCACAGAAGCAGTATGGTTTTCGGAAACAGGCAGAAGAGGAGGTTGGAAAGGTGATACAGAGTTTGTTGCTACAAGGGATATTAAGACCGGTAGCCTCCACTAACAACTCGCCTATTTGGCCAGTGAGGAAACCGGACGGTAGCTGGCGACTAATAATAGACTATCGAGAATTAAATAAGGTAACCCCGTTAACGGTCCCTACCATAGCAACTAGCCCAGAGACGGTAGTTAAACAAAATGAGGACGCACAGTGGTTCACTGTATTAGACATAAGTAACGGTTTTTGGTCTATTCCAATGGAGAAAGAATGCCAATATAAATTTGCGTTTACCTTTCAAGGACAACAATATACATGGACCGCCCTGCCATAGGGATTTCATAATTCCCCGTCTATATTTCACCAACGTTTAAGGGAAGGGTTAAAAAGGTTCTCAAAGCCTGAATGTCTGGTGCAGTATGTAGATGACTTACTGCTACAAACTGAAACGGAACAGGAACATTATCAGTTACTAAGTGAATTACTACAATTGTTACATGAATTGGGACTAAAAGTAAACCCTAAAAAAGCGCAGGTTATGAAACAGAAGGTTACTTACTTGGGAATGATCTTGACACTGGGAAAGAGAGAAATTGACCAACGAAGGGTAGTAGCGGTTGGCAGACTCCCTGTCCCGAGGGATGTAAAAAGGTTGAGATCTTTCCTGGGTTTGGTGGGATATTGCAGGGACCACATTGATGGATTCGCTACAAAAGCAGCCCATTAATGGAACTATTCAAAAAGAATGTGGCGTGGGAGTGGAAAACTGAACACACACAGGCCATTTCAGATTTAAAGCAGGCACTAGCTGCTGCGCCTGCTCTGAAAACCCCAAATCCAACTGAGCCGTTTTCATTGGAGGTAGCTACCACAGACACTGCCTTCTCAGCAGTTCTGTTACAGGAGACACACTGGAAATTGAGACCAGTAGTGTATGCCTCGCGTATGCTTTCACCGGTAGAGCAGGGGTATATGATGTGCGAGAAACATTTGCTAGCAGTTTTTTGGGCAGTACAGTATTTTACTTACATAGTGGGACTGAACCCACTTACAATACTGACAGACCATACCCCCGTACAGTTACTATTAGGCGGTAGGATCAAAGACGGGTCAGTAAGTCAGAACCGAATTGCTAGGTGGACACTATTGTTGCAAGGAAGAAACCGAAGCGTGAAAGAAGTAAAAACTACCACTATGTTGGCAGACAACCTAGTGTATCAAGGAGAGAAACATGAGTGTCAAGTCATGATCGCAAATGATCCCAAGGGACCATTTGTATCAAAACAAAAAGGAGGGGGTAGGAGTGGATTGGAGAAAGCAACGGGGACAGAAAGCAAAGATGAAAAGGAACAAGAAGAACCCCACTTAAAATTTTTTGTGGATGGTTCGTCATCAGTACAGGATGGCGAGAGGAGGACTGGGATATATGTAGAAGACGAACATGGTCAGGAAAAGTTTAGTGCAGCCTTAAAATTGCCTAAAACCATGAGCGCGTAGGCTGCAGAATTAGCAGCCGTCACATATGTGGTTGGCCACCCAGAATACTTCCCGCCTGGATCAGCTATATATTCTGATAGTATGTATGTCTGTAATAGCCTCACGGAACATTTGCCCTTCTGGGAGGCGAGAGGTTTTTTCTCAGCGGATGGGAAGCCCCTTCCATCGGCTCCATTATTAAGATACATCTTTGAAGGAGCACAGGGGAAAGGATATGGGATCACGAAGGTAAAAACTCATTCAAAACTTACTCCGAAAGGGAACAGGAAAGCGGATGAGCTAGCCAAACAAGGTGCTGTTCGTGGGCAGGAATGGCAGCCACCGATTGAGGACATTGAGGAACAGAAAGGAAAACAGGTTAAGGTAATGGATTTAACAGAGGAGCAGAAGAAAGATGGAGAATTGGAAAAACTGATAGAAGGAGTGGAGTCAGATACATACAAAGAGTACAAGGGGATATATATTCAGGACGGAGTGGTTTCATGTGAAGGAAAATTCGTAGTGCCGGGGGGGGGACGAAACCAAATAATCCACTGGTACCATGACTTATGGGGACATAAAGGGACAGAGAGTACCCTGGAAAGGATAAAGGAGATGTGCTGGTGGCCTGGAATGAAAGGTGACGTGGAACACTACATCAAGAATTGTTTGATCTGTGCACAACACAACCCCGATAGGAATGTCAAGAAAGGGGCCCTCCGACATACTAGATCAGTAGAAGGGCCTTAGACTAATTTATAGATAGACTATGTAGGACCCTTACCCCCCACTCCAGGAGGGTTTAAATACATTCTAGTAATAGTAGATACGTTTACCAAATGGGCGGAAGCTTTCCCAACCAGAACAAATACAGCCAAAGTCACCGTGAAAATTCTGTTAGAAAGGGTATTCACTCGGTTTACCCTGAAGCATAGAATCAGATCAGGGAACACATTTTACAGCCCAAGTAATGCAAAACGTCATGACCCTCTTTGGGGTTAAACAGAAATTCCACATACCCTATAGACCACAGTCTAGTGGAATTGTGGAAAGGATGAATCGGACATTGAAAAACATGATAGCTAAAATGGTACAGCAGCAAAAGGCGACCTGGCAGGTTGTTCTGCCCTATGTGTTGATGGTAATCAGGAATACCGTAGCTTCATCAACAGGTTATACTCCCTATAAACTCATGACGGGAAGGGACATGAGAGGAATGGAGGGGTTGGTAGGTTTGGACTTGTCCGAACCCGAGGTGGACAGTATTATATCAGAAAAATGGGTACAATTAGTAGAAACAATGAGAGAAGCAAATTACGTGGCAGCTCACCAACAGGGAAAGAAGAGACAGCAAAGTAAGGCTTATTTCGATGCGAAAGCTAGCCCGATAGAGATGGACCCCGGACTAAGGGTAATGATCAGAATATACCAGCCCACCTCATTTTTGAGTCCAAAGTTCACCGGTCCCTATGAGATCGTAGATAAAGCTAGTCCATCTGTATACAAAGTATTGACGGCATCAGATAAGAGTGGCTGGTATCACATTAATCAGTTAAAGTTAGTAGGAGAAAAACAAGATAATCACAGTTGGCATGTGATGCTTGATGCTACCGATGTTCTGATCGAAGGTCAGGGAGATCAAGAGCAGGATCAACTGCGGATCCAAGCGGAAGTGTTTGAAAGACAACCTGAAGTTGTACGTCCACATACTGAACGAAATCGAGGGAAAAAACGAAAGAAAAATAAAGAAAACAGGGGAAGTAAGTGGACTAGGAGAAATGGACGGTTAGAATCAGTAACAAATTGGGAACAAGATATAGACAGTCTGGCTCAGTGTATGGAGAGACTGGACTTAAAATAGGATAAGAAAGAAACTGTAAATAAGAGCAGAAATTACACTTGTATATTACAGGTCCAGCCCACAATGAAGAGGGTGATGCATTGCATTGCTATTGGATTGACCATATTTGGGACTATAGGTGAACTTACAAATTGCGGGCTCAGCACCTATGAAAATTGTTCATTGTCCATTTTGCCTGTTAATAACCAGACCTTTTTACAATATGCCCTTGTGGGGCTAACGTATTACATAGCCACGGCTGCTATAAATTACAACAAGGGACGGAAACAGTGCCCTCTGGGGGGACACAATGTAGCCATTCACAATGTAACCTCGGACTTGGTTGTTGGTGGACAAGTACTGCCTAAGCCAATAACGAGGATAGTGATAAAGGAAATTCTTACGGTCCAGCATACTGATACAGATCAAGAGGTACGGGAATACATTGCCACCGAATTACCACCCATCCCACACCTAACAGCAGATTGGGCACAAATAGCAGAAGAGGCAAAAGAGATAATTCATCAATGGAATAAACACACTAAAACAATTAGAACTCATGCCGACAAGGCAAATGAACTGTTGCGTGACCCGGGGTTTTGGAGTAAGTTTTGGAATTGAGGATCTAATGTGGGTCAGAATTGTATCACATACTGCTGTCATAGTGATTCTATGTGCGCTAATAATTGTTGTATTCAATGTATATCAGCTTAGAAGGTGGAAAAATGAACTTTTGCGAAGATTGGATGATGGGACTATAATGAAATAGAAGGAACGGATATCAATGTAAATAAAAACTGAAAAAAAAACTGTATATACTAAGTTTTATAACATATCTTTTTTATATGTAACAGTATTGCACACTCATTAGGGGACAATGACGTTCTCGGGAATGGTTCACGGAGAAGGGAAACTTGATGATCCTAAGATAAGTATCTTTGGATCATGAGGGGGAAGATGTTGGCCAAGGGCTGCAAGAAATATAGAATCAGTTACAAACTGCTGGGATTGTTTGACCTGTAGTAACCTGGAGCTCGGACATTGGCCTGTGCTGGTAAGAACCAGTTTGAACTAATTACTTTATGAGACAAGACAAAGGATAGATCACAGGAACAGATCCTTATTTGGACACGGTGTGATACCGGGGTCTTTGGGTCTGGGCCAATTAAGAGATGTGAACGAGGTGAGCAGGCTTAAACCAACCGGAAAGAGACAGCTCAGATTTGGAGAGATAAGAGGGAGGATAAGAAGAGAGCTTTTTGGGCATAGAGCCAGCGAAGACTCCGGAGATCAACCATCGTGGAAGCGGAAGACCCTGCGTGAGCGACGCGGCGACGACGTAGAAGAGAGAGAGAGAACGGAACGCCTGGCCAGAGTTAACTCTCCCTTTTTCGGGTAATATCCTTTGTATTCTGTGACTAGGTCAGAGAAAGGTCAGAGGAACCTAGTGGGTGTGCTTATGAATTCGAGATATTTTTGTTATTAACTGTATAACTCAGTTGGAGTTGTATGCTTTTGTCTAACTAAGTGTATAAGCCTTATTCTTACATTGTACAACAACGTGAATAAAGTAAATTGATAGTTAAAGAAAGGACTGAGTTCCTCCTCTTTGGCTATTAACTGTAGCTGTGGATTAAGCTGGAGGGTGGCTCTCTTGAAATCGGATATCCCAAACACCCAGCCTGAGCCTGAATTAAGAGGACTTCAATCCCACGTGACGGCCAGGATCAAGTGGGTGCAGGGAATAAAGGGGACAAGGGGGAGTTGACTCCGCGCCACGGTTTACATCTGTGAAGTGGCGTGATCTCCGTGATGTGACTTGATATGACATGATGAAACATGATGTGGCTTGATATGACATGATATGGCATGATGTGACGTGATGTGAGGTGATGTGATATGACGTGATGTGATCTCCATGATGTGACTTTGTGTGATGTATGTGCTGTGATTGCCGTGATGTGACTTGATGTGATCTCAGTGATATGATGTGATGTGATGTGATCTCTGTGACAGGATGTGATGTTATCTGATCTCCATCATGTGACGTGATGTGAAGTGATTTCTGTGACACTACTTGACATGGTGTGACATGACGTGATCTCAGTGACGTGATGTGACCTGTTCTCTGTGGCGTGACGTGATCTGTGATGTGACGTGATCTGTGACATGACGTGACATGATGTGACTTGATGTGATGTGATCTCTGTGATGTGACATGATGTGAGGTGATGTGATCTCTGTGACGTGACGTGGTTTGACATGACGTGATCTCAGTGACGTAATGTGACAAGATCTCTGTGGTATGATATGACATCAGTGACGTGATGTGACATGATCTCTGTGATGCGGCACGATGTGACGTGATCTCTGCGATGTGATGTGATTTCCGTGACCTGACGTGATGTGATGTGATGTCTGTGACATAACTTGATGTGGTGTGACATGACGTGATCTCCATGATGTGATGCAACGTGACGTGATGTAACATGATGTGTTGTGATGTGATCTCTGTGACGTGATGTAATGTGATCTCTGTGAAGTGATGTGATGTGATCTCTGTGACGTGACATGACTTGATCTCCCTGATGTGAGGTGACATGATGTGATGTAACATGATCTCTGTGATGTGATGTGATGTGATCTGATCTCTGTGACATAACTTTACGTGGTGTGACATGACGTGATCTCCGTGATGTGATGTGACATGATCTCTGTGAGGTGACCAGCATGATGTGTCATGATATGATGTAATTTCTGTGATGTGATGAGACATGATGTGATGTGACATGATCTCTGTGATGTGATGTAATGTGATCTCTGTGAAGTGATATGATGTGATCTCTGCGACGTGACATGTCTTGATCTCCGTGATGTGACATGACGTGATGTGACATGATTTCTGTGATGTGACATGACGTAATGTGAGGTGATGTGATTTCTGTGACATGATGTGATCTTAGTGATATAATGTGACATGATCTCTGTGGTATGATGTGATATCGGTGACGTGATGTGATATGATCTCTGTGACATAACTTGACGTGGTGTGACATGATGTGATCTCTGTGATGTGATGTGACACGATGTGATCTCTGTGACGTGATGTAACATGACCTCTGTGAAGTAATCTGATGTGATCTCTGTGACATGGTGTGATGTGATCTCTGTGATGTGACGTGATGTAATGTGACGTGATCTGACATGACATGACCTGATGTGACATGATGTGACTTTATATGAAGTGATATCAAGTAATCTGTGATGTGACGTGGTGACGTAACATGAACTCTCTGTTATGTGATGTGATTTCCGTGACATGACATGATGTGATCTCTGTGATGTGACGTGATGTGATATTATCTGATCTCTGTCATGTGACGTGACGTGATGTGACGCGACCTCTGTGATGTGACATGACGCAATGTGACTTGACATGAGGTCACATTATCGCCGTGATGTGACATGATCTCCATGATGTGACATGATCTCCGTGACATGATGTGATGAGGTGTGATCTGATCTGTCATGTGACGTGACATGATTTGATGTGATCTCTGTGACGTGACTTGGTGTGACATAATGTGATCTCAGTGACATGATGTGACGTGATCTCTGTGACGTGAGGTGATCAGTGACATGAAGTGAATTGACGTGACATGACCTGGCGTGATGTGACATGATGTCGTGATGTGATCTCCGTCATGTGATGTGATGTGACGTGATGTGATCTCTGTGACGTGACGTGATCTCTGTGACGTGACGTGATCTCTGTGACGTGACATGATGTGATCGCCATAATGTGATGTGATCTCTGTGATGTGAACGATGTGACATGATGTGATGTGATGCAATGTGATCCCCATGATGTGACCTGATGTGACGTGATCTCCATAATGTGACCTCCGTGATGTGATGGTATGTGACGTGATCCCTGTTATGTGATGTGATCTCTGTGATGTAACGTGATGTGACATGATCTCCATGATGTGACGTGATATGATTAAGATGTGATGTAATCTCCGCAATGTGATGTGATGTGATGTTACGTGAGCTCCGTGATGCGATGTGGCGTTATCTCCATGATGTGACCTGATATGATGTGACGTGACAGATCTCCATGATGTGACGTGACATGACCTGATCGCCGTGTGACGTGATGCAGTGTGATCTCCATGATGTTATGTGATGTGACATGATGTGATCTGCGTGATGTGACATGCCAAGATTTGACGTGATCTCCGTGATGTGATGTGATTGCCATGATGTGATGTGACATGATGTGATGTGTTCTCCATGTTGCGACATGATGTGGTGTGATGTGACGTGATGTGTTCTCCGTGATGTGGCGTGATGTGAGGTAAAGTGATCTCCGTGATGTGATCTCCATGATGTGCTGCAATCTGCGTGATGTGAGGGGACATGAGGAGACATGGTGTGATCTCTGTGATGTGATCTCTGTGATGTGACGTGAGGTGGTATGATGAGATGTGATGAGACGTGACGTGACGTGATGCAATTTCCGTGTTGTGACGTGACGTAAAGGCCTGCTACCCGACCCAAACCTGACGGGACCCATCGACATGTGTCGGGTTTGGGTCAGGTCGGGTCGCACTTCTGGGTACGGCATTCCGGCTCGGGTCGGGTCGAGCCGGATTGAACACGCTCTAACACCACCTCAGGTAAGTGACTCTAATGTTAATTTAATTTTTGGACATTAAAGGTGGTTTTGTTACAGTTATTTTAAGCTTGTGCAGATAAGGAACAAATTGAAAAATGGAAGGTAGGTTAATTGATGGTCGGGTCGGGTTGGGTCGGGCGCGGGAAATGGAAGGACTTGGGCTGGATCGGGCTTGGATGGGATTCTGTCGGGCTCAAGTCGGGTCTCATTTGCAGACCCAAGCAGGTCTTTAACGTGATGTGATCTCTGTGATGTGACGTGATCTGCGTGATGTGACGTGACAAGATGTGACGTGATCTCCGTGATGTGACGTGACGTGAGGAGACATGGCTTGATCGCCGTGATGTGATGTGTTCTCCATGTTGTGACATGGTGTGGTGTGGTGTGATGTGATGTGAAGTGTTCTCCGTGTTGTGAGTTGATGTGGTGTGATGTGACGTGATGTGCTGTAATCTCCGTAATGTGACATGACGTGAGGAGACATGGCTTGATCGCCGTGATGCAACGTGATGTGATGTGATCTCCGTGATGTGACGTCCGTGATGTGATGCGACATGATCTCCATGATCGACGTGATATGATATATGACATGATGTGACGTGATGTTACCTGACGTGACATGATTGTGATGTGATGTGATCTGCGTGATGTGACATGATGTGATCACCATGATATGACATGATATGACGTGATCTCTGTGATGTGATGCAATGTGACGTGATGTGAAGTGATCGCCGTGATGTGAAGTGATTTGATGTGTTCTCCGTATTGTGATGTGATGTGGTGTGATATGACGTGGTGTGACGTGATGTTTTCTCCGTGTTGTGACGTGATGTGAAGTGTTCTCCGTGTTGTGAGATGATGTGGTGTGATGTGACATGATGTGATCTCCATGATGTGGCATGATGTGGTGTGGTGTGACCTGATGTGATCTCTGTGTTGTAACGTGATGTGACCTGATGTGACATAATGTGACGTGATGTGAGGTGAAGTGATCTCCGTGAAGTGATCTCCAGGATGTGACGTGATGTGCAATAATCTCCGTAACATGATGTGACGTGAGGAGACATGGCGTGATCTCTGTGATGCAATGTGATCTCCGTGATGTGACATCCGTGATGTGATGTGACATGTTGTGATGTGATGCGACATGATCTCCGTGATGGACGTGATATGACATACGACATGATGTGACCTGACGTGACATGATCTCCGTGATGTGATCTGCGTGATGTGACATGATGTGATGTGATCACCATGATATGACATAATATGACGTGATATCTGTGATGTGACGCAATGTGGTGTGTTGTGAAGTGATGGATGTGATGTGATCTCTGTGATGTGACGTGATGTGACATAATGTGATCTCCGCAATGTGATGTGTTGTGTCGTGATGTGATGTGATCTCCATGATGTGACATGTTGTGATATGATCTCTATGATGTGACGTGATGTTTCGTTTTGTGGCGTGATGTGATGTTATCTCTGTGATGTGACGTGATGTCCGTAATGTGACGTGATGTGACATATTGTGACGTGATGTGACATGACCTCCATGATGTGATGAGATGTGACGTGATCTCCATTTTGTGACCTCCATGAAGTGACGTGAAGTGACATAATGTGACGTGATGTGACATGACTTGACATGATCTCCGTGATGTGATGTGATCTCCGCATTGTGATATGATGTGACATGATGGAACATGATGTGACATCATCACTGTGATGTGACGTGATGTGGTATGATGTGGCGTGATGTGATCTCTGTCATGTGATGTGGCATGATGTGACATGATGTGAAGAGATCACCGTGATGTGACATAATGTGATGTGATGTGAGGTGAAGTGATCTCCGTGATGTGATCTCCAGGATGTGACGTGATGTGCTGTAATCTCCGTAATGTGACGTGATGTGAGGAGACATGGCGTGATCTCTGTGATGTGACGTGATGTGATCTCTGATGTGACGTGATGTCCGTGACGTGACGTGATGTGACATGATGTAACGTGATGCAATATAATCTCCGTGATGGACGTGATATGACGTGATGTGACCTGACGTGACATGATCTCCATGATGTGACATGATGTGATGAGATCACCGTAATGTGACGTGATCTCTGTGTGGTGACGTGATCTCCGTAATGTGACATAATGTGATGTGATCTCCATGATGTAATGTGATGTGACATGATATGACGTGATCTCTGTGATGTGACGCAATGTGACGTGATGTGAAGTGATCGCCGTAATGTGACGTGATCTCTGTGTGGTGACGTGATCTCCACAATGTTATGTGATGTCGTGATGTGATGTGATCTCCCTGATTTGAGGTGTTGTGACATGATCTGATGTGTTCTCCATGATGGGACGTGATGTTTCGTTTTGTGATGTTATCTCTGTGATGTGAAGTGATGTCCGTAATGTGATCTCCATGATGTGATGTGACGTGATCGTCATTGTGTGACCTCCGTGAAGTGACATGACATGATCTCCGTGATGTGATCTCCATAATGTGATATGATGTGACATGATGTAACGTGATGTGACATGGTCACTGTGATGTGATCTCTGTGATGTGATGTGGCATGATGTCATCTCTGTGATATGGCGTAATGTGATGTGGTGTGACATGATCAAATGCCTTTTGGAATTCCAATCAACCGCATTACCCTCATCAACCTTCTAGAGTCATAGAGAGATACAGCACTGAAACAGGCCCTTCGGCCCACCGAGTCCGTGCCGACCATCAACCACCCACTAATCCTATTTTTCCCTCTCACATCCACACCTTCCCTCAATTCTCCTACCACCTGCCTACACTAGGGGCAATTTTTTACAATGGCCAATTTACCTATCAACCCGCAAGTCTTTGGCATGTGAGAGGAAACCGGAGCACACGGAAGAAACCCATGCGGTCACAGGGAGAACTTGCAAACTCCGCACAGGTAGTACCCAGAACCGAACCCAGGTCACTGGAGCTGTGAGGCTGCGGTGCTAGCCACTGCGCCACTTTGTTTAAAAACTGAAGCAAGTTAGTTAAACACGATTTGCCCTTAATAAATCCGTGCTGGCTTTCCATAATTAATTCACATTTGTCCAAGTGACTATTAATTTAGTCCCGAATTATCGTTTCTAAAATCTCTCCCACCATCGAGGTTAAACTGACTGGCCTGTAGCTGCTGTGTTTATCCTTACAGCCTTCTTTGCACAAGGGTGTAACATTTACAGATCTCCAGTCCTCTGGCACCATTATAAGAAAGATTATGGCCAGTGCCTCCACAATTTCCACGTTTACTTCCCTAAGCATCCTTGAAAGCATCTGATCCGGTCCTGGTGACTTATCAACTTTAAGCCTATCTATTACCTCTCTTTATCAATTTTTAGCCCATCCAGTGTCTCAACTACCTCCTCCTTCACCATGATTTTGACAGCATCTTCGTCCTTGGTAAAGATAGTTGCAAAGTACTTATTTAGTACCTCAGCCATGCCCTCTGCCTCTATGGTCCCTAATCAGCCCCACTCCTCCTTTTACCACCCTTTTACTATTTATCTGCATATAGAAGACTTTTACATTCCCTTTTATGTTAAATACAAGTCTCTTCTCATATTCTCTCTTAGCTTCTCTTATTTGTTATTTCACATCCCTTCTTTATTCAGCCTCGTTCGCAATTGTATTATCCATCTGACATCTGCCATATGCACCCTTTTTCTGCTTCATCTTGCTCTTTATCTCCTTCATCATCCAGGGAGCTCTGGATCTATTTGCCCTACCATTCCCCCTCGTGGGAATGTACCTTGACTGTACCCAATCTCTTTAAAGGCAGCCCACTCTTCAGTTACAATATTGCTTGCCAATCTTTGATTCCAATTTACTTGGGCCAGATCTGTTCTCACTCCATTTAAGTTGCCCCCCTCCCAATTAATTATCTTTACTCTGGATTGTTCCTTGTCCTTTTCCATTGCTCACCTAAACCTAATGATGCTATGGTCACTGTCGTCTAAATGTGTTCCCCTACTGACACTTGATTTACTTGACCCACCTCATTCTGCAGAACCAGATCCAGCAATGCATCCTTCCACTATGGGCTGATAACAAAGTGATGTAGAAAATTCCCCTGAACATATTCTAGAAACTCTTGGCCCTCTCTGCCCTTTACACTGTTACCAGCACAGACTATATTAGGATTATTAAAGTCCTCCATTACAATTATTCTATAATTCTTGCACCTCTGTAATTTCCTTGCAAATCTGTTCTATATCTTTGCCACTAGTTGGTGGCCTATAGAATACACCCATCAATGTAATGTTTTGCCTCATTATAAGGCCAAAATTTCTAGTGGGAGCTAATGCAATGAATAAGGTGTTGGTAGGATTCTTACTGTGGTGGGATCAAGTGCAAAAAGATTGCATAAATAGCAGAAATCTATGAGTCTGCTGCTGTTAATAAGCATAGAACTAAAGCACTGGTGTGATATGATCCAGATGAATTGAAAATGGATGTGAAGCATTATGCTGAATTCTTCACACCATCAGTAGAATGGATTAATATTGTCAGGATCCTGTTAGAGGGTTGCTCTCAGATAATCACATTTGATCATGCTCCAGACATTGGATGGAGTGATCTGCTTCTAGGATACATTAGCAACATGCACAATCTAAGCTTGCCTTTTCTTGTGAAGTATTTGAGAGCAACATCAAGGACTCAATCCTTAGGAAAGAACTACAGCTTTTTTGCCGCATGTTTAAGAACAAAAGACTTCATAGTCCAGCTTTTTTGGTATTTTGGTGACTTCTTTAGCCCACTTATTTTGCTATTTCCTGTATTGGAGAGGGACAGCCATATATGAGATTTGGGGTTAGAGAAGAAAATTAGGTACATAGGTTGTTAATATATATTTAAGGGTGGATGGTGTAAGTGTTGGTGATTTCAAATTACACAGTGCAATATTAGCATACAAACGCTTAATGCCCATGTAGGAAATCCCTTTACCTGATATTCTAATGTGGATATTAACAGATTGACCCCTCCATCAATATAAAGGGCAAAAGGCGATTTCTATAAACCAGTTAGGTAGTTATACATCAACAGTACTCAATGGAATTTCTGGGAATTGAATGAGGTAAAGTATCAACTTAACTCAAACTCAGATTCTGGGTCCAATTTCCACATCAGAACTTGAGCACATAATGTAGTCAGGTATACCAGGGTAATAATGAGAAAGCTGTACATTGTTGGAGGGGAACACTTTTGGGTGAGACATTAAATGAAATCCATCTGCCTGTTCAGGACATAAAACCTCCCATGGCACCATTTGAAAAAGAATTGGTATCCTGGTCAATATTCTTACTAAACCAACTCTACTAAAAACCAACTAACCGGTTACTTATCACATTTTATGGCTCTTGCTGTAATAAATTCACTAGAGTGATTGCTACATAACAATGACTATACATCAAAAGTAATTAATTGAATGTTTATGTTTATCTTAGCCAAGTGTTAAATAAAACCAGCTAACCACTGAAAGATGTCAGGAAATACCAAATAGAACCAGTAGCTGCTGAGGAGTCAGAAAATGCCAGACTATCTAGCATCACTCAAGAACATGCCAAACACCAGAAGAAGCCTATTGACAAAAATAAGTAAAAGCCAGAACAAATCCTGAAATGAAGTGGTTAGACAAGCATTATGGGGTAGAGTTTCCACTTTGGGCGCAATCAACAATTTGGGTGCAAATTGCACTCAGAAGTGCATTGTTTTTCCAAAGTGAAGTGATGGTTCAACTTTCTGCTCAAACTTATTTGCATAATCACAAACGTAAAACTTTCCATGAACCAGTGCAATCAAGCGGTATAATAGAATGTAATGTTCATTTTTTGTCCTTGCATTAAAAAATATTTCTTGATATATTTAGGAGTGGAAACCCCATGCAGTTTTATTAATACAGCTGAAAATGAGTTTATCGCATTAGCATGTTTAACAAGAATGTCTCGTCCACCATCTGGGAGTAACCTGATTTTAAATAACCGAAAATACTTTAAACACTATACAGGACCATTTACTAGTTTCATTGGTGTAGTCAGTTTCATAGCAAATTAAATATCTTCCATATTTTAAAAATTTTAAAAGGTACCCTTGCACCTAAAAAAGGCTTAATTTTGAGAGCCTCCTCGAAGGGCTGTAAACTGGTGCAACTGGCTGAAACTCACCTTCCTCATTAATTCGATTGGGGATGCAGCCAGTTTATGCTGGGGACGGCTTCCAATGAGATGTGTTTAAACCAGTACAAAAGATCGCAAAAGAGTGTAACTTACGTTTGAACCTCCTCAATCTTTGGTGCTGGTTTGGCCGATTTTGGGAGAAGTGCACAGAAACTTAACCCCCATTGGTTTGGATAGTTGTGATGTTCAGCTATAAAAGACATGACTTTACCCATGAAGAGTTACAGGAATAGCGAGTCAGAAGAAAACAGGAGGACAGATTGGGTTGGAAGAGCTACAGACTTAGACAGATAATCATAAACGATACCGCACAAAAGGAGGTCATTCAGGCCACCAAGCCTGTGCCAGCTCTTTGAAAGAGCTGTCCAATTAGTCCCACTCAACTGCTCTTTCCCCATAGTCCAGCAAATTTTTGCTTTTCCAGTTTTTTCAAGGGTACAATTTCAAAATTTGCAGAAGACACAAAACTTGGAAGGGTAGTAAACAGTGAGGAAGATAGTAATAGACGTCAAGAGGGCATAGACAGGCTGGTGGAAGGGGCACACACCTGGCAAATGGAATTCAGCATAGAAAAGTGTGAGGTGATACTTTTTCCTAGGAAAAAAATTAGCAGAGTCAATACAAGCTAAATGGTACAATTTTAAAGGGGATGCAAGAACAGAGAGTCCTAGGGGATGTTTGTGTACAAATTTTTGAAGGTAGCAAGACAGGTTACAAGGCAGTTAATAAAGCATATGGGATCCTAGGGTTTATAAATAGAAGTATTGGGTGTGAAATTGGCATCAATTATCCCTTTTTTGGGTGCTATGAATACCCTTAGAGCTCAAAAATGGTGTCCGCAACATTAGAGCAAATCACACTGGACACCATATTATATTACATCTTAAATAGCCAGGCAGTGAAGGATTGAATTGCAGCCTAGTATTTATACACTTACAAGCTTTAATTTACAGAGACACATTACATATCATGAACCTCCAATCCAACAACCACAATTTCAGCCGACTCCTATCTTTCTATATATATATATATGTGTATGAGCACAGATTGAGTCCCCAATTAATGCCCAACACCTGAATTAAATTAAACACACAATTAATATACAATTAACATACTGGTGAGGGTATTAGTGCATGCACACTGAACCCTGCCAGAAATATGAAAAGCAGGCAGATCATGATGTCAAATCAGTATACAAAACAAGTGGTGCCATTTTGGAGCTCAGCGCTTCACCTAACAATCTCTCTTAACCTCGCAACACCTGAACAGACATTCAGCAGCTCCTCCCAACCTCCTGCCACCTCCCGCAACCAGTGCTATCTTACTTATACTATCCGGAGTGCCCAACTGAAATTTTCACATGATTCGTCCACGTTCAAAGTACTATCCTCCAGGACTGACCAAAACCAAGAGAACTCAACTCTATACCGGAGGAGGACCAGGATCAATACGATCTGATTTTATGATACAACCGTGTCTTCAATGTCTACCAAGCATGCAACACAGCACCAACAGAGGCGCAATTGAGTTCAGGTTCATTGATTAGTAGTCCAGTAACCTACCTTTATACACATCATCTGATTCATTGCTTTATTAACAAACCAAACAACAGTACAAAGAGGAACAACAAACAGTGACAAACAATAGAACTCTCAACGTTAATGCCTAGAACCATACCCAGCAACTGGGACTCTGGTTTATCAAATCTGTTTATACCCACTGGGGCTCTGAAAAACAGAGGTACAATCTAGATGGCCACGCATCATGCGCCGATTACTTCCGAGTCCATAAGTCACTACTGAACAAACAACTTTAGTAAAGTCCATTGGATCCAGTTTCGCGACTCCATCGTCCCTTCCCAGATTCCTTACTTAAATCGAATTGTGATAGATGTTAATTTGTCAACACCTTGCAACCAATGTTGCGGGACAAGGTCGCATGTCCTCTCTGGCAAAACGAGGCCGAAGTCCCCTTCAACATTTTTTACATTAACAAGAGCCGCCAGGGCTTGATCTCCACAGATCACCCATCTGCATCTTCTTTGTGCGGTCACTCTTCAGCATCTTAGAGTGATGGGAGATGCTTATACCCGGCAAAAGAAACAATCTGGGGTGCGACTCACTGTGACGTAGAAGATGCAAAATGGCCATAGCTATGATAAACAATCCCAGTGCCAGCTCCTGAGGTCTTACGGCAGTTATTACCGGATCTGATCAGTCTAAATGGGCCTTAAGGATCTACCAGCCACGAACACCAGGCCAATTAGACTGCAGGATGAAATTGACCCCAAGGTACTCTAATAAACTAGAGTACACGATTCTAGGCAAGAATATGCATCAATCAAACACTCAACAGTTAGATCGTTATGGCCAATAGTATTCAAGCCATCCTGCACTCTGGCCAGTCATTTTAACCAACATAAAATGTTGATTCCCCAACGGGACTGTGTGGAGGCGCGACTCACTGCAATTTAGAACAGGTAAGATCATCACAGCTACAGTAACGAGACAACTCTCAACTGTGGGAATGGTATTGCTAACGAAAGGTGGAACCAGCTCTTGTCAACACCAACCGACTAGGGACCACCACCAAACCAGCCTTCAGTGAGCCCAACCTGATGAGAGTCATAGTTACTCCCAATCATCAACTACTTACAGATTAGTTGCTGGTTGATTGCTTCTGGCTACTGCTTTGAATCTACAAGTGTTTTGTGCTTTGTATAATTGTTTAAAGTTGCAAAAGTCCACAGGGAGTGGTGTGGCAGATGCTAAAGGAGTTCGTTCTGACTTCATGGCTTCTCAGTTTCTCCCAGACATGTGTGCAGTAGTAGGCCTTGGAATATAGCATAGAATGAACAAAGGCCATGCAGAACACGACAAGCTGCTGGACGAGGGAGGGGGAAAATGAGGAATGGAGAACTCAGAAGGAGGCCATATTCACCCAGGACGTTGAGTAAGTAATTTTCCTACCTGAAAGGAATAATGTGTGAGCTGTCTGCACTTCAGTAAGGACGTCCTCATTAAAATCTGCCACCTGCTGCAGACACAACTGCAACCTCAAAGCATGACGAGGATTGCATTGTCAGTGGTTGTGAAGGTGACCGTGGCAATGAACCATTATGTGCCTGGCTTCTTCCAGGCTGGAGCTGGACATATTTGCAACATCTTGCAGTGTGCCATCTACTGTTACGTAAGGGAGGTCACTGAAGATCTCTACTCAATGACAGCTAACTACATTTTATTCTCTCTTTCTCGAGAGAAACAGACAAAGCGGACACATGACTTCACGAGGATTGCAGGCTCCCCCATGATGCAGGATGCCATTGACTGCAGGCACATCATCTTGCGACGCCACATGTCAACTCTGCCCAATACCAGAACCGAAAGGCATTCTGCTCTGCAGCACTTGGCAAAGCAGGTGACGAAGTAGACGGCAGCAGTTCAAGAAGGCAGCTCACCACTACCTTCTCAAGGGCAATTAGGGATGGGCAATAAATAGATGGCCTAGCCAGCAATGCCTATATCCTGTGAGAGAAAAAAAACAAGATTTGCAATGGTCTGCGGCATGCTGGTGTGTGATCATAGGCAGCAAATCATGCAGCTCAATGCCTGGTATCCTGATAGCAGTCATGTTGCCTTCATTCTGTGGCCGTATACTCATGCATTTTAAAGGGAAAATTGGCTGGCAGTGTTCGCAACCTCTGAGGTGTGGGCGTGAAGCATGCACCAGTGCTAAATATGCGAGTGTGCAGTGGAGCATACAGACATCAAGTGAGAGCCCGGATTAATAGAGATTGTTGGTAGATAGTGATGGGGGTGTGGTGAATTAAGCAGTGTTTGAGGCTAGTGGTGCAGTTGGTAGGATATTGCATTTGAGGATGCATTTACTGACCTTGACCACTCTTGTTAGCTCACTGAACTTCATGCAGCACTGCATCTAGGTCCTCATGGTTTGACTCCTGCCATTGGCTTCTACAGCTATCTGCTCCAATTGCCTTCTTAGCAGGTATCTGGAGGGCCTCCTGGCCCCCTGTGGATACAGAGCAGAATTTCCGGCACATCGTGGGTCCCGCTGCCAGAATCAAATGCGGGTCCTCAGCCTACACGGGTGAACAGCAAGACCGCAGCAGCAATTTTACTGGCAGCGGCCAATAAAGAAGCCACTGCCGGGACCGCCATCCCATTACGGATGGCGGTCTGCCTCGCGCCCAATCAGAGGGCTGCCGGCTCTGCATCCTCGGCAGTACCACAAATAAAGGTGGCTGCTGCTGAGGCCGCAAAGGGAAGGAAAGGGTGCCTCAATATTGAAATGCCCTTGAAGGGCCTGCAGAAAAAGTAGTTATGGGCCAGAGCAAGGCAACCAGGCCCGGTGATTGGAGGGGTGAACCCTCCAGCAGAAGCGTTGGGGCCGCGGGTGTGGCCATTGTCTCCGGTGGGCCCCTCTGTGGGCCATGGAGCCTAGAGAAAGGAAGGTCCCCACGGGAAGCTGCATGGAGGCCACGTCAATGAAGCTGGTGGACTCACCATGTGTGGGGGGGCCATTCCAATGCCAGGAAAATGCCAGCAGGGTCGTAAAATGCTGCTAATAGGACAATTAATTACCTTAAATAGCTGCCCGTCTCCAGTCAGCAGGTGGCCAAGCCACTGCTGTTACCGCCTTTGGTAATATCCCGTGGCGGTAGGAACATGGTGGGCTTCTCTCCCAACGCCTTCCACTACCCCATTGTACCGCCCCTCCCGCCTCCCAGCCCGTCTCTAAAGGGCTGGTAAAATTCAGCCCAGAATATACTTCCTTTTTTCCACGTCCTCCAACAAGGCCTCCAATGTAGTGTACAAAATCCCTTGGAACCCGCTCTCACCCAAGTTGTGCCATTCTTTAATGTTTCCCAGGTCAGACTACAGCAGCTGCTCCAGCTACAATGCACCTCCCCTTTAAGAGCTGCAGGTTAGCTTTAAGTAGTGCAGGATAATTTTAAGTGGTGCTAGCCATTCACGATATCGGACACTAAAAGCATTGAAATAAAAACAAGAAATGCTGGATTCACTCAGCAGGTCTGGCAGCATCTGTGGAAAGAGAAGCAGAGTTAACGTTTCGGGTCAGTGACCCTTCTTCTTCACTGACCCGAAATGTTAACTCTGCTTCTCTTTCCACAGATGCTGCCAGACCTGCTGAGTGAATCCAGCATTTCTTGTTTTTGTTTCAGATTTCCAGCATCCGCAGTATTTTGCTTTTATAAAAGCATTGAAATGATCAGGCAGCATGAAGTTGCTGCATCGCAATCCATGCACCCGTTTTCTGTACTGTGCCACACTTTAGGAAGGATGTGAAGGCTTTGGAAAGGGTACAGAAGGGAATTATTCGAATAGTTCCAGGGATGAAGGAATATAATTATGTGGAAACACTAAGAAGCTGGAGTTGTTCTCCTTGGAGGAGAAGACTAAGAGGAGATTTGATAGAGGTGTTTAAAATAAATAAATTAAGTAAATAAAGAGAAACTGTTTCCAATAGTTGAATAGTCGGTAATTAGAGGGCACAGATTTAAGGTGATTGGCAAAAGAACCAGAGGTGACATGAGGAAAAACACTTTTACATAATGAGTGATTAGGATCTGGAATGCACTGCCTGATAGGGTGGTGGATACAGTTTCAATAGTAGCCTTCAAAAGGGATTTGGTTAAATACTTGAAGGACAAAAGGCAGAGATATGGGACAAGTGCAGGGAGTGAGATTAACTTGACTGCTCTTTGGAACAGCCTGCCCAATATTGATGGGCCAAAAGGTCTCCTTCTGTGCTGTACTATTCTACGATTCCATGGTAAGTATTTATCCAATTCCCTTTTGAAGGTGATTATTGAATCTGTTTCTGCCAACCTTTTAGGCAATGCATTCCAGATATTACAACTCACCTCGTAATTTTTTTCTCACATTGTGTCAAAATTGGCCACAATACTCCAGTTAGGGCCGAATCAGTGTTTTCTGAAATTGCTTGCTTTTGCACTCTATGGGCAGAATTTTAACCGCCGGGAGCTGGGGGGAAGGGGAAGGGTGCAGGGGGTTAAATCCCCGGAAAACGCAAGTGGAAATCTGACATGATCTCGCCCACTTCCGGGTTTCACGGGTACATTTGGAGGCAAGCGGGAAATCCCCTGGAGCTGTGGGAGCAGTCATTTAAATATTTAAATAATCACTTAATTGAATCTTTAACCTTGAATTTTGGCTTTAGAGCCAGGAAACAGGTTTCCCAAGCTGTGTGGATATCGCCAAGGTCAACAAAGCGAGAGCACAGTGGGGAACCATTGATCAGTGAAACTGACAGGCATTAAAGCCTTTAAACAGTGAAACTGCATAGATGCCTGTCTTTGTGAAAGGCTTGCGCTCACAATATTTATTCTGAGAGTGTACTGTCACTGCTTCACAAGTGATTTCCAACTTCTTAGAAGTTAGTTCACCTAACTTGGATTTTACTCACCTTGATCTGATCTTCCCTAATGTCAGACTTCACTGCAGCATGGGATCTCTGGTAGGTCACCCCATACTGCATTTCATTTTGCCCATTGGTAGAATACTTCTGCAATTAATATTATTCTGATTGGTTAATGTGGGACAACCAGAGCAAGCCAAATATAATATCATACACTAAACCCTAAATACAAGTCCCATAATTTGAACTTTCAGTCTTAATGGTGGCTCAGAGCTTGGTTCCAAGATACATATTGACTATTTCTGTAATGCCATTACAATACTACCTACAAATACAACTCTTTCAGAAATTATTGGAACAGACACCGAGGCTGTCCCTTAACGCCATCCAACACATTGTTGATAATATCCCATGTAACAGGGAAAATTAGACATCCTTTCCTCAATCTGTTTTCGAGAAAAAGATATAGATTCAATGAGTCTGCTGTCCTTACATGGATCTTGGAGTACACATCCTAGATAATATATTCATTGTATTCCTACAGCTTCAAACTTCCTTCTAAAGGCTGCATGAAGCACCATCTCAAAAGACTTGTTTCAAAAACAAATCAATGAAAGCAAATTAAGTGGACTCCACCTAAGCCTCAGGATTTTCCACAAAATATGCCCTACACTTCCCTAATGAGTAAAATCCAGCTGGTTCCTTTTTACTTTTTCCACAGGCCTACAAACCATCCATTACTTGTGCATGGCAACTCACAGAGTCACTGTTATAGCAAAGTTTTTCTGTAATTTTTCACCTCACTAGTGTCTCCCTTTTTATGTGATTTGAAACACCAAGAGTAAGTGTATCTCAAAATAAAATCCTATTCCTCAGTCTCAAACGCAGTTACAAGTTGGTTTATGATTCATGACACTGATTTCCAAGATCCACCCAAGCTAGAAGAATTCAGCATGACTACCTACTCCCTTACCATTACTTGAGTAAATCCTTAATTACCTAAGACTGGCAAAGCTAAACAGGCACGAAGAATATTTCTAAATGGCGAGCAGTCCAGATACGCAAGTGTGTGAGTGTGATTACTATGTTGCCATTTGGTAGGGGCTGAGGTACAACACAGCCAAGATCATTAAAGCAAAATACTTTGGTTTTACATTTTTAAGCCTGATTTTGTTCCCGGTACCCTCACACAATATTTTCATCCTTGACAATATCAGACAAAGCAGTACCATATCTAGGGCTCAAGCAACCAATACTTTACAACACCCTGTTGTCTTCAGCAGACTCGTAGAGGCTTCTACTGAAAATCATTAGCCAACTACATAATTTATTCCTGCTACTATGAATTCTGCATATCAGTCTGCATATGTATGAAGAAGCTCGTGCAGGAGAAGAGTCTAGGAGAAGCCAACAAAATACAGTTCAGGTTAGGGAGACATTTAACAGTTGTGACAAATTAATTTATATACGAACAAATAAAGTGGTGCCATGGCCACTGATTTTCAATTTATGAACATATCTGGACATGTCCAGGGTCAGGATATCTTAAAGGGTTTCTTACTCTTAAAGCTGTCCTGCAACAGAAGACCGGGAGAAATGGTATGAACAAGAGTATGAGCAGAACTGCTCTATTCTGTGAAGCAGGTTTGGAGATGCTGCTGCAGGAGATCCTGGAACAAAGGGTTTTCCTTTTTTAGGCTGAAGGCCAGACTCCAATGAAAAACAGCACTATAACACTTTGGATGGAGATGGCAGAAAGGAACAATGCTGGCCTAGAAATCAGCTGGCCCCAGCAAACCCCCACCACCCACCCCCCCACCCCGCTACCCTATCCCAGTACAAATTTGGCACAAGAAACAATCCCTGCGCCAGAGCAGGTAGAACAGAGCATGTCTGATTTTGGGCATCAAGCCTCATTTACATGAGAATGGGGAGCTGCAGGCGCCTGCTCAGCATCTCCATGCAGCTCACCGCTGAAAAGGATTTCAATTTTTGGCCACTGCATTGTTGGCAGGGGCACCTAGGTAGGTTCAGGGGCTGGGGAGGGGTAGGAGGTGGTGGTTGATGGACAAAGTGATCAGTAGAGGGAGGAAGCTGAGCAAGGGCTGAGTAGGAGTTGGCAACAGTTCAATATAGCCAAGAAGAGCATTCCTGCACTTTCCAGCTCCAGGTTCAAGTATTTTGAAATGTTTCCTGGTGACAGCACTTTAAGGGTTGTTGCTTTAGTCGCTCGTAGATCATATTTTCCTGAATGCAGCAGAGAGAGGCTGAGTCAAACGGGCCCCATATTTGCATATACCTAACACTGTCCAGGCCTGGGCCCTGGACGTTCTTTTCTGCCTTCACCAACATAATGAGCTGTGCACTTCCGGCACCTAATGAATAATAATCCACGTCTCCGACAAAGCACTGAAAATTAAGTGGTCTACGGAAATTATATAGACCTGAGTTGCTTAATTCAGCTACAATAATATCAACAGCCTTTTGAAGAATTTTTGTGCAAACTGAAAAGTTATTAGGATTTCACCTACCTTGTGCAGTGTTACTTTCGAACCTATGAGTGTTTTCATATTTCGTTGGTTGTAATTTTGTAGTCCCACTTAATGGTGACCGAGTTTTAACGTTTTTTCCTTTAATTCCTGAATCATCCTAAAACCAACACAAAAAACAAAGCAATAAAAGCAAAATACTGTGGATGCTGGAAATCTGAAATAAAAACAAGAAATGCTGGAACCACTCAGCAGGTCTGGCAGCATCTGTGGAAAGAGAAGCAGAGTTAACGTTTCAGGTCAGTGACCCAATTTTCCACATTGCTGGGTAGATGCCAGTGTCGTAGCTGTACTAGAACAGTTTGGCTAGGGGCGCAGCAAGTTCTGGAGCACAGGTCTTCAGTACTATTGCTGGAATATTGTCAGGGCCCATAGCCTTTGCAGTATCCAGTGCCTTCAGTCATTTCTTGATATCGCACGGGGTGAATCGAATTGGCTGAAGTCTGGCATCTGTGATGCTGGGGACCTCAGGAGGAGGCTGAGATGGATCATCAACTCGGCACTTCAGGCTGAAGATTGTTGCAAATGCTTCTGCCATATCTTTCACACTAATGTGCTGCAATTTTCCAGTCCTGGCAACACTCGTAAACTCCTCTGTATCCTCTCTCGTGCAATTACATCCTTCCTGTAATGAGGTGACCAGAACTGCACACAGTACTCAAGAAGTGGCCTAAATAAGGTTTATATAGTTCCAGCATAACCTCGTTACTCTTATATTCTATGCCTCAGCTAATAAAGGAAAGGATTTTATATGCCTTCTTAATTACCTTATCAACCTGTCCTGCTACCTTCAGGGATCTGTGAACATACACTCCAAGATCCCTCACTTCCTCTACACCTTTCAATATCCTCCCATTTATTGTTGGCTGCGTTTGCTGACAACGCAACCAGTAGGTGGCGCTGCACTGGCACATCCGCAAATAATCACACAAAGACAACATAAACACATGGCAGCACACAATGGCCAGAGAGCTGAGTGGGGGTGCAGGACATCGAGCGAGCAAGCGGGGCGGGAGAGCGAGCGGGTGGGTGGGGGAGAGAGAGCAGGCGGGGGTGGGGAGAGCAGGCAGGGGAGGGGGGGAGAGCAAGCGAGCGGTGGGGGGCGGGGGGGGAAGAGCAACCCAGTGAGTGGGCTTCCCACCCCACACCCCCTCCCCCCACCCTCACCCAGCTCTCTCCCTGCTTCCCACCCCCCTCCCCGGTTTTTTCTCCGCTTCCCTCCCCACTTCCCCTCCCGCTCTCTCCCCGCTTCCCCTCCCACTCGCTCCCCGCGTTATGCAATGATGTCAACTGCGCATGCGCCAACTAGTCCTGGCACTGCGGAACACAGCGCACACGCAGAGAGCAGGAGCCCGTTTGCGCATGTGCGCAGCCTGATGATGTCAACGGCCGGCTGCGTTGTCAAGAATCACTTTGTTTATTGTTTGTCTTGTTTGATCTACCCAAATGCATCACCTCACACGTTTCTGGGTTAAATTCCATTTGCCACTTTTCTGCCCACCTGACCAGTCCATTGACATCTTCCTGCAGTCTACAGTTATCCTCTCCGCTATCAACCACGCAGTCAATTTTTGGGTCATCTGCAAACTTCTTGATTATTCCTCCTACATTTACATCCAAATCATTAATATATACCACAAAAGGCAGGAGATCTAGTACTGACCCCTGCGGAACCCCACTGGAAACAGCCCTCCAGTCACAAAAACACCCGTCAGCAATTACCCTTTGTTTCCTGCCACTGAGCCAACTTTGTATCGAGCTTGCTACATTCCCCTTGATCCCATGGGATTTTATGTTTTTAACCACTCTGACATATGAGACCTTGTCAAAAGCCTTGCTAAATTCCATGTAGACCATATCAACTGCACTACCCTCATCAATCCTCCTTGTTACTTCCTCAAAAAATTCAATCAAGTTAGTCAGACACGACCTTCTCTTAACTAACCCATGCTGACAATCCTTGATTAATCTGCAATAAAAGCAAAATATTGCGGATGCTGGAAATCTGAAATAAAAACAAGAAATGCTGGAACCACTCAGCAGGTCTGGCAGCATCTGTGGAAAGAGAAGCAGAGTTAACGTTTCGGGTCAGTTCTTTCTAAGTGACAGTTTATCCTGTCTCTCAGAATCGATTCCCATAATTTGCTCTCTGCCGAGGTTAGACTGGTCTTGAATTATTTGGTCCATTCCTCGCTCCCTTTTTAAACAAAGGTAAAGTGTTAGTAGTCCGCCAATCGTCCAGCACCACACTTATATCCAGTGAGGTTTGAAAAATGATGGTCAAACTTTCCGCTATTTTCTCCTTGGTTTCTTTTAACAGCCTGGGGTATATCTTATCCGGCCCTGGTGATTTATGAACTTTCAAGGATGCTAATCCCCTTAATACTTCCACTCTCCCTATGTTTATCACATCCAACACTTCACACTCCTTCTCCTTAATTACAATATCTGCATTGTTTCCCTCTTTTGTGAAGACAGATGCAAAGAGGATGTTGCCAGGACTACTGCCTCCACACACAGGTTACCTTTTTGGTCTTTTATGGACCCTACCCTCTCCTCTTACTCTTAATGTATTGATAAAACATCTTTGGATTCTCCTTGATTTTAATATTCTTTCATGGCCTCTCTTTGCTTTCCTAATTTCCTTTTTGATTTCACCCCTCCACTTTCTATACTCATCTTGCCTTTCTATAGTTTTGAGTTCTTGGTGTCTGATATAAGCTTTCCTTTTCTGCCTTATCTTACCCTGTAAGCTCCTTAACATCCAGGGGGTTTTAGATTTGGCTGTCCCACCCTTTCTCTTTGTGGGAACATGTTTACTCTGAACCCCTTGAAAGCTTCCCACTGCTCTGCATTGATTTACCTCTAAGAAGCTGTTTCCAGTCCACTTCTGCTAAATCACTCCTCAGCTTTGTAAAATTGGCCTTACCCCAATTTAGAACTTTAACTCCTGTTCTATCTCTGTCCCTTTCCATAATTAACTATGAATTATGATCATTATCACCAAAATGCTCTCCCAATGCCATTCCTTCCATCTGCCCAGCTTCATTACCTAAAACCAAGTCCAGAACTGGGCCCTCTCTTTTTGGACTTTCTACGTGCTGGCCATAAAGGTTCTCTTGAATGCACCTTAAGAATTCTGTTCACTCTATTTCTTTCAGACTAAAACTATCCCAGTTAATATTGGGGTAGTTAAAATCCCCTACTATTACTGCCCTTTTCTTTTTGCACTTCTCAGAGATTTGCCTATATATTTGCTCTTCTATCTCTGTCTGACTCTGTCCCTCTTTAATCCATGTTTCTGTAAAAGCTATGATATAATACTGCCACTTTTCTATCTGGGCCCTGTTGTACATTCAAGACAGATATAGACTATCATATCTATAGGCTGTCAACAACAAAAATAACTTGCATTTATATAGCACCTTTGACATAGTAAAATGTACGAAGGTGGGCGCATTATAAAGCAAAATTTGATACTGTGCTACATAAGGAGATATTAAGACAGGAGGCCAAAAGTTTGGTCAAAGAAGTAAGTTTTAGGGGTGTCCTAAAGGGCGAAAGAAAGCTAAAGAGTCAGAGAAGTTAAGGGATCAAATTCCTGAGCTTAGGTGGAGTGCTGAAAATTGGGGATGTGCAAGAGACCAGAATTGGAGGTGCGCAGAGATCTCAGAGGGTTGTAGAGCTGGAGGAAGTTACAGAGATATGGAGGGGCAAGACCATGGCCGGATTTGAAAACAAGGAAGGGAATTTTAAAATCAAGGCGCCAAAAAGGATATGGCTATACAATAGAACATCCCACTGGTGCTCCAACAGGCAGTGCTGCAGTGTGGTCGGGTATAATTTCTAGCACAAAATTGTTCACGGAACAATTTCTGAATCTTGTCCATACTATCAAAGAAAGGAACTGAATGGAAACCATACAATTTTCCACAGAGGGGAGAAAAAATAATCAGGAAGCCAATTGGCTATAAGGTTGTTCTAAAATTTCTGAATTACCTCTGCCAATTCCACTACTCCTTCCAATTTATTATCATCTGCAAGTTTGACCAATTTGAAGAGGAAAGGGACATTGGAGATGGGATGGTAGTTTGCAAGGACAGATAGTTGAGGGTAATTTTTATTTGGGAAGGGGTTGATGACAACAGTTTTGAATGGGATGGAGATAAGACCTGAGGAAAGGAAACCATTTACAATATCAGTGAGCATGAGGGCCAGGAAGGGAAGTTGATTGGTCAGCACTTTTGTGGTAATGGCATTAAGAGTACAGGAGGTGGGTCTCGAGGATACGATGAACATAAGAATATAATTAGGAGCAGGAAGAGACCATATGGCCCCTTGAGCCTACTCTGGCATTTAATACCACCATGGCTGATCCTCTGTCTCAACTCCACATTCCCACCTGCTCCCCATATCCCTTGATTCCCTAAGAGACCAAAAACCTATCTATCTCAGCCTTGCATGTACTCAAAGAAGGAGCATCCACAACCCTCTTAGGTAGAGAATTCAGAAAATTCACAACCCTCTGGGTGAAGAAATTTCTGATCATCTTAGTCCTAAATGATCGACCACTTACCCTAAGACCGTGCCCCCATGTTTAAGATTCCCCAGCCAGGGGAAATAACCGCTCACTTTTTACCTTGTCAGATACCTTCAGAATCTTGTATGTTTTAATGAGATCACCTCACATTCTTCTAAACACCAGAGAGTATAGGCCCAATTTGCTCAGCCTCTCATCATAGGACAACCCTCTCATCTCAGGTACCAATCTAGTGAACCTTTACTGTATCACCTCCAAGGCAAGTATATCCTTCCTCGGATATGGAGACTGAAACTGTACACAGTACTCCAAGCGTGGTCTCACCAAAGCCCTATATAAGTGTAGAAAAACGTCCTTATTCCTATACTACAATCCCCTTGCAATAAAGGCCAACATGTCATTTGCCTTGCTAATTGCTTGCTGTACCTGAATGCTAATTTTCCGTGTTCTTTATACAAGTGCACACAAGTCTCTCCGAACATCAACATTTGAAAGTTTCATGCCTTTTAAAAATATTCTGCTTTTCTATTCTTACTACCAAAGAGAATGACTTCACTCTTCCCCACATTATACCCCATCTGCCATCTTGTTGCCAACTCATTTAACCTGTCTATATCTCTTTGCAGCTTCTTCGTGTCCACCTCATAGCTTACATTCCCACCTAGCCAGGTATCATCAGCAAACTTGGCTACATTACTCTTGGTCTATCATCTAAGTAATTAATATAGATTGTAAATAGCTGACGCCCTAGTACTGATCTGTGCGGCGCTCCAGTAGTAACAGCCTGCCAACTTAAAAATGCCCCTATATTCCAAATCTCTGTTTCCTATCTGTTAACCAATGAACATGAGTGGAGATAGGAAAGTAACTAGAGAAAGACACATGATGAGGATGAGGGAAGGGGAGATTTGGCTTAGTGGTCAAGGGAAACGTGGATGGATGGCCTCAATCCTAGTCCATGAGCTCCTTCCATTTGGAGGTGAGAGCAGTGCAGGAGGCGGGGGGGGGGGGGGGGGGGAGGAAGGTGGTTTAAGGAGACAGTTGATAGTGGAGAAAAGAAGCTGGGGATTGTGTTTGTTTTCCAGGATGATCATGGAACACTGGGCAATTTAGTCAAAGGAAAGTAAACCCCATTAGTGCTTGATGTAGTTCATTCAGATCTCATAATGGATGACTAAACGCACTGTGCACCAAATATGCTCAGGTCTGTGCCACTTGGAGTTGAGCGAAAAAAGATGGTGCCCATATCAGATGTACCAGATGGAATGACCTGGATAAGAAAGAGCAAAACCTTCACCCGGGTCAAGCAGGTCGAAGGTGAAGCAGTGATTCAACAGATTGATAGCTTCAGAAGTATTGTGCCGAATGGAGAGTCAAAGCCTAGGTAGGACAGTTATCCCCCGTATCCTGGCCAATATTTATCTGTCAATCAACATCTTTAATCACATTGTTATTTGTGGGAGTTTGCTGTGCACAAATTGGCTGCTGTGTTTCCTACATTACAACAGTGACTACACTTCAAAAGTAATTAATTGGCTATAAAGCACTTTGAGATGTTCGGTGGTCGTGAAAGGCACCAGAAAGAGAACGAGCTGTGATTTGGTAAGAAGGGTCATGTTATCACCATGACGATTTGGGCAGAACAGTACAGTCAGGGAGGGAGGCTTCAGTATTGTGTAGGCATCTGTGAATCAAGTTTCAAACAAAGACCAGGGTTTTATGAGCCCGGTGGCGTTTCCAACAGCTGAACCTTTTCCTGTTCCGCACAAAACTTTTCATGCAAATTAAAGGTGAGGCAACAGGCACGGGAGAAACGTACAATCATGCAGCAGGACGGACTTTCATTGGTGGATGCCGCTGTCACTCTCAGAAGCACAATGATACATCTATAAATGTTCCTGTGTTGCAAGCTTCAAAGATCAGCAGCCTTTGCTGGTCTCCGCTGATCGCAGCGACTTGGAACCATGGAACTAAAATTTAGCAGCTTTTCCTGAATTCTCCTTTTTCACCTTGCCACCATATCCCCACCCCCACTCATAATTTGTTGGCTTCCTGCATAAAACACAGATGTCAGGCACAAGGCAGAATCCAGCCCCACAGTTCAATGATGCCTCCCTTCAGGTTCTCCTCCAGGGCGTCAGGGAAAGACGGGAGGTCCTCTTCTCTGCTGATGGCATCAGAAGGCTCCCCCACCTAACCAAGGCAGCCTGGATGGAGGTGGCGGAGGAGGTGTCGAAACGTGGGGTGACACAACGTACCTGGGTGCTGTGTCGCAAACGTGTCGAAATGACTTGCTCGGATTGGCGAGAGTAAAAGCTTTCACGAAAACTCAATTAATTCTGTCACCTTGGCTCCATGTGTGTTTGACAGTGGCAGACAAGGCATACATTAGAATGCCTAATCAGCCTTGGTGACAGACATCAAATGAATTTGCAGCATCCTGATGTGTGACTTTTGCATATGTTTGGAACTGCTGAAAGCCAACTGTTGCACACCACGTTTAAACAAACGTGTACCGGGTGGCACGGGAACAGTGCTCGCCGCTAACTTAATCTGGCAGGTAGGAGTTAATTGGAACTAAGTGTAGTGTAAAGAATATTCATAGTATGTAAATGAATGTAAAGCTGCAATCCACCACCATACGGGGGAACCCCGGACCGCCGCAAACATGCTGCTGTCTTAATTGCAATAAAAAAACACCATCAGAAATCTGAAAAAACAACTCACACAAAATTAAATCGCCCCACCTGCCACCAAAGCCACTCTTGCAGGGCTCATAAAATTCCCCCCATGATGGTCAATGTCACTTGTTCACAAGTGAAAAGACATTCTGGAGGGAAACACAGGAGAGTGCAGTGATAGTTGATTCATTGGAATACCAATCAGTCACAAATTTCAAATCTGCAACATTTCCTACCCCTATCTCCACTTTTATTTTGGCTGCTCCAGCACTAAAATTTATGTACATTCCTTTATTATCTCAAAAAAGGAGTACTATAATGCTGTCCTTGCCCATGTTTCATAAACCACCCTCCATAAACTGCAACATACTCAAAACTGTTTCTTCTATCATGTCTCTCACTAAATCACACTATCCAATACCTGTTCCACTTGACAAATTACACTAGCTCTACTGTTCAAAGTTTTCTTGATCTACTACCCTCTGAAGTCTTTGCTAACTTCCTCACAGAAATCTTCCTATTTTCCTCGCTTTTGTACCCTGGACAATTTCAACCCATGCCTAAATTATCTTTGCCCTTCTCCTGATTTCTGTGCATTTCTACCCTCACTCAGACATACTGCATGTCAACCCTTACACCATCCCTCAATCTCATCATTCCTCATGGCCTGATCACTTCTGAAGCTTCTGCCACTGACAGTATTATTTCCAACCACTTCCTTTTACCCTCACTATTGACATCCTTCTGCCTGCCCCCAGCCATTCTACAATCACCCTTCTCCCCTGGAAGATTACCTTAACACTCCCTTTAACTGATCCCTGCTCACATATAGATTCCGACACCAAAATAACTGAACCTGTACCCCCTTTAGAATTGTACACTTTATTTTATATTATCTCTCCATCATAGAAACATAAATTGTATTTGATAGCTGATCTTTACCTAAGTACACAATTACTCACACTTGCTCCATATCCCTGGATAACCTTAGCCAACAAAAATATATCAAAAATATATCTCAGTCTTGAAAATTTCAATTGACCCCAGCATCCACAGCCTTTTGGGGAGACAATTCAAGATTTCCACTACCCTCTGTGTGAAAACATGCTTCTTGATTTAATGCCTAAATGGCCCAATTCTAATTTTAAGATTATGCCTGTTATTCTGGATTCCTCCGCCAGAGGAAATACATTCTCTGAATCTACGCTGTTCTATCCCTTTATCATTTTAAACACGTTGATTAGATTATCTGCTCAACCTTCGAACATCAAGGGAATATAGAATCACAGAATTGTTACAGCACAGAAGGAGGTCTTTCAGCCCATCGTGTCTGCACCAACTCCCCAACTGAACAATTCACCTAGTGCCATTCCCCTGCCTTCTCCCCGTAACCCTGCACATTCTTCCTTTTCAGATAAGAGTCTAATTCCTTTTTGAATGGCTTGATTGAACCTGCCTCCACAACACTCTCACGCAGTGGATTCCAGACCTTAACCACACACTGGGTGAAAAAGGGTTTCCTCATGTCGCTTTTGCTTCTTTTGCCAATTACTTTAAATCTGTGCTCTCTCATTTTTGATCCTTTCACGAGTGGGAACAGTTTCTCCCTATCTACTCTGTCCTGACCAGTCATGATTTTGAATTTCTCTATCAAATCACCTCCCAGCCTTCTCTTCTCTAAGGAAAACAGTCCCATCTTCTCCAATCTATTTTCATAACTGAAGTTCCTCATCTTTTCTGTACTCTCTCCAACACTTCCATATCTTGCCTAAAGTGCAACGCACAGAACTGGACGCAATACTCCAGGTGAGGCCAAACTAGTGTCTTATACAAGTTCAACATAGCCTCCTTGCTCTTGTACTCTATGCCCCAATAATAAAGCCTGGGATACTGTATGCTTTATTAACCATTCTCTCAACCTGTCACGACGCCTTCAATGACTTATGCACATATACACCTAGGTCCCTCTGCATCTGCACCCCCTTTAGAATTGTACACTTTATTTTATATTATCTCTCCATGTTCTTCCTACCAAAATGAATCATTTCACATTTCTCCGCATTGAACTTCATCTGCCATTTGTCCGCCCATTCCACCAACTTGTCTATGCCCTTTTGAAGTTCTGCACTAACCTCCTCACAGTTCACAATGCTTCCAAGTTTCATATCATCCACAAACTTTGAAATTACACCAAGGTCTAGGTCATTAATATATATCAGGAAGTGCAAGGGTCTCAACACTGACACCTGGGGAACTCCATTACAAACCTTCCTCCAGCCTGAAAAACATCCATTAATCATTACTGTCCCTTTTATTCCATGAGCTATAACTTTGCTTACAAGTCTGTTGTGCAGCACTGTATCAAATGCCTTCTGGAAGCTCATGTGCACCACATCAACAGCACTGCCCTCTTCAACTTTCTCTGTTAGCTCTTCAAAAAACTCTAGCAAGTTAGTTAAACACAATTTTCCCCTAACAGATATGTGTTGACTTTCCTTAATTAACTCACATTTGTCCATGTGCCTATTAATTTTGTTCCGAATTATTGTTTCTGGAAGTTTCCCCACCACAAAAGCTAAACTGACTGGACTGTAGTTGCTGGGCTTATCTTCACACCATTTTTTGAACAATACAAACCGAGTTTATGCAACTTGTCTTTGTGATTTAACCCCTTAAACTCTAGTATTATTCTGGTCAATCTACACTGTACCCTTTCCAAAGCCAATACATCTTTCCTGAGGTTTAGTACCCAAAAACTGAACACAGTACTCCAGATGGGGATCTGACCAAGGCCTATAACTGAAGCAACTCTTCCTCACTTTTGTATTCAAACCCCCTTGAAATTGTTAAGACCAGGTGAGTTAGGTGTCCAGGGGTTCCCTCTCAGCCTTTGCCTGGTCTAACCGTAACAGGATTTAATTTTAAAAACACCGTGTTTTAGCTCCCCCTCAGTGAATCCTTGTTCACTGCTTTCCAATTGTAAGACGAATAAATCAATTCAGACAGGTTTTCTTAGATTTAAACAAGAAAGGTGGAAGTTTATTAATCTTAAACTCTAGTTCGGGTAATGACTACGAATAGGCGACGTGACCACGCTAGCAAGCATAGGCAATAAACACACATGCAGAGAGAGACAGAAAAGGTAGAAAAGAATAAAGAGGAAAAGTTTGAGACAATAGATAGATTTCTGTTTACTGTCCTTTGAGTTTGATGTTGAGTCTTTGGTTGCCACTAAATCTTGCTGTTCATTGCGGCCAAGTGCACGCTTTAACTTGTTTCGATGTAGTAGTCTTTTCTCTCTTGAGGATTACGCGACTTCAGTGGGTCCGGAGGCTTGGGAGAAAGCGAGAGAGAGCCAGCTAGGAGAGAGGCTTTCTTATTCCAGCTTTAGTTGCAATTTGCAGTCTAACCAAACTGTCCTGTGAGCACAATTCAAAACTCCAAGTTGGCCAGCAGGTTAGTCATGTGACTAACTGTTTAAACAAACCTCTGCGTTTGTGGATTTCAAAGCTCTCGGTGGTGGGGTATAGTGCTGTCTCCCACACCGACAAGATGTGGATCACCATTGCCCAGACCAGTCTCTGTTAATTGAATCAGTGAGCAATTCTTTTGTCTCTCCAAGCACTGTCTCTTAGTATGCACATGTTCTTCCAGCCAACTGTCTGGTGATCTCTTGTAAAACAAGTCATTCCTTCACTCCAGCAACAGTTTAAAATTAATGTTCGTGATGAAACTAATATGCCTCATTCTTGGCAGGTGGGGGTCTTCATGACAAATTGAAGAACTTCATTGCATTAGCCTTTTTGTTTACTTTTTGCACCTGTACACTGGCTTTTAGTGATTTGTGTACATGGATACCTAAATCCCTTTGTTCCTCCACAGCTTCCAGTCTCTCTTTCACTTTCTCAGATCCAAAGTGGATGACCCCACACTTCTCCATACTGAACTTTGTCAGGCCCAGTACAAGCATGTCCTATTCATAATTTTAAACATTGAAACATGGACTACATTCAACACAGCATCTTCTGGAAATTAATTTTCCTTTTTTTTAAATTAACCACATTGGACATTAAAAGTGGACATGGGCTGCAAAGATGGCGGTGTGCAGCCCTTGAGCGGCAGGCACTTAAAATCCAGCCCAGAGAGGGAGAGACAGACACAGAGTGGGGGGAAAGGGAGAGACTGACAATGCGGGTGGGGGGAGAAGAGAGCAGTCACAATCAATCCTGACAAATGGAGATCTGCATCGCTACATCAAGTGTGTGAGCACACATTGACTACTTGTGCAAACAAAAACAATGCCAGACATCTGACTAAATCAGTGCTCAACATAGTAAATTAATAAATACGTCTTCTCATTTAAAGCTTGTTCACAAAAATGCATATTTTTGTTGTTTTGATTAATATTAAAATACATTTCTAATGCCTTTATCCTTCCGAATTTTGCTCACCAGGTCCCTATGTAGAACCAAATTTGTAATGTGACCCCTCAGGCAAAAGGTTGGACACCCCTGTCTTAAAACAATGAACAGGATGAGGCTAATCAACCCAGACCCCCACCATATTTGGAAAAAGAACTGTGAGAAGTCACATGGTGGGGCATCCACTTTGGTCTCCTTTTCAAAATCTTTAAAATACAGACTGCAGAAAAAGCAGACCAGGCAGTACCATCATGCCTTAAAAGAACTGGAATTTGTTACATCTTAAAGTCTCTGACCCCATTCCTTTTCAAATCCACCAGTACAGAAACCAACCTCCTAGTCTATAAGCAACGAACTTCATGACCTGATGAAAGTCGACCTCTTCGAGAGAATCCTACGACGACTTCGGTATACAACTCTGGCTAGCGAATCCACCCAACTACACTTCTGGATGAAAACGCCTTCTTCACTGGGCCTGCAACACATGCCTTTTTCCCCAAGATGAACCAAATCAAACGAATTACAAATTATTCCTTTGTTTGCAATTTGTAAAAGTGCACTATCCTTTTAATGGCTTTCTTTCTCGTGTGTGTGTGTGTGTGTGTGAGTGGTAAGTGAGTAACTTAGCATTAGCCTTTCAGGGTGAACGTGTGAATAAATATAACCCTCTTTATTTAAACCCAGGGAAAGAGTGCTGCTGGTTATTCAAATTGGCCATTGGATTAAGAAACACACACATCTTCCTTGTCAAAAACACACTGATTACGGACAGAAAAGGAAAAAAAACTGGGGGTTTCAGTTCTCTCTCAATTCTGTCCGCAACAACTTCAACTTTTATTGTTTTTCCCGCTAACTTTGCCCTATTAACTCATTAACTGAAGAAAATAGCAGTCTTTCATAAATTTCTGGCATAAGAACCCTCCAATAGGGTTACTCTCCCTGCTAACCTGCCCTGGTAATGTCATTTACAAGAAGCACATCAGTAAGCTCGGAGTAGCTCCCTTTCAAACATCAGATGATACAACTTTGAAGCAGACTGCAGTCTGCTCTCAAGGCACCAGACTCCCCAGAAACCATGCTACTGAAGAACCTTTACACTCTTGTTACCATCGGCATCCTGTTTGAGCATTGCCCTTTTATCTCTACCAATACTCATTTGGTTATCTGCAATTGACATTTGTGATGCTGTCTAGTTTTTTATCAAATAGGCTTACATATAATGTACACCTCCTGTACACATTAAACTTTCTTCCATTCTGCAAAACTTCTGTAACCAACAGCAATTAAACCCTCCCTGAAATCAGTCTGGGTTTTCTTACAGCAACCAGATTTTATTGCCTTTAAGGAACAGAACACCATTCTTTCTTTCTTTTCTTTTTTCTTTTGGGCCTCCTTATCTCGAGAGACAATGGATACGCGCCTGGAGGTGGTCAGTGGTTTGTGAAGCAGCGCCTGGAGTGGCTATAAAGGCCAATTTTAGAGTGACAGGCTTTTCCACAGATGCTGCAGAGAAATTTGTTTGTCGGGGCTGTTGCACAGTTGGCTCTCCCCTTGCGCCTCTGTCTTTTTTCCTGCCAACTACTAAGTCTCTTCGACTCGCCACGCTTTAGCCCCGCCTTTATGGTTGCCCGCCAGCTCTGGCGAACGCTGGCAACTGACTGCCACGACTTGTGATCAATGTCACAGGATTTCATGTCGCGTTTGCAGACGTCTTTATAGCGGAGACATGGACGGCCGGTGGGTCTGATACCAGTGGCGAGCTCGCTGTACAATGTGTCTTTGGGGATCCTGCCATCTTCCATGCGGCTCACATGGCCAAGCCATCTCAAGCGCCGCTGACTCAGTAGTGTGTACAAGCTGGGGATGTTGGCCGCCTCGAGGACTTCTGTGTTGGAGATACGGTCCTGCCACCTGATGCCATGTATTCTCCGGAGGCAGCGAAGATGGAATGAATTGAGACGTCGCTCTTGGCTGACATACGTTGTCCAGGCCTCGCTGCCATAGAGCAAGGGACTGAGGACACAGGCCTGATACACTCGGACTTTTGTGTTCCGTGTCAGTGCGCCATTTTCCCACACTCTCTTGGCCAGTCTGGACATAGCAGTGGAAGCCTTTCCCATGCGCTTGTTGATTTCTGCATCTAGAGACAGGTTACTGGTGATAGTTGAGCCTAGGTAGGTGAACTCTTGAACCACTTCCAGAGCGTGGTCGCCAATATTGATGAATGGAGCATTTCTGACATCCTGCCCCATGATGTTTGTTTTCTTGAGGCTGATGGTTAGGCCAAATTCATTGCAGGCAGCTGCAAACCTGTCGATGAGACTCTGCAGGCACTCTTCAGTGTGAGATGTTAAAGCAGCATCGTCAGCAAAGAGGAGTTCCCTGATGAGGACCTTCCGTACTTTGGACTTCGCTCTTAGACGGGCAAGGTTGAACAACCTGCCCCCTGATCTTGTGTGGAGGAAAATTCCTTCTTCAGAGGACTTGAACGCATGTGAAAGCAGCAGGGAGAAGAAAATCCCAAAAAGTGTGGGTGCGAGAACACAGCCCTGTTTCACGCCACTCAGAATAGGAAAGGGCTCTGAGGAGGAGCCACCATGTTGAATTGTGCCTTTCATATTGTCATGGAATGAGGTGATGATACTTAGTAGCTTTGGTGGGCATCCAATTTTTTCTAGTAGTCTGAAGAGACCACGTCTGCTGACGAGGTCAAAGGCTTTGGTGAGATCAATGAAAGCAATGTAGAGGGGCATCTGTTGTTCACGGCATTTCTCCTGTATCTGACAAAGGGAGAACAGCATGTCAACGGTCGATCTCTCTGCACGAAAGCCACACTGTGCCTCAGGGTAGACGCGCTCGGCCAGCTTCTGGAGCCTGTTCAGAGCGACTCGAGCAAAGACTTTCCCCACTATGCTGAGCAGGGAGATTCCACGGTAGTTGTTGCAGTCACCGCGGTCACCTTTGTTTTTATAAAGGGTGATGATATTGGCATCGCGCATGTCCTGGGGTACTGCTCCCTCGTCCCAGCACAGGCATAGCAGTTCATGTAGTGCTGAGAGTATAGCAGGCTTGGCACTCTTGATTATTTCAGGGGTAATGCTGTCCTTCCCAGGGGCTTTTCCACTAGCTAGAGAATCAATGGCATCACTGAGTTCTGATTTTGTTGGCTGTATGTCCAGCTCATCCATGACTGGTAGAGGCTGGGCTGCATTGAGGGCAGTCTCAGTGACAGCATTCTCCCTGGAGTACAGTTCTAGGTAGTGCTCAACCCAGCGGTCCATTTGTTTGTGTTGGTCAGTGATTATGTCCCCTGATTTAGATTTGAGGGGGATGATCTTCTTGATGGTTGGCCCAAGAGCTCTCTTCATGCCATCATACATTCCTCTGATGTTTCCGGTGTCTGAGGCCAGCTGAATATGACTGCATAGGTGTTGCCAGTAGTCGTTTGCGCAGTGCCTGGCTGTTCTTTGTGCAGTGCTTCTGGCTGCTTTAAGTGCTGCGGATGTTAAATCGCTGGGGGCTTTCTTGTAGTTCAACAGTGCAATGCGCTTAGCGGCTATGACAGGTTCCAGCTCTTCATTATGAGATTGAAACCAGTCTGCATTTCTCTTCGCACTTTTGCCGTAGGTGGTCAAAGCTGACTCATAGATGGCGTCTCTGATGTGGGCCCACTTGGTCTCAGCATCCCCTGTGGGAGTGCTTTGAAGGGCTGTTACAAGTGAATTTAGAAATTTTTGTAACAGCTGTGGGTGAGAAATTCTGCTAGTGTTGATGCGCGGGTGGCCCTTCTGCTTAGAATGATGCAACTTCTTTGGTCTGAGTCTAACCTTGCTGCACACCAGGGAGTGGTCGGTGTCGCAGTCTGCACTGTGGAAGCTGCGTGTGATTTGAACACTGTTTAAGGCGGCTCGCCTTGTGACAATGAGGTCTAGCTGGTGCCAACGACGCGATCTTGGGTGCCTCCATGAAACCTGGTGACAGGGTTTAGTGTGAAAGAACGAGTTGGTGATGCAGAGGTTATGATAGGTACACAACTCAAGCAGTCTCTGCCCGTTCTCATTCATCCTTCCAATGCCATAGCGCCCAAGGCAGGAGGGCCATGAGTCATGGTTGGCCCCAACCCTGGCATTAAAGTCCCCCAGCAGGAATAGGTGTTCGGTGTTGGGGATGCTGCTAATGATGTTATGGAGTTGCTCGTAGAACTGGTCTTTAGCTTCAGGAGGGGAGCAGAGTGTTGGAGCATAGATGCTGAGTAGGTGTACTGGACCAGAGGTGGTGAGCAGTCGGATGGACAGTATGCGTTCCGAGCCATTTGAGGGAGGCTCTATCATGCTGAGCAAGGAGTTTCTGATGGCGAAGCCCACTCCATGCTGTCTTGGTTCTTCAGGATCCCTGCCCTGCCAGAAGAAGGTGTAGTCTTTTTCTGCTAGAGATCCACTCGCGGGGAGGCGTGTCTCCTGAAGTGCTGCAATGTCTACATTGAGTCTACTGAGCTCGTTGTTAATGATGGCGGTCTTCCGAGAATCGTTGATTTGTGTAAGGTCTTCCGACAGGCCAGGACACATAGTTCTGACGTTCCAGCTTGCAAAGCGAAGGGCTGGTACCTTCTTTCCTTTTTTCGTGTTGTTTGGTGCGGTGTATCAGTCCACCTTTCGGGCAATGACCCTGAGCTCCAAGCACCCATTGAAGCAGGTGGACTGTGGCGGGACAGAACCTTATTGACCGGGGGCTGCCCGGTTTGAGGCGGGCGGTAGCTGTCCAGTGAGGTGCAATGACCTCTCCCACCGACAAAGGCAACCCGTGGCGCCCAGTTTCTACGCCAATTTATCTGGACTTATAACCCGTAACTGCTGCCTTCCGTGTTGTGTCAGTCGCTGTGAGGCAACTATGGAGTGACCTCTCCATGGCGCATGCCTGGGCAAGTTTATGGAGGTTGAGAGTTGCCCAGTCATCAAAACCCCCCTCTCGGCCTTTCTGGTGGGGTCCAAAGGAGTGCAGAGCACGACGTTTGGCACCGGTATGGCTGCAGGAACTGCCGGAAACATGCCATAGGTGACACATGACCGCCTACGGGGTTCCGCTCTGGATTATCTGTTAGGGTTTACTCCCTTAGCCTTGGTCTCTCCCGAGACGCCCACAAGGCAGTGGGGTTGTTAGGGCCCCTACACAGGTGTAGGATGGTGCCTGTGGGAGGAGGGGATGCAAGGGGGAGGGGTGGAGGGAGGGGGGGGGTGCGAGGGGGAGCTGGGAAGGGGGCTGTAAGGGGGTGGGGGGGTGCAGGGGAAGGGGGTGTGGGGGGAAGATGGTGCGAGGGGGGGCGGGCTGGGACGGGGTTGTTGGGGGGTGAGCTGAGAAGGTGGAGCAGGGAAGGGGAAGGGGGGAAAAGGGGGGGGGGGGGGAAAGCGGGTGCAGGTAATAAGGTCCCTAGTGCCCACCATCGACGTCCGGAAAGCTCATCCACGTCCTTCAGGAGGTGAAGCATCATTTGGCAGACTTACAGAGGTGATTACATTCACTAAGGGTTTTTTTTCCAGTGGTTTAAATAAAGGCATGCAGCATTGCCGACAGTGCGCTGCAGATGCTCTCCGAGCCATCTCCCGCGGGCGCTTTGAAGTTGCGGCCGGGGGGCCGCTCGTGGATTTTTTGGGTGATCGGGGCACCTTTTCTCAAGACTTCTCTAGGGTCCCGCTGCTCCTTCTTCACCTCAATGGACTTACCGCATGCCGTGGCTGCAGACACTCTGGGCGGTGAAGACAGCAGGATCGGAGATTAAAGTATCGACAGCTGTGCTCGTCAGTTTCATCCGGATCAATTTCATTGACAAAACAAAGAGCAGGTGTGGCTGGGGGAGGGCAGTGGGCCCAGGTAACATACACTAAACGAACTGTTAGCTTTTAGTTAGGGCTAAAATGAACTGATTTAAAGAGCCAGGGAAGTTTAAACAGTTTAAGAGGGTAGATTGGGGGAGAAAACATTAGGAATGGGAGCAGATGGCCATGGATATCGTTGAACAGTAAGGGAGCTTCCTAGGGAGCTTCCAGCCCAGGAGCCATCTCTTTTTTGCAATTGACATTTGTGATGCTGTCTAGTTTTTTATCAAATAGGCTTACATATAATGTACACCTCCTGTACAGATTAAACTTTCTTCCATTCTGCAAAACTTCTGTAACCAACAGCAATTAAACCCTCACTGAAATCAGTCTGGGTTTTCTTACAGCAACCAGATTTTAATGCCTTTAAGGAACAGAACACCATAAATACAACAAAATACCAGTTATTATAAAATAGCAAATCTTCCTATTTGTGGTGAGCAACACCACAGGCAACGCACTAGTGTCTTTTAAAATATTACTAGTTGATTTTTAATATGTTGCAATGATACTAATCTGAACAGCTAAAAACATTGGAGAGTTATATCAATGAGATTCCAGCAACAAGATGCCCCTTTAAGGGTGCAGTTATATGATATGAAGTGGTTAAGCCTCGATACAAAGCATCGATACAAAACTCAGGGATCAGATTAGAAATCTGGTTTCCAGGCACATGGAGGCAGGAATTTTAAATGCATCCATGCAGTCCACTCGGCCTCCTAGTCACTTAACAAATTATTTTTCAAACTTATTGTTACATATGGGGCTGAACCCAGAAATGGGCCCCGATCCCATCTGTCACGTGGGCGGTCACCCCACCACAAACACGTGGCGGGTGGTCATTTTGCATAGTGGAGGTGCAGAGCACCACCCAACCCTCCATAAATCACAAAGTGGGAGGGGAATTGACGATTACGGCGTCAGATGACTCGGGAACAGTTGCTGCTGCTATTTTTAAAGGCCTATCAGCCTTGCATTCTTGCCTTCCTTGGAGTCATTTGCAGCTTTCAGTCCATTGCTGAAAACAGTGTTGGACTGACTCCTGAACACCCCCAAACCTCGCCCCCCACACCCCGAGGAGGACAATTGTTACAAGCTCACAGGACAACAGTCTTGCTTACACTGTGTCTTTATTGAACTGAACTTGTCATGGCTGCCTGAAGTGAGTGCCTCATGGTAGAAGTCACATGACCACAGGAGGTACATTAGTACAGTATTGTATCTTCTATCCCAAACAACAACACAGGATGGCTGAGCGAAGTTACAGGGTGGCTCTACAGTTTAGTGATGCCTCCCTGCAGATTCTCTTTCAGGCTGAAAGAGAAAGGTGGGAGGTTCTCTTCCCCAGAGATGGCAAGAAGAGGTCCTCCCATCTGACCAAGCAACTCTGGGTGGAGATCGCTGGGGAGGTCAGCAGCTGAGGGGTCGTCCACCGGAACTGGGGGCAATGGCGAAAGAGAGTCCACGACCTTCTGTGTTCTGCCAAGTTGAGTGCTCCATAAATCTCTCTTTATTACTGAGTGCAAGTGGCTACACAAGAGCAAACAGGGCATAGTGAGGGTGGCACTACCATTGCAATGGCAGAGGCGGTAAGGCATCACCTCATTCTGACAGATGTATGGTTGCATCTCAGCCACAGGCCACCTTCCTTCATAGCTCACCCCCATTAACCCCCCTGAGAGCATGTGGTAGCATAAGACATATCTGATACCCCAGTACTGAACAAGGGGCTGACACTAGCAGAACTGTCATGTTAATCTGTCTATGAATTCTTATTATCTCCTTCCTTTCTCTTGCAGGGCAAGAGGTCCCACAACAGGAGGGAGATAGCCCAAACAGGCGGAGGCCTTCCAGATCTGCGGGCTCTCACGGCAGCCATGGAAGAGGCCTTGGAATTGGCAGGGAACCAGGGCGGCCACGCCATATCAGATGGAGAGACTAGAGTCTCTGTGCAAGAGGATTGACTTTGATCGATATACAGTTCACTTCTGGAGACCCACATCACATATGTTTGGCATGCACAGTCTAACCCACACATGTTTGTGTTTTCTCATGCAGGTCAGCGTCCACAGGAGATTCCAGCTGCAATGGGACAGCCATTCACCTCTGAGAAGGAAGACTACTCAGAGGATGCACCATCTCATGACTCTCCTGCACCTTCCACCAGCACAGGTACTTTCACTTCGGTGGGTTACTGCTCGGCTTTAGAATCAGGGTCACAAGCTGGTGAGAGCACTGCAAATGCACCCGAGCAGCTGGCTGAGGCTGAGGCAGCTGAGCCCATGCTGGATCCCAAGCTGATGACGAGCCTCTGGTGTTGACAACACAGGGCATGCTCGAGTTGCAGAGAGAGGTAAGACAAAATCTGGCAGAGATGCAAGAGGCCATGCGCAGCCATGAGCTGATGATGGAAAAGTCCATCCCTGCCATGACTGCTGCTATGTCTCAAGCATGTGAGCGCATGGCTTCCTCCATCAAAAGGTTGGTGACCCTCATGGAAAGCCAGATCTCACAGATGCGCACAGACTTGCACACCATCGTCTTGGTCATGAACTCGATGCAGCGGTGGCAAGGCGAGAAAAGGACCAAGCGACTGGAGTCTTCTCCCATAATAAAACCAAAAAGTGCTGGAAATACTCAGCAGGTCTGGCAGCATCTGTGGAGAGAGAAGCAGAGTTAACGTTTCAGGTCAGTGACCTTTCATCAGAACTGGCAATGGTAATAGGTTTTAAGCAAATAAAGTGGGAGTGGGGCAAAAGAGAACAAATGGGAAGGTGTTGATAGGACAGAGGGTCACAGAGAATAACTGACATGGAGGGCATGGGGCAAAGACAAAGAGTGTGTTAATGGTGTGGTGAAATTAAAAGTGTTAGTGCAGAGAGGGTTTTAAATGGCAGAATAATGAAAGCACTAGCCAAAAGCAAAACATGAAAAGAAAAGTGGGTAGGTACGTGGTAAAAAAAAGTGTACTGGTGAAACAAATGAAAATAAAATGAAGGCCCTAACCACCTCCTCTTCACTATGGACGTCTAATCTCTCTACATCTCCATCCCCCACCAGGACAGTTTGAGGGCTCTCCGCTTCTTCCTTGAACAGAGGCGCAATCAGTCCCCATCCACCACCACTCCTCCATCTGGCTGAACTCGTTCTCATATTAAACAACTTCTCCTTCAACTCCACTCCCTTCAAGTAAAAGGTGTTGCTATGGGTACCCGTATGTGTCCTGCGTATGCCTGTTTTTTTGTGGGATATGTCGAACATTTCGTGTTCCAGTCCTACTCAGGCCCCCTCCTCCAACTCCTTTTCTGGTACACTGATGACTGTATCGGTGCCGTTTCCTGCTTCCGTCCCGAATTGGAAAACTTAATCAAATTCGCTTCCAATTTCCACCCTTCTTTCACCTTTAGATGGTCTACCTCTGACACTTCCCATCCCTTCCCCGACCTCTGTCTCTATTTTCGGGGATAGGCTTTCTACTAATATTCATTATAAGCCCCCACTGACTCCCACAGCTACCTCAACTACACTTCTTCACACCCTGCCTTCTGTAAGGACTCCGTTCCATTCTCCCAGTTTCTCCGTCTCCTACACACCTGCTCTGATGATGCAACCTTCCACAACACCGCTTCTGATATATCTTCCTTTTTCCTTAACTGAGGATTCCCCCCCACTGTGGTTGACAGGGCCCTCAACCGTGTCCGACCCATTTCCTGCACCTCTGCTCTCACCCCTTCCCCTCCCTACCAGAACAGCGACAGGGTTCCCCTTGTCCTCACTTCCCACCCCACCAGCCTACACATCCAAAGGATCATCCTCCACCATTTCTGCCATCTCCAGCGTGATGCCACCACCAAACACATCTTCCCCTCCCCTCGCCTGTCAGCATTCCAAAGGGATTGTTCCCTCCGCAACACCCTGGTCCACTCCTTCATTATCCCCAACACCTCGTCCCCATCCCACGATACCTTCCCATGCAATCGCAGGTGGTGTAATACCTGCCCTTTTACCTCCTCTCTCCTCACTATCCAAGGCCCCAAACACTCCTTTGAGGTGAAGCAGCGATTTACTTGTACTTCTTTCAATTTAGCATACTGTATTCACTGCTCACAATGCGATCTCCTCTACATTGGGGAGAGCAAACACGGATTGGGTGACTGCTTTGCGGAACACCTCCTGTTACGACCAGTGAGAAAGGTGTCTAGGGGTCCCTCTCTGCCTTCACCTGTTCTTACTGTAACAGGGTTTGATTTTAAATACCGTGTTTTGAGCTCCCCTTTGGTGAATCCTTGTTCACCGCTTTCCAATTATAAGGCAAAGAAATGAGCACAAACAGGCATTCTTAAGTTTAAAGAAGAAAGATGAAATTTTATTAAACTTAAACGACAAACTCTAATTCGGTTAACGTCTACGGATACACACCACGCCCCACGATAGCATGCATACGTGATACAAACATGCAAATAGAGACAGAAAACAGCAGAAGAAAAGATGAAGTGGAAAAGTTTAAGGCAATCTCTGAGGAGGGATTTTTTGCTACTGTGCTTCGAGGTCACTGTAGATTCCTTGCTTCTAGGTAATTCTTGCTTTTCGTTGGGGCCCAGTATTCTTCTTAAACCTTGTTCACTGTAGGAGACTTTTCTCTCTTGGGGTTCATATGTCTTCAATGGATTCCAAAGCTTTGAGAAAGAGATGGGAGCCGACAGGACAGAGATGCTCTCAGTCCAGGAGAAAAGAGCTTTCTGCCAGTTCAAAATTCTGTCTCCGACGCATCTGCTCTGATGATGCTACCTTCCATGACGGTGCTTCTGATATGACCTCCTCTTTCCTCAACCGAGGATTTCCCCCCACTGTGGTTGACAGGGCCCTCAACCGTGTCCGACCCATTCCCCGCACCTCTACCCTCACCCCTTCCCCTCCCTCCCAGAACCGTGACAGGGTTCCCCTTGTCCTCATTTTTCATCCCACCAGCCTCCATATCCAAAGGATCATCCTCCGCCATTTTCGCCACATCCAGCGTGATGCCACTACCAGTCGCATCTTCCCTTCCCTTCCCCTGTCAGCATTCCGAAGGGATCGTTCCCTCCGCGACACCCTGGTCCACTCCTCCATTACCCCCACCACCTCGTCCCCGTCCCAGGGCACCTTCCCCTGCAATCGCAGGAGGTGTAATACCTGCCCATTTACCTCCCCTCTCCTCACTATCCCAGGCCCCAAACACTCCTTTCAGGTGAAGCAGCGATTTACTTGTACTTCTTTCAATGTAGTATACTGTATTCGCTGCTCACAGTGTGGTCTCCTCTACATTGGGGAGACCAAGCGCAGACTGGGTGACCGCTTTGCGGAACATCTCCGCTCAGTCCGCAAGCAGGACCCTTAGCTTCCGGTTGCTTGCCATTTCAACACTCCCCCCTGCTCTCATGCTCACATCTCTGTCCTGGGATTGCTGCAGTGTTCCAGTGAACATCAACGCAAGCTCGAGGAACAGCATCTCATCTACCGATTAGGCACACTACAGCCTGCCGGACTGAACATTGAGTTCAATAATTTCAGAGCATGACAGCCCCCCATTTTACTTTCATTTTTAGTTATTTTTTCTTCCTTTTTTTTACATTCTTTTTTACATTTTTTACAATCTTTTTTTGCATTTATTTCATTTCATCTTAGTTTGTTCAGTTTGCTTACCCACTGTTTTTTTCAGGTTTTTTTTCAGGTTTGCACTTGCTGCTGTTCAATATTCAGTGTATTCACACCTAATCTGTACTAATGCTTTGTCTTTCAACACACCATTAACATATTGTTTGCCTTTGCTCCGTGACCTTTTGGTCAGCTATGTGGCCTGGTCCAATCTGCACCTTCTCCTTTGTTATCTCTTGCCCCACCCCCACCTCACTTGCTTATAATCTGTGACTTTTCTAATATTTGTCAGTTCCGAAGAAGGGTCACTGACCCGAAACGTTAACTCTGCTTCTCTTTCCACAGATGCTGCCAGACCTGTTGAGTGATTCCAGCATTTCTTGTTTTTGTTTCAAAATTCTGTGGGAAGTTCAAATTCAAAAACCTCAGGTGGCCCAGCAGGTTAGTCATGTGACTAGCTGGTGTGACCACATCCGTTTGTGTATTCAGCCATCTTAGCAGTCAAACTGGAATGCCAACTCCTCCACCTTCAACGTCTGGTAATCAAATGTCCATTGTGGATCGAATGTGTCATGGTCTTCTGTCCTTTTTAAGCACTTTCTGTAAATATGCAAATGTCTTTCCAGTCAAGGGTCTTTTTAAAAATAAAAACAATCTTTCTTTACTCCGGTAACAGTTTAAAATCAATGTGCATGTGGCAAAATTAATATGCCTCATTCTTGGCAGGTGGGGCCCTACATCACACCGCTGCTCAGTCCGAAAACATGACCACGAGCTTCCTGTCACTTGCCATTTCAACACACCCCCCTGCTCTCATGCCCACATCTCTGTCCTGGGATTGCTGCAGTGTTCCAGTGAATGTCAGTGCAAGCTCAAGGAACAGCACCTCATTTACCAATTAAGCATGCTACAGCCTACCGGACTGAACATTAAGTTCAATAATATCAGAGCATGACTGGCCCCCCTTTTTTTCATGTTTTGCTTTTGGCTAGGGCTTTCATTATTCTGTCATTTAACACCATCTCTGCACTAACGCTTTATATTTCACCACAGCATTAACACACTCTTTGTCTTTGCCTTTGCCCCATGACCTCCTTGTCAGTTATTCCCTGTGACCCTCTGTCTTATCAACACCTTCCAATTTCTTCTCTTTTGTCTTACCCCCACTTTATTTGCTTAAAACCTATTACATTTCTAACTTTTGCCAGTTCTGATGAAAAGTCACTGACCTGAAATGTTAACTTTACTTCTCTCTCCACAGATGCTGCCAGATCTGCTGAGTATTTCCAGCGCATTTTGGTTATATTTCAGATTTCCAGCATCCGCAGTATTTTGCTTTTATTATGGAGTCTTCTCCCACTCTGGTTAGCAGGGAGGTTCAAATGAGCCTTGAAAGAGAGGATCAGAGGCTGACCTCCACAGCTGGGGCCTACCCTCTGGGTACTCCGAGTGTGGTCAGCGGCTCCTCAGCCACTCCACCAGTGAGCCCAACTCCAGCAGCTGTGATGCCTGAGGAGAGTCCTGCACCAGTGCAGGACACCCTCAGGCAGCCAGGGCCTTCCAGGCCTCAGGCAGCCAGAGGACAGCCGCCAAAGTCATCACAGGCCAAGGGACAGCGTGATTAGCAGCTTGCCTCCAGCCCAGTTGCTATTATTGGGCTCACACCTTGTAAACACTCGCAAATGTATTAAGAAAACCACCTCGCCACACTTGGGGATTCACAGGTCAGACATCTTACATGTTTTGATTAATTAAAAGTTCTTTTGTTCAAATCTTTAATGATCATTTTCTGAAAGCTATTATTCCATTATGCCTTAATTGTGAGCTGCTGACTTTACTCTTTTGCCTTAGTGGAATGCCAATGTCACCACAGCCTTCCTTAACATATTGTCTCCCATAGGCACGAGCGCAGTTTGCAGCTGGGCACAAGTCAGGGAACACAAATGGAAAGGAGGCAAAAGACTACATGCATTGAGATGAGTCTTTATTGGTTTCTCTGTGAGTAGACATCAGTGTGACTGGAACAGGGTGATTATGAGGTTGCCTCCTGCCTCCTTGGCACGTCGCTCAATCTGCGTGGTCTCCTGTGCAAGGGCTTCACCGTCCACTGTTGCTTGGTCCTCTCCCTCCTCTGCATCCTTCTCATCGGTGGAGGAGTGCCGCTCAGGCATCTCATCCTCATGTAATGCCCCCACTCTGCAGCGCTAGATTGTGCAGAGCACAGTAGACCGCCATGATACATGAAACCCTCACTGGGGCATACTGCAGGGCTCCAATGGATCAAACAGGGCAGCAGAATCTCATCTTCAGTAGCCCAACGGCCTGCTCAGTGGTTGCTCATGTGAAGCCGTGGCAATTGTTGTACCTCTCCTCCATTGCATTGCAACGGTTCCTCACAGGCGTCAGTGGCCAAGTCTTCAATGGGTAGCCCTTGTCCCCGAGATTCCATCCCTGGAGGTGAACAAGGGGCCTGAAAAGCTGTGGCACCTAGGACTGTTGAAGTATGTAGGCGTCATGGCTGCTTCCCAGGAAGCGGGCACACACCTGCAGGAAACGTTTTTGGTTGTTGCAGACCAGCTGGACATCAATTGAATGGAAGCCCTTCCTGTTGATGACTGCGGCTGGCTGGTCTGTAGGAGCCTTGATGATGGTCACTTGCGTACAATCTATCACACCTTGCACCCAAGGAAATCCTGCAATGGGTCTGAAACCAATGGGCCTCTCAACCTGTCAAGACCGGTCTGGTAGCGCACACAGTCTCTTGAACAATGCATTGGTCACCTCCTTGATACAGTGGTGAGCTGCTGCCTGGGAGACCCCATGCATGCCCCCACTGGATCCCTGGAAAGTTCCAGATGTGTAAAGGTTCAGTGCCACTGTGATCTTCAGGGCCACTGGCATAGGGTGACCCCCCCAAATCCCATAGGTCACAATTCGTCCTGCAGCAGGGTGCATAAGAAGATGACAGCCTCCCTGGCCTGGAGAGCCATACTCTTCGCTGACAATGCTGCTTGAACATTTGGAGGTAGCTGATTTGAGTCCAGTACACTCTCTAGGGTAGGGTGGGCCATTCTTGGCATGGCCAGCTGCTGCTGCTTTTGTCATGGATTTCATAGGCAGGTGCAGCTGCCTCCTAGCCCACCCTCCGTCAGAGGTGCCTCATCAGGCCACAGGGGTCCAAAAGACAGGATGGATGAGACCCATGCCAGGTGACCAGTGGGTCTATCACTGTTGATGCAGAGATAACCCTGAGCTCTTCACAATTCTCCCGGCGGACTCCCTGATGGCTCTCAGTGCCCACCCTTGCTGATAGCCAACCCGATCATGCAGCAATATGGGTAACTAAACATCTCACACAGCAGTTTGGTCACCCAATACAGCCACCCAAACCCAAGACCCCTTGCAGAGCCACGGAGACCTGGACTCCGCCTGTCCGAGACCCCAAAACCCCTGTCTGAGACTCCCACTCCCCGCAAAGCACACATCAATTCAGTCTGACAATGACCTCAACAACCCCTCTTCCCCTATGCAGCACTGTCAATTGCTGCCTCCTTGTCGCGGCACTGAAGCCTCTCACCTTGGTGCCACCAGCTTTTAACAATCATGAACCTGAAGGTGTGAGAGTGCTGCCAAAAAGCCAAACCATTAAATCAAAAGCCAATCATTAAGTTGAGGTTAATTACATGCAAATCCATTACTAACAATTGCTCAACAATTTAAAATGGATTCCGACAAAATCCGAAACTGATGTCACTATGCCAGATTTTTGGGCAGACAGTTCCGACGCAATTCTCCATCCCCCCTAGCCACCATACCCACTTAAAACAGCCACATTAAATTCTGCCCCTGAAGTATGCTGCTCTCCAGAGAATACAGCACTACCCATGCAATCAAGCACGCTCCTTTATCCAATTTAATTGAAAGGTATGGTGAGTAGTATAACTCTGGTCTACTAGCTAAGTTTCATGTAACATAGATAACCACTTCAGATTGATAGGCTAGGATTGTCAACCCTCTAGGACTGTCCTGGCATCTCCAGGAATTTATGATCAATCTCCAGGACACTACAGCGGGCAATCCTGGTGAAAATCATTGGGGAGATGATAGTGTAGTGGTAATGTCACTGAACTAGTAACCCAGAGGCCCAGGTGAATGCCCTGGGGACATGGGTTCAAATCCCACCATGGCAGCTGGTGGAAATTAAATTCAATCAATTAAAAAAAAATCTGGAGTAAATTTTTAAAAATCAGCAATAATGTCATGAAACTATCATTGTCATGGAAACCCATCTGGTGCACTAATGTCCTTTAGAGAAGGAAATCTGCTGTCCTTACCTGGTCTGGCCTCCATGTGACTCCAAACCCACAGCAATGTGCTTGACTCTTAACTACCCTCTGAAATGGTCTAGCAAGCCATTCAGTTGTCAAGGGCAATTAGGGATGAGCAACAAAGGCTGGCCTTCCCGGTTATGCCCACCTCCCATGAAAGAATTAAAAGATTGTGCCCTTTCTTTAAAAAATGTTTGAACAATTTTGCTTATTAGCTATAAAAGAAAACATTGGAGATGGGGGTAAATGGTCTGTTTGACTGAAGTTGAGGTGCAGACGAGGTATTGGGAAGTGATGAGACCTCCAGAAATAGGTGCAACCAGAATTGGCAACCTTTCTGATAGAGTACCCGGGAACTGCAACCATACGTTAGACGGTTCTATTGGTGTCCAGGGTACCAATAGGAAATGTATCTTGCACTTCCACATCAGGCAGGCCCCAGTTGGTAGCATTTTTGCTTCTGAGTTGCAAGGTTGTGAGTTCAAGTTTCACTCCAGGAGTTAAGCACAAGAATCAAGGCTAACACTCCAGTGCAGTAGTGAGGGAGTGCTGCACTGTTGGTGGTGCTGTCTTTCGAATGAGGTGTTAAACCGATTGGCCCATCAGGTATACATAAAAGATTCCATGCTGCTGTTTTGAAGAAGAGCAGGTAAGTTATCCACAGTGGTCAATATTTATCCCTCAATCAACATCACAAAAAACAGTTGATCTGGTCATTATCACATTGCCGTTTGTAGAAGCTGGTTGTGCGCAAATTGCCTGCCCTGTTTCCTACAAGACAACAGTGACTACACTCCAAAAATACTTAACTGGCTGTAAAGCCCTTTGGGATGCCATGTGGTCATGAAAGGTGCTACATAAAAGCAAGTTTTTCTATTTTGGGGGAACCCAAGGTGTTCTCTCAATTGCAAATGCCTCAAGTCTTTTATGAAGCTCACTAAGAGCTTGTCCCACATGCTGAAACGCTCCACTTGTTTTGTGTGTATTTTGTTCCAAGTTAGTATCAGTCGGTTTAACTCTGCCTTACTTCAGCCATTTTTGGAAGAGCCTTTTCGTTAGGTTGCAGACGGTGGATCAGAAACGCTGGTTGCTTCGCTGCTTTCACACGTCGATGTCAGGCGAGCTCGGTCCCGCCTAACGGTCAGATTCAAACTCGGCGCCATGGTTCCAACATTAGAACGTGGCCCAGATTCCCTCGAGCATCGCGACACGTGCCCGGGCCCGTTAACATGTTGCATACAGTCACTGAAGCAGGGGACCGTGCCGAGTGCTGGTGCTAATTGCATATGCACAGAAATCGACAGCCTAAATCTTTTTCTTTGCAACAAAAAAGATGTAACACGCTAGAAGACGGTCAATGTAAAGTCCACGGCTTATCGGTTGCACCACAATTTGTTCCAAGTCAGAAACATTAGCAAAATAGCATATGCTTATTTAACTTTTACCTTAAATAGGTGCAGCAGCAATTACAGCCTTCAAACTATGATGAATAAGACATTAAGCACAAGCCAACACCCAATTCCCTGAAAGACAAAGTGTTAGTCCTACCTCTTGAGTTCAGAGTAAACTTGATTAAATGTTGGAACTTACATGTATGTCAACCTAGAAAATTAACAGCAGCAGCAGAACCCCAATTTCATTGACAATTTAAATTTAGCTCCGATTATAGGCCCATGAAATGCAATTGCAGTGGGCTGCAGATTTTTCAAAACCTAAGCTGCATATATACTAGCTATCACTTTTGTAGAAGAATACTAGCAAACCCTTGGAAATTTTTCCCTTATTTCCTGTAATTATGTACTATGATGGATGTGTATTGGCAGTCTCTGACAATGTGTGATTGTTACATTGTTTATTGGGTTACCACTGCTCATGTGGAAGCATTCTGCTCCTCCTCCCCTAAGTTCCCAAAGGCAGTTTTCTCCTCTTCGCCATCTAATGCACATTTGCACACTCTCCCATTCATTATTTTTGGCCTCTACCACAAACTCCGTTCCCTAGCCACCAGTTCCGACCCCCTCTCTATCCACTTTCTGAGAATGAACCAAACTACTCACAACCTCAGCATCCTATTTGATCCTAAGCTGAGGTTCCCACCCCACATCCTCTCTGTCTCCAGCCACCTCCTTCAACCTTGGTAATATCGCCTGTTTCCATCCTTGCCTCAGCCCAATCTCCAGACTTGTTTATTTCAAATGATCTCTGGGCCAGCCTCAAATCTTCCACCCTTTGTAAACTAGAGTTCATCCAAATCTCTGCTGCCCATATCCTAACTCATACCGGTTACCCATCATCCCTCTACTTGCTGACCTACATTGGCTCCAGGTCCAGCAATGCTTCAGATTTAACATTCTCATACTTGTGTTCAAATCCCTCCATTGCCTTTCCCCTCTCCATCTCTGTAACCTCCTCCAGCTCTACAACCCTTTGAGAATTCTGCCTTTCTCCAATTCTGGACTCTTGTGCATCCTTGATTTCCTTCGCCACACCACTGGAGGCTGTCTAAGCTCTAAGTTCTGGAATACTTTCCCTTAACCTCCCCATCCTTCTCCTCCGTTAAGACACTTCTTAAAGCTTAATTCTTTGACCAAGCTTTTTGTCACCTGTCCTAATATCTCTTTTTGTGGCTGAGCATCAAATTTTCTCTAATGATACTCTAAAGAAACGGGGGACATTTTACTCTGGTAAAAGTGCTTTATAAGTGCAAGTTTATATAGGTGCTTCACAGCAGCATTAACAAACAGGCTTATTGCTTGTTTAATAAATTCATTCAGCAAGGAAAGCATAAATTAAGGTCTGATGTAGTGTCATTCTGCTGCTTCTCGAAGACAAGGCAAATCCCGTGGAACATGAAATTGAATCAATACCTAACAAACCTACAATAGGGCTTCTGTTCATCACTTGGATACACTATCAAACTTACCTAGATATTAGGGTATGTGTAAACATGCTCGAAAACATGAAGAAATAGGGTTCACTTATGAACCTCCTAAGTTTGAAACAAAGGTGAGACCAAACATATATCTAGAGCAAAAAGGGTAAAAGACCCAAATGTATAGCAGATTCAGACTATTTCATTGAAGCACCAGTCCATAATTAATGCCCTTCATTTCGGATGAGATGTCAAACTGAGGCATCATCTGCCCTTTCGGGTGGATGCAAAAGATCCCACAGTATTATGCGAAGAGGAGGAGTTCTCAAAAGATTTCTGGTTAATATTAGTTCCTCAAACAACATCATTAAAACATATTATCTGGTCACTACCTCATTGCTGTTTGTGGGAGCTTGCTTTGTGCAAATTGGCTGTTGCGAATCCTACATTATAACAATGACTGCACTTCAAAAGTACTTCATTGGCTGTAAAGCACTTTAGGACATCTTGAGCAAATTAAATTTTGTTTAATAACAGTCTGTGAAATGCCTTGGATTTTTACTACATTAAAGACAAGTTGTTATTGTGAAAGGCACTATATAAATGCAAGTCCTTTTGTCTTTATCTCTTGGCACATTCTGCTCCACTGTCATGTTTAACTGAGCTTCCCTTTGGGGTTGCAACAAAGCGGTTTGGCAGGCCATTTGATGGGAACAATTTTTCAGTGATTTGGTGAATTATTATTAAGTCTTTTGAAAGGTTCCAGAAGACATTAATGGAGTTTTTCCAGGGACAGTGCAGGGGCTGAGCCAGCACAAGCATTTCTTTTGAGACTGAGCAAGAACTAGGAATGACACAACTAGAAATTAACTGCTAGCATCTTAAGCCACCATTAAGAATCACCACAAGAGTCAGTGTGCATACTGGCCATATATCTGTATTCTGGGAGGCTGGCATTCCTGGGTCAGCTCCCAGTGTTTGCATTGCTAAATCTGTTGCACTTAACCTTGCGGGAAACTCAGGGTTTAATTTTTTTCATGGGTCAGGGAGTCAGTCACAAGGATAAGGGAGATGGGTTCATTAGCGGGGAACATGGCAGGAGGGGAGTTGCCGATTGTGGCGCAGATGACTCTGGAACAGATGCTGGTGCTATTTTTAAAGGCCTGTCAACCTTGTATTCACTCCTGCCTTAGAGTCATTTGCAGCTTTCAATGTACTGCTGAAAACATTGTTGGACTGACTCCTGGACACCCCCAAACCCTGCCCAACCCGGCCACACCCACCCCCGGCCGCACCCCCCCCACCCCTCCCCCGAGGAGGACAATTGTTACAAGCTCACAGGACAACAGTCTTGCTTACACTGTGTCTTTATTGAACTGAACTTGTCATGGCTGCCTGAAGTGAGTGCCTCATGGTACAGGTCACATGGCTAGGCAAGCCACGAGGCACATAAGTACAGTATTGCATTTCTATCCGAAGCAACACAGGATGGCTGAGCCAAGTCACAGGGCAGCTCGACAGTTTAGTAATGCCTCCCTGCAGATTCTCTTTCAGGCTGAAAGAGCAAGGTGGGAGGTTCTCTTCCCCAGAGATGGCAAGAAGAGGTCCTCCCATCTGACCAAGCGACTCTGGGTGGAGATCGCTGGGGAGGTCAGCAGCTGAGGGGTCGTCCACCAGAACTGGGAGCAGTGGCGAAAGAGAGTAAACAACCTCCTGTGTTCTGCCAAGGTGAGTACTCCATAACTGTCTCTTTATTACTGAGTGCAAGTAGCTACACAGGAGCAAACAGGACATGGTGAGGGTGGCACTACCATGGCTATGGCAGAGGGGGTAAGGCATCACCTCATTCTGACAGATGTTTGGTTGCATCTCAGCCACAGGCCACCTTCCTTCATAGCTCACCCCCATTAATACCCTTAAGAGCATGTGGTAGCAAGAGACATATCTGATACCCCAGTACTGAACAAGGGGCTGACACTAGCAGAACTGTCATGTTGATGAATTCTTACTATCTCCTTCCTTTCTCTTGCAGGGCAAGAGGTCCCACAACAGGAGGGAGATAGCCCAAACAGGCGGAGGCCTTCCAGATCTGCGGGTTCTCACTGCAGCCATGGAAGAAGCCTTGGAGTTGGCAGGGAACCAATGCAGCCACGCCATATCAGATGGTGAGACTGGAGTTTCTGCACAAGAAGATTGGCTTCGATCAATATACAGTTCACTTCTGGAGACCCACATCACATATGTTTGGCATGCACAGTCTAACCCACACATGTTTGTGTTTTCTCATGCAGGTCAGCGTCCACAGGAGATTCCAGCTGCAGGGGGACAGCCATTCACCTCTGAGAAGGAAGACTACTCAGAGGATGCACCATCCCATGACTCTCCTGCACCTTCCACGAGTACAGATACGTTCACTTCGGTGGGTTACTGCTCGGCTTTAGAAAGTAGCAATCTGTGTGTGGAGTCGGAGGACGTAGGTGAGGTTTTAAATGATTACTTTTCATCTGTGTTCACTATGGAGAAGGATGATGTAGGTGTAGAGATCAGGGAGGGGGATTGTGATATATTTGAACAAATTAGCATTGAAAGGGAGGATGTATTAGCAGTTTTAACAGGCTTAAAGGTGGATAAATCCCCAGGCCCAGATCAGATGTATCCCAGACTGTTACGTGAGGCAAGGGAGGGGATAGCAGGGGTTCTGACACAAATTTTCAAATACTATCTGGCCATAGGAGAGGTGCCAGAGGACTGGAGGACAGCGAATGTGGTAGCATTATTCAAGAAGGGTAGCAGGGATAAACCAGGTAATTTATGGCCAGTGAGTCTAACATCAGTGGTTGGGAAACTATTGGAAAAAATTCTGAGGGACAGGATTAATCTCCACTTGGAGAGGCAGGGATTAATCAAGGATTGTCAGCATGGCTTTGTCAGGGGGAGATCATGCCTAACAAACTTGATTGAATTTTTCGAGGAGGTGACTAGATGTGTAGATGAGGGTAAAGCAGTTGATGTAGTCTACATGGACTTCAGTAAAGCTTTTGATAAGCTGCCGCATGGAAAATTGGTTAAGAAGATAAGAGCCCATGGGATCCAGGGCAATATTTGGCAAATTGGATCCAAAATTGGCTTAGTGGCAGGAGGCAGAGGGTGATGGTTGAGGATTGTTTTTGCGATTGGAAGCCTGTGACCAGTGGTGTACCGCAGGGATTGGTGCTGGGACCCTTGCTGTTTGTAGTGTACATTAATGATTTAGATTTGAATATAGGAGGTATGATCAGTAAGTTTGCAGATGACACGAAAATTGGTGGTGTCATAAATAGTGAGGAGGAAAGCCTTAGATTACAGGACGATACAGATGGGCTGGTAAGATGGGCAGGGCAGTGGCAAATGTAATTTAATCCTGAGAAGTGTGAGGTGATGCATTTTGGGAGGACTAACAAGGCAAGGGAATATACAATGGCTGGTAGGACCCTAGGAAGTACAGAGGGTCAGAGGGACCTTGGTGTACTTGTCCATAGATCACTAAAGGCAGCAGCACAGGTAGATAAGGTGGTTAGGAAGGCATATGGGATACTTGCCTTTATTAGCCGAGGCATAGAATATAAGAGCAGGGAGGTTATGATGGAGCTATATAAAATGCTAGTTAGGCCACAGCTGGAGTACTGTGTACAGTTCTGGTCGCCACACTATAGAAGGGATGTGATTGCACTGGAGAGGGTGCAGAGGGGATTCACCAGGATGTTGCCTGGGCTGGAGCATTTCATCTATGAAGAGAGACTGGATAGGCGAGCATTGTTTTCCTTAGAGCAGAGAAGGCTGAGGGGGGACCTGATTGAAGTATACAAAATTATGAGGGGCATTGATAGGGTAGAGAGGAATAAACTATTTCCCTTAGCGGAGGTGTCAATAACCAGGGGGCATAGATTTAAGGTAAGGGGCAGGAGGTTTAGAGGGGATTTGAGGAAAAAAAATTTCACCCAGAGGGTGGTTGGAATCGGGAACACACTGCCTGAAGGGGCGGTAGAGGCAGGAACCCTCACAACATTTAAGAAGTATTTAGGTGAGCACTTGAAACACCATAGCATACAAGGCTACGGGCCAAGTGCTGGAAAATGGGATTAGAATAATGTTACGACCGACCACTCCTGTCAAAGCCCCCCATCAAAATATATGATTCTGATTGTGGTGGGAGAATCGCACTGATAATTCAATCCCATTGCTCCACACATCACCTAACATATCATTTAAAACTTTCCAAATTAAAGACCCAGCCAAATTGTACCATCTATTAACCCCCGAATGAGGTGTCTTTAAATCAACAAGTTAACTCTTTAATTAGAAGAACTAAATTCTTGAACACTATGAAGATATAAACAACATTTAAAATAGAAAAAATTAGAGTCCTTGCAAATTTACAGCCCAATGTTGCTTGAAGTCCTCACAGAATGTTGCTTTCCTTCTCCAGAAAACTTCAACAATTAATGGCTCGCAAACACTTTCAACAGAATCAATCTGACTTTAGAGTTTTTGAGGGATAAAAGATTGTCATAGTCTGACTTCCTTCCCTTCAGTTTGAATTACCAGAGATCTCTGTTTTGAATTGATGTTTTAGAGTTTTGAGAGATAATAATTAAAATGACTAAAATCCTATTCCTTCAGTTTAAATGGTTGAGAGCTCTTTTTCAGGTGCGCTAAGCACCACAGCTGTCTGTATCCGTGTGTCCTCTGTGTCTGTGTTAGAACAAATTGTCAACTAAAAGCCAGTTCAAAACTGAATTGTAACAAATGTATCGCATGAGACTCACTCCCAGTGGCTGTATCTATAGTAACAAGAATGTACCCTTTGAAATGCAGTCTCCAAATGGCTGTTTCTAAGGCAACGAAAATGCACCATCCTATAACTCCTGAGGCTTGCTGGATCTTAAAGCAATATTGATCCCTTGCAAGTGTTAAAGGCCAACTGCATATTCCTGAAAAAAAAACTACAGGACCATGACACCTCTGCCCCTAGCGGAATGAAGCGCCATTCCTGAAATGCGTTTCATTACAATGGATTAAAAAAAATACAAATTTAAAAAATGCTAACCTTTTTTTTCTTTCACACATTACAGATATACACATTTCTAAAAAAAATGTTTAGACTACAGCAACAAGTTCCATCAGAACATTTCGGCTTTAAATTTTAAAAAATGTTGTTCCAATTAACCCATTTCAATTTTACAAGCATCGTCTTCCAATTGTTTTGTTTGTTCCTTCCAAGGGTCCCTATTGTCCATCAGCTCAGCCAGGTGAGCTGCACAGCTAGGAGCACTGACCACTTCTGGGTTCACTATTCTCTGAGAAGTTTCTCGAGCACCCCTTAACCTATGTGGCATCACTTGACACTGGAAAACCCTGTCCAGTGTAACAGAAGCTTATTTTTTCTTACCCTGGCGTGTCAAAGGAATTTGACAGTATCCCTCCAACACATCTGTCTCTTTAAGACATATTGTCCATACAGTCCTTTAAATGAGAATTTGGGTAGGAGTCTGCCTTCTTTACCACAGTGACTTTTCTAGAGTCTATGCAAGTTTGAGCCGTCCCACCAGGTTTAGTCATCAAGACCATCTGCGAGTTCCAGCTGTCCTGACTAGGTTTATCTAAGCTGCCCTTCAGCATGCATTGTACCTCTGCTTCCACTTGGGCCTGTCTGTCTAGACCTAAGCAACAAGGATGTAATTTTAAAGGAATGGCTCCCCCTATACGCACATCATGTGTGGCTAAGGTTGCACATCCTGGCTTATCCCTACAAACGTTTTGAAATGGTGTAAAAACCCTGGTTAGGACTTCACGCTGTTTTGTCTCTATGTATAAAACCCTATTGTTTAATTTTCCTAGCCATTCTGCATTCGCTAATGGGATAGTTAGAGGTTCAATCTGAGAATTTCCAAGGCCTACTTCTGCCTCATCCTCACTATCCTTTTCCTTCTCCAAAGTCCCGATTACCTGACATATCTGTACTGGCTTATCCTCCTCCCTGCGGTAATATGGTTTGAGCAAATTAATGTGACACAACTGGCTCTTCTTCCGGCGATCGGGGTGTCAATCAAGTAATCTACCTTACCCACTCTTTTTATCATTCTATTTGGGCCACTGAACCGTGCTTTTACTGGTTCTCCCTGTGATGGCAACAACACCAGTACCTCATCCCCTGGTTTTATGGTAGGTTGTGGTTTTCCCACCATTTGACAGGTGTGGTATGCCCTACAAAATTGTCTCACATCCTTTGTAAGACCTGGCCATTAATAATATTTGCTTATGTGTGATTTGGTCTTCCGAATTCCCCTATGTCCTGAAAAAGGAATGTCGTGTGCTAACCTTAATAATCCTTGTCGATTTTTAGGTGGTACCACTATCTGTTCAACAATTGTCCAGTCTTCATCGGCAGGCCTCCTCAAAACCCCGTTTGCCATATAATAGCCTTCCAGAACTCCTTTCAACGAAAATGCACCATCCTATAACTCCTGAGGCTTGCTGGTTCTTAAAGCAATACTGATCCCTTGCAAGCCTTAAAGGCAACCCGCATATTCCCGGAAAAAAAACACCAGGACCATGACAATAGATAGGTGCTTGATGGCTGGCATGGACACGATGGGCCAAAGAGTCTGTTTCTGTGCTGTATAACTCTATACCTCTATAAAATCCAGCAGAGGCCATGCGCAGCCATGAGCTGATGATGGAAAAGTCCATGCCTGCCATGACTGATGCCAGGTTTCAAGCATGTGAGCGCATGGCTTCCTCCATCAAAAGGCTGGTGACCTTCATGGAAAGCCAGCTCCCACAGATGCGAACAGACCTGCACACCATCACATCATCAATGACCCTCAAGCCCCTGAATTAAACAGTGCCAGTATAACAATGGTGATAACTTTGGGGAGAGAATTCAAGAAGCTGTTTCCCTTTTGGCTGATTTTATATGCTACCACAGGTGGTGCTGTGTCCGTGGTGAGTTGGTCCTCCACGTTCCCGTGGTTCCTCCCAGAAGCAGTCTGTGGTCCTCCGCCTTCCCGTGATTCCTCCCAGAAGCAGTCTGTGGTCCTCCGCCTTCCCGTGATTCTCCGCACGGAAAGGTGACGGGAAAGGACGGATTGAATAATGGCTGCTTACTTGACCCACCAGCAGAAAGTGCTTCGGCTTTACAAAAGGGCCCTGCGGCACTTAGAGTCGTGGTGCATTTTCAGGTTAGGTCTTTTTCTCATTTGAGTCACTTACGGGGGGGGGGGGGGTTCAGAGTCAGAGAAGCTTGTGGCACTTGAGTGGAATTGACAGGCAGCAGTCGGCGTTTTCACTCGTCAATTTACAGAAGATTCTCAGTGTTGAAATGCAGTAACGAGATGTTTTGTTTTAGTATTTTATTTACTATTAAACTGAACTGTTGCAGTGCGCCAGAATGCATAAATGTTTGCATATCAAAAAATTGTGCGTTGTATGTTTGCAACTGTCAAATACTGCGGATGCTGGAAATCGGAAACACAAAAAGCTTCAAACACACGGGCAGCATCTGTGAGAGAGAGTGGGGTTCTGATGAACGGTCATCGACCTGAAACGTTAACTCCAGTTCTCTCTCCACAGTTGCTGCCTGACCGACTGTCTTTCCAGCTTTTGCTGTTTTAGTTCCAGCTGCCTACTTTATTACAACTACATTTTATTTTAAAGCGTTAACGTAAATCTGGAACCATAAAACATTTTCCCATCATCAGATGGCAATTTTCTGACTCGAAACGGAATTGCTTCTAACAATTAGACTTTGTAGCCTTAACAACTCTGATTCACCTTAGCAGAATATACACGATCCATTAACTCTCCCTTATAACATCTAATTTATTGTAAGGAATACCGTTTGAGATCTGGTATAATTCACAAAAGGACAAACTTTTAAACTATTGAGCTTTAAAAACTGATCTGATTTCAGTGTGAGAGTTAAGAACACTTTGTAAATGCACTATATCAGAAATAAAATCAACATGCTGGAATAAATACACTGGTTCAGAACTGATAAATTAGGTTAACATTTTGGGAAGGAGGAATATTTCACCAGGACTTAGTTTCCAAACTTTACAGAATCGTTACAGCACAGAAGGAGGCCATTTGGCCTGGCATGTCTGCACTGGCTCTCTGAAGGATCCATTTGCCTAGTGGCACTCCCCCTGTCTTCTCCCCGTAGCCCTGCACATTCTTACTTTTCAGATAATCCAGTTCCCTCTTGAATGCCTCGATTGAACCTGCCTCCACCACCACTGTCATTCCAGCTCCTAAGCTGAGTGAAAAAAATTTTCCTCATGTCTTTATCGCTTCTTTTGCCAATTACCCTAAATCTGTGCCCTCTTGATCTCGCACCATCCACCAATGGGAACAATTTTTCCCTATCTACTCTGTCCAGACCCCTCATGATTTTGAATACCTCTATCAAATCTCCTCTCAACCTTCTCTTCTCCAAGGAAAACAGTCCCAACTTCTCCAATCTATCCATGTAACTGAAGTTCCTCATCCCTGGGACCATTCTCGTGAATCTTTTCTGTACTCTCTCTATTGCCTTCACATCTTTCCTAAAGTGTGCCACCCAGAACTGGACACAATACTCCAGTTGAGGCCGAACCGGTGTTCTGTACAAGTTTAACATAACTTTCTTGTTTTTGTACTCTGTGCCCCTATTAATAATGCCATATAATATGAACTTTTGTATGAAAATCAAATTCTTGGCTTTGTTTCTTAGTCTGGTGTGACTTATGTCTCAATTTACATCAGGCTTTGTTCAGAAATTAGGAAAATATTTATTTTGTAAATGTTAAAAGATAAAACTTCCAGTATGTTATATACTTGGGCTAGGACTTGCACCAGTTGTTTTTATTTTGCAGTCACTGCAAAAGTTCACCCTTTGGGGGCAATCTTGCTTCTAGCAACAAAAATACCAAAAGTATAGCATAAAAAGGCCTGCCTACTCAGTCATGCTGTCAGAATTTGCCTTCGTGTTGAAAAATGACAAATAACAATTCATATTTCTTGTGCTGATTGGGCCTTGAGGGAGAGGAGCTATGATGTTAAAGTGAGTATAAGATAATTCACATATACAAGTATGTATAGAACAAGTGAATATTATTGATTTATTATGCAAATAAAATTCATTAGTTGGATTAATTAGTTGCATATAGAATTGGTAACACGGTTCTCTACAGTGTTGAAAATAAATAGTTTAATTTCCTTTTGGAAAGATGAAGCAGCATCTGACATTGTGCATATTTTCCTTGGTACATTGTTAAAGTTCTTGTTTTGCACCTGGTGTAGGTTTTTTTAATTGACTTAAGTAATTTAAGATTTCAGCATGTCTTCTGTTTTGTGTGCCAACTTCATCCGACCCGTATATTGATTTGCATCCTTTGTTTATCCTTTGAAAATGTCACACTCTCCTGATGACTAAGAGCTTACGTCCTGATGGTATGCTCTCTTGATCCTTAAGGTGCCTGCCTACAAACTTGTCTCTGTTGTGTCATTTCTTTTGATTCCTCTTCTATGAAATGTATTTTCTCTTACCATTCTAACTACCGCACTATTGCTCATTCACTAGGATTTTGTAAAGTTATCAAACCTTTTGTTAACTCTTAAATTAACATCTTGAAAGTTGTGGCCTAATCCATGAGCAAGGTATAGCTTTCAGAATGATAGTTCCACTGGTAGTTGCGTTGCTTATGTTACAATATTTTTTAAATTTGTTCTTGGGATGTGGGTCATTTTAGCTGGATTTATTGCTTTTCCCCACTTGCCCTGAGGTGGTGATGCTGGGCTGCTGCCTTGAACCATTGCAGTTCTTGTGGTGATAGTATTCGGTAGACAATTCCACAATTTTGACTCAGGATGGTGTGTGACTTAGAGATGAACTTGAAGGTTATTATGTTCTCACCATATTGCCCCTTTTGTTGTGAAAGGTGGTAGAGATTGCAGGGCTGGGAGGAATTGTTGAAATAATTGTTGATGAATTGCTGCAGTGCATCCTGTAGATAATACATAACTGCAGCCACATTGTGCTGGTGATGAAGGGACAAGATATTGAGTCCAGTGGCAGTGGTGCCAGTGACGTAGATTGTTCTGTCTTGCATGGTATTGTGCTTCTTTGACTGCTACTGTATCTTCATCTATCCAAGCAAGTGTTGACTAATCCATCACACTTGTGACTAAAGCTTTGTAAATGGTGGAAAGACTTTGTGGAGTACTTGTTGCAGAGCCACAACCTATGCCCTGTTCTCATCAGTTTATTGATTTGGCTGGTTCAATTAAGCTTCTAGTCAGCTGGGGCTAGATGACAGTTGAAGGTCAGATGGATAATTGTCATTTTCTTGGAGACGGTCATTGCTTGGCCTTTGTGTATCATGAATGTTACCTGCCATTTATCAACCCAAACCTGGATATAGATAGATGCCCAAGTTCTACTTTAGGCTGTTACATAATCAGAGCAGTTGTGAATGGAGCTGAACGGTATAGAATTGTCAACAAATAGCCCCGCTCCTGAACTTGGGGTGGAAGGAAGGTCAGTGATTTAACAGATGGTAAGTGTTGGGTTAAGAATGCTCCCTGAGGTCCTTCTGCGATGGTATCCCAGGGCTGCACTGATTGGCCTCCCACACCCAAATTCCTTTGTCTCAGATGTTATTCCAGACATTGGAGGATGGTCCCCTTGAACCTTATTGACTCCATTTTGCTAGGTCGTCTTGGTGCCATAGTAATTCAAGTGCTGCAGGAATTATTGTGGGCAGCTACTCACGTCTTTGTAATTCAGTTGTTGAATTCTTCAAATCATTTGTCAATACCATTGACATCCCAAAAGCCTTTGACAGAGTCTAGTACCATGTTGAAATAATTTCCCAAAATGTGGTCTATTTGATCTATATCCATGGCCATCTAGTTTACTCCAGATTGCTATATTATGCTATCAGTGGCTTATCCTTTGACTCTTTTCCCATTAACATGGCATCTCCATACCTCTGACTCTCTTGCATTATTCCTTACTATCAGTGATTCTTTCTACTCAACCAAACTCATCCATTTTGCTGATGGTTTCATATCACATTCAACTTCCTTCATGTCACATTGCAAGGGGAATGAAGTATAAATCTAGGGAAGTCTTGCTACACCTATATAGGGCATTGGTAAGACTGCAACTAGAGTACTGTGTACAGTTTTGGTCACCTTATTTAAGGAGGGACATACTTGCATTGGAAGCAGTTCAGAGACTAGGCTGATTCCTGGGATGAGGGGTTTGTCTTATGAGGAAAGGTTGAGCAGGTTGGGCCTACAACTCGTTGGAGTTTGAAGATTGAGAGGTGATCTTAGTAAAATGTATAAGATTCTTAAGGGGCTTGACAGGGTTGATGAGAGGATGTTTCCCCTCGGGGAATCTGGAACTTGGGGGCATGGTTTCAAATTAGGGGATCTCCCTTTTAAGACAGATGAGGAGGAATTTCTTCTCTCAAAGGGTCGTTAGTGTTTGGAATTCTCTTCAACAGTGGAGGCTGGGTCATTGAATGTATTCAAGGCTGAGTTAGACAGATTTTTTTGATTAACAAAGGAGTCAAGCGTTATGGAGGGCAGGCAGGAAAGTGGAGTTAAGGTCACAATCAGATCAGTTACGATCTTACTGAATGGTGGAGCAGGCTCCAGGGGCTGAATGGTGTAATCCTGCTCCTATTTCTTATGTTTACTGCCCCTATTCCTTGCACAGTATAATGGATGAATTACTGTATTTGATCCCCATGCCCCTTGAAGGGCAGTGAACAGTGTGTTTGAAGAATATAAAGAAAAACTTTCTTTACACCTCCTGCACCATAACAATAATCACCGACTATCTCTGATTGCTCCATCCCTAGTCTCCCATCAATCAACATTCTCCACTTTATTATATTCTCCCCCGCCCCCCCCCCCCCAATGGAGTTTCCACATCTGCTGTATTGTTGGACGTTGCCTTCAAGTTACTGTTTCCTCAGTTATTTTCCTCTCAACCATCAAAAGCCAATTCATAGAATCGTATAGTACAGAGGGAGGCCATTCAGTCCATCGAGTCCATGTGGCTCTTAGTTTTAACATTTTTGGATTAGGAGGAAAAAATGAGCTTGGGTTCTTGTTCCTGAACTATCCATGATGTCCACTGGGAAACATTTGTTTGCAAATGTCGAATAAGGGTAAGATTAAGCCTGGTTGCTTGATATTGAGCATTGATGCATAATGGCATCTACTGTGGGAGAAGCACCATTGAACGAAGAATTTATTTGAAGGTAGGTTTTTCTTTAAAGATTTTGAGGTCTTTTTTAATATATAATAGGGACTTCAATAAATTTGAAGAAACACCATTGCAATTGGTCATAGGTTTCTTTTTAACCTAGGGGTGTCCATCCTTTTTGCATGAGGGGCCACATTACAAATTTTGTCCTACATAGGAATCGGGAAGCAAATTTTGGAAGGATAAAGGCATGAGAAATTTATTTTAATATTAATCAAAACAACAAACAATGCGCATTTTAGTGAGCAAGCTTTAAATGAGAAGACTAATTTATTAACTTACATCGTTGAACACTGGTTTAATGAGATATCGGGCATGCTTGCACAAATAGTCAATGTCTGCTCGCACACTTGGTGTAGCGATGCAGAGTATTCCACATAGATGTCCATGTCAGGAGTGTTCGTGATTTCTTAGAGTCATAGTCGTTTACGGCACAGAAGGGGGCCATTTGGCCCATCGGGTCCATGCCTGTTCTCTGCGGAGCTATGCTGTTAGTCCCATTTCCCGGCTCGATCCCCATAGCCCTACAAATCTATTTATTTTAGGTGGCCATCCAACTTTCTCTAGAAGCCATTGATCGTCTCTGTCATTAGCACCTGCTGTGTAAAAAAAAAAAGTGCTTCCTCATATTCCCCCCTCCCCTCCCCTCAGTCCCCTGCCCTGCAGGCCTAGGCCACAAGCCTCAAGCTCACCTGCACTTTAATCAGCATGCTGTCGGTTCCCCAGTCTGACCGCGACTACCATCTCCGTCGTGACCTGCTCTGCTCGTTAACCTCCAGGGTCACGCCGCTGGACCACAGCCAATCACCACGCAAGCATGCGGTGCTCTCTGGGAGTTGATGTCCCAGATTATAGTTCTGTCCATAAGGACTGGGGAGCAGGGGACTGCATTTCCCAGCAGGCTCTCACTCAGAAAACAGCAGGGGCGGCTGATTGTAGTAGAAATCTTTGGCGGGCCGGAAGAAATTTTACATCCCTGAAAGCAAATGGCTGAGGGCAAAAACCGTGCAGCAAGGAGGAGGAATGCTGAGTGCAGTTTTCATCCGTGGGCCAGAAGGAAAACTTTGGCAGGCCATGTATTGGACAACCCTGGTTTAACCAGTAGCACTTTTCACTTATAATCTGTGAAGGAAATGCAACCTTGCACAAATTCTACCAACTTAAAGATAACTTTATAACTAGAATTCACTAATGCCAAGCATTTTTCAAAACTTAAGGCTTTTGACTTTAAGACTATTGCCAGTAACTAATGCCTGTTGCTTCTCCCCCTTGAACCCCTAGTGTTAAGCCTGCTAAAACCAAAAAACCTAAATACTGCTGAAGTGGCTGCTTTGACCTACCTAACCTATCCTTCCATATAAACCTACAATCCCCCTCATCCAAGCTGAACATCCAGCTGCCTCTTGAATGACTCCACAGGTTTTACCTCCATTACTCTACCGGTGTGTACTGTATTTGTTTGATCTCATTTGGTGCAGAGAGCATTTCATTTTGTATCTATCTGTTGGAATGAATTGTGAAAATACTGTTTGGGTTAAAATTAAATACTGCTGGTTTGTGATACTTACTTTTTTCCTAATTAGAGACAAATACCGTTTTTATGCCTGCATGCTGCGAGCAAGGTTTGATGAACATAAAGATGAAAAGGACATGGTAAAGGCTATGAAGCTGCTGAAAGCTGGTGAGGAGGAATTCTGGTCTATGCAGCATCCTCAGCCCTACATTTTCCCCGATTCACCAGGAGGCACATCCTATGAGAGATATGATTGCTACAAGGTGTGAGGTGAAATCTATACTATAAACTAATTTGTATCAATAATATGTAAAAATAAATTTTTACATCTGTATACATTTCCTGTGTTTCGACACTTAGAGAAGTTTGATGCTAATCTTTTACTCCTAATTTCTAATATTTGTGAAACAAGGGGAGGGACAGAGCGAGAGATAGATACATGTAGAGAGAAAGACAGGCAGTCTCTTGTTCTAATTTCATTTATTTTTAAATAAGTTGAATTTTGAAAGCAAACGAAGACACTGAGGAAAATGGACAGGAAGGAAGGGTAGGCAACAAACTGAGTGTGAAGAGACGCCTGGCCCCTCATCACCTGCCTTTGGGGGAAGGAAAAGCAGTTGAAGGATTAATGAGGTGAATAACTGGTGCAAGGTGGGGGAGGAAGAGGTAGGAGTAGTGATGGGAGTGAGAGGAGGTAGAAAGGGGAATAAGTAGTGGGAAGGTGAGGTAGTTTTGGATGTGTGAGGAATGTGAAGGGGTGGGGGTGTGGCAAATACATGAGTGAGTGGGAAAGAAAATGGGAAGGGGGCCTCTGAGGACCACATTTTAGCCACATCCCAAATGCAACAAGCAGCCATTCTGTGGCTCCCTTCTTAGTCTGTGGAGTTATGATAGTAGTAGAAAAGGGAGAGAGAGAAACAGCAACACCAAGTTAATATTGGCAAGTAAGAGAGTGACCATATTCTCCAACTTGGCATATGCAGTACCACTGTCAATTGAGTGGTAATATATTAAAATTATTGTATCTGTGTGCTTCTAGTCAAGTTTTTCTATTTATGAATTCCTATATTCACATTTGTTACAGGCACTGCTGATGTAAACTTATTACATGGTAAATTACATCCTCCCAATAGTGGTGACACTGTATCACCTCTGTTTATGTCTCCCAGCACCTCAGCCTCTACTGCAACAAACCCTACGTCTTTGATTCCCAATTTGTCGTAAGTTTTTCTGTTTAACTGGGAGCGCTTATCAGGAATTTTTGTGCTGTATGCCCACAGTTTTCTAACCCCTTATTTTAATGGATGCAGATCTGTGGACAGCATGTGCCTGTGTTACTGGCATACTTCAAGCAGGCAAAGCTCTCTGTCAGGCGCGTGATTTTGTAAAATAGCCTTGACATTATATTGTTTCTCTCTTTACCTCTATAAGGAAACTGCTGCTAAGTTGCTTTATCATCCCATTTTTCTCCCCTGTACCCTTCCACTTGGAATATAGTGATTCAAACTGGAGGTCTGGTCTTTCTCAAGCAGTGTTCATCCTATGTGAACGTAGACATGGAGGGTCAGTAAATTATTACCCACAAAAGGCCATTACAAACATAAAAATGATGAACAGGAAAAGACCTACTGGTCCCTGTAGCCCGTCCCAGACAGTTGTGATGCCTTATGCACCACATTCAATAAAGAATTCAAGAGATACTTCTGTTATGGACAGGTGGTTGGAGGTGTGGTGGTTTCTACTGTTCACCTCCCAGCTGACCGCAGTTGTTAAGAATGTTGAGTTATCTCCTGAGTGTTTTTCGGGTCAAATAAACAGACAAATGACACGTTTTCTTGTGGTTTAAAACAGAAGATTAACAATTCATTGAACACTATTCAATCCCCAAAATGTCCACAACATCATTCACACGCATTCACTCTCACATATACTCTCAAGAGACGATAGAAAGATGGTAAAGAGTTCAAGGTGTGATAGGTGTTCGTGGTTTTTGGTAAACCTGTTGAATCTTCGAAGTCAAACTGTGGTGATTGACATTTCAGACTGGAGTTGGTGGTCACTTTCAATTCTCTGCTGCACTAAGTTGAAGTGTAGAATTAGCACCAGGGCTGCTGCTTGTTTAGGCTGGATCCTTCCACAGCCCCTGGCTGGACTGCTTTTCTGTGACGTTGCTGTGATCTCCCTTCTCTCTCTCTCTCTCTAGAGGTCAAAATCCATCAAATTAGAGTTTCTGTTAGTTGACACATGGCCTTCTCTCCTGATGTGACCACCACTAGACCAGGATGTGGAATCTATGGCTACCTTATAATGTTTGAATTGGTACTATTCTGTTATGATGTGTCTACCTCACACCTTCTTTGTCTCAGAAGAAAACCATTCAATTCGGGAATGTCTCTTGATAGTCTCAGGATGGGTGTAGTCGACATCTCTTAGTCTGGAATGTATCCTTTTGTCCTCTCGAGACAGAGAGACAGTTTGAATAGAGGTCAGGTCATCTGACCTTTGGCGGTCATCTTGCAGCAAATTTTCCACTTTTTTAAATGGAAAAGTCAATTTCAAAGCGTCCACATTGAATAAAGTTCTTATCTTAAAAGTAGGAATATGATGTGTCTTTGCTGGGCATTTCCTTTTCTGTTAGTTAGAATGTGGATCTTGCTACCACAGGGAATAGTATGCAGATAGGTATAGATGAAGTAGTGTGGGAGGAGGCTTGTAAATACTACATATCTGGATCATCTTGCAGGAGTTGAGCATCTTCCACAGTCCTAACCCTTGCACATAGCATAATCTTCAAGTTTTTATCTTGTAGAAAAGCATTTTATCAAATGTTTTCTAAAAGTCCAGTTGTACTATGTCTAGTACGTTTCCTTTGTCCACTATCCTGGTATCGTCTTCAAAAAATGCAAATTGATCATGCATGACCTTTTTCAAAAGCTGTGTTAGATGTTCCTAATATGGTCTTCTCTGTCTAAGTGATATATTGCATCCCTAACGATGCTCATAAGCATCTTACATATTACCCATGTTCAGCTAATAGGCTCATAGTTACCTTGGTCTGCCTTTATCCCCTTTTCCAAGATTAGAATTACATTAGTCTCCTTCCAGTCTAAGAGAAGAGCCAATCTCCAGCTAACTATTAAAGATGGAAGCAAGAGGCTGGTATAGCTCTTGTCCCATCTTCTTAAGGACCCTTGGATGGATATTGTCCACGCCCTAGCTATTTTAAAGTTCCTTATTATTTCTAAACCGTATGCTCATATATTTTAATAACACTTTTTGTTGCTAATGGCACAGTTTAATTCTTAGTTGAGCATCATCTTCAAGAGTGAAGACTGATACACTGTACTCATTTAGTCTATCCACCATACCCTGACAGTCCTTTCTAACCTGTCTGCACATCCTCCAAGCCCTCAGAAGAGTTTTTGACAGCCTCTGACTCTTTTTGTAGCTCATAAAGCTTTTCCCATTGCTGCCACAGTTGTCAATGATCTTTCCATTAACCTTTTGGCTGATCTGATAGCAACCTTAGTGTTTTTTTAAACTGTTCTTGGTGAGAAACCCTGTTCTTACCCAGATCTTCAAATGCTTGCTTCCAGCAGGGATTGTTGGAGGGTGGTCAGTTTTTATTAATATCTTCACAGCCTGGTGAAACTGGTGTTAATTGTAGCAGTTCTACTGATGCACTGGCTGTGATTTCCTAACTCAGCACAGACCTGGAATTGTCCAATCTGCTTACATAGTGCTGACCAGACTGTTCTATCAAGGCTTGGTACACTTTTTTTCTGATAATGAGCAACTTGGAGACTTTAAGATGATAAATTTGGGGAGAAGTCTATGGTCTATCATCTAGAGAATTAGTGCCTTAAGTCTGTGAGGTAAACTCATACAGGTTATAAGCAAGACTCTGAATTAGACTAGTAAGCTTTGATTGAAGCATAGATGGTTTTGCATCTATTTGTATCCTGCTTTGATATGCCTAACAGGTGACTACAAATTTCTCAACTGCTTCCCCAAAGTTGTTGATGCCCTCTTGCTGATGTGCGAGAATCAAAAAGTTGATTTATTGCTGTGTTGAAGTTATTCTTTAAATCCTCACTTTTAAATTTATTTAAGGTATGTTTTCCTCTACTTCTGGTAGACACCTGAATGCTATCTGGATTACTGGCATCCCTCTGAGAAGGCAATGTACCCAGATTACTTTGCTAAGCGAGAGCAATGGAAGAAGTTACGTCTCTTGAGTTGGGAGAAAGAGGTGGGTACAAGGCCATTGAATTGTTCACTATGGTCCATTAATACGATAATAGTTCCAAGTATCTTGGTTATCTGATTTACATTTGCTTCAAAACAATTTCATTGAATAAGTTCTATCTGCATGGACCCTGCAGTATTGCATGGTTGACAAATCATCGATGCAATCAAATGTATTAATAGCATGGTATTGTAGTGGATGTACAAAACTCTACCAGCATTTGCTTGTAAAGATTGTGGCAAATAGTCATATAGCAAGTTAATTTACCAATATATTCCTATTTAAAAAATAAAGATTGTTACTTTGAAAAATACTTTCATTGGCTAGGATGTGGCATTCTCTGTCACAGATCAATGCAAAGAAGAGTTTCATAAATTCTTTTAAAAGGGAATTAGTTGACTGAAAAAGAGGAATATTAAAGAGTATGGAGAACGAACAGTTGTATTAGAAGAAGCAACTTTGGTGAAAAACAGCAGCATGGACTTTGTGCTGTATTGTTCCTTTATTCCTGGCTTATCACCTGTATAAAATCCTTTCAAAATATTTTGGTGAAGTGATGCCTTTAGATCCGTAGAAATGGCCTGATCAGAGAGCAGACGAATAGAAACCAACTTTTACTGTTGTCACAGTTGCATGGACTTGGCTACGGTAATCTGGTTGCTTTTTGGAGGACCTATATCCCCCATTCCACCTATATGTCTCCTCTTGCAGGTTAGTGGGGTGAGCTCCTTCCCCTGCACCATCACCTGCCTCTTCTCTTGGCCAACAACTAATACAGGGTGGTTTGATATAGGCATGTAAAATTGTAATGGAGCTGGGGGAATGGAGTAGATAGAAAGAGACTGTTTCTAGTAATTGTGGGATCCAGAATGACTAAATAAAGAGATTAAGGGCAGCGAACAGAAGCTTTTTTAAAAAAAAACCATGAGTTATGGAACTCTGAAATGCACAACTGGAGTTAGCAACGGAAGCAGGGACCATATCAACATTTAAGAATAGATTAGAGTGGTGTTTAAAGGAAAGGGTGATGAGGAATATGGGGACCTAACAGGCATATAAAATGAAGATGACTATCCATGTGAAGGTTGTCATGAACGTGCTATGCTGAATGATGATTTTTAATTCATCGGTTGGAAACCTAAATTCTACTTTTAAAAAGAAAGCAGCTAAGATGGCTACTGCAATTTGCATTGAAATACCTCACATTCCAAGGTATCGAGATGGAGATGCATGTCTGAATAGCCCTCATTCCGAACAATGGCTTGAGCAGATTGAATGAGCTACCTGGTATTGCCTTCATTAGCAAGACATTCACAGCCATCTTGAAACATTAACACGAGCGGAGACAAGAGTAAACACTGAAACAATGAGACCTAAGAGAGATGGGAATTCTTAGACTTGGCTCTCGTTAAAGTGAAAAAGAGAATACACTGGGACAATCATGTGACAGTCTCTCCATCTTTGTGAAAACATGGAGTTTCTTTTGGACACATCATACAAGCATCTGTGCTAACAGGTGCAGGACCCAAGTGGTCTGTCTCTCTCTCCACCCAACACTGTAAGTTTCAAACTCTGCCTGCGGGCTGCAAAACATCCAAGTCTATCCTTGCTGCAGACAGATACTCCAGAGAGAAAGCCATCTACATCACTGTCTCCAAGAAAACACTGAACCAGGTAGCCACCTCTACCAAGAAACTTCAGGACCGCGAGCTCATCCGGAAGACCACTAACTTACCAGACTCCACAGACAGTATATTTTACTTTTTTCTGGACACCAATCTATTTTTCTTCACTCTGCAACCTATTGGTTTGTGTGTGTGTGTGTGGGTGAGTGAGAGAGAGAAAGTTGGACGATAGTTTGTTATTTTTACTTGGATTGGTTTCTGATTTTAAGTATAATAAACTAACCTCTTTCTTGTTTAGACTCTTGAAAAATTGTCCAATTAGTTCTTTTATGATCATAGCACATAAAGGGTTAAACACTCACTGAATTGGTAAGCACATCCACTACTTAAAAGAAATAAACCCTGTTGCGGTCAAACAAGGAGAGAGATAAGAGGGGAGCCTTTCAATCCCTCCTCATCTGATCGTAACAAGGTTAAACACCAACATGGACTGTTTGGTCCCCTTACCTTAAGAAGGATATTATTGCCATAGAAGCAGTGCTACGAAGGTTCACCAGACTTGTTCTCGGGATGGCGGGACTATCCTATGAAGAGAGATTGGGGAAACTGGGCTCGTATTCTCTAGAGTTTCGAAGAATGAGAGGTGATCTCATTGAAAACTACAAAATACTTAAAGGGATAGACAGGGTAGATGCAGGTAAGATGTTTCCCCTGGTTGGGGAGTCTAGAACCAGTGGACACAATTTCAAAATAAGGAGGAAGCCACTTAGGACAGAGATGAGGAGAAATTTCTTTACTCAAAGGGTTGTGAATCTTTGGAATTCTGTACCTCAGAGGGCTGTGGAAGCTCAGTCATTGAGTATGTTTAAAGTAGAGATTGACAGATTTCTAAATACAAATGTCATAAGGGGATATGAGGATACTGTGAGAAAAAGGCATTGAAGTGGAAGATCAGCCATAATCGTACTGAATGGGGCAGGCTCGATGGGCTGAATGGCCTACTCCTGCTCCTATGTTCCTAACAGCCTTTACACCAGTGTTGTAATTTCTATATAAAAGACAGACAGACTTGCATTTCAATTTCACAACATCCCAAAGCACTTTACAGCCAACGCAGTGTTTTTTGAAGTACAGTCAGTGTTGTAATGTAGGGAAACAGGAGCCAAGTTGCCCACAAATTGATAATGACTAGATCTATTATGTCCACTTGGGGGGCAGACAAGGCCTTGATTTAACTTCTCATTTGAAAAGACGACACCTACTTGCTGCTCGGGTTCTAAAAGATGTAGTTGCAGAGATAGTGGATGCGCTGGCTATGATTATCCAAAATTCCCTATATTGTGGAACAGTCCCAGCAGATGGAAGTTAGCAAATGTAACACCACTATTCAAGAACGGAGAGAGAAAACGGGGAACTGCAGGCCAGTTAGCCTGACATCAGTCGTCAGGAAAGTGCTGGAACCTATTATTAAGGAAGTCTTAACAATACATTTAGAAAAGCATAGTATGATTTGAACAAGCCAACAGTGTTTTACAAAAGGGAAATCCTGTTTGACAAATTTATTAACATTTTTTAGGGATGTAACTAGTAAGGTAGATAAAGGGGAGCCAGTAGACGTTGTATACTTGGATTTCCAAAAGGCATTCGATAAGGTGCCACACAAAGGTTAATACACAAGACAAGGACTCTTGGAGTTGGTGGTAATATATGAAAACGGATAGAGGATTGGTTAATGGACAGGAAGTAGAGAGTACAGATAAATGGGGCATTTTCAAGTTGGCAGGGGTTAGTGCTGGGGCCTCAGTATTTACAATCTATATTAATCACTTAGACGAAGAGAGAGAGAGTAATGTATCTGTTTGATGATACAAAGCTAGGTGGGAATGCAAGCTGTGAGGAGGGTACAGAGTGGCTACAAAGAGATATAGACAGGTTAAGTGAGTGGGCAACAAGGTGGCAGATGGAGTATAATATGGGGAAGTGTGAGGTTATTCATTTTGGTCGTAAGAATAGAAAAACAGAATATTTTTTGAAAGGTTTGAAACTTGTAAATGTTGTTCAGAGAGACTTGGGTGTACTCACACAAGGAAGACAAAAAACATGCAGGTGCAACAAGCAATTAGGAAAGCAAATGGCATGTTGGCTTTTATTGCAAGGGCATTAGAGTACAAGAATATAAAGTCTTGCTACAATTGTACGGGGCTTTGGCAAGACCACACCAAGAATACTGTGTGCAATTTTGGTATCATATTTAAGGAAGGATCTACTTGCATTGGAGGCAGTACAGTGACGGTTCACTAGATTGGTCCCTGGGATGAGAGGCTGAGTAGATTGGGTCTGTATTCTCTGGAATTTAGAAGAATGAGAAGTGATCTCACTGAAACATTCAAGATTATGAAGAAGCTTGACAGGGTAGATAGAGAGACATTGTTACCCCTGGCTGGGGAATCTAGAACAAGGGGGCACAGTTTCAGGATAAGAGGCTGATCATTTAGGACTGAGATGAGGAGAAATTTCTTGACTCAAAGGGTTGTGAATCTTTGGAATTTTCTACCCCTGTCGGTTGTGGATGCAACATCATTGAATGTGTTTAAGGCTGAGACACAAATTTGTGGTCCCTCAGGGAATCAAATGGATATGAGGAGCAGACACGAAAGTGGAGTTGAAGCTGAAGATCAGCCATGATCATATTGAATGGCAGAGGAGGCTCGACGGGCCATATCGTCTACTCCTGCTCCTATTTCTTGTGTTCTTGTCAGCCTAGATCTTGTGCACTCTGACTCAATGATGAGAGTGCTAGCAACTGAACAACAGCTGACACTAATAGAGTAGCGTCCCCATTGATATCTTTCTCCTTTCTGTTTAGAGTGGTGGTGGGGGGTGTCGGGGAGGTTGGTGGGTGGATCCATCCTGCGGATTGCCACATCGGCTGTAAAGTGCTTTGAAATGTCTTCATCATCATCATCATCATAGAGTCATACAGCACTGAAACATAAATGCGATTCAAGATACAAATGACATAAGGGGATATAAGGATAGTGTGGGGAAAAGGTATTGAAGTGGATGATCAGCCGTGATCATATTGAATGGTGGGGTAGGCTCAGTGGGCTGAATGGCCTACTCCTGCTGCTCTTCCTATGTTCCTAAGATGCCTTCCTCTTGCCTTCCTTCATTGCCAGATTTATCAGAAACTTAGGTATAACGAAGTATGCATCCCACCACTTGATGGCAGTGTTTAACATTCCATTGCATGTTCTGATTGGAGATGTTTAACGATGATAGAAGCACTGAAAATTCAAGTCCTCAAAATGTTAGTGTTGCAATAATTCTCAACCCAAATCGCACTAAGCCAGGTGATTTGATCAAACAAATGGATCAGTTGTGTATTTAATTTTAAAAGTCTGTAGTAAAAATTGGTTTACACATTTTTTTTAAGCCGAAGTGCGGCTACAACCTGGCCTTAGACAACAAAGATGTTGAAAATCAAATCATGATTGAGAGTGGGTTTAAGCTTCTAAATTTAATCCAATATATGGACTTAGACCCAAACTATTTATGAACGGTACTGACTTCCAGGTCAAAAATCATTGCAGTTTTAACTGGCTTGCCTACAGTATTGTGGAATTACTTAATCTTGTTATTGTGCAGAAGGAAGCATTAAAGGAACTGAAGGGTGTCTATGTGGTAACATTTTATTTTCTTCCACTCTGTAGACGAAGCAACTGCAGGAGGAAGTGACTGAAAATCCTAAGAGTGAGGCTCTTCCCCCTGCTCGTAAGGAGGGTGACCTTCCTCCACTGTGGTGGAACATTGTCACAAGACCCCGTGAACGCCCAACATAGAGGCAGAACAAATAAAATGGATAGATAAAAGATGGTCCCAGTGTTGTCAACACCAGATTATTTATCGAGAGTTGATGTCTACACTGTTTCAAAATGTTTCTGTAAACTTAATGAGGTCTAATAAATATCTGAAATTAAATATTTGTCTTCATTTTACACCACCCCAAAGAAGCTCACTTAAAATGAAAGATCTTTCCATTTTACATTAGCTTAAGGATAGAAAGAAGGGAAACAGTAAACTATTGCTGCTGTACTTTTCTAAAATAAAATTTCTTATTTGTTCTGTCTACCTGCACCCCATCCCCAGCACTTACTTCCTGACTTATCATCCACCAGGGAATTCTTGAGTGCACTTCTCCCCATTGCCTGCCCCCCCCCCCCCCCCCCCCCCCGCAACCTCTCTCACACATTTGGCATTGCTTCTGAAAATCAGCTAATCCCCCATCTTCCACAGCAGCAGAACTGGTTCGGAGCATTTTCAAAAATTTGTTCCGGGGATGTGCGTGTTGCTGGCTAGGACAGCATTTATTGCCCATCCCTAATTGCCCTTGAGAAGGTGGCGGTGAGCTGCCTTCTTGAACCGCTGAAGTCCTTGGGGTGTAGGTACATCAACAGCGCTGTGAGGAAGGGAGTTCCAGGATTTTGATCCAGCGACAGTAAAAGAACGGCAATATAGTTCCAAGTCAGGATGGTGTGTAGCTTGGTCAGTAATGTAGAGTGCAACTAGCTGAGGCTCCAGCACTGATCCTTGCGGCACCCCCTATTCACTGCCTGCCAACTTGAAAATGCCCATTTATGCTCACTTCCTGTCTGTTAACCAATCCTCTATCCATGCTAATATATTACCCCCACCACCATGAGCCTTTAACTTGCCTATTAATCTTTTATGTGGCACCGTATTGAATGCTTTTTGGAAATCCAGGTATACTACATCTACTGGTTCCCCTTTATCTACCCTACTAGTTACATCCTCAAAAAACTAATAAAATTGTTAAACAGGATCGACCTTTAGTAAAACTATGCTGACTTGTTCTATACATACTGTGCTTTTCCAAGTGCAATATTAAGACTTCTTTAATAATAGTTTCCAGCAACTTCCCAACGATTGATGTTAGGCTAACTGGCATGTAGTTCCCTGTTTTCTCTCACACTGCTTTTCAAGAAAGGAGGTAAACATTTGCCAACTTCCAATCTGACAGGACCATTCCTGAATCTAAGGAATTCTGGAAAATGATAGCCAGCGTGTCCACTATCTCTGCAGCTATCTCTTAGAACCCTAGGATGCAAGCCATCTGGTCCCCAGATTTTAGTCCCTCAAGATTCTCCAATACTTTTTCTTAGCTGATATCAATATCCTTAATTTCCTCACTCTTTCTAGCCCCTAGGTTACTGTCTATTTCTGGTAGGGAACTTGTGTCTTCTACTGTGAAGACAGACACAAAATATTTGTTCAATGTCTCTGCCATTTCCTCATTCCCCACGTTGATTTCTACTGTCTCTGCCTCTAAGGGACTGACGTCTACCTTAGCTACACTCTTCATTTTTATGTACTTATAAAAGCTCTTACAATCTGTTTTTATATTACTGGCTAGTTTACTTTCATATTCTATTTTTTCCTACTTTATCAACTTTTTGGTGGCCCTTTGCTGGTTTCTAAAACACTGCCAATCCCCAGACTTGCAACTATTTTGTGCAACACTAAACCTCTTTTTTTAGTTTTATACTCTTAACTTCCTGAGTGAGCCACAGACATCCCACCATTGCAAGATTTCTTGCTTTCAATTAAATTCCTATTCATTTCTGGATTGAGTTGTTGAAAAATAGGAATATACACATCTTAAAGTGAGTCCAGTGGGCAGGGTACATGTTTAGATGTTAGTTTCTAGTTAGCATTTTTCTAGATGTATGTAATGTTTTCACAATTCATAAGGGGTGAGTTCAGATATGTAGCTGTACATTTTTATAAACGCAGAGGCACAATTCAGAATTTAATGGAATAGATTTTCCTTTCAAAGTCATTATATTCCATAAATATTGGGGTAGATGCATTGCTGAATTCCAGTAGCACGACTGCTTATAGGCACTGGTTCACTACATTATTTGGGACAAGAGTTATGCTCCCATTGCACAGACTTGTGTAATTGAGCCAGAGGTGTCGATAGCACAGTTATCCCATTATGTCAGTGCTGGCTCTGCAAGAGTAATCCAAAACTAATTTCCTGCCCTACTCCCCAGAGTCCTGCATCATATCTTCAAATATTCATCTAATTTTCTCAAGAATTGCAATGACCGCTCTATCGTTCCCTGTGGCAACACATTCCATGTTCCATCAACCCTTTATGTGACGAACTTTCTCCTCAGCTCTCTCATTGAGCATTTAAAATTGATAATATCCTTGTCACCAAGGAGAGGAAATAGCCTTTCCCTATTTGCTATCAAAATCCTTTGTAACTTTAAAACCCATTTTAAACTCACATTGGTGTTGGGGAAACATTCAGAGCCATCAATCCAGGACAAAATTCATCACTAGGAAACACATGGGTGAATAAATGACAGCCAACATGATTTGTTAAAGACAAATCATAGGGTCAATTATAGCACATAAGGCCATTCGGCCCATCGACTCCATGTCAGCTATCCAGTCAGTCCCACTCTCTAGCTCGATCCCCATAACCCTGCAAGTCTATTTCTCTCAAGTGGCCATCGAACTTCCTCTTAAAGTCACTATTGTCTCCGCTTCCACCATCCCTATGGGCAGCGGGTTCCAGGTCATTACCACCCACTGTGTAAAAAAGTGCTTCCTCACATTCCCCCTGCATTTCTTTCCCAAAACTGTCAATCTGTGTCCCCTAGTCCTTGTACCATTTGTTATTAGGAACAGTTTTTCCTTGTCTAACTCATGTAAGCCTGTCATAATCTTGTACACTTCTATTAAATCGCCCCTCAATCTCCTTTGTTCTAAGAAGAACAAACCCAGCTTTTGCAACCTAACCTCGTAAGTAAAATCCTCCATCCCTGGAACCATTCTGGTAAATCTCCTCTGCACCCTCTCAAGGACTCTCACATCCTTCCCAAAGTGTGGTGACCAGAACTGGATGCAATACTCCAGGGCTTTATAAAGATTCAACATAACTTCCTTGCTTTTGAACTCTATGTCTCTATCTATGAAGCTTAAGATCCCATATGCTTCACTAAGCACTCTCTCAATATGTCCAACCACCTTCAAAGATCGATGCACAAGCTCCCCAGTTCTCTCTGTTCCGGCACACTCTTTAGAACTGTGCCATTAAGTATAGTATGTCTGTCCCTATGCCTTCCTCTAAAATGCATCACCTCACATGTCAATATTAAATTCCACCTGCCACCTGTCTGTCCACTCTGTTGCAGACAGTTCATATCATCCTCACTATTCGCTGCACCTCCAAGTTTGGTGTCATCAGTAAATTTTGAGACTCTACAGTGTATTCCAAAATGCAAGTCATTTATATGTAGCAAAAAAAAAAGCAGTGGTCCCAGCACTGAACCTTGGCGAACACCACTGTCTACCATCCTCCAGTCTGAAAAGCAATCAGACTGAGTCTGCACTGAGTGTGAAGAAGGGAATTTGGTAAGTGAGTAAATTTTAAGCGTTAATCTGTCAAGACTAGTTTTTGTTTTGTTTACATCTAACAATTAACTGAAATTCCTGTTTCAGTGAACAGGTAAGTTAGGTTTCTTGCCGTTTTAAACAGGGGTATACTAACACTTAGAGTAACTGAAGCTAGTTAATTAGGTAGCTAGCTTAAACTGGTTTCTGAGCTTTAGCAGAGCTCCAGCACAGCTGGCATAGCATTGTTTACAGAGTATAAATTGAGGGTACTCTCAGTGCTGCTTGTCTGCATTGAGTGCTGCTGGAAGGCACAGCCTGTGAACAAGAGAGTTTGGTAATTGAAGGAGTTCGGTAAGGAGGGAAACTATAAATTAAAAAGAAAATAAATCTGAGTTCACAGCGTGTAAAGTGGGAGTTTGGTGCGTGAGGGAGGGGCTCCTTTCTTCTACCTTTTTTCAGCCTCTGGTAACCGACTCTGTCTTTGGCACAGGGGAAGAAGTTGATTGGTGAGTAACTGGTAAGTTATTTTACTTCTCATCATAATAAAACGTTTTTAAAGTTACATTATGGCAGGTCAGCTCGGACAAGTGGTACATCCTGCGGTATGTGGGAAGTCATGGATGCACCATGTGTCCTAGATGAACACATCTGCAGGAAGTGTCACCGGCTGCAGAAATGTGAGCTCCAGGTTTCAGAACTCGAGCGGTGGCTGGAGTCACTGTTGTGCATCTGTGAGGCAGAGGACGACATGGATAGCATGTTTAGGGAGGTGATCACACCACATGTTAGAAGCATGCAGGCAGAGAGGGAACGGGTGACCGCCAGGCAGTCTTAGGAGAACCAAGCAGGCAGTGCAGGAGTCCCCTGAGTCTATCTTGCTTGCTGATCAGTTTTCCATTTTGGGTACTGGTGAGAGTGATGGTTCCTTGGGGTAGTGCAGCTACAGCAAAGTCCGTGGCATCACAGGTGGCTCAGCTGCTCAGGAGGGGAGGAAGAGCAATAGTGATAGGGGAATCAATAGGGGATCAGACAGGCATTTCTGCTGCAGTAAATGTGACTCCAAGCTGGTGTGCTGCTTCCCTGGTGGCAGGGTCAAGGATGTTATGGAGTGGCTGCAGGACATTCTTCTGGGGGAGGGTGAACAGCCAGAGGTCATGGTCCACATTGGTACCAATGACATAGGTAGAAAGAGGGATGAGGTCCTGAAAGCAGATTTTAGGGAGTTAGGAAGGAAATTAAAAAGCAGGACCTCCAAAGCAGTAATCTCAGGATTACTCCCAGTGCCACGTGCTAGTGAGCAGAGGAATAGGAGGATTGATCGATTGAACACGTGGCTGGAGAATTGGTGTAGGAGGGAGTGCATCAGATTTCTGAGGCATTGGTTCTGGGGCAGGTGGGATCTATACAAGATGGATGGGCTACACCTTAACAGGACTATAACTAACATCCTCACAGGGAGATTTGCTAGTGCTGTTGGGGCGGGTTTCAAGTAGCTTGTCAGTGGGATGGGAACCTGAAGGTTAGCTCAAATTTGAAGGAAGTAAAGCTGGTAACAGGAGGTAGGAAAATAGCAAGTGATATTAAAAGGCAGGCGAAACAAAAGCCAGCATCAACTAGGCTTAGAATGCAGAATGTCAAGAAGACAAGGTTAAGGGCACCTGAATGCACGCAGAATTCGCAACAAAGTAGATGACTTAAAGGCCCCAATAGAGGTAATATGATCTAATTGCCATAACAGAAATGTGGCTACAGGGTGACCAAGACTGGGAACTGAATATTCAAGGATATTCGACATTCAGGAAGGACAGGCAAAAAGGATGAGGAGGTGGTGTTGTGCTGATAATAAGGGATGGGATCAGTACATTAATAAGGGAGGATCTCGGATCGGAAGAAGAAAATGTGGAATCTGTTTGGGTGAAGCTAAGAAACAGCAAGGGGCAGCAAACATTGGTAGAAGTTGTTTATAGGCCACCAAACAATAGTGGTATGTGGGACATGGAATTAATCAGGAAATTAGAGAAGCATGTAGCATGGGTAATACAGTAATCATGGGTGACTTCAATCTGCATATAGACTGGTTAAACCTAATGAGCACGAATGCTGTGGAGGGAGTTTCTGGAGTGTGTTAGGGCTGGTTTTCTAGAGCAATATTTTGAGGAACTGACTAGAGAACAGGCTATTTTAGATCTAATATTCTGTAATGAGAAAGGGCTAATTAATAATCTTGTTGTAAAAGAACCTTTAGGGATGAGTGACCATAATATGATAGAATTTTACATTATATTTGAAAGTGAGGCAGTTCAATCGGAAGCCAGGGTGTTAAATTTGAACAAAGGAAATTATGAAAGTATGAGGGGCAAATTGGCTGAGGTGGATTGGGAAAATACATTAAAAGGTATGACAGTACATAGGCAATGGATAGTCTTTAAAGAAATATTACATAGTTTACAGCAACTATACATTCCTTCAAGGCACAAAAACCCCAAAAGTAAAGGCAGTCAACTGTGGATAACAAAGGCAGTTAAGGATTGTACAAGATTAAAAGAAAAGGCCTATAAAGTTGCCAGAAATAGTAGTAAACCTGAGAATTGAGAGAATTTTAGAATACAGCAAAGGAGGACGAAGAGATTGATAAAGAAAGGGAGAATAGAATATGAATGTAAGCTAGCATAAAATATAAAAACGGACTGTAAAAGCTTGTACGTAAAAAGGAAACATTTGGCTAAGACAAATGTGGGTCCATTACAGGCAGAGTCAGGAGAATTTATAATGGGAAATAGAGAAATGGCAGAGAAGCCAAATGATTACTTTGCATCTGTCTTCACTGAGGAAGGTACAAGAAATCTCCCAGAATTAGAGATCCAAGGGATTAGGGGGAATGAGGAATTGAAGGAAATTAGTATTAGTAAGAAGGTTGTATTAGAGAAATTAATGGGGCTAAAGGTTGATAAGTTCCCAGGAACTGATAGTCTACATCCCAGAGTGTTGAAAGAGGTAGCTATGGAGATAGTGGATGCATTGGTGATCATCTTCCAAAATTCTATAGATTTGGAGTGGTTCCTGCAGATTGGAAGGTCGCAAATGTCACCTCACTATTTAAGAAGGGAGGGAGAGAGAAAACAGGGAATTACAGACCTGTTAGCCTTACATCAGTCTTACATTGGGAAAATGCTAGAATCTATTCTAAAGGATGTGATAAATGGACACTTGGATAATAATGATCTGATTGGTCATAGAAAACATGGATTTATGAATGGGAAATCATATTTGACGAACCTGTTGGAGTTTTTTGAGGATTTTACTAACAGAATTGATAAACGGGAGCCAGTGGATGTGGTATACTTGGATTTTCAAAAGGCCTTTGATAAAGTCCCCCACAGGAGGTTGGTTAGCAAAATTAAAGCACATGGGATAGGAGGTAATATACTGGCATGGATTAAGGATTGGTTGACAGACAGAAAGCAGAGCATAAGAATAAACCGGTCATTCTCATGTTGGCAGGCTGTGACTAGTGGGGTACTGCAACTATCAGTGCTTGGGCCCCAGCTGTTCACAATATATATCAATGATTTGGATGTGGGGACCAAATGTAGTATTTCCAAGTTCGCGGATGACACAAAACTAGGTGGGAATGTGTTTTGTGAGGAAGATGCAAAGCAGCTTCAGGGGGATTTGGAAAGACTTGGTGAGTGGGCAAGAGCGTGGCAGATGGAATATAATGTGGAAAAGTGTGAGGTTATCCACTTTGGTAGGAGGAATAGATGTGCAGAGTATTTCTTAAATGGTAAGAGGTTAGAAAGTGTAAATGTACAAAGGGACCTGGGTGTCCTTGTCAATAAGTCACTGAAAGCTAACATGCAGGTGCAGCAACCAATTAAGGAGGCTAATGGTATGTTAGCCTTTATCACAAAATGATTTGAGTACAGGTGTAGTGAAGTCTTGCTTCAATTATATAGAACCTTGGTTAGACCGCACCTGGAGTAGTGTGTGCAGTTTTGGTCCCCTTACCTTAGGAAGGATATTATTGCCATAGAGGAAGTGCAACGAAGGTTCACCAAACTTGTTCCTGGGATGGCGGGATTGTTCTACGAAGAGAGATTGGGGAAACTGGGCCTGTATTCTCTGGAGTTTCGAAGAATGAGAGGTGATCTCATTGAAACCTACAAGATACTTAAAGTGATAGGGTAGATGCAGCTAAGATGTTTTCCCTGGTTGGGGAGTCTAGAAAATAAGAAGGAAGCCGCTTAGGACAGAGATGAGGAGACATTTCTTTACTCAGAGGGTTGTGAATCATTGGAATTCTCTACCCCAGAGGGCTGTGGAAGCTCAATCATTCAGGATGTTTAAAGCAGAGATTGACAGATTTCTAAATACAAATGACAAGGGGATAGTGTGGGAAAAAGGCATGGATGGATGATCAGCCATGATCGTATTGAATGGTGTAACAGGTTTGATGGGCTGAATGGCCTACTCCTGCTCCTATGTTCCTATTTACTACAACTCGCTGTTTTCTGTCCAATTGGACACTGACCCTCCTATTTCCTGAACCTCAATTTTGTTAACCAGCATTTTATGTGGTACCTTACTAAACACTTCCTTAAAATCCATATAAACAACATCCACTACATTTCCTTCATCCACCTTCTCTGTTACTTCATCAAAAAAGTCAATTAGATTAGTCAAGCATGATCTGCCATTTACAAATCCATGCTGGCTATCCTTAATTAACTCGATCCTCTCTAAGTGTCTTGATACTTTCCCTGATAATTGTTTCTAAAATCTTACCCACCACTGATGTTAAACTAACAGGCCTGTAGTTGCTTGGACTGTCTTTACACTCTTTTTTCAATAAGGATGTCACATTTGTCTCTCCAATTCTCTGGCACCTCTCCCATATACAGGGAAGTTTGAAAGATTATGGCAAACCCTTCTGCTATCTCCAGCCCCATTTCCTTTAGCAATCTGGGATGTAAGCCATCCAGACGAGGCGACTTATCTACCCGAAGCACAGCCAGTCTTTTTAGTGCCTCCCCCTCTCAATTTTTATCCTATCCATTGCCACTACTCATTGCTTTCAACTGATATTTTGACAGATTCCATTTCCTTAGTGAACAGTGATACAAAGTACTCATTAAGTACTTCCCAGCCTCACAGCTCCAGGGACCCGGGTTCGATTCTGGATACTGCCTGTGCGGAGTTTGCAAGTTCTCCCTGTGGCCGCCATAGTTTCCGCCGGGTGCTCTGGTTTCCTTCCACAGCCAAAGACTTGCAGGTTGATAGGTAAATTGGCCATTGTGAATTGCCCCTAGTATAGGTAGGTGGTAGGGAATATGGATTACTGCAGGGTTAGTATAAATGGGTGGTTGTTGGTCGGCACAGACTCGGTGGGCCAAAGGGCCTGTTTCAGTGCTGTATCTCTAAATAAATAAATAAAAGTATTGTAGCCTTGCCCTGCGCCTCTAAGCTGTTTGTCCCTAATAGGCCCCAATCCACCTCTTACTACCCGCTTACTATTGACATGCTGGTAGAATATTTTTGGGTTCCTTTTTATGTTGACTGCCATCCTATTCTCATGTTCTCTCTTTGCCAGTCTTATTTTCCTCTTCACCTCATGACCAATTAACTTGATAGAATTCTTTGAAGTAATAGAGAGGGTTGATGACAATAGTGTGATTGATGTGTTCCTGGACTTTCAAAAGGTGTTTCATAAAGTTCTATAGAATACACTTGTTAGCAAAATTGAAGGATTAAAGAGGTAGCATGGATACGAAATGAGCTAAGAGACAAAAAGCAGAGCAGTAGTGAATGTTTTTTAGACTGGAGGGAAGTATACAGTGATATCCCTCAGGGGTCAGTATTTGGATCACTTATTTTTGATGTATATCAATGACCTGGACTTGGGTATAAAGAGCATAGTTTCAAAGGTTGCACATGGCACATTTTAAAGGGGGTGCAGAAACAGAGACCTGGCCGATCATTTACACAAATCTTTGAAGATAGCAGGTCAAATTAACAAAGCTGGTGGGAAATATATGGGATCCTGAGCTTTAGAAATAAACTCAGAGTACAAAAGCAAGAAAATTAGGCTAAACCGTTATAAATCACCAGTTTGGCCCCAGCTGGAGTATTGTATCCAATTCTTTCGGAAGAACGGCAAGGCATTGGAGAGGATGCGGAGAAAATTTATTATCGAGGTTTTTTTGCTCCAGTAGAGTATTTCCAATATCGCAAGTCTCCTCTAAGTAGATTGCCTTCCATGGCATCGTTCTGGTGAATCTTTAGTGCACCTTCGCTATGGCTTGAATGTCCTTTTTCTAATAGGACGGTCAGATCTGTACAGGATGCTCATTACTCTGTGCTCTATTTATAAAAACCAAAATGCATTTGGGAGTCTTTTTATGGTTTCACCTACATGCACGTCCATTTTCACGGAATTGTACATTTCAGCTCCCTGCTCTCTGTTCGTTTAAACCTTGCAATGTGCTCCCATTAAGTATTTACTCCTGTCCATTGTTCTTCCTCTCAAAATTCTGCTTACTGTCTGCCTACCCCTCAACAACTTCTTAGTGCTACTCACTGGGTCATTACCAGATTTCCAAATTGTATTCCTTGTTCCCCAGTTCATATAAAATAAAACGGACATTATCTTACATCATCCAAAAAACGAAAATCATTTGCATTAACAACACTTTTTTAAAGTTGCCAGTGCTAGCATCTAAGTGCTCCGCTTAGAGTCATAGTCATTTATGGCTCAGGAGGAGGCCAATCGGCCCATTGACTCCATGGCGGCTCTACAAGGAACAATCCGGTCAGTCCCACTCCCCCGCAGAAACAGCTATATTGAGGGTCTCCGATAACTTAATGAATTACGAGTTTCCTCTTACACACCGATCACTGTGGAATTGTAAACTCAAAAGGAGGCGGTATCACTAAAGTAACACAGGGTTCCAGAACTCCAATAGGATCGCGCTGCCATCCCATATCTACAGTCCCCTGTTTCTCTCTCCACAGATGCTGAGTATTTCCAACATTTTGTTTTTATTTACAGTCCTCGAGTCAGTTTCGACGGACACAGCAATTTAGGCTCAGGCTAACAAACTGCCCTAATGACTATTCAAAAGCTAAACAGAGAAACTAGAAGTAACAGGTCTGTTCTGGAGCTCGAAGCCGTGACAGAAACTTAGTCAGACTGGTGGATTATGTTTGTGTTTGATGGTTATGGCCATGTGAGCCGCATGGAAGATGGCAGGATCCCCAAGGACACATTGTACAGTGAGCTCGTCACTGGTATCAGACCCACCGGCCGTCTATGTCTCTGCTTTAAAGACGTCTGTAAACGCGACATGAAATCCTGTGACATCCAATATTATCTGTAGCGCCTGCGTAAGAGTCTGTCACTCTAGAATTGGCCTTTATGGCCACTCCAGGCGCTGCTTCACAAACCACTGACCACCTCTAGGCGCTTACCCATTGTCTCTCGAGACAAGGAGGCCAAAAAAGATGGTTATGTGCAGTCATTGGCCAAAGAGCGGAGTATAGAAGTCTCAACATATAATTCCAATTGACTTTTTGAATATTATGAAGTGTATTGACAAAAACATTGATCGCTCAACAAACAAAAGGAATGGAAGATTCTTACAGAGGGAAATATTTAAAAGAGCACACACCAATATGGTATTTGTGCTTGTTTTGTTCTTTCCCCCTTCTAAGCCCATTTGGAATGGGAGCAAGGGAAACTTCATGCCAATACAAAACATCAGTACAAACCAGAAAACTTTTATATTGGTGCATGCATTTCCAAGAAATGATTTTACCTATCCCTTTCCTGCAGTTTTGGTTAGACCCCAATTAAAGTGTTGAGTGGCGTTAAACCAGCCTAGAAGGTTTACTAGACTAATGCCTGGAATGGGCGGGTTATCTTATGAGGAAACGTTGAACAGGATAGGTTTGTATCCACTGGAGTTTAGAAGAGTAAGAGGCGATTTGATTGAAACATACAAGATCATGACAGGGTGCATGTGGAAAGGATGTTTCCTCTTGTGGGAGAATCTAAAACTAGGGGTCACTGTTTAAAAATAAGGGGTTGCCCATTTAAGACAGAGATGAGGAGAAATTTTCTCTCTCAAAGGGTCGTGAGTTTTTGGAACTCTTTTCCTGAAAAGGCAGTGGGAGCAGAGTCTGAATATTTTTAAGGCCGAGGTCGATAGATTCTTGCTAGGCAAGAGGGTGAAAGGATATTGGAGGTAGGCGGGAATGTGGAGTTGAGGTTACAATCAGATCAGCCATGATCTTATTTAATGGTAGAGCAGTCTTGAGGGGCCGAGTCCTGCTCCTAATTCGTATGTATGTTCATATGTTGAAGGCAGTGCAGCACAGATCCTTCAGAATGATGCTGGGTTTAAAAGGTTTAATTTAGGACAGGTTGCATAGATGCGGCTTCTATTGCTTCCAATATAGAAGATTAAGGGGTGACCTAATTGAGGTGTTTAAGATGACTGAAGGAATTAATGGGGTAGGTTGAGATAATCTACTTTATCTGGTGAAGAGTCTGGGACAAGGGGTATAACCCTAAAAGTAGAGCGAGGCTGTTCAGTGATGATGTCAGGAAGCACCTCTTCAGACAAAGCCTCATGGAAATCTGGAACTCTCCGTCAAAAAAGCTGTTCAGCCGAAGTTAATTGAAAATTTCAAGACTAAGATGGATAAATTTTTGTTCGGTAAGGGTATTAAGCGACATGGAACAAAGGTGGGTAGCTGAAGTCAAGATACAGATCAGCCATGATCTAAGAAAATGGCAGGACAGGCTCAAAGGGCTGAATGGCCCACTCCTATTCTTGTTATGATTTAATCTTCCACTATCAACTTTGTGTGTTGTGGTGTTGACTAGACTTATCCAGCCACATTCCTCACTATAGTATGTTCTGCATGTAATCCCAGCCCTACAGGTACCGACAGGATTCAATATGGCTGTTGTCTTCTGCCAGCTATGCAATATTGCCATCTTGTGGCATGGGTGCCTTCAACTGCTCTCCTTGCACTCACTTAATGAAACAGCACTTTCACCTTACCAGTCATCCCATAGATGATCATTGGAGTTCAAGTCAGCATTCCCATCATCTGTCCACGAACTTCATATTGTGCCTCCACATTGGGTTACTGTGGTCCGTCACTTTTTTGCTCCTTTTCCCGCTTCTGCCTCATGTAGCAAGGATGACTTTTTTCAAAATTAAAATCAATAACGTACTAAAAATCAATGCATTCTCCAAATCACCTGCCGTAATCCAGTGAAAGATCCATAAAAACCCTGAAAAATGTTTCTGCAGATCTTCTACCAAAGTTGCAGCAGAAATTCTATTCCTCTCCTCGCACGTACCAGCATCCTATTAATTTTTCCAAGCAACCCAACAGAGTTGTCTGCCCGTTAGGCACAGCAACCACTCACTACACAGCAACTTATGTTATTTTTCCCTTTGTGCAATTAAAACCTTTGTAAATGAATGAATTGCTCAAATGTGAAAAACCTCAGCAACATTTTAAATATATACTGTGGTGCTGTAGAAACTATGGCACATGGGTCACCTAGCTTAACTGCTAAAGATTTTGATGTGACAACAAATATGGAATGAAATAAGATAGCTCCTTGGAGCCCTAAATCTGAAATTAATCTCCTGGCACTACTGAAGAAAGCAGATCAATCACCTTTTTGCTTTAATAAACTATTAAATATTTTATATAAGATTGTGATTCATTGTTTGGACATTAATTGAACAAAGTTCAGTGATTTTCGTGCAATGTACAGGCGACTGTAAGCTGAGATAGCATTGTGGGATTCATTTGAAAAACATTTTCAATTCAAAACTCAAAATAATATTTTAATCAACAGTCATTGTTCATTTCACACAATGAAAATATTTTTAAAAATGAATTCCTACAGCTACAATGTATGCACTCTACTGCATAGAAAATTAAACATTAATGTATGTTCTTTAATTTTAGTATTGCTGAGGGTTTTTCCTCAGTGTTTCATTATATTTGTAAAACAATCTTATAATATTTTGATTCAGTACTTTTAGAATAAATCCCAGGGGAACGGTTAACTTGATCTAGATGGAATTCAATCCATAAATCATTATAACAAAGCTATCAACCACCTTGTCACTGAGGCCTGAAAATCCAACATGAATACTTGCATCAAAGCTAAAAGCAAACTAAAAAAACATACATTAAATCATTCATGAAAATCATACCACTTTACCAGAATAGCAACCCATTCCGATGGTAGGACAGTATTAGACTAAAGCTAATCTACAGCTTGCATGTCAAGATGCGCAATTGTTGGAATGATCAAGTGCTTGTGTTGGAACTAACCAGTTACAATTTTTAATAAAAGAATCCATTTGTTTACCTGAAGTTAAGTCTGAGAATTAAAAAAACTAGGATCAACACAGTCCTGTTTCATGTCTTATGAAAGTGCTTTCATTTTAAAAATATTTTTTGAAGACTTGTGTTTTAGAATTGTGGAGATGGATTCATTGGAGGACTGAAGTGATTCCATAGATGCTGAGCTTGGCTTTTTTAAAAGTAATTGAAAGGACTCTTTAAATACATTTACTGGATGTCACGTCTTCAGCTAAGTAAACAACAGGTGCCTTCTGACTATGGGAGTTGTTTACAAGAGAAGGGACATATCATGATTTATGGTGCTCAAGAGTGGGTTTCATTTTTGAATACTGTTTTGAGTCAGTTGGGTTTTTAGCCTGCTGAAACACCCAATGCATCTTTTCTCCACCTTTGAGAAACTTTGCAAAAAATCCAGTGTCTTACCTGTAACGCCTGATGCCACATTGCTCCCGAGAAGCTTTTGGAAGACTTCCTCTCCACATTTCTTGAACAAACTGCTTTTGAAAAATCCCAGTGACCCATCTTTACGTATGTGGGACATCAGTATGTATGCCATCAGGAACATAACATACCATCCCCTTTCTTCAAGAATTAACAAGTACTTTGGCCAAAGCATCTTTATTTTTCCTTTAACCGGTATGTGTGTGTGTGTGTGTTGGACATTTAGAAGGGAACATATATATTTACGGTCATATTTCAAACTGTGTGTTAAAGCTTTGCATCTTTATTGACTAAGTCTTATTTTATAATAAATTAATACTTCTGTTATTTATTAAAGAAACCTGGCTGGTGGATTTTATTCTAAAATTGAAATAGATAAGAGTATCACATGCCAAAGACTTGTGGGTTGTTAGGTAAATTGGTCATTGTAAAAATTGTCCCTAGTGTAGGTAGGTGGTAGACGAATTGAGGGAAGGTGGGGATGTGAGAGGGAAAAATGGGATTAATGTAGGATTAGTATAAATGGGTGGTTGATGGTTGGCATGGACTAGGTGGGCCGAAGGGCCTGTTTCAGTGCTGTATCTCTCTATGACTCTATAATTGGCTGCATTGGTAACTGGGTACACATTTAAATAGATCTTTTGACCCATGGAGAGGTGGAACTGGAGATAGACAGTGCACGCCTCCCGCCTCAGCCATAACACATTTGTTTAAAAGGTAAGTGTTGATAACTGAAGAAAATGGCACGCAGGATATACTGAGGCCAATGGTGCGAAGGATTTGAATTAGCATACACAGCTGCTTCCAGATTTTGCTTTCCATATTTGTATTCATTAAGTCAAGGAATGTTTGTGTTGGAGAATAGAATTCTTCCTATTCAAGTGTCAACATCAATCATTCTTGGGTCAGGTAACACTGCCAGATACAGAGTAAAGCTCCCCAGCTACTCTGCTTGGACCAGCATATTTGCTCTATTCCTATGCCAGCCATCCTGTAGACTGTGTAAGATTACCCTATTAGGGGCAGTTTTGTCCTGTGGACCCATGTCCATTACGAATGGAAATGAACCTGGCTAAGCTCATTTAACATTGAATCCTTACAGCAAGCTGATAGAAGTATAAGCTGGATCTGAATCCAGGTGCCAGTTACTAAAGGCCAGTCTAAATCACTGCACCAACCAGTTATCCACTTCCAGGTTTTTGTCACTCAGAAGCAATTACAGTAGCTCAGGTGGGCACTTCTTAAGTATCTTCCTCTCTATACATGGGGAAGCCTCTGGCCTCTCAATAGCATGTCAGATTTTCTTAAAATATGCAGTATTCAAAGCCATTAATCATTTTCATTCAACCACATGTTGAATCTACTTATTGGTCTATGTCCTCCTGGCTGGAGGGAATGCATTGGACTTATGCTAGTAAGTGCACAGGCTGGTTTCAAATGAATGCTGGGACTTCATGACAAACATGCTTTCTGGAGTCTTCATTACTTCAGTTTTACGAGTATGAAATTTAGACTATTTCTTTTGAAAAAGGTTGAATTAATGGTGAGACTCCCTATTTATATCAAATAAATTCTGTTAGTGATGATTTAAATGGTAAACATGGTGCATCAACATCTGCACCATCAGCTAACACTCCAGTAAACAGATGAAAACCAATTTATGTAAATGAGGAAGAAAGGAAATGCTAATAATTCATTACAAACTACATTTCATTGTTCCTGTGTAGAAAGATTTGTGTACAAGAAACTTGAAGTTGGAATTAATCAGATGATGCCATTTAATATTAAATCATGCCTGTAATCTTAATTATGTCTTAAATATCATAACCTGCGAAGGAACATTTTCAGATCAATAATCTTCAATCTTAAATGTGTACCAAATCTCTTACCTGCCTTTGCTCACTCCATATTCAATAACACAGTGAAGGTTCGATCTCCTACAATGAACATTTACTTTTAATCACAGCTCGATTTATCTTGCATCATCCAACCCAAATCATGCTACAAAAAATACTTTTTGTTGAAAAATCTTTTAGCCTATATAAATTACGGTGATGAAAAATATTTCTGCATTCAACATTGGCACAGAGGTAAGAAGCAAAAGGTAAAACTATTTAACATATAAAATGTGGGTGACATTCACCAGTGTGATAGAATTCAGTTGTATGCCTGCAGTTCATGTTGGACATATATGTATAATATATACAATGTATAATATATATAATATATATAAATCAATACATTCCAAGGAGTTCTATGGTCATAAATTCTGCAAAGACTCTAGGAAATGGTGTAACCAGCTGTTTCCGCCATTTCTCAGGGGTTTCCTCTGATCTTCCACCAAAGTTAGAGCAGATTAGTCGAAATCCCCATGCAAATTCTACCCCGGAGTATTAACTCCACACCAGAAGAGTCCATTCATATATCAGAGCATCATAAATGAATCCAATCACATATCAGTGAATGAACCATTAGATAATCAGACATGGAGCAGCATAATATTTTTTAACAATTAAGCGTGAGCTCCATGTCCACACCAAGAAACGTAAACACAGCTTTACCACAATTAACTGCATCATTTTGAAAAGACAGAACAGATCAGTGGCAAAGTTTTATATCCTGTTGTCAGTGGAAAACACTCTTTTGTATCCTGTAAGTTCAGATACTGAGTTAATCATCAGTTGTTGCACATGGATTGCTATGGGAAAATAGTATCTCTCCACCATCTCAAGTTAATTTTAAGAATAACTGTTAACATTTTCTCCTCATTGAACTATTACCTCCCTTTACATAAAACAATCAAATCCATTTGAGGATGGTTCCAAACCAAGATCTGGAGGTAAAGTGGCATGCTGATTTATTATACTATCCACTCCCCAGTTATACCTTTGTAAAACCACAAATTCTACTTGCAGTTCTGGAAAGCCTGCCGGATTATTTTGGTTAATGTGCACTGTTGCCATCATAGCATGTAGCAAGATGTGGACTATTGATGTCTCATCTATTCATTTGAAAGTACAGCTGTTCAGCCTATTGCACAATTTCAGTTATCATAAAATGTACAATAAATAATTTTCAATTTCATATACTGATTATCAGCAATGGAGAAACAAACTGCTGTTTATGCCATCAAATTTAATTATGTAAATACAGAAGACCTGGAAGGAGTTTTTCCATGTATGCTGGTAATGCCATTGTTGCAAAGACCTAATGCAAACTACATGCAAATTTTGACATCAGAAAATGAGTATATGAGCAAATGACTTTTCAACTTTAGCACAAATTGGATAACTTATTATGAATACAAATGCTCCATTAAAAATGAAAAGTTTTTTTAAACATTTCTTTAATATGGGCTGAAGCAATCATTACACAGAAGAGGGTGACACAAAAATTATAGATTGTTATATTTACAATTGTCAAACAAAAAAAACTGCACATGGAGAGGTCAACTCTCAATACAAACCAGGGACAAAACCACAATAATTTACCATTAGAAACAATTCTAGTTTCAGTGTGATAGCCTGCTTTTACAATATGCAAAACATCAATTTTTTTTTACTATTTCAAAAACAATTCTGTCAGTTTACACATTATTAAAATTTTGGCAACATTATTTAATATTTAACTTCATGACGAGATGCAAGATATGTGATGAATGTTAGAAACTACTACGATATACTGCCTCTTATTGAAAAGTTTTCCTACATTTTTATAGTACTGAACAACTACAATTGTGTGTCTATGATTTTAGTTTTTTTTAAGAGCTAGTAAGTAACCATCGACTATTAGCATCATCTGCGATCTGCATCAGCTGGAGTTACTACTGTATATCAACTACTCCTGTCTCACCTGTTTCATTTTAGTATTAGAATCACCACAGGCACTACAAAGATAATGCTATTTTCTAGCCAGGGGCTTGTTTATTAAACATGTTGCAACTATGAAACTTCAATTGCTGGTTTGCTCAACTTTTCTTACAAAAATCAATAACAGCTTCACACCAGATGATTTATTCCAAACAGCGGCTTTATGTTTTGTGTCTCTAGAATGTCCTTGTACTCTCAGCGCTTGATGGAAATTATTTCATCTCTTGTTGTCTCTGACTCCTGAGGTGTTAAAAGATTATGCAAAAATATCTGCAAGTCTGGGATTAAAAATACTCGCATTTAAAAGTGTTTAGTGGCTAATGCTTAAAGAAAAGCAAATGGTATTCAAAACACTCTGAACATACCTGCTACCACCTCATGTTAACACCTTAAGGATTTTGGGAATGGAGAGACAGCATAGGCTTGAAGGTGGCATTAAGCATTTAGTGAAACTGCATGACATATACCAGCCATGATTAGTTATCATGATGAATAAAATATAAAGTTGATAGACTTTAGTTTATCAGAAACCAAGATAAATTAAGCAATTAATCATGCATACAGGAGGTGGCAACTATACACAATGCTTGTACACTCTTATTTTGTGGTTTCCCGTATTCAATCATTACTACAAGGTAGATACGAATCAAGAGCTGCAATACATAACAAACTAGCCCCTGAAAGTATTTTCAAAAGAACGTATATTTGCACAAGGGATAAGACCTGAGCTGTAATTCTATGGCTACTGCTCTGTCATAGCATGAAGATTTTGCTTACTTTTCTTAAAGTTGTATTATATGGGTTTTTACTTACCCCAGCCTGCTGGGTTAATCTATTTCTCGTTTTAAAAAGAACATTTGAGAAAAAGGCATTGTTATCTAGAGAACTCCCTGCTGCCTTTGAGTTTTTAAAAGGTGTGTTACTACTTTATTCCGCATACTTTCCATTGCTTTAGCCTAAAAGTCGTATTTAAAATTAGAAAAATAGAGGGGAAACGGGAAAGGTGAAAACAGCATTTGAACCGCTGTGGATATAAAGAAATAACATTTGGTCACGTGCATAAAAACAAGCTAACTTCTGTGGACAGTTAAATTTAACAGAAAGCAATGTCTAAACAGCATATGAAATTATAAGTTGTGTAATCGGACGTGTCTCGTTTCAGTAGGATCAACATTAAACACTAGAAAACTACAGTATGCTTAACTATTAGTGTAAAAACATCCATTTTGTAAGGACTGTCATGGCACTCTATTTAATTTATGACTAAACATTAAATCCACGCTGACTCATCATGCCCTATTTGCGCTGTATTGCTTAAATTATGTTAGCTGGTAGTTTGCTATAATTCCCTCAATTTACTGTTCAGACAGTAACTAAGTTTAATACTGAGTGATGCTGCTGATCGCTCCATCCTATAGAAATAAATCTTTTAACATGGATAAAATCCAATAAATTAAAACTTTCATTTTTCTCTATGCACCATTAATTCAGTGCACTCTTCATCGGCTTACAGTTAATGAACACCTTACACAATAGTCTTTTGAAAGAAATCATCCATTCCTTAATAAAAAGATCTTTAACATGTTGTGCTCTGTCAAATTACAATGAGATTCATAGCAAGTCAGATATGATTTGGCACCTTCTGAATTGGCAGAAGGGAGGGAAAAGAAAGCAACTGGCAAACTAAAAAGCAGCTACAACAGTTTTTATATTTACAGACAATAAAATCCAAAAGGTAATGCAGCTAGTAAAGCGCCCCCTTCCTGCCAACAACTGCCATTTCTCTTTATTCCACCATTTCATCTCTCATGAGCTTCTCAAATAAAATGCATGGTGGTATGTTATTGAGATTACAACAGAATCATTTCTTTCAAATATACATTAGAATGAGTTTCTCCATGTCACAGAGAGCTCCAACTTAATCTCTACGATACAATTTATACATTTATGAAAACCTTGGGGCCGAGCGGTCATTTGTAGTTGTTTTTCTCAGTTTCACCCCACGTCGAATGGCGCTCAGCATGTCTTCACCTTGAGGAGGCTCCACAGCATTGGCTGTGGAATGCTCACCTGCCAAATCCAACTCTTGCAGGGTCAAAGCTGTACCGGTACAAGACTGATCCCCAGATGCAGCTGCCACTGTGGTACCCAAGCTGGATGCTCCAAATTCTGTTGTTATCTGTTGGCTCATCACAGACTGCCTCTCTTCTGTGGGGCTAATGGATTTGTACGGAACAGGAGGGACTGCAGGTGCCTGTGTGCAAGCAGGTGATGGTATACTGCTTTTCTTTGGAGAAATCTGCAAGCTTTCTGCAACTTCAGAACTCTGCTCCGGACATTCCTCTGGCCCAGGCTGCACACCTGACAAGCTACTTGCATCAGGCACAGTTGGTGTTTTAACTGGAATCACCGGAGTCTTAATTGGTATTGGGCCTCCTCCTATAGTTCCTCTTCGGACTGATGGTTTAGTTGAAGGCGTCCGCCTGATTGTAGCAACTCCTGGCGTCACCATCACTGGTCCGGTGTTCGTTGGTAAGCCTGCTGTGGATGCAGGACGTTTCGCCTGGAACATTCGACGATAGGACTGGCTTATATCACTATTTCGTGGAATGGTGGAGGACTTGTCAAACTCCGTCTGTTCAATATCTTGATCGCCACTAACCGAAAAGTAATCATAATCTGAAACTGAATAGAACATTAAAAAACTCAATTTTGAAACACATAAAATTTAATTAAATCTGCATTGCAGTAAAAATCCTGTATTAGTTCTGATGATTGGGAAATGTGTGGTTTGAAATTGTAAATGTTCAATTCCATTCGTTGCTCCTGCTATCTTCTATCACAGTGGTAGTCAGCACAAATACATCCACCACACATTTCTGGCTCTCTATCTCCAATAGGAAAATAATTGCTACAAAAGACCACCTATTCATAGGCGACTTGTACTGAAGGCCTTGAACGGAGAAAAAAATTCAACAGAAATAGAATTTGGTGTTTCATTGACTGTACCATACACACAAATCAGTTGAACAAATCTGATAAAAGTACCTTTCAAAGCAAATTTAAATGAATCATTATCATGAGCAATTGCCCCATTATGATAATAATCTGCTTTTCAAAAAAATGGCACAAAATAGTAAACTACCTGTTACATCAATTTAGCAAAACAGACAGCCTAAAAACAAGTGAGGATTACTGCTCCACATCTGCTCGAATGGGAATGTATAGAGAGAGTGGTAAGAGAAGGTGACAGGAGGCACATGAATTGCTGTAGTTTTTCTACTACTACTGAATAATGTTTCAGCCAACTGATGGGGCAAGTCAAAGACAGACCATCACATTTATTTTTCAGACAAAGGTGAGGTGCCAGTGTAAGCTACACAAGAAGCCACCTCACAAATTAGGAAAATTCACCTCTGTTGGTTAAATTAAGGATTCAAATACCTACCTGCTATTCGGATGAGAATCAAAGATGCTACCATACCACTGTTTTCCAGTGGAATTAAAATTTTTTGCTACTGGGCTGTTGATGACACAGGTCCTTCACGACTAAAAATGAGGAACTTTCAATAGAGAAAACATACAATCCCAATACGAACATACAAATTAGGAGCAGGTGCAGGCCACCAGGCCCCTTGATCATGGCTGATCTGATTGTAACCTCAACTCCACAGTTCTACCAACCCCCGATAACCTTGCACCCCATTGCTTATCAAGAATCTATCTACCTCTGCCTTAAAAATATTCAAAGACTCTGCTTCCACCACCTCTTGAGGAAGAAAGTTTTAAAGACTCACGACCCTCACAGAAAAAAATTCTCCTCATCTCTGTCTTAAATGGGTGACCCCTAATTTTTAAACAGTGACCCCTAGTTCTAGATTCTCCCACAAGGGGAAACATCCTTTCCACATCCACCCTCTCAAGACCCCTCAGAATCCTATGTTTCAATCAAGTCACCTCTTACTCTTCTAAACTCCAGCTGGTACAAGCCCAGCCTGTCCAATCTTACCTCATACGACAACCCGCTGATTCCAGGTATTAGTCTAGTAAACCTTCTCTGAACTGCTTCCAATGCATTTACATCCTTCCTTAAATAAGGAGACCAATACTGTACACAGTACTCTAGATGTTGTCTCACCAATGCCCCATATAACTGAAGCAAAACCTCCCTACTTTTGTATTCAATTCCCCTCACAATAAATTCTAACATTCTATTAGCTTTCCTAATTACTTGCTGAACATGCATACTAACCTTTTGCGATTCATGCACTAACAAGGACACCCAAATCCCTCTGCATCGGAGTTCTGCAATCTCTCACCATTAAGATAATATACTTTTTTTAATTCTTCCTGCCATAATGGACAATTTCACATTTTCCCACATTATACTCCATTTGCCAGATGTTTCCCACTCACTTAACCTATCTATATCCCTTTGCAGCCTCCTTATGTCCTCTTCACAACTTACTTTCCTACCTAACTTTATGTCATCAGCAAATTTAGCAACCATATCTTCAGTCCCTTCATCAAAGTCATTTACATAAATTGTAAAAAGTTGAGGCCCCAGCACTGATCCCTGCAGCAGACCACTCATAACATCGTGCCAACCAGAAATACAACTTGAATTTCAACACTTGTAGGTTCTTAACTGAGGTATACGAGCCAATCAAACCCAAGATCATTTTGAAAACTTTTTTGTAACTTTAAGCAGAGAAAGGTGACCAAAATAATTCAATTTGTGTTTATACTTGAATGAACTTAAAGCCTTTGTTTTTGTTTGAGTGCTCAATTTTAATCAGTTTTCCATGTAAGGCTACTCAAAAGATTCCCAGCATTCCTTGTAACCTTCCAAGATACAAAGTGCTATAAACGTAAATACAGCTCTTTGTTTCCAATAGACTTGTCCACTGATCAACTATAATCATGTAGGAAAGCCCAAAATCCAACCACATCACTTTCCACCAGCATTTGGAAGAAATCTCATACTTAAGTGTAAACACTACTGATGTTTATACTGCATGATTAATTTTCAAGAAATTCACGAGGAATTGGAAAATGAGCACAGCTCGACACACCATGAGGGCTCCTTTTCATTAAAGTTTGTTGTGACCATTATGGTGTCAGCATTGCAAGGATCCAGACGTTGAGCCAAAAAAAGGTGACAAAAGCATGGTCATATTTACCTTGTGAAGGAATTGTGTCCTCAGAGCAGCATGGTGTGGTTGTCTGTGTGCTGTATCCACTTGAGCACTGCAAGGAATCCCGACTGCTTCTCTGAGTATCCAGCTGAAGACCTCTGCTGAGGGCCAATGCCAGTTCTTCATGAGTTTCTGCCTCTTCCCCCTGCTGCCAAATACAAGAAATCCACAGTAAGTTACTACTGCACTAATATTAGTTATGATCGATCTAATCCAACCATATTTAGCACTCAAATCAAAATTTCTCAAGCTGTTTCATGAAAACTGAAATTAATTACTGCAACTTCAAAATCACAGCATCAAAATTAAACAACTTAAAATAAACTTCCAAGTTGAATTTGCTGTAAATCTACTAAATGATTGTGCTGTTAATGCAAAAACATATCCAGCAATAACAGTGCCGAGTCTATAAAACTAGCAAGACACAAATATTGTATATGCAAAAGTAAAAACAGGGCATATGCATCTAGAACATAGAACATTAGAACATAGAACATTACAGCGCAGTACAGGCCCTTCGGCCCTCGATGTTGCGCCGACCTGTGAAACCATCTGACCTACACTATTCCATTTTCATCCATATGTCTATCCAATGACCACTTAAATGCCCTTAAAGTTGGCGAGTCTACTACTGTTGCAGGCAGGGCGTTCCACGCCCCTACTACTCTCTGAGTAAAGAAACTACCTCTGACATCTGTCCTATATCTATCACCCCTCAACTTAAAGCCAAGTCCCCTCGTGTTTGCCATCACCATCCGAGGAAAAAGACTCTCACTATCCACCCTATCTAACCCTCTGATTATCTTATATGTCTCTATTAAGTCACCTCTCCTCCTCCTTCTCTCCAACGAAAACAACCTCAAGTCCCTCAGCCTTTCCTCGTAAGACCTTCCCTCCATACCAGGCAACATCCTAGTAAATCTCCTCTGCACCCTTTCCAAAGCTTCCACATCCTTCCTATAATGCGGTGACCAGAACTGCACGCAATACTCCAGGTGCGGCCGCACCAGAGTTTTGTACAGCTGCAGCATGACCTCGTGGCTCCGAAATTCGATCCCCCTACTAATAAAAGCTAACACACCATATGCCTTCTTAACAGCCCTATTAACCTGGGTGGCAACTTTCAGGGATTTATGTACCTGGACACCAAGATCTCTCTGCTCATCTACACTACCAAGAATCTTCCCATTAGCCCAGTACTCTGCATTCCTGTTACTCCTTCCAAAGTGAATCACCTCACACTTTTCTGCATTAAACTCCATTTGCCATCTCTCAGCCCAGCTCTGCAGCCTATCTATGTCCCTCTGTACCCTACAACATCCTTCGGCACTATCCACAACTCCACCGACCTTCGTGTCATCCGCAAATTTACTAACCCACCCTTCTACACCCTCATCCAGGTCATTTATAAAAATGACAAACAGCAGTGGCCCCAAAACAGATCCTTGCGGTACACCGCTAGTAACTAAACTCCAGGATGAACATTTGCCATCAACCACCACCCTCTGTCTTCTTTCAGCTAGCCGATTTCTGATCCAAAGCACTAAATCACCTTCAATCCCATACTTCCGTATTTTCTGCAATAGCCTACCGTGGGGAACCTTTATCATTGCTTTTAAACATCATGGCAGGGCAGGGCAGGAGGAGAAACAAAAAAAAATGCAAGATTAATAATTTAGATGTACAGGATGTGTCCAGATGCTTCTACTTCATGTTACGGAAGTTCTAGACATGCAAGAGATGGTCTTCCACTAGTGCAGACATGAGGTGTGGTTAGGCGATTTTGTGGTTTTAAATAAAAGGGAAACGGTGCCTGTCACCAGTAACTAGAGTGGTGGTGGGGGTGAAGGCGAGGCGTGTGGCCAAGGTCATTCTCAATCCACATTTTTCTTCATGAAAGCTCTTCACAAGGGCTGGATCAAGCAGTTGATCACAAGAATGGTGGACAGAACATGGTGAGAACAAAGTGGCTAGCATGTGTATATTTACGTAACCAACATCTGCCAACGTTCAGTACATAGGAACATAAGAAATAGGAGAAGTCGGCCATTCGGCCCCTCGAGCCTGCTCCGCCATTCAACTAGATCATGGCTGATCTTCTACCTCAACACTATTTTCCCGCACTATCCCCATATCCCTCGATATATTTCTTCTTCTTTGGCCTCCTTATCTCGAGAGACAATGGGTAAGCGCCTGGAGGTGGTCAGTGGTGTGTGGAGCAGCACCTGGAGTGGCTATAAAGGCCAATTCTAGAGTGACAGGCTCTTCCACAGGTGCTGCAGAAAAATTTGTTTGTCGGGGCAGTTGCACAGTTGGCTCTCCCCTTGTGCTTCTATCTTTTTTCCTGCCAACTGCTAAGTCTCTTCGACTCGCCACACTTTAGCCCCGCCTTTATGGCTGCCCGCCAGCTCTGGCGAACGCTGGCAACTGACTCCCACGACTTGTGATCAATGTCACAGAATGTATCAACCCATCTTAAATATACTCACCTCCACTATCCTCTGCGGTAGAGTATTCCAAAGATTCACCATCCTCTGCGTGAAGAAATTCCTCCTCATCTCAGTCCTAAATGTCCTAATTCTTATTCTTCGACCAGTCCCACTACCCCACCAACTACAGGAAACATCCTTCCTGCATCAACCCCATCGAGCTCTGTTAAGAATCTTGTATACCTCAATGAGATCACATTCTTCTAAACTCTAGAGAATACAGGCCCAGTTTCTGCAATCTCTCCTCATAAGATAATCCCGCCATCCCAGGGATTAGTCTGGTGAACCTCCGTTGCACTCCCTCTATGGAAAGTATATCCTTCCTTAGGTAAGGAGACAAAAACTGTACACAATACTCTAGGTGTGAGCTCACCAAGGCTCTATACAATTGCAGCAAGACTTATTGACTTCTGTACTCAAATCCTCTTGCAATAAAGGCCAACATACTATTTGCCTTCCTAATTGCTTACTGTACCTGCAAGTTAGCTTTCAGTGACTTATGAACAAGGACATCCAGGTCCCTTTGGACATCAACACCTCCCAATCTTTCACCATTTAAGAAATACTTTGTATTTCTGTTTTCCTGACCAAAAATGGATAATTTCACATTTTTCCACATTATATTCCATCTGCCATGTTCTTGCCCACTCACTTAGCCTGTCTAAATCCCCTTGAAGCCTATTTGCATCCTCCTCACAACTCACATTCCCACCCTAGTTTTGTGTCATCAACAAACTTGGAATTATTACATTTGGTCCTCACATCTGAATCATTGATATAGATTGTGAATTGCTGGGGCCCAAGCACTGATCCTTATGATACCCCACTAGTCACAGCCTGCCAAGCCGAGAATGACATGTTTATTTCTACTGTTTCCTGTCCATTCACCAATTCTCAATCCATGCCAGTATATTGCACCCCCCCCAATCCCATGTGCTCTAATTTTGCTTAGAAACCTCAGTATTAAGCTTTGCAGTCTCTCTTTCACCAAATGGGGCTTTCAGCAATCTGGTATAAATTTATCAGACACATCACATTTCAGTGCAAATTCTAGGCTTTGGTCCAGCAGTTGCAAGTGATATGTTGACTTTATTAGATTTTAAAAAAATATATATTCGTTCATGGAATGTGGCTGTTACTGGCAGGCCAGCATTTATTGCCCATCTCTAATTGCCTGAGATTGTTGACTGCTGAGAGTGTTGACGCGTACAATGAGATGCACCGATCCACCCCTGCTCACCATCAAGACCCACCCCACCTTTCGCCCAGACCCTCCACCTGCTCTCCTTCCAGACCACCACCCTCCCCTCTGTTCAGACCCTTGCCCTACTAGTCATCTGAAGTCCACACCCACCATTGGTCTCCAACCATCCCCATCCTTGCTCCCTGTCCAGACCTACTCTTACTCTCCATCCAGACCCCACTCCTGCCCACTCTCCATCTGTACTCCATCCCTGACTACCCCCTCCCCTCTCCATCCAGAAAGCACTTGGCTGCTGCTTACTCTTTTCTCGTGATATGCCCAGTTGGAGCTGCTAGTCACCGGTTGGGCTTTCTTTGTTAGGCTGGAGCGCTGACTCCAATAGGCTGAATTGATCACAATGGCAGCAATGTTGTTGCATCAGTGATGCTGATGTCACCCATTTTTACCCGAGTTACATACCGTTTTAGCAGACAAACAATAAGCAGTAGCCAAGGAAGAGGAGCCCACACAACACTCAAAAAAACTCTGGCACACCTTGTATTTCACCTCACCATTTTATCAATACACATACAAAAAGGTTAAAATGCATATGCATACATTATGCAGATATGAGTATTGAGATCACATGCCCAAAGACAGTGTCTATTACTTATTTTGTTTACAAATCAAAAATATTAGTCACACATGGTTGGCGGCTAACACATCGGACAGTACTCCACACATGTATGGGGCCAAGCCAGCTGGGAGATGAAAGAAAGCGAAGTGCTCAAAAAAGGACAAGGTACAAGAAGAGTAGGAGCAGGCAGGAAAAGGCGATAAGAGGTACACTGTCACCATGCTACAGGCAAGAGATGAAATGTACAGCCTGGTGAGGAAGGTCAGGGGGCTTTGCTGAGAGGGAAGGCAAGGCCACTCAGAAGCCATGTTTCTGTCAGTGTTAGTGGCTCAGTGGGTAGCACTCTCACTTTTGAGTCAGGAGGCTGTGGGTTCAACTCCCACTCAAGGGACTGGAGCACAAAAACTCCAGGCTGACATTCCCAGTGCAGTACTGAGAGTGTGCTGTCCAGTCAGAGGTGTCACCTTTCATTAAACCAAGACCCCGTCTTCCCTTTCAGGTGGACATAAAAGATTCCACTATATTGAAGAGTGAGGGAGTTATCCCCAGTGTATGACCAATATTTACCTACCTTTCAACTAACATCCCTAAAAAAAAATTATCTGTTCCCAAATAGGGGACTGCAAATGGGCTTCTCTTTAAATGGTTGCCCGAAGTACACAGCATCTTCAACAATGATCATAGAATTCATATTACATTAACAATATAATTGTCATTACCCTTGCTGCAGTAGAGACAGTCATACTTCTAGTTCTCTGAGCCTCTTCCATTTGTACATTCTGGCCAATTGATGCAGCCTTAGCTTCTGCATCTCGCCGCTGCTCTGAGTCTTTACGCCGTGGTAAGGTGTTTACTCCTGGCTGATCATAGGGACCTGGTCTTGCCCAGTCCTAGTTAAAACACAGCAAACACCAATAAATATCTGTACTTTTCTACTGTTATATATATCTATATCAAACTAAAAGCTTCAAAGCATTGCATTCTCGAGTGATAGAGAACTCAATGAGAAGGACAACTATCTTGCTTGCACTGGCTAATATGAGTGCACAGTGTTGGACAGATGTTTCTCTATTGGCGTTTGTAAGCAGGATGGAGGCAGTGTCACCTGTGGCTACTTTCACGAGTTTAGTCAAGTGGACTTGACAGCCTGGGAATAGATTGCCTTCTCAGTAAAGGAATGGTTTCTGGGATATTGTAGGCTAGGGCAGGATGGAAGGAAGGAATGCAGGAAAAGATGGAGGTAATTTAATGGAATTTTGCAGGAAACGGGAAAATATGAAAGCCATGATTTGCACCTGTTCCAAATTCTTTAATAGCAAGAACAGCCTGTATTTATATAGCGCCTTTCAAGTAATAAAACATCCCAAGATGATTCACAGGAGCATTATAAAGCAAAATTTGACACTGAGCAACACAAGATGATATTAGGACAGATGGCCAATAGCCTGGTCAAGGTGATAGGTTTTGAGGAGCATGTTAGAGGAGGAAAGAGAGGTAGAGAGGATTAGGGAGGTTGTAGCAGCTACAATTAAATTACTGTAATACACAACTGCTGCAGCACAGTAATACTATTTCTGTTAAGGGGGGGGGGGGAATACAAAGAGGAAGCTGGGGGATTGCAGGGGGGCGGGGGAGAAGCCAAAGGGCCGAGTTGGAATTTATTGGATGCAAAGCACTTTGCAACATTTTGATGACCTGGTTAGGCACTATAGGAACGTAAGAGTTTGGTGGTGTGTGTGCATGAGAGAAAGAGAGCCATCACAGTACAATATCACAGTGGCTTTACTAATTGAACAAACTTTTGTGCAAGCAGCAATATAAATTAACCGCAAATATTGCCATTTATCGTTACTGATTTATCTGCAGTTTACTTTGGAAAAAGCTACAGATTGCCATTAGGTTTTTAAAAACATGAGAAAACTGTTCTACAAAAAAGATTTGAAAAATAATGCACTATTTATTTTCAAAAGCTACTTTAAAAAATGAAAAACACAAACCTTCCAGCTAGGAACCTTTGATGATGGAAACATGCCAGGCCCAATGGTATAATAATGAGGATAAACTGGGAGAGCTGCTGAACAAGGTCTGGAACAGGGTCGGGAAGAGGGCTGAAAATGTGGGTGAAAGTGTGTACCAACTGAGGCAAGGTATGGTTCACTAGATGAACTGAAGTGATCAAACCCATTTGTCAACTGTAAATAAACAGAAAAGCAAACAAAAAAAAACATACACAAATGGAATAAAAATGATGAAGAATGTAACAATAACCAAAATACGTCAATGGGAGCTGTATCCATCAAATGGGTACAACCTTCACAAACTATAACAAATATCTAGTCCAAAACAAGCTCACAGGGATTCTTCTAGTATTGAAAGTAAAACATTCAATTTAAAACAAAGTTAACTCAGAAGTATAAACATTTTTATTATAAAAGACTTACAAGACCTTCAAATAACTCTAAATATCACAAGGGCATTTTAGTAGTTTCCTATATCCTTGCTAAAAGAGATTATTATTGTGCTCAGGTATTTTTTTTTTTAACAGTAGAGGATCCACACTGATGGTTTTGAATCACTAAGCTAAAGATGCAAACATACCCATTTTTAGTTCAGGTTTAAGATGATTACAAAGTTAACAGCTAGTGTTTTTTTAAATCCAACTCTTCCTCCCATCCTCTCCTGAAAGCACTAGTTCATGTTGGGTCTGCTTGCTCAGAAGCTGAAGTCCTCTAGTACCTCCACCAAACGTTCATTCATGAGGGAGCTCAGACAGCAAGTGCCAGCAATTTATTTGAATGGAGGGAAAACAGAGCAAAAATTCCCAGTCTTGCTGGGCATCTACAGACACGCACGCGCAACAGAAAATCAGGAATGGGAACTTTAGATGACATTTTTCCCCTCCCTCAATCAAGGGCCTGAAGGTATTTAAATGTATTCCAATCTCAATCCCAGCTAGTAGATCTAACTGGTTCAATCTGACACCAGTGGGTGCTTTATTCAACTGAGCTCTTGGCAGTGTGTGCTTTTTGTTTTGAATTGACTAAACAATTTTAGAACACTCCAATTTTATGTACAATTAACTCTGTACTAACAATCCATAAACTTAAATTTCATGGGGATTAACAGACTGAAAAAAATGAAAATGCCCAGAGTAATAGTAATCTGAACATTTCCTGTTTCCTCATTTTGTAGATTCACAGACTGGGAGGTGGACAGAGCAAGCAAAATGTATCACCTTTTCTGTTGATGCCCAGGCTCCCATGGTAGAACCCGAGCTTACTGAAGTCGGTGAACTGCACTCACTCACTGATTGGCACGTTTCAGATGCTTCAGAGGAGGCAGAGCTTGATGAATTCTGCAGCCACCAATATGGTGGATGGTGGATGGGGGGTGGGGAAGAGAGAGGGGAGGGGAGGGGGAAAGGTGGTGAGGGAAGAAATGGAGGAGGAAAATGTAGTTTAAAAAAAGGCAGGGAGAGAGAGAAGAAAAGCATAGCATTAGAGCCAACTGGCCATGAAACGCTTTCAAAACCAACTAACTCCATCAAATAATTTCAAGGATAAGGCGGCAAGAAAGTTCAATCATACTAATGCACAAAGTTTCAAGGCAAACAATATATTCTGTTGAGGAATCTGGTTTCTAATTAACAAGACAATTAGATTAGCAAGACTGGTTAATGGGAAACAGCAGTATGCTTGCATTAGTTGGCAATGAACACGACTAATGTGGTGATTATACTTAGCATGTCTATTTCTGCTTCCACCTAACAAACCAATGATTGCACGCAAATTCAGAAACAAGTAATTTTATGCTAAAAAGAACAAGAGTAATCATCATGCAAAGAGAAGCCCCACTTTAAATTAGTAATCATACAGTAATTTCACTCTTACCAAGATATGCGTTTAGCTCGCAAGCATGACCCCAATCTTCTGGTCACCTGTCATTTTAACTCTCCAACTTTCTCTCATGCTGACCTCTCTGTCCTCAGCCTCCTGCAGTGTTCCAATGAAGCTGAACATAAGCTTGAACAACACCTTGTCTTTAGATTAGGCATCCTACAGCCTTCCTGACTCGACACTGTCAACAATTTCAGACCATAATCTTTGCCCCCATTTGTTTCCTTTTTCTTTGCAGGTTTTGGTTTTATGCTTGTTTTTCCTTTCAGATGGCAACTGTTCATCATTCCACCATTTATGCCTCCTCTAGATACACCTTTTGTTTCTTTACTTGTCCTGTTACACTCCCTTTTGCCCTGCACCACCAACTCTTTTGTCATTTAATCTCTCCTGTCTTCCAAACTATCACGAACCTTCCCCTTTTGTTGTTCGTCCCACCCTCCCCCCTTTCACTTGCTTAGCACCTATTACATTTCTAACTTTTCCCAGTTCTGATGAAAGGTCATCAACTTGAAATGTTAACTACTTCTCTCTTCACAGATGCTGCTTGACCTGCTGAGCATTTCCAGCATTTTCTGTCTTCAATTCACTCTTACTAAGTCTGAGTAAGCATTGGCTCCAAGTATGAACCTGTCTCTCAATTGTAAGAGAGACAACTAAAGGAAACTAAACAAAAAGAGAAGTTAAAGAAAAACAAAGTAGTTCACACAGTGGATGGCAATGCAGACTATACCATAATTCTAGTGACAACTGTATAACGTGTTACCAATTGACTGCCATGTTTCCCACATTATAACAGTGAGTACTTCATTAGCTTTGAAGCGCTTTGGGACATCCTGAGATTGTGAAAGGTGCTATATACTCTATACCAATGCTCATGACTATGACAATCAAAATCTAAAATAGAGTATTACAACAGACAAGATCTTACTGCAACAGGAGTTTCTATCTTTAAAAAAAAACATTTCTCTGTTTTAAAGACACAGTTAATTGTGGAGTAGTATAAAGGATAAATCTTGTGTCACCATTGAACCTTTGCAAGCCAATTAGTTAAAATTTGTAACAACTTGAATGGCATTAAATACCCCAAAGATTATGTGGTGAAATGCTTTAAATGGGTGAAACAGCTGAATGCTACATCAGCTAAATTAATGAACTGGAAACTTATGGGCATATGCTTGCACTGAATAACGTTTAGAAGCAGAGTTCTTGGCAATAGACCAAGATTTATATTGCAGCAATTAACCAGAGACAAGAATGGGATGATAATAGGAACAGACAATTTTCTTCCTGGAATCTCACTCTTGAGCTTTTATCAAGCTACATATATAAAATTTAGGACAGAATTCATTAAAAATTCAATTTTTCTTAGATTGCTTTGGTTGGTCTTGCTGCTTAACTACCACAAATAATTGCTAAGAATAAACAGCATCACTCGCATAAAAAATTTGTACTGACTTCAAATATAGCATAACTCTCCTTTCTTTCATTAAATATATTTTCTGACATACTTTCAAAACGTCTATTTTTAAAACAATTAGCATGAGACAAGCTTTAATCCTTTGAGTGCAGAGAACTTTGCAGATTTTAAACTACAACCAATTTTATTAAATATTGCTTAATTTCTTAAAGTTTTCCATTTCAATTATGTTTTAAAGGTTGAGCAACTTATAGAATTAATTTTTTTGATTGGTCTGAAACACTTATGTTTAATCCTGGTTGAGAAATGTACAAGATTCATTGGGTTGACAGCATATGACTATAGACTGTAATTCTAGGTTTTTAATAACCAAAAACTGCATACTTCAGGGAGCTGATCTTCCATGCAAAATCACGTACCTGGTTGGTTCCTTCTGGTGGCATTGGGGAAGGGGACTTTGACTGGAATGCATCCTGGGACATGAAGCCAGAGTCATGGGATGATACACTGGATAGCCTCATTGGAACCTGTTGGGGCTGGTTGGAGCTGCGGTAGCGATAGTGTGAAGTGGGTGAGTGAGAGTGGGATCCACTGGATCTGGAGTCACTACTGTTAACGCTGTTCAGACTGCTAAGAGAGACAAAAGGGAGGACAGGAAGGGGAAGACCGTGTACAATTAAACACTCAGGCTCCACATATCAGAAGCAACAGCCATTCACTGACAAGCCACAAAAACACATCAACAAAATAAAATAAATAGGAACTGTGCCATTAGTGCAGAAAGAAAAAGCAAATTGTTGGGCATTCACTACACCTGGCATGCCAGCTGTTTCCGTCAGCCTACAACAGTATTTCTTTGACAATGTTACCATGTTAGTTGAAACTAGAAATGTGTCTGTCCAATAAACTAAAGACAGCAATACAATTTGCTCTTGTCGCAGCAAAAATAAAAGTGAGTATTTATGACATGAATGCAAACACAGCATGCCAACAGCTTCTGTATGTCACAGAGAATGGGAGCTTTTTCCAACAGTGATCAACAGAACCAGTGAGACACAGGACAGGAAGGTAGACTATCACACTGGGAAACATTTATTTGTCTGCATCATATATAGAATAAGTTGGTCCTCTGCACCAAAAAAAAATTATTTAAGCTTAATTTTCATATGTTCTGTAGTTTTCCAAACCACTGATTTTATTACATTATATTTGAAAACAAATATATATTTTGGATATTATAAGATAGAAAACAACAGAATTTAAAAACTGCAGTGGGACATTTCAGTATTCAACAGGTCAAGTGAAGGTCAACTGCAAAAATGAACTCTGCGAATAAACAAAATGACAAAACACATTCTGTAAAGTGCTTAAACACAAATATTCAAACTCGCTGAACTTCATGTTGCTAGTTTCACTATAAGTCTTAAGTTGAAATCAAGGGTCCAACAAAGCCATTGCTTTATTGCCCTGTGCAGCTGAAGCCTGGAAACTGCTTACAATGGCTCTTACTGAGGGTAAGGAAAATCAGGTTTACAGTGAGTTGGTGTCACAATTTAGCAAGTCAACAGGTAAGTAGCTACCAAATGGTTAATCAATAGGCAACATTTTGAATGGAATCCAATAACATAATAAAAATGGCATCCATACTGGACAACCTGCCCCAACACAACAAAAACATTGATGCTTTACCATTAGACGTCACTAGTACATGATTTCATTAAATATTTACAAGGTGCAGTTTAAAAACCTAGTACAGAATTGGGCCAAAGTATGTCCACCAATTTTTCTCTAGACTTAGAGAATTTTGGATTCTTAGACTGCACATAGGACAAATGAATTCCTTAGTTTTTAGAAAGGTCAATGTAATTTAAATCTGCTCTAAAAGAAACAAGCAGTAAATAAAGAATTCCAAGTGGATCATAATGGATCCCAAATAGAGGGCTGGATTTTAAGAGCCTGCTGCTGATCTCAGCGGCGAGCTCAAACAATGGTGGCCTGCGCGCCAAAGAGTCGCCACAATCTCCTGCATGGCGGCTCATTTAAATAGCTGGGGCGGCTCGCACCCCCCCTAATCACAGGGAGCGGACGGGATGCCCGTCCTCGGCAATGGCATCAGCTGCCTGCACATAGGCGCTATTTTTAAAGGGCAGCCAGCCCTGCCAGTCAATTTGAATGTTTAAAGCAGTATCCCCCAAAAAATTAATGAAATAAATATCGAATGCCCCTTTCCCACCCCCCAATAACAACTACATTAACTATTTGTTCTTTTCCCCCAAAACACATACCTTTTAAATCTGACCCCTCCAAGATTGCACAAAGTTTAAAGTTCACCCCTTCCCACCATCCCCTAAGCCCATTATGTTTATTTGACCCTGTCTCCCCACAACCCCACGCTGAACATCTTAACTCCTCCCCCCTCCCCACCAGTGTCATACTGACTTTCCCCTGACGGGGAGTTGAAGGCGCGGGAGTGCCGGCCGCCGTGTCAAAGATTGTGGTGGGCCTGGAAGATTTCAGGTAAGTTTATTTAACTTTATCTATGTCATTCATTTAAATATTGAACTGCTGTTCCCTTCGCCCAGCGGCAGGGGGGTCCGTCACGGAGCCTCGCCGCCGCCAGGAGGATAGGGCCAGAACCTCCCGGTGTTGGCCTCCATGGCGGACCGCTGCTGGAACCATTTTCCGGCCCCCCCTACCACAGAGCCAGACATCGTGGGGTTGGTAAAAATCCAGCCCAAAATGTTCAGTGTCTGAACCTTATGAAGGGAGCCTGAAGTTGGTTACACCCCTAATTAAATGGCTTACAAGAATAATTAAGTGTCATGCTCCACATGAAATTCAGGGCCTGAGATAACAGGAGATGAAACTTAATTTCGAGTATTCATCAAGATTAGTAAAATTTCCTAACAGCAAAGCATCATACAAAATGTTACTCCTGTACAGTGATTTATCATGAAATCCCATGACAACATGGTTCAATTGTCTTTTCATACAAGCAAAAAATAATTATTTAATAGGAAATGTGTAGAGAAATAGGACCAATAGGACTTTGAGAGAGCAGGCACAGGCTATATGCTGTACAAAAATAAATCGAATCTGTGGTAGACATTGTCTAATCAAATTCTAAATCAGTGGCTACAACTGTCTTTCTACACACATCACTATTTAAAAAATATAAATTGTTTCTGAAATGCTGTAGCTATTAAAAATACCAATACACTTTGTTTACATTTAAACAATGTATATGCCTCACTTTCACAGTGAAAACAAACCAAACTCGAGGGGAAAACGCAGGTACAGAATTGACAATACGGTACAAGTCAGGCATCAAGCTCAACAAATTTTGAAATATTTTAATCTACACTGTAGGGTACAGCCGGTCATTGTACATTCACATACCTGCAGACACTGGACTTTCTGGACATGGTGGTGCTTGGAGAAGAGGGAGGGGTTTGGTATGTCCAATTATAATCAGAACCCTTCAGGTCAATAATAACCTGGAATAAAAATTATAAAATTGACAATGTAAAAAAGAAAAATACACTTCAAAAATTACTTAGTTAAATCATACATTTACAATGTAGGTAGGAAACCTGCAGTTTAACCCTGTTCATTACAACATTGCTGCACATTGAGTGACGAAACATGCAGAATTACCATTACAGGATCTGTTACTTACACATGAAGCTTCAGAAAATATTTAAATCACCCTAGTCATGACTTCTCGCAGTAAATTTTATAAAAGCACAATTACGACAATGAACTTCAGTTTATTGGAAAATCTCCATCTTTTCACAGGCTGCTGACGCACTGACCTGCTCACTGGCTGTTGGCAGTTTGTGAGGATCCATTGTCAGATTAGTCAGGTCATCTGCAATAGTCTGCAGATGGGTCACTTCTCCCAGCATCGACATTTCTTCCTCCTAAGAGTGAAATTACATTTATATAGGGTCACTTCTAAAAGTGATGAGAGTGTCTAGTAGGCCAAAACTAGTCTGAATCACTGAACACATTATAAACCATTAACAGCTCAAGTTTCAGTCCTTCCTAAATAGAAGGACTTTTTTTTAGAAGATAGTGCCCTCTTATGGCTAATATGCTGTTCACTGATTTTAATACTTGCATAAATCAGGAATGACATTTGATGACTAGCCACAATTCACCAGAAACCAACTTTAGAGTTTTTAAAATTCTTTATTTCATTTATTTTTCTCTCAGGACAATGCTAGCAGGCCAGCATTTATTGCACTCCCCCTGTTTCCCTGTTAAAGTGGTGGTGGGGTTTTCTCCTTGAACCACTGCAGTCCTTCTGAAGATGGTGCTCCCACAATGGTGTTAAGCAGGGAATTCAGCAGGATATTGACCAAGCAACAATAAAGGTTGGATATGTCATGTCCAAATCAGGATTGCGTCTGACTTAGAAGCGCACCGGGAAATAATGGTATTCTGACATCATCACTGCCCCTGAGCTCCTTTGTGGTAGGGGTTGCAAGGGACTGTGGTACTGTTGAAATAAGCTTGGTGAGTTTCTGCAGTGTATCCCGTAGATGCTAATATACTACATTACAGTATACCAGGGACAGAACAAATGTACATTGAGCCCAGTGGTGGGCCCACTGATCAAATCAGGTTGCTCTGTCCGAGATGATGTTGAAACTCAAATGTTGTTATGAATGCACCCAAATACCCAAGTGGTGAGTAATTTATTTCAATCCTGACTTAAGCCCTCTAGCCTGCTTTGAGGGGTCAGGTGGTGAGGCATTCATCACAAACTATCCAGCCTCTTCTGTGCTCTTGTAGCTGCCATGTTAACATGGTTGGTCCAGTTAAGCTTCTGGCCAATGGTGACCCCCCCTTCCCCCCAGTATGTTGCTGGTGAGGACTCTACTACAACGTGGGTGCCACTGAAAGGTGGAGGAGGTGGCTGGACTTTGTCTTCATTACCTGTCACTTACATGGTGCATATGTTACCTGCCACTTGCCAGCCCAAGCTTGGACGTAGGCTGGTAATGACTGTTTCACTGTTGGAACAGCTATAAATGGATCTGAACACTGTGGAATCTTCAGCAAGTAGCCCCATAGATAGGAGAGGATTTCATTGATGAAGCAAACAAAGATGGTTGGATCAAGAATTCCTGTCGCAAGATCCTGGAGCTGTAACGATTGCCTTCTGACAATTACCATCAACTTCCCTTTATACCTGGCATTACACTTTATTCTTCATTTTATTTACTTTTCTCTTGGGACAATGCTAGCAGGCCAGCATTTATTGCACTCCCCCTGTTGAAGTGGTGGTGGGGTTTTCTCCTTGAACCACTGATCAAGGAGAGTCAGCATGGATTTGTGAAAGGTAGAACATGTCTGACTTTTTTGAAGAGATCACTAGCATGATGGATAGGAGAGTGTCCATGGATGTTGTCTATGTGGATTGCCAGTGGAAGCTTCCACAATGATAGTTTGCTACTTAGTTTCCTGTTCAGTTGCTACTAACCTTGCACTTCACTAATAAAGACTTGTTAGTGAAAAGTGAGAGTTAAGTAGGTTAAAATTAATCATTCTTTTTAAATGAATGATTGTCAGGACATTGCAGTGGGTTTGATTCTGGCATTTGACCTCTGGGGCCTAGCATCAAAACCAGCCCAGACTGATCTGATGAAATTCTCCTCTGTCTGCCAACTGAGGCTTGGACAGTCTCAATCCATTCCACGGGCACGGACCCACGGCACCAAACTGGCAGTCTCACTGAGGCCACTGATGTGCGAAATGTCAAATTAATACAGTGAAAGGTGTTCTTAGGTTGGAGCTGAGGCACATCTTTTGCCAGATAACAGAACGGACCACAATTTACAGTAAAAATAACAGCGAGGCGAATAGCGCTCATGACTTCTGGCTGCTCCCCCTCCCCCTTAAGAATCCCGTAGACTCGATCCGAGACATCCCTGACCCTGGCACCCGGGAGGCAACATACCATCCGGGAGTCTCGTTCGCGACCACAGAATCTCCTGTCTGTTCCTCTAACCATTGAATCTCCTATCACTATCGCTCTCCTATTCTCTCCCCTTCCCTTCTGAGCCGCAGAGCCAGGCTCAGTGCCAGAGACCTGGCCGCTGTAGCTTTCCCCTGGTAGGTCCCCCCCTCCAACCGTATCCAAAACGGTATACTTATTATTGAGAGGAACGGCCACAGGGGATCCCTGCACTGTGTGCCTATTCCCTTTCCCTCCCCTGACGGTCACCCAGCTACCTTTATCCTGTGACTTATCTGGAAGTGTAGGTTCCATGTACTGATAACTCTTCAGGTTAAGAACTTCCTGACATCAATCCTGAATTTGCATTTTACCCCACATTGTCCTATTCTTGCAATTCAATTAACGTAAATTTTCTAGATGACCTTTTTCATACCATTGACCATTTTGTATACCTCGTGGGGAGGCTGTGACGTAGTAGTAATGTCACTGGACTAGAAATCCAGAGCCCAGGCTAATGCTCTGGGGACATGGGTTCGAATCCCACCACGGCAAATTTGATGAAATTTGAATTCAATTAATAAATCTGAAATTAAAAGCTAGTCTAATGGTGACCATGAAACCATTGCTGATTGTTGTAAAAACCCATCTGGTTCACTAATGTCCTGAAGGGAAGGAAATCTGCTGTCCTTACCTGGTCTGGCCTACATGTGACTTCAGACCCAGGTTGACTCTTAAATGCCCTCTGAAATGGCCTAGCAAGCCACGCAGTTCAAGGGCAATTAGGGATGGGCAATAAATGCTGGCCTGGCCAGCAACGCCCACATCCCAAGAGCCAATTAAAAAAAACCTCCAAGATTACCTCTCAAATACCTTCTTTCAAGGTTGAAAAGTACAAGTTTAGCCCAAATTTCTCCAATGTTTTCTCATAACACAAATCTTCAATGCTAGGGATCAGCTTGGTGTTCTCTCATATCCTGGTAGCATCATACATCAATATATGGAAATTGGAACAACTTTTCTTCCCATAAATCACAGTGTCTGTGCTGAATAATCATCTGAGCTATGACTTGCTAACTGAACCAGTACACTTTACTATTTATAATCAATCATTTTTATGCTTAAAAAGTTTGAATTATATATCAATTTAGCAATTAGAATTAAAAGTAGATTACAATTACAGTTAAGATAATTCAAGTGCTATTGTGATTTACAGAACAAGGGAATTCTACGTAAAGAAGGTATAAAGCATCTTGTGTAATTTCTTCTGTATGGTGATGGGCAAGAGGAGGCCAAAAACACACTCCATAATTGTAAACATTTAGTATTATACAGTGTGAAACTGTATAAAAAAGTTAATTTCACGCAGGAGAAATAGTTCTATAATATTAATATTCAATGCCTAATTACTTTAAATTTATCAGGTCTCCTTTAAGGCTGGATATTCAGTTATATTCCATTGCATGATCTTAGTCCATTGCTTTCCCTAATTGAATAAGACAAAACTAGTTTGTTATTGATTTAATATGCGTTGTTTAGTTTCAAGTTATTTTCTGAAAAGTAGCTGTGAAGTGCAAACCTGACATTAAAGGGAGATCACAAGTGAATATTTCAAATTATGCCTCACACTATTGTGACCTACCTCTGATCTAACAACCAATTATGCCTTCTGCAGACTTAGTAAATAAAATGAAACAGCCATTTGGCAATTCAGTAGAACCTCAATTATCCATCTTCTCAACTGTCTGCAAGGACACGTGAGTGCTAATTTTCAGCAGCATTCCCCTCCATTTATCCTGCTGGCAAGAGTAGTTAGTGCTGCACAATTGATCTGTTGCCTTGCAGCTGACTCACCCAGCTGCCTTTGACTGAGCAGAGAGCCAGCTAAAGCCACTCTGGATGTCAGCCATGGTCACCTTCCTGTTCTTGAACAGAATCAATCGCTCAAGGTACCTCCTCATATCCAGCGATCCCACTTGCAGCTTCTGTGGCAGTAATCTCGGTTTGAAGACTAATACACAGTCTGCCTGTTCAAATGCATTCTCATCTGCACGAATGCATATAAATAAGCAGGGTCCGCAACTAATTTTGAAGTCTCCCTCTCAGGTCAAAGCTCTGCAGAGGCTGCAGACAGGATCGCTGGGGGTGAGTTCACATTACCTTTTAACTCCCAACTCAACGATAGGCATTAGTAATATTTCTGGCTCTCTCTCGGAGTCTGGGACAGGCTTCACTCTGGATCTGCAGACAGGTGCATGGACTATCAGTAAATTAGAAGATAGTTGATTTTGCCAGCAGAACTGACAAAGGAGGGTTGTGTGGGGAGAAACAGATTACTCAAAGTTTAGAGCAGCAATTGGCAGTGTTTTGATTACTGGGTAGGGGTGAGAAAAGCAAGTCTTCTCTATTTTAGCAAATAATTGAGATTTTACTACACACTATTAACATTTTAACCTGGCACTCAGCATTTCTGTTACACAAAGCAATTTTTTTGGCATTGGTACAAAGAACTTCATGGAGTTTTAAAAGTATGAACTGGTGAGATGAGTACTTAACAGTCATTGTACAAATGGTAGAATAGGCTTATACTGTATTTTGTTATGGCCATTTTTCTATACCGTGTCAGCCATAGTTTAGTAGTAGCACTCTCGACTCCTAGTCTGTAGGCCATGGGTTCAACGCCCACCCCAGGGACTTGCGCACATGTTCCATACTGACATCTCAATGCATTACTGAGGGAGTGGTGCCATCTTTCGGATGAGATGTTAAACCAAGGCCCCGTTTGCTCTCTCAGATGGGTATAAAAGATCCCAAAGGCAATTGTGAAGAGGAGCATGGTAGTTCTCCCAGTGTCCTGGCGAATATTTATCCCTCATCCAATATTACTAAAATAGATTGTCTGGTCATACATCTCACTGGTGTTGCTGCGATTCCCTAGCAACAGTGACTAAAACTTCAAAAGCACTTAATTTCCTGTAAAGTGCTTTGGGACATCCTAAGGTTGTGAATGGTGCTGTATAAATGCAAGTGCTTTCCTTTTTCCTATAAAAGTATTAAGCGTGCACAAAACTGTAACACAATGATGAAAATAATAATCTTGTTTCCAACGGAAAGAGAGAATGGATTAAGAATCCAAGTAATGGGTAAAATGAGTCAACCTCAACATTTAATTTAACCACCCCATGCAACAGACCCTCTAGTACCTTTTCAGTATTAGTAGCCTTTATGAATGTAATAACATCCTTTTCTATTAAGGAGGAACAAGAAACAAACTTACAACCACAGGTCGCAGCATGGAAACAAAAGCACAGAAACGACTGCGTTCTTCAATGAGGGCTCTACGGACAGCTTGTTTTTCTGTTTCTTCAAGCAGGAGGTATTTATCATTTACATCTTGCAAAGCACTATCCAATTGGGGTTGAATGTCTCCTTTTCCTGAAAAGAATACAGAAATAATTATTAATTTCAAACAAAAATATTAATTGCCTTCTTTTTTTTCTCTCTTCGTCCTCCCAACATATCAACAAAATCAAAAAATCCTCTGAACACTCATCAGGTCAGATTAATGTTTCAGGAGTAGAGCAATAAGTTCTGATAAAAGAGTACACACCTGAAACATTAACTGGTTTGTTCTCTCTCTGCAGATGCTGTCAGACTTGCTGAGTGTTTCCAGCATTTACAGGGTTTGTTTCCTATTTCCAGAATCTGTAGTATTTTGCTTTTAACTAAATCAGCACAAATTAAGGATGAAATCTAGGTCCTTTCTGTTCTGCTTGGCTCAGCAAATTACTTGAGTAAATGAGCAGTTTTGCTTTTGTAAAGGGCAAGTCTTCTTTAAATTTCAGATACTGTGCTGGAAAAAAAATCTTGCACAATAGGTTAGAATTCAACACAAATTGTTATGGGCATGCACGCAATTCAATTTATAATCTTCTATCTTCCTTTGGTTTTGTCCTATGTAAGATCCCTGCTTGCTTTGCTGAGTGCTTGGACTTGGTACTAAGATTTATAAATAAGCTAAGCTGTCAGGTACTCAGTCCTTTGCATTTCTGCTTTAAATTTGCAGCCTGTGAACAAATTCTTTGTTATGTAGACCAACAGCATTTTAGTACAGTACTACAGACCGAGTAATCATGCATTGATCACTAGCAAGTTGAGTAAATTGGCACCATTTGCCCTCAACTACCTTTTCCTTCTTTTCTTTAAAACGATTACCCAACAAAATTAAAACAGAAATACTCTCCGCTATGATCTATACTATTATGAAAATAAAAATGTGCTTAGTATTCCACACAAAAAGGAGCAAGATTTACCATCTGCTCCAAATAAACAAAACAAAGCTTTTCATTCAGACGTGAAATAAACATGCTGATGGAAACTTTTATAAATAAATCATTGTTATGGATTTGATTCTCAAATCTTGCACGTTGTAAATATTTCATCAGAATTTTAGGTGCCCTCTATAGCAAATGCAATCTATCTTTTTCACATACTTTGCAACCATCTATTTGTTTTCACATTAGATCAAAATGATGCTTTTCCTGTCCCTCCTTGAACCCAACTGCCTTTTACAAAGGATCTGAAAGAGCCTACATTGGCAGAAATAAATGTTCAACTCTGTGCTACTTACCCAGAGCATTTCAAGACGATGAAACACGTATTTACCTTCAGACATTCAGCAAATGAGAAAGGAAATCAGACCTCGAGATCTTTTAGGTAAAAGGTCTAATATATTCAACTACATAAATACCATCTTTCATAACGTGAATAAGCCAAATTTCTGATTTCTTAGGGAGAAATGAAAGTGCATTTAAACTGAGCACAAACCAGGCTAGAACACGTGTAAAAATGCAAACTTGTGCTCCCTTCCCAACCCATCATCCATCACTAAACATCAAAAGCACACCCAATATGTTTTAAGTAATCGCATAATGAAATTCTTGAACAAGACATCATTAACATGCTTAACTGATACTATAAATTATGGCACCTCTATAATTCAATCAGCAGTAATACTTTAGTGCACATCCACTCACAAAACATTAAGGTAGTGCAGTAGGAACAATAAACCACGAACAAGGCCACTACACAGACGTTTACTTTGGGGGGGTGAGGGATTGTGGTGGGAGGAAAAAATGGAAAAACATCAACTGCAGGTACAAGGTTGTTTCAGCTCCCTTTGCCTCATAGAACCAATCCAAGTGGAGATGGGTTCAGAGTGATCCCACTCAACCTGACCATAACGGCAAAATGATTCGGTGGAATGACAAATATATAGTGAAACTACTTCTGAATTGGCTGAGCTGAAAGAAATAAGATTGGTAGTGTTGCATGCTCTCCATTGGAAAAGTAAATTTGTAGGGCAGAAGTAGGAAGATCTGTAAAGGATTATGATGCTTATGAGAATATTTTCCACAGTAACTCTATTCCTCCCTTCCTCATTATCACAGCACAGTATAGTTGCTGACTCCTCTTCAGATTTTACTTCTAATAATGTTTGGCAGACGGTTGTTTAAAAGTTAAGACATTTAACATTTCCAGTCCTCATCTGGAAATGTTTTAATTTGGAAACTGTTTGTAAAAAGTGTGATTCTACTGTCACCAATAAGATGTACTCTAACTACTTTGAAAGACAAAGTTATCAGGTTATGCTGTGACTTGTTATTTACATACATCATTAAATGATACAAATATCCATGAGTCTGAACTATAGGTATTGTAGAATTATCTTTCCTGTCACTTTTACTGGAATATTTTACTTCCCAATTTTCCATAACACAAGATGCTCATATAATGAAAGGCAAACATCAGAAAATTTAAAATTATGTCCCTTTAAGGTATTTCAACATATACATATGTAAAGTCAATTGTCATTTCCCTTCTGTGCAAGTCTGAAATCCTTGTTGTTTACGATGTCATATCCAAAATACTTTCTATTTTGTGGAAATTTCATCAAAATTAAAAATAGAACAAAACAAAAAGAAAGCAATTTCAAATGCCAGTCTGTGTGGAATTAGAAAATCTTAGTCCCGCCAGTGGTAGAAGCACCAAAACTGGCCTCAGCACTGCTGCGTTTAGAAGGTAAAATTTAGTCAGGGTTCTCATTATTTGCTATTCAACAAGCTCTATTAGAAATGCATATGCAGGCGTCAGATGAAGGAAATATCGGAAAGAGTTGGTTGTGAAGTCAGGGCTTACACATATAAAATGGACAAGGTACAGTATGAAAGTTGCAGGTCGACACCTATGCAACTGTACCCAGCAAGGCCAGTGCCTTGGAAGGGGAGAAAATAGTAAGGGAAAAATTCCATAAAAGTCAGTTGAGAAAAGGACTTTCAGCCCATTGAAGCTCATCCTTCTAGTACATTAACTTTTGCATCATAGCAACTAATTGTATTTTGAATAACATTACATGATTTTGTCTATTTTGTTTTGCTGGGTAAATTATTCCAAACATTTCTCACTGACTGAAGTATTTTTCCTGACATTTGTTCTAAATTTTGTCATTCATTCATATTTTTGTTGTGTTGTTCTACTTTCTTGGTGTCTCCTGATTACCTACTACCATTTAAAATTGAAGATACTTTGATGAGGTCTGCAATTAACCTTTCTAGGTTATAAAATTAAGGCTTGTCAATCTTTCCTCACAGCACATCTCCTTCTACTTGGAATCAGTCTTGCTATTTTCTGTGCACTTTTTGTGTCATGCGATCAGAAGTGAACACAACATTTTACGTGTGGACAAACAGCGCAGTGTAAAGGCTTCGTATAACTTCTGTAGAGTTTAGGTACTTCTTGAGATATATATTCTAGCATTGAGATGCCTAACTTGGTCTAATGGTAGCCTCTGCGTTCTTCCAAATCTGGGCTCTTGTGCAAGCCACATTCCCTTTACCTGATACCACTACAGGTGACCATACCTTCAGGCATCTAAGCCACTCCCTTGAGTCACTGCTCCCACTATCTCTATTTGCTTTGGCATTAATTTTTGTTTCAGCGTGATTCTGTGAAGTGCCTTAGGGTATTTTTCTATGCTAAAGCCACTATATAAATGAAAGTAGTTGTTATTCTGAGATCAAGGTCCACTCCAGGACTCGAGTACATAAATCGAGGGTGATAACATATAGTTTTTAATCTGTCCTATACTCATTTCAATATTCTAAGTACAAGACCCCAAGTGTTTGTTTACTTCAATGTGGCTTATTATGCCCTTATTAGTGAACTTCATTTGTTAACTTTTATTTAAGTTAGAATTTTAAAAATCCTGTTGCTAGAAAATAGAAAACGTATTTAGCATGCTCCTCGCACACACAAACATATTTGATTAGGTCTTATATTCCTTCCGATTTACAGCCTACACTACCTATGTATTTGTAGTATAAGGGTCTGAAAGGGTTAATGTTGAGAAAGTGTAAAGAATTACCTCCAACCATGATGATGCAAGAGATCATGTGAGAGAGACTAGAAGAGAGATGCGGCATGGCTTCAGAGGAGTCTCATAGACTGGTGCGAAGCTGTACATAGTTACAATGTAATAAAGGTTACAGTTCTAACTACTCAAGACTAAGGAATCTCTCTAAGCTAGACTAACTAAGCATGTTAAGATGGCAGCATACCAACCAAACATACATGATCAGCAGTGAGATCATGAACAACGGTGGTTCTTACCATGCAACACCCAGAAGGTGAAGAAATACCCTGAAGATGACGGACCTGAAAAAAGCGCCCAAACTGTAGAACTCAAGAGGCGGCTGTGGAAAAGCACCAAAGCTGCAGACACAGAGAGTTAGGGAATCAGCTTGTAGAAATCCAGTCCAGCGATCGCAGGCTTCGAAATGGAGAACCAAGCAACAATTGAGGATCTGGTGAGCATGAAAGAGGGTAAAAATTTGTTCCGAACGGCACTATACAGGCAGCACCGGGAAAAAAATCAAAAGTTCTTAACGAGGGCTAATATGAGGTCGGTGCCATTACACTTGGCGACCAGGGCGAGCAAAAAAAAAAAGAGGCTGCGTATACTTCATTGTCTAAGAGAAGGGTGTTAAAAGAATATAGCAGTAACGCTACAAAACTGCTTGTAAAACACGGAACAATAAATCCAAAGTCTAGATTTCACAGGGAGAAATGGTGGCCATAGTGGGAGTCAGAACGGGGCTGAAAAGCAGAGGAAACTTCTGATACTGGAGGGAAAAATTCAAAACAAAATAAAACAAATAGAAGCTATGGATCTTAAATTCACAATTCTAGAGAGGTTTGGGCACATGGAGGGACCAAATCAAACCCAAAATTGGTCACTGACGAACAAGATTTCTGAGATACAGAATTGCTTCCAAATTAGACAGCCAGTCTGAAGCAGAGCAAGTTAACACATTGCTATATTCCATTGGGGCAATAGCAGACGCTGTTATTAGAAAACTAGGCATTAATGAGACAGCTGCCAAATTTGATGAAGTTTTAAAAAGCTTTTGATAGCTGTTTCAACTTATTGCAGAGCAATAAGATTCTAGAAAGATCAAGATTCAACAGAAGGGTCCAGAAACCAGGTGAAACAGTCAATGCTTTTATCAATGACCTTCACAGACTAGCTGAAGGATGGGAATATGGAGACCTGAAAGCAGAATTAACAAAAGACCACATTGTAGTAGGTATTACTGATGTATCCCGATCAGAAGACCTCACCCTGGACAAAGCAATTCTGCTGGTGAGACAAGCGGAGGTCCAGAAGAAGAACAGAGCAATCCTGAGAGGTGAAGAAAGACCTTGGTTCACGAAACCTCCAGTGACCGTACCCTTCCTTAATCAGAGGGCTGTAAAAGAAGCACCAAAAAGGTACACTAGGGGTTTTGGGGGGGGGGAAGAGGAAGCAAGACGCCATTAAACCCTGCCAGCACTGTGGCACCAAAAATACCCAGAGACACGAACAGTGGCCTACGAACAAAGCAGAATGCTTCCACTGTAAGACAATAAAGGATTTTGGTAAAATGTGCCGAAGTAAAATCTCTACTTCCACAAATTCAAAAGAAAAAGCATTCCAGCATAGAGTGGTTAACCAAGTTAAACAATCTCCATCAGGACAGCAATCAGAAGACTTCCTTGGTGAAAGCAATGATCCTAATCAGGCATTTTGGTCCGCAGATATATATGTCAATGGACATATCACTAATTTTAAACTGGACACTGGAGCAAGTGTAACAATCTTAACAGATAAAGAGCCGTAGTTAACAACAGATTACCTGCAACAGAAACTCAGTTACACAGCCCAGGAGGGGCAGAACTAGAAGTTAAGGGGAAGTTACAGGCAACACTCCAATGCAAGAGAAAGCTGATATTGGAAACACTATGTTCTATAGAATCAGGAATTCTCCCTCAAGTATGAAAGCTTGTACTGACCTTCATCTCAAAGAAAGTGGAAGAAATTAAGCAACAAGAATCCAGGAGTCACTTCCAAAAGGAATTCCCTAAATTGTTTACTGGTCTAGGGAGACTGAAGACCGAATATAATATTACTTTGCGAAAATATGCTAAACCAGTATGTCTTTCCATGCCTAGGAAAATACCACACCCACTAATGAAGCATGTCCAGCATCAACTAGAAGATATGACCAGGACGGGGGGTCATCTCTCCTGTTACTGAACCTACAGAGTGGTGTTCAGGTACAGTTCCAGTTCCTAAACCTAACAGTGATCTTCACATTTGTGTAGACTTAAAATAAAAAGGCTGTGGGAAGAAAAGTTCACCTGATGTCCTCAGTAGACGAAATCTTGGCAAAGTTATCCAAAAATAGCGTCTTCACAAAGCTTGACATGAATAATGGCTTTTGATAAGTTCCATTGGATAAGAAGTCAAGGTTATTGACAACCCTCATTACTCCATTTGGAAGATTTTGTTTTAATCGTCTACCAGGAATAAACGGGTCATTCTCGCATTGGCAGGCTGTAACCAGATGTGCAGAGTATTTCTTAAATGGTAAGAGATTAGAAAGTGTAGATGTACAAAGGGACCTGGGTGTCCTTGTCAATAAGTCACTGAAAGCTAACATGCAGGTGCAGCAAGCAATTAAGGCGGCTAATGGTATGTTAGCCTTTATCACAAGAGAATCTGAGTACAGGAATAGTGAAGTCTTGCTTCAATTGTATAGAACCTTGGTTAGACCACACCTGGAATACTGTGTGCAGTTTTGGTCCCCTTACCTTAGGAAGGATACTCTTTTGGGCCTCCTTATCTCGAGAGACAATGGATACGCGCCTGGAGGTGGTCAGTGGTTTGTGAAGCAGCGCCTGGAGTGGCTATAAAGGCCAATTCTGGAGTGACAGGCTCTTCCACAGGTGCTGCAGAGAAATTTGTTTGTTGGGGCTGTTGCACAGTTGGCTCTCCCCTTGCGCCTCTGTCTTTTTTCCTGCCAACTACTAAGTCTCTTCGACTCGCCACAATTTAGCCCTGTCTTTATGGCTGCCCGCCAGCTCTGGCGAATGCTGGCAACTGACTCCCACGACTTGTGATCAATGTCACACGATTTCATGTCGCGTTTGCAGACGTCTTTATAACGGAGACATGGACGGCCGGTGGGTCTGATACTATTGTCATAGAAAGAGTGCAACTAAGGTTCACCAGACTTGTTCCCGGGATGACGGAACTGTCCTATGAAGAGAGATTGGGAAAACTGGGCCTGTATTCTCTAGAGTTTCAAAGGATGAGAGGTGATCTCATTGAAACCTATAAAATACTTAAAGGGATAGACAGGGTAGATGTAGCTAAGATGTTTCCTCTGGTTGGGGAGTCTAGAACCAGGGGACACGCTTTCAAAATAAGGGGGAAGCCTCTGAGGACAGAGATGAGGAGAAATTTCTTTACTCAGAGGGCTGAGACTCTTGGGAATTCTCTACCTCAGAGGGCTGTGGAAGCTCAGTCATTGAGTATGTTTAAAGCAGAGATTGACAGATTTCTAAATACCAAAGACATAAGGAGATATGATGATAGTGTGGGGAAAAAGGCATTGAAGTGGAAGATCATCCATGACCGTATTGAATGGCAGGGCAGGCTCGATGGGCTGAATGGCCTACTGCTGTTCCTATGTTTATTCAGTATCAAATCAGCACCAGAAATATTTCAAAGAACTATGTTGAATATTCTACCGGGCCTTGAAGACAACATCTTGCCATATGGACAACATCTTAGTTCACGGTGAGTCCACTGAAGAACATGACCTAAGGGTTAGAGCGGTTTTGAATCATCCGCAAAATGAAGGCCTAAGACTCAATGAGAAGTGTGAGTTTTCAAAAACAACAATTCGTTTTTTAGGACACACTGTCAGTGGCAGCAGCATAATGACAGACCCACAAAAGACGAGAGCCATTAATGAATTCTCACTTCCTATTTCTGTCCACGATCTTCAACGGTTCCTTGGCATGGTCAATAAATTGGCAAAATTCTTACCTACTCTTGCGCAAGTTATTGAGCCTTTGCGACAACTATTAAGGAAAGCTCAAGCATGGTGCTGTGATGCACATCAGGAACAAGCATTTCAAATGATCAAGGAAGTGCTGATTTCACCGGATGTCTTAGGCATTATAACCCTTCACTTCCAACTGCAACTGCAGCAGACGCCTCATCTACAAGGATAGGGGCAGTCCTTTTCCAAGAACAGCCAGATGGAAGTAGAAGACCGGTTTATTATATGTCATGAGCATTGTCTGACACTGAGACGAGGTAAGTCATAATAGAGAAAGAAGCTCTCGCAGTCATGTGGGCAAGTGAGAAATTTTCAGATTGCATAATTGACTTAAAGGTGGTCATAGAGATAGACCAAAAACCTCTAGTTTCCTTACTTGACGAAAAGGAATTTGCTAGAATGCCTCCGCAAATCCAGAGATTCCAATTGAGGCTAATGAAGTTCGTGTACGAAACGGTATACGTACAGGGCAATCAACAGACCGACAGCAGATGCATTGCCCACAGCTAATGTCGACCATGCTACACAACAGGATGTTAATTTTATTAATGAAATTGAGTCATATTCTCGCTGGCAAGCTTAAAGAAACCCCAAGAAATTCGTCATGCGCAGATGCAAGAAGATGATTTATATCCGCCAATACTGCAAGCAAACCTGGCTGCAACAGAGTTCCAGTGGTAAGAGGATGAAAATCTTCTTCGAACACAGAAGACACTTTACCATAGCGGATGATTTGCTGGTATATGACAAGAGACTGGTGATTCCAGAGTCACTCTGAGTAGATATCTTAGAAAAAATACGCTCAGGCATCTGTGTGGTGGCCGGCAATATCGAAAGATATAGAACAAATGATTTCAAATTAGGTCTGTGCAGAGTACAGACAGGATCAGAAGGAACCAATTCCCAACTAGACCGTGGGAACATTTGGCGATGGATCTATTCAGATTTAATGCAAAATCCTACCTGATTGTCAGTGACTACTTTTTAAGGTGGATCGAGGTCAAACGTTTGTACGCAACAACAACTGAAGCAGTCCTTCGACTGTTACAAGAAATCTTCGCAACACATGCTAAACCTGACCAGATAGTGTCCGATAATGGACCACAACTTGCAAACGACTACTTGACACAATTTGTGGAAAACTGTGCATTTGTACATCTAACAAGTTCCCCTAGATAACCACAATCTAACGGAGAAGCGAGAAAAGAGTTAGAACTCTTAAAGCACTGTTAAAGAAAAATCAAGATTTTCAATCGGCACTCCTGAACTACAGAACTTTTTCTTTTGGGCCTCCTTATCTCGAGAGACAATGGATACGCGCCTGGAGGTGGTCAGTGGTTTGTGAAGCAGCGCCTGGAGTGGCTATAAAGGCCAATTCTGGAGTAACAGGCTCTTCCACAGGTGCTGCAGAGAAATTTGTTTGTTGGGGCTGTTGGACAGTTGGCTCTCCCCTTGCGCCTCTCTTTTTTCCTGCCAACTACTAAGTCTCTTCGACTCTACTACAGAACTACTCCACTGCTATGCAGATTAGCACCATCAGAATTCTTGATGGGAAGGAATCTTACAACACAACTTCCAATCCTACCCAAAAAGTTACTTTCAGGACTACAAGTCCAGGATTATCAGAGCGTCTAAAGACAGAGAAAAGTCTTACAGAAAGCAACAAGCCTATAATTACAGGAAGAAATACGATACCAGGAACCTATCGAAGTTAACAGAAGGATAAAAGGTATGGGTATGAGACCGAAGCAGAGAGATGAAAATCAACAGTGATCTTATAGTACCTTCTGAAGTTTGTATTAAATAAGAACAGGAAAAATCTTATTTCTATTCATCAAAGACATCAATCAGTCATACATTTGGATGAACCAGATGTCGAACCTGAAATTTAGAAAGCACCAGATACTACGAACCTCAATGAAGGCCGTGCAAGTCAAGAAACAAGAGTTCAAAGAAAGACCTGCAATCTTTCACATCTGACAACACCATGATCAGGAAGAGTTGTGAAGACTCCTGAAAGATTCAATCTATGATGTCAGAAACTTGGGGGGAGATGAGGTAGTATGTAAAAACATCAGTGAATGGTAGGCAGTGGAAGCAGATTCTTTGAATATTTCTAAGGCAGACAGAGATAGATAGATAGATAGATTGATTCTTGGTAAGCAAGGGGGGGGGGGGGGGGGGTGAAAGATTATTGGGGTAGGCAGGAATGTGGAGTTGAGGTTACAATCAGATCAGCAATGATCTTATTGAATGGCAGAGCAAGCTCGAGGGGCCGAGTGGCCTACTCCTGCTCCTAATTCGTATGTTCGTATATAAATATATATATTTGGATAAAGACCTGGGGGAGATGTAGTATAAGGGTCTGAAAGGGTTAATTTTGAGAAAATGTAAAGAATATCTCCTACCATGATAATGTAAGAGATCACATGAGAGAGAGACTTGGAGATGCAGCGTGGTTTCAGAGGAGTTCCATAAGCTGGTGTGAAGCTGTACATAGTGATAATGTAAAAAAGGTTACAGTTCTAATTACTCAAGACTAAGGAATCTCTCTAAGCTAGACTAACTAAGCATATTAAGGTGGCAGCATACCAACCACACATACAACTATTTTCTTCCCTGAAATCAGATTGCTGACTCTTGAAAAGCTTTTAGGCTCATACCTCTCTCACTGTAGCAAGAATGTGCTAATTTCACAAAGCGGAAGTTCCCTTTAAGAGGCCTATTACTCCCCAATTCCCTTTGAGAAAAGTTGGATAGAGGGAAGGTTTGTCAATTAGGGGCCGATGACTCTATGACTCTAGGAGATGGCTCCCAAATCTTTCCCAAAGACATGGGAATGTGGAGGAGATGGGTGCATAAAATTACAAAATCTTTGGAAGCCTTGCTTGCCAGAAGAGCACACTGGAAATTCAGGAGTTCACTTAATGGTCACAAAATCATAATAGTGTACACCTGAATTTCAGAGGTATCCTTCTAGTAGACAAGACTCCCTGCTGAACTCAGAATGACCAAGGTCTTGTAGTAGTAAGAATACAACTTTGAAGTGGACATAGCCACATTTAAACATAAGATTAAACAACAGTACTGTACAATTTATAGCTTGAAAAATCTAAAGTAGTACATTTATACCAAAAAGTTGAATCAAAGGTTTTTGCTTACTGATGTCTCATTTGTCAAGAACTTACATTAAAATGATCAAGCAGTTAGTGGTATGCATACGAGTTACAGCAGTCTAATGGTTGATTAAATCACATTTATAGGTTATATTTATAACTGTTATGTGCTTGTGAATATGGATATAAGTTTTTAACTCTTTAAAAAAGCATCATACTCAAATAAAATAAAATGCCTTTGAGTTTTACTAAATTCCTCCTTGAACACATCACATTTTCAACTTCTGTCATCATAAAATCCATAGAGCAAGTCAAATCTTTCACCATCATAATCCTTTACATTTTGTATTAATGGCATTTTGGCATATTAAATGTAAAACTTCTGTTGCTGTTTAATCCCAAAAGTACCCAACATTCAGAAGATTAAATTTCAAATAAGTATTGCTACAATGCAACTGTTTTCTAGTCAATAGTTTCAGGTACTTATTTCACTGCATCAGATTTACCTCTAAATATGGCACAACAGAACATATATTGCACAGTGTGCCACTTCTTTATTCATTTCAGAACAAAGGCACCAGCATTGAAACACTGAGATAGTCAAAGGCTTCTTCATAGTGGGAGGAGGGGAGAAAAGGTGAGAGGCAAAGGGAAGAAACGGACTGGCAGTTACTGGTGAATACCATTTATGCACATGGATCCCACAAAAAGGTTTAACCACCAGCCAGCAGGGTAGAGCTCAACTTACCAAAAACATCAGCTAGCAGGAAGATATGGCACAGCAAAATTTGATACAAAAAGGAAAAAATATTAAGTCAATCTAATCTTCATGGTGTTATGCACAATATCAGTATCTAGTTCTGTGCCAAATCATACATGTATATGCAAACTCATATTTCATTTCAACAGAACTACAAGATAATATTGCTCACCCAAGTTATATTTATGTGCTTGATAATACGGTTCTATAAGGTTGGAAGTCAGTCACTCATTGCATATCAGTTTACAATCTGATAACTTACAGTTAATAGCGAGCGCAATCATATTGTCAATCAAACTTATGTTTGCATTGTGTAAGTGACATATCCACTTGTGGCACTTCAGTCCAGTCTTTTTGCCATAAACATCTTTATGAACAACTACTGATGCCAACAGTTTGGGGACATTAATTTAAAAAGGTAGGAGTGAATGAAGGAAAATTATATGCAACGTGTTAACAAGATAAAATTAAAGATATATTACCACCATAACAAGACACAAATCACAATTTGCAATAAGCCTAATTTACAGTTAAATTATGTCACCTGCTTATCCTATTAACAGTTTAAAATTTGCAAAGCAGAAAATTACAAAAGTTGATGGAAATTTATTTCAACACTATTGTGTCAAATAGTGGATTTTAAGGGGCTGAATTTAAAATAAAAGTAAAAATTCACTTTATAGCCATTTACACACACAACTTTTTTGGTCAACTTGTTCAGTTTGAGTTTTGATGTAAATGCACAAGGAGGTAATGCAAACAAATTAATGTAAATAATGTCGATCATTTGCTTGCAAATGAAAGGATATTTCATATGACCATATACTCATACAAGCATACAAGTTAACTTTTCAGTACCACAGACACCAGTTATCAATTTACCCTCTCAAATTTATAGAAAGACTTTAAAAAATCTAAAGTTTAAAAAAATTAAATTTATATCAGTACAATACTAGAGTTGCAACAGCTAATTAAAAAACACAAAATTCCCCCCAAAAAGATTAGGAAATATAGAACTGTAGAAAATAAATGGTCTAATGCCAAATATCTTTTTTTCCAGCTATACTTTACAATTCTTACTCATCAACTGAGAATTATTTTTAAAAGCTCATATGTAAGTTATGCTAAACCTTCAAAATCACTGGTTAGTCCTTAGCTGGAGCATTTCAGACACCACACTTTCTGAAGGTATCAAGGCTGTGGATAAAGTGCAGAGCAGATTTACTAGAATGGTACCAGGCACGAGGGACTTCAGTTACATGGAGAGACTACAGAAGCTGGAGTTATTCACCTCAGAACAGAGAAGGTTATGGAGATATTTAATAGGGGTGTTCAAAATTATGAAGAGTTCTGATGGGATAACTGAAGCAAAACTGTTTACACTGGCAGAAGGGTTGGTAACCAGAGGTTGCAGATTTATGATAGTCGGCAGAAGAACCAGAGGGGCAAGGAGGAGCAAAAAAATTTAAGCAGAGAGTTAAAATCTGGAATTCACTACCAGAAAGGATGGTGGAAGCAGATTCAATACTAGACTTTCCAAAGGGTACTGGATATATACTTTGAAAAGAAAACTTTTACAGGGCCATGGAGAAAGAGGAGAGTGAGACTAATTGGACATCTATTTCAAAGAGCCAGCACAGGCACAATCAGTTGAATGGCTGTATAATTCTAACTTGGTCTAGTTACATTTTCCCCGCCAATTAATTCCAAGACTCAAATAGAGTGCCCTTTTGCAAAGCCACTTCTGGGCTGCAGTAAACTTGTCTCTTGGTGGCCAGCAACAAAAAGGGTAATTGGACCCTGAAAATTAATTGGAATGGGGAACATCAAAATCTTAGCGATTTATGCCTTGGCCTTGCTCGCCATTTCCATAAAATAATGCTGTTTCCACTTCTCCATGTCACTATTTACATGAAATAATGCTGTTCCTTCTTCCCCTTGCACTAAGAGAGATTCAGGAATCTCTGTTTGGAAGTAGGTTACCTGAGCCACACTAGAATCAGTTTATTACTTTTAGTGACTTATACCAATTTCAGTGAGGGATGCTGAGAATTTCTCCTAAGAGAGCAAAAAGGAACAGCACAACATTACAGAAGGATTTAGAAGTATGTTAGAGGCCTTAATAGGGAAATAAGGCACAATAAGCAGCAGCATAAAAAAGGCCTGTCCTTTGACCAACTAAGTCAAACAATCTCAATGTCATGAACCTTGTCCCTGCCTCAAATAAGTTAAAGCATAACTCACAGAAGAAATTTTAAAACTGCACAGGCATTAGCTTAAGAAATACAATTCATTCAAACAATTAGGTTGCTTTTAAAGCAGTAAAGAGTTGCATCTTATTTTGGAATGAGGTGAAGAATTATAGTGTCACAAGCAAAGAACCAAACAAGTAAAACAGTGCATTCATCATGGAATTAAATTTAGTTGTGACTTCCATCAGACATGAAGGTACAACTAGTGAGAATACTTCTTCATAAAACTATTGCTGGTAGGCTGTGCTGTCTTGGAGTGGTGAGACATGAGCCCATGTCTCCCCCTTGCCCCTCTGGTTCTTTTGCCAACTATCATAAATCTGCATCCTCTGGTTACCAACCCTTCTGCCAGTGGAAACAGTTTCTCTTCAGTTAGCTCATCAGAACTCTTCATAATTTTGAACACCCCTATTAAATATCTCCATAATCCTCTCTCTTCTAAGGTGAATAACTCCAGCTTCTGTAGTCTCTCCATGTAACTGAAGTCCCTCGTGCCTGGAGTGGTGAGACATGAGCCCATATCCACAAATCCTCAAGGTGTGCTCTTGATCAGAACAAATTTCCTTCTAGGGAGAATAGCTGGTAAGAAAGCAACCTCCTATTGTCTGACTAAAGAGCAAGATGGGGAAAATCAGAGAGGTTGGCAAAGTTGGATGCGGGGAAGGGAAATAGGAGGATTTTCTAATTTTGCAATGGGGCAGTGAATGCATTGCAACAAATAGAACAAATTTTTGCCTGTAATCCCCAGGTCTTTACTGTGAGAAGCTGATCAACAGAGGTGATGCACTCCATCACAGGAAATGCCATTTCCAGGCTGCTCATGTGCATCATTCAGCGATCTGGGAGATCAGGTCAGATTCAGGAGGTGAACCTTTAAATATTCTTTTTTCATCCTGACCACCCCCCCCCCCCCCCAGGGATTGTGCCAAGTTTCAAACAATCACCAATTTGGGGCATTTTGCCAAATGTATCACATGTTTAAATTAAAATCGATATTAACATGTAATTTTTGTCTGCATTTTTCTGACCAGTCAGTGGGTTGATTTGGTGGGTGGAGCCTGGCACACACACAGGCACGTGGAGGACTGGAGCGTGTGACACATGTGCCAACAGTTGGTAGCAGTGGTGAAATGGGAGTTTGTGGAGAAAAAGAACAGTGGAAGGTAAGGGGAGCCCAAGAACAAAGTTATCCTGGCTGGAGGGATTTGAGGCGGGTGGGGAGGGGGGGGGGGGGGAGGGGCAGAACAGCATGGGAGGGATGTTAGTGGCAGTATGGAGTTGTTTGGTGGAGGAAAAAAAAGCAGAAAGTAAAGGGAGCCCAACAAGGTTATCCTGGCTGGAGGGATTGGGGGCGGGGGGGAGACGGGGCAACAGCATGGGAGGGACGTTGGTGGCAGTATGGAGCTGTTTGGTGGAGGAAAAAACAGCAGGAAGTAAAGGGAGCCCAACAACAAAGTTACCCTGGCTGGAGAGACAGAGGACAGTGGGGTGGGGGGAGGGGGATTGCACGACGAGGGAGAGATGACGACACTGCGGATGGGAGAACAGCATGGAAGGTGAGGATAACATGGCATGGGGTGGGGGAGGTGAAGGGAGATGAAATGGGGGATGGGCATGGCATAGGTTTGGGATGGCATGGGAGGAATGGAGGGAGGGGATGGCATGGAATGGAGGGAGGGGATGGCATGGAATGGAAGAAGGATGGCATGGGAAAGGTGGCATAGGAGGAAACAAATGGGAGGGATGGAATGGCATGCGATGGGGATGGCAGAGAAGTGGGAGGCATGGGGGGAGGTGGGACAGGATGGGTTGAATGGCATGGGAGAAGTGGGAGGGCGGGGATCGCATCGGAGAGGTTTCTTGGGAAGGAGGGAATGGCATGTGATGGGGATGGTATGGGAGGGTGGGGAGGAGATGATGGAATTGGTTAAGTATACAAAGTTGACCCAAAATGCTCTGCAGGTCTCTGCTAGTACATTATTAAATTGTCTGTAACCAATAAAGTGAACCATTTCCTAAACCCAGACTTACACAATGCAGTAATTAAAAAAAAATTCAAAAATCGTTTTGCACTTTTTAGACAGGAGGGAGGGGGAACCAGCAAACTACAGACCTGTCAGTTGAATGCCAGTTGTAGATAAGTTACTGGTATCCATTAGGGACAGAATGACAATATTTGAACAAGTATGAGCCAATCAAATAAAGTCAGTGTGGATTTGTGAAGGGTAGGTCATGTCTGACTAATCCAATTAAATTTTTTTTGAGGAGGTCTTCACTGCAAGGTGGACAGGAGAGTATCTATGGCTTTTGTATATATGGATTTCCTTAAGGCTTTTGATAAGATTCATACAAAAGAGATTATTAGCCAGAATGAGAGCGTATGGAATTGGAGGCAACTTTAGGATATGGCTTGAAAATTAGTGGGGAGGTAGGAGACAGAGTGTGGAGATAAATAGAATGTATGCTGGCGAAATGTGACAAAGTCCCAGAATTGGCAGGGAAAATAATGGTGACTTTGATGCGCATGTTGTTATTTGTGTGTAAAAAAAACCAGCAAGTTGTGGCAAAGAGATCAGCTATGAGTTGCAAATTGCTGGATGATTTGCGGTCATTTGCCTTGCAAAAATGAGATCTTCCTGTTGATCCCATGGGTTTTTGGAAATTGCTGGATTTGTGCTGCAAGTACAAATTAGACTTGCTGCATAAAGTTAGGGCTTGATTCAGAGTGACAATGCGATCAACTGAGACAAGCTAACAACACAGAGGCACAGGGCATTGCGTGGGGTTTGACTGCAAATTTTCATGATTGGCCAAAAAGACCAACCACGATTACTCCCCAGACCTCTTGCTTGGCTGAGTTCCAGGTGAAAGCTTGAATTAGCCAGCCAGCGAGGTATGGGTTCAAATCGCTGTGCACCTAAACTACAGCAAATTCAGTACGGAAAGGCACCTGCGAGAAGAACTGAGGTCCTCTGGCAATCAGCTGGCATCAATTAATCTAGCAGATCGGGGGGGATTGGAGTGTTGAGTTTCCATTAAATAAAAATGAGACATTGCTACGTAGGAATGCATTTCATGGTTTCAGGACAGAATTCCATCAAAATATCCTGACACAGGAGGCTTCTCCCTTGTAGCATTAGAAAATAATGCTGGGAGAAAGTATTTTATCTTAGACTTTTAGCTAAGTAGTCAACTCCCAGCAAGATAGAGACTTGTAAGAAAGGTGACAAGTCCCACTTAGAAGACGACAATGTTCTAAAGCACTTTACAGTCAGTTAATTTTGAAGTGTAGTCACTGTTGTAATGTAGGATACAGGGCAGCAATTTGCACACACAAAGGTCCCACACACAACAATGAGATAATGACCAGATAATCTGTTTTAATGATGTTGGTTGAGGGATAAATATTGGCCAGAATACCAACAAACACTCCCCTGCTCTTCTTCAGAATAGTGCCATCGGATCTATTCCGTCCATCTGGGTGGGCAGATGGAACTTCAGTTTAACATCTCAACCAGCAGATGGTACCTCCAACAGCACTGCCTCAGTACTGCAGTAGAGGGCTGAATTTTATGGAGCCCCCTAGGGACGGGAATGGAGGCAGTGGGGGACCATAAAATTGAGTCAGAAGGCAGGGGGCAGAGTGCCTGTCGCCTTCCCAATGCCGGCATTTAGTCTGGGGTCGAGGATGGCCGAGGACCGTCTTCCCACCCAGAGACCAATTGAGGCCCTTAAGTAGCCAATTAATGGCCGCTTAAGGGCCCCTTCCCACTGCCACTGGTATTTTACAAGCAGTGGGATGTGCCTCTGCCACGTAGAGCAGTTGCCCAGTAAAGGAAGGAGGCCTCCTTGTGGGCTGGGGGTGCTGTCCTCCATGGGCAATCAGCAACCCATAGAGGGCCCCAGGCGGCAAAGGCTACCCCTCCGCAAACAACCCTTGCTCTCAAGAACCACCCTCTCAGGGCCCCCATTGGCAAGGCCTGTTGGACTGGCCCCAGCAAACCTGCCCCACTTACTTGTGGTCTGGGGCTCCAGTCCTGGTCCCAGGCCTCCTGTAGTACCAGCAGTAGCCACTGCTGCCGGTACCACTGAGCTGCCAGCCCTCTGATTGGCCGGCAGCTTTTGCAGGCAGGATCCCGTGGAATTCGGCTGTGGTCCAAAACAGGGCCGAGGTGGGGTTGCCTCCTGCCTTCTGGCCCGTCGCCGGTACCCCCGCTGTCGGGGTAAAATTCAGCTTGAAGTGTCAGCTGGCATTTTGTGCTCAAGTCTCTTTGGGGGCACCTGAACCCACAACCTTCTGACAGAGGCAAAAATAGGACAAAGTTTGGTTCAGTTAGCTAGAAGACTGAAAGAAGAGACAAACCACTTTCAAACCAACAGAAAAATATAATTCGTTCTATGTATGGCAACAACTTATTTCCAAAAGTAGTCGACATTTATTCAAAATGCAGGAGATCCCAAAAACAGTTTTCAGCGATATTTGAAAAGAACAGAGCTGAATGTGGAGTTTAGAAGAGGGTAGAACTGATTTGAATCGTTACAGAAAATTGAAGTAGACTAACTACCTGCTGCAGTAACCCAAAAAAAAGTGTATATATAAAAGTATTGTACAAAAGAACAATTAGCAATAGTTTGCAACCTTGCTAATTTCACTTGGAGGAGGTAGAAAAAATGATTTTTATTGTAAAAAGGTATATATTTATTTCATCACTGGTTCACATATTCATATTAAATTAATAATTTAAACCAAAAATGAGATCTGAGGTTGTAATGTTCTTCTGTTGACTGTGTTATGACCGAGGCAGGTGTGGTGCACTGTTGTTTCTAGTTCCACTTTTCTGCAGGTCACAACCTATATTTAAATGTTTACCCAGTTAATACGGTCAATCACAGACTCTATTTTTGTCCCAGAATAAAATACATTAACCAGGTTTCTTCAATAACCAACAAAATTATCTGATATATCAAAACAAGACTTATCCTATAATGAAGCAAAGCAGTAACACACAGATTGAAACATGAAAGTTCCCTTTTTAAATTCCCCACACACAAATTCACACTGAAAAAAACCCCAGAAATTCTCTCTCTGCAGAGGTTTGTTACAAAAAAGACAGAAAAGAATACTTTGGCCAAATACTTGCTAATTCTTGAAGGAAAAAAAAACCGGAAAGATGTCCCTTTTGGTCTGGTGTCCCAAATACGCGTAGACGATTGTCAATGGGATCTACCTAGAACATTTCTTTTCAAGCGATCAACTGATCAAGGATCAGTTTGGCAGGCTTTCCCGGAGAAATGCGGCAACAGGGGTTTCAGGCAGGCCTTTGAGAGGAATGCAGCATCAAGGGTTTTGGTTATCACACTGAAAATGCAGAGCTTTTTCACAGAGATGGAAAAGCTGGCAGCCTTTCCAAAAAGATTGAAAAGGCAGAGTTGGGGGTTTTTGTCTTTGGAAGGTTGACTTTCAAACTCCTTTCAAAGCACTGTCCACACCCCCAGCTCACTGGCCAAAGCAAAACCAAAAACAATACCTCAAGAGTAAAGCCTCCTAACCCCTATAAATCTTGAACTGTCACTTCTCTGTAAACATCCTCTCCAGGTCAAAAAGCCCCCGCTGGGTACTTATCTGAAGACAGGTGACTTCCAGTAAGGGTTGTTTATAAACCAAGTCCAAAAGACCTTCCAATGCACTCTTTTTTTTTTAAAAGAAAGTCCAGCATTTATGGAATCTTCAGTTTTAAAACCCAAGTCCTCAAAAAAAATTGAACAAAAAATGGAAGTAATTTCATAACAACTGAAGATTGGAGAAGGATCCTAGGAAGGCACAGAATAATTCCAACAGTTAAAATCACTTAATAGGCTGTACTGTTGGTTACCTGGGCACAACCTTTTATGCTAAAGCTTACCTGGATATCGCAACTAGTAAGTATGCTCTCAGAGTTGGGATTAATCTAAGGGAGCAATCCAAATCTGAGTCTATAGCTCAGCACAATAGTTGCTTTGATGATTGCTGTTCCACAACTACTTCAGGAAAAAAAAAACTCAATGTAGATAATCAGATTTATCCTAGTGAACCCATTTACTACTTAGATTGAGTAGATTTCACACTGTCCAGTTCCTAATAATCCACAGAATTGTCCATATGAAAATTTACCAGGGTCAACCAGTAATGATATTTCCATTTGAAAAATACAGCAATATACCTTTCATATTAATCAAATTCAGAAAAATACTTTTAAAGTTAGTCAATGTTAAAATGTTCCTTACTATTTTAGGCAAAGTCAGTGTAAAGGTTGGGGACAGGGGAGGTAAAGGAAATATTCAGTAAGTTTGTTTATAAAGCATAAAATATTCTATACATTATTATAGTTGCCAATTTGAATCATGATCAAAGACATGAAACAACCATAGGAAGCATTTAGGATTCGGAGTTTATAAATGCAAACTCAACCAATTCTGTACATTCCAAACATTATCAACTGAAAGGAATCTGCAATTTGATTTTTTTTTTTAACTGTGCAAGATTATCTTTCAGTGGGAGAAAGAACAACCAGAAACATAAATGAGACAAGTGACAGAGACAGTGTCACTTCAAAAATGAGCTTCCATGCTGAATAGCTCACAAGACAGGAGGGGATTCTCTGTAAACTCCACCTTCATCCAGTTTGGGAGAAGGAATAGTTGGACATATAACTTACCCCAAGCCTTTTATTCTACAAAGAGCACATATTAACACATAAATCATGGAGTGTTGAACAAAACCTTAAAAAAAACTTACAGAAGGATTTGCTTTCAAAGTTGACAATGGCACAATTTTAAGTTTTCAGAATTAAAATACTTGCCAAAACTGATTTCAATGTGTTTATTTCTATAAACTGTCATGCAGGCCCCCACCTGCCAAGACTGAGACACACATTATTTCGCCACATGAGCATTAAAACTTAAAATTGTGGCTGGGAAGAACAGAGGGCCTATCACAAGGAATTGCCAAGCCCCTGACTGGAAAGACATTTGCATGCTAGCAGACAGTGTTGGAACGAGGAACCCAATCCTTGCTTCCCCAAGACACATAAGAACTGGTCAGACCAGTTTAGTCACATGACTGACTGACTGTTGGGAGTTTTTTTTCAGTTTGAACTTGCTGAGAGAAAGAAATTCAGAAAGCTGTTCACTCTTGGACTGGAAAATACCTCTCTCTTATCTGCTCTCATCTCGTTCTCACCAGCGTCGGAAACCAGTGAAGACACGTAAATGCCAAGAGAGAAAAGCCTCCTACGTGAACAAGGTTTGAGAAAAGTAAGAGCTGTCTACAATCAAAGACTCGACGGCGAGCTGGAAACACAGGAACAGTTATAAGAAACTCCCTTCAGGGACTGCCTCAAACCGCTCTATTTTTCTTCTGCTCTTTTCTGTCCCTATTGGCATGCGGGTATCGTGTGTGCATGCGAGCATGGGCACGTCGTATATCTGTAGGCGTTAACCGAATTAGAGTTTAAGTTTTAATAAATTTCATTTTTCTTCTTTAAACCTAAGAAAGCCTGTTTATGCTCTTTTCTTTGCCTTATAATTGGAAAGCAGTGAACAAGGATTCACCAAGGGGGAGCTCAAAACACTGTGTTTAAAAATTAAACTCTGTTGCAATAAGACCAGGTGAAGACAGCAAAAGACCCCTAGGCACCTTTCTCACCTGGTCGTAACAAGAACCATAGAAAAGTTACTGCACAGAAAGAGCCCATTCAGCCCATCGTATCTGCACCGGCTGAAAAAACTAGCCACCCATTCTAATCCCACAAATTTCAAATGGAGAGCTCAAATACATGAAATTTTGTTTGCGCAACCCTTCCCCCCGCCAAAACAACCAAAGCTTCTGCAAAGCTAGTTCTCGTCATTCGTGAAGATAGGCAACTACTGCTATTAGATCAAAGTCAGAATTTCTTCAACACATCTCAAACAGGGACAATGTTACAAGCTGATTATGTCCATAATACAGCTGTACAGGTCAGACTAAAGAACTCAGTAAACTGGTATTTATCAAATTAAGTACCTTCAATTTTCCTCGAATGCACTAGAGACTAGATGGTCACGTTGCAACATTAACACTCAATGAGCTTAATAATCAGAACTAAACAGCATCCAAAACATTTGAGTGCTATATCCTACACTCTGGAACACACACCCAAACACTTACATTTTTTTTTTAAGTGAACTATGCTGGGGATTACTGTTGGCAGATCATTTTTTCTATGAATATCATGTATGCCCAAAACTTATAGGACAGCTTTGCATCATAAAATGTGTTGCCCAATACTCCCATATTGATTTAAGATGCTGCATGAATTTTTTAATCTTAAACTAATGACTTTTATACAACAATCTTACTCGAATATTTTTGATGTGCCAAAATACTTAATCAATTTTTTTTACATTAATAAAGTATATAATACATTTGAAAAAATAACTAGCCAAGACATGGGACAGCTGTGACACACAAACTGAAACATTAGTATTTGATGTAATCACAGTTGTTCACCCTTCAGCAAACAGTTTTTGGTATTGAACAAAGCAAGCGTAACTCTAAAACCAGCTTTAGGAAAAAATGATAAATTGCGTACAACAAAGCATGCAGGAATGCTTTCAGAATAAGTAATAGAAACTATTTATTAAAAATTCTGGAGAATTAAGACAAAGGATCCAAGGGAGTTGGACTTTCTGTGCATGACCAAAAATTCTACATACAGTAGTTTTAAAATTAGAATAGTGGAAATCCACAGCATGATTATATGCTGCAATGGCCTAATCTCTTGCAAATAATCTGTGCCGCAAACTACACTCTGATCATAATGTGCAGCGACCCATAAATAGAAACAAATATAGCTCAAATCAGTTTTAATTGAACTGTTTTAAATAATAGGTATTATCTTTGTTAAAAAAATTTCCTTCTTGAAAAAATGTAAATAGTTATATCGAATTACATTTCATGATAGGTTTATAGCATTTAATTATTTCATTAGTTTAAGTCTGCCATGAAACAAACAGCAATGCTGCTGTTGAATTGGGTATGACCTAAAAACAAAAATCACCTTTAAAAAATGTTCTAAAGTTGTCTTTTGCCATACCTGAATTATGTCAATACAATCTATATTTATAAAGGATGTTGCATTCATAAGGAAATGATGTGAACTCAATGGCTAATCCTCCAGCACATGATCAGGGCTATATATGACACCGCAGCAGTCTGCCATTTAAAAAGGACCAAGTCTCTGATAGCAAAATGGCATGGCCAATGCATGTTTTTCAGAGAACAAATTCAGAACTGGACTAACTCCAAAGGCATGTGGAAAATGCTTAAAAAAAAAGAAAAATGCAGAGTTTGTCATTGTAGGATTCGTTCCAATATAGGAATTTTGCTTCCTTCATTGTGAATCAGATACTCAATAAAAATTATTCAAGATGGGAGACATTATACAAGCACTGATTTGCAAGAACCTGATACTGTAAACTTCTTAAAATACCGAACATTAAACAATGCTGTGGACTAGAACATGGCTACCCGACCCGAACCCGACGACATGTCTCTGGTTCGGGAGGGTCGGGTTGCTCTTCAGGGTCTGGCATTTGGGGTCGGGCCGGCTCAGACACATTCTATCACCACCTCCGGTACATGGCTCCAATCTTAAATGCACTTTTTGAACAACCTTTCAAGTCCAGTTTCAGTTTTTGTTGCTTATCTGCACAAGCTTAAAAAGTGAAAAACGGAAGTGAGGTTAACTGAACATTCCAGTGGTGTGGTCGGCTCGGGAAAAAATAAAAGGACTCTGGCCAGGTCGGATCGTGGTTCTGTTGGGCTTGGATTGGGTTTCATTTGCAGACCCCGAGCCAGCCTTTAGTGTGGACTGATAAGTGGCATGTCACATTCGCACAACACAATGACCATCTCAAACAAAATAAATCTAACCATCTCCCCTTGACATTCAATGGCATTACCATCACTGAATCACTATCAACATCCTGGGGGTTACCATTGACCAGAAACTGAACTGGACCAGCCATATAAATGCTGCGGCTACAAAAGCAGGTCAAAGGCTGGGAATTCTGTGGCGAATGACTCACCTCCCGTCTCCCCAGTGCCTGTCCACCATCCACAAGGCACAAGTGGGGCAGTGGTTAGCACCGCAGCCTCACAGCTCCAGCGACCCGGGTTCAATTCTGGGTACTGCCTGTGTGGAGTTTGCAAGTTCTCCCTGTGTCTGCGTGGGTTTTCTCCGAGTGCTCCGGTTTCCTCCCACAAGCCAAAAGACTTGCAGGTTGATAGGTAAATTGGCCATTATAAATTGCCCCTAGTATAGGTAGGTCGTAGGGAAATATAGCAACAGGTGGGGATGTGGTCGGAATATGGGATTAGTGTAGGATTAGTATAAATGGGTGGTTCATGGTCGGCACAGTCTCGGTGGGCCGAAGGGCCTGTTTCAGTGCTGTATCTCTAAACTAAACAAGTCAGGAGTGTGATGGAATACTCTCAATTTGCCTGGATGGCTGCAGCTCCAACAACACTCAAGAAGCTTGACACCATCCAGGACAAAGCAGCCCACTTGATTTGTACAGCATCCACCACCTTCAACATTCACTCCCTCCACCACCGACGCACAGTGTACCATCTACAAGATGCACGTTGGCAACTCACCAAGGCTCCTTAAACAGCACTTTCCAAATCCACAATCTCAACTACCTAGAAGGACAAGGGCAGCAGATGCATGGGAACATCACCACCTGCAAGTTCTCCTCCAAGCCACACAACATCCTGACTTAGAACTATATCGCCATTCCTTCACTGTTGCTGGGTCAAAATCCTGGAACTCCCTTCCTAACAGCACTGTTGGTGTACCTACACCCCAAGGATTCAAGAAGGCAGCTCACCATCACCTTCTCAAGGATAATTAGGGATGGGCAATAAATGCTGGCATAGTCAGCGACACCCACAGCCCCCGAACAAATAGAAACAAAGGATGAGGACAGATTAGCATGAGAAAAAGAAAATGGTCTTTTAGGTATGGTATCATGAACATGGCAATTCTTAAAATCATAGACGTGACAGAAATTTACAGCACGGAAGGAGGCTATTTTCCCACTGTGTCCATGCCAGCTGACAAGCAGCCATCCAGCCTGATACCACGTTCCAGCTGACAGTCTGTAGCCTTGTAGGTTATAGTACTTCAAGTGTATATCCAAGTACTTTTTAAATGTTAAGAGGGTTTCTGCCTCTACCACCCTTTCAAGCAGTAAGTTTCAGATCTCCACCACCCTCTGAATGAAAAAATATCCCCCTGAATCCCTACTAAATGCCTTACCCTAAATCTATGCCCCCAGTTATGGACCCCTCAACCAAAGAGAACAGGACCTTCCTGTCCACTCTATCTAGACCCCACGTAATTTTATACCCTTCAATTATGTCTCCCCTCAGTCTCCGCTGCTTCAAAGAAAACAAGCAGAGATCAGCATGTAGAATCAGTTTGGGTGGAGATGAGGGATAGAAGGGGAAAGAAGTCACTAGTGGGAGTGGTCTACAAGCCCCCTAACAGTAACCACAATATAGAACGAAATATACAAGAAATAATGTGTGCTTGTGATAAAGGGACAGCAATAATTGTGAGTGATTGTAATCTACATATAAACTGGAAAAATCAGATTAGCAATAGTAGCCTGGATGAGGAGTTCAAAGGATGCCTCAGAGACAATTTCTTAGAACAGCACATTCTGGAACCTACCAGAGAGGAGGTTATATTAGACTTGGTATTGTGTAATGTGACAGGATTAATTAATGACCTCAGAGTAAAGGCACCTCTCGGTAACAGCGACTACAATATGATTTGGAAGAGAGAAGAGTGGGTCTAAGACTAGGGGCGGGCGGCACAGTGGCGCAGTGGTTAGCACCGCAGCCTCACAGCTCCAGCGACCCGGGTTCAATTCTGGGTACTGCCTGTGTGGAGTTTGCAAGTTCTCCCTGTGTCTGCGTGGGTTTCATCCGGGTGCTCCGGTTTCCTCCCACATGCCAAAGACTTGCAGGTTGATAGGTTAATTGGCCATTAAAAATTGCCCCTAGTATAGGTAGGTGGGAGGGAAACATAGAGACAGGTGGGGATATGGTAGGAATATGGGATTAGTGTAGGATTAGTATAAATGGGTGGTTGATGGTCGGCACAGACTCGGTGGGCCGAAGGGCCTGTTTCAGTGCTGTATCTCTAAAACTAAAACTAGTATTTGAAACTTAAATAAGGTCAACTATATTGGCATGAAAGCTAAGCTAGCTGAAGTGAACTGGGTTACTAGGCTTGGAGATAGATCAATAGAGAAGCAGTGGCAGACATTTAAGGGGATATTTCAGAATACTCAGGATAAGTATATTCCTACTATAAAGGAAAATTGTAAGGGGAGGACCCACCATCCGTGGTTAACTAAAGTAGTTAAAGAAAGCATCAAACTTAAGGAAAAAGCATATAACTGCGCAAAGGTAAGTGGCAGGTCAGGTGATTGGTCAGAATATCAAGAACTGATTAGATTAGATTAGAGATACAGCACTGAAACAGGCCCTTCGGCCCACCGAGTCTGTGCCGAACATCATCCACCCATTTATACTAATCCTATATTCCTACCAAACATCCCCACCTGTCCCTCTATTTCCCTACCACCTACCTATACTAGTGACAATTTATAATGGCCAATTTACCTGTCAACCTGCAAGTCTTTTGGCTTGTGGGAGGAAACCGGAGCACCCGGAGAAAACCCACGCAGACACAGGGAGAACTTGCAAACTCCACACAGGCAGTACCCGGAATCGAACCCGGGTCCCTGGAGCTGTGAGGCTGCAGTGCTAACCACTGCGCCATTGTGCCGCCCTAACTGCAGAGAATGACTAAAAGGTTAATCAGGAGAAAGAAATTAGAATATAAGAGGAAGCTAGCTAGAAATGTAAAAATGCAAGAGTTTCTACAGGTATTTAAAAAGGAAGACAGTAAGTAAAATGAGTGGTGGTCCTCTAGAGAGAGAGAGAAAGGGGAATTGATAGTAGATAATAAGGAAATGGCAGATGAAAAGAACAAATATTTTGCTTCTGTCTTCATTATAGAGGATACAAAAATATTCCTGTAATAGCTGTAAATCAGGAGGTGGAAGGAAGAGAGGAACTTGGGTGAAGTTACAATCACCAGGGAAATGGTACTGAGCAAACTGATGGAGCTGCGGGCTGACAAGCCCCCAGGTCCTGATGGGCTTCATCCTACAGTCTTAAAAGAGTGGCTAATGAGGTAGTCGATGCGCTGGTGTTAATTTTTCAAAATTTGCTAGATTCTGGAAAGGTTCCATCAGACTGGAAAAAAGCAAATATAAACCCTTCTATTCAAGAAAGTGGGGGAGAGGGAAGGCAAAAAGCATGTAACAGACATTAATGTCTGTCGTGGGGAAGGTGTTAGAATTGATCATTAAGGAGGCTATAGCTGGGCACTTAGAAAAACTCAAGGTAATCAGGAATGGTCAGCATGGTTTTGTGCAAGGGAAATCATGTTTAACCAATTTATTGGAGTTCTCTGAAGGAGTAACATGTGCTGTGGATCAAGGGGAGCCTGTTGACGTACTGTACTTGGATTTCCAGAAGGCATCTGACAAGGTGCCACATAAAAGCTTATTGCGCAAAGTAGGAGCTAATGGTGTAGGGGGCAACATATTAACATGGATAGAAGATTGGCTGGTTGGCAGAAAACAGAGTATGCATAAATGGGTCCTTTTCTGATTGGCAGGATGTGACGAGTGGAGTCCCTCAGGGGTCTGTGCTACAGCCTCAACATTTTACAATTTATATCAATGACTTAGAGGAGGGGAGTAATGGCATGGTAACTAAGTTTGTAGATGACACAAAGATAGGGAGGAAAGTATGTTGTGAAGAGGACATAAGGAGGTTGAAGACCGATATAGAGAAGTTGAGTGAGGGGGAAAAAATCTGGCAGATGGAGTATAATGTGGGAAAATGTGAAGTTGTTCACTTTGGCAGGAAGAGTAAAAAAGCAGAGTATTACTTAAACAGAGAATAACTGCAGAATGCCGAGGTGCAGAGGGATATAGGTGTTCTAGTGCATGTCACAAAAAGTTAGAAAGCAGGTACAGCAAGTAATAAAGAAGGCTAACTGAATGCAATCCTTTATTACAAGAGGAATGCTTCAGTTATACAGAGCACTGGTGAGACCACATCTTGAATACTGTGTGCAGTTTTGGTCTCCTTATTTAAGGACGGATGTAAATGCATTGGAGGCGGTTCAGAGGACGTTTACTAGATTGCTACCTGGAATGAGTGGGTTGTCTTATGAGTAAAGGTTGGACAGATGGGTTTGTTTTCACTGGAGTTTAGAACAGTGAGGGGAGACTTGATTGAAGTATACAAGATCCTGAACGGTCTTGACAAGGTCGATGTGGAAAGGATGTTTCCTCTTGTAGGTGAGTCCAGAACTAGGGGGTACTGTTTTAAAGTTAGGGGTCGCCCTTTTAGGACAGAGATAAGGAGAATTTTTTCTCTCAGAGGGTTGTGCGATTTTGCAACACTCTGCCTCAGAAGTTGGTGGAGGCAGGGTCATAGAATATTTTTTTAGGCGGAAGTAGATTGATTCCCTTGCCTAACAAGAATCTAAGGTTATCGGGGGTAGAAGGGAGTGTGGAATTCGAAACACAAACAGATCAGCCTTGATCTTATTGAATGGTGCAGCAGGCTGGAGTGGCCCAATGGCCTACTTCTGCTCCTAATTCATATGTTCGTATGTAACCCTAGACTATTTAATCTTTCCTCATAACTAAAATTCTCCAGTCTAGGCAACATCTTTGTAAATCTCCTCTGTACGCTCCCTTGTGCAATCACATCTTTCCTATAATACGCTGACCAGAACTGCACGCAGAACTCTACCTGTGGCCTCACCAGTGTTTTATGCAGTACCAGCAAAACCTCACTGCACTTATATTGTATGCCTCAACTAATAAAGGAAAGTGCCCGTATGCCTTCTTTGCCACCTTATCTACCTGTTCAGCCACCTTCAGGGATCTGTGGACATACAGTTCAAGGTCCCTCTATTCTGCTATACTTCGCACCATCCAACCATTTGTGTATTCCCTTGCCTTTGTCAGTCTCCCCAAATGCATTACCTCACACTTCTCTAGACTGAACTCCATTTGCCACTGTTCTGCCCACCTGACCAGTCCACTGACACCTTCCTGCAGTCCATAGCTTTCTTCTTCATTATCAACCACATTGCCAATGACCATTAGATACTGTGTTAGGGGACTGCCAGTTCCTGCAGTAGAATAGGCTTAGAGTATTGTATGGTCTTCCTCATATGTAATTATCTTGGTGACAATAATGAAGGTAAAAGTTCACTCTGTGGTCTGGACCCTTGGAGGGATAATCTTGTGAGCTTCTTAGGTTTCCTGCGATTCAAGAAACTGTAACACTGATAGCATCATGTCTCCTACACTTATGCTGATGGCATTGATTTATCTTCCCAGGGGTAGAAATATGTAGTGCAAATTAACGAGAGCGTGGCTTCTTTTTCAGTGGTGTACGCCAATTAATCTCAGGCTAATGTTTTGTACAAAAGAAGTGACAGTTTTTTAAAAAAGGTACTATGAGTAAATCAAATTCAAACACCAAATATTACGAGTTCACAGAAATTAGGATGTAATGATGCCTGAAACCAGTAAGAACAAGCTTTATCACTTCTGCATTATTTTTATTGTCATAAACAGCTGTACTGAGTCAATATATACTGCTTATCCACCTTTTGCTGGGTTATCATGAAGTGGACGATAGTATCCGTAACTTCATATCAATGGACAACACAACTGTGTAGAAAAAGTAGGTTCAAAACTGCTGCAGTTAATGAGATAAACCTACTGGTAAAATGTTAACATTGCACTATATAAATTAACAGTAATGCAAATGTGCTTTGTGAAACAACATACCTTTCTTGGCCTTCTTCTGAAGTTTCAATGTATCAGATGATTTCTTCTTGATTTCTTGTCGTGCTTTCTTATATTCTTTAAACAAAGAAAACTTCTTTCAAGGTCTATATTATTCTGTATTGCATCCCCACTATAATTAATTCCATATTTTATAGATCTCCTACTGCAGTGTACGTCATGTTAGAAACAGTGCATACTGCTATTTAGTAAATTTAAAAGATTATTTGCCATTAATACCAATTCTACTGGTCTGCCTAGTACACATGATTGAAAATAGATTTCAAGCTTTGCAGCATTACTTCAACCTAAAGCAACAACAACTTATATTTATGTAGCACCTTTAACGTAACAAAACATCCTAAGGTGCTTCACAGGAGAATTATAGAACAAATTATGTCACCAAGCCACATAAGGGGATTACATCAGGTCATATGACCAAAAGCTTGGTCAAACAGGTGCGTTTTAAGTAGTGTCTTAAAGGAGGAAAGCGAGGCAGAGAGGTATGTGAAGACCAGGTAAGAGACTTGCACATAAGAGGGTAAGCTGTGCGTATCTGCACCTTCCTGGTCACCTGCAATCCTATTTCAACTTTCCCCAGAAACAATGCATGTTACGTTGTCCAACATATGGCCCGTTAAAGGTTTCCATCTGGCCTGCGGATGTATTTCAGAGATGAGAAATTTTGCATTGGCTTCTTTTTCTAGATTGGCTTTTTTTTTAAAAATCACGTCAGTTTCACAGCTGACAGGTGCTGGGAGCGGGAACAGCAGTTTCCCAACTACGAAGAGCTTTGGGGTTTTCTGGCGGGCTTTTAAAAAAAGTTGGAACCTGCCGGAAAACTCGAAAGCTGTCCGAAGTCAGGAAACTGCAGTTCCTGCTCCCATCACCTGTCAGCCATGAAAGTGACTTGCGCTTTTTGTCCAAAAAACTGAACAATCACAAACCTGCTCTGCTGAGCGTTCCCACAGAGAGAGAGAGAGAGAGAGACTGAGCGAGCGAGAGTGGCGGGGTAGGGGGGGGCCAAGAGCAGGGGGAGGCAGGGGAGGGAAGCAGAGGCGGCGAGGGTGTGGGGACAGAGTGAAGGAGGGGGACGGAGCGAGAGAGGGAGGGGGCGGACAGAGAGAGAGAGGGAGGGAGGGGACAGAGAGAGAGAAAGGGAGGGGACAGAGAGAGAGAGAAAGGGAGGGGACAGAGAGAGAGAGAAAGGGAGGGGACAGAGAGAGAGAAAGGGAGGGGACAGAGAGAGAGAAAGGGAGGGGACAGAGGGAGAGAAAGGGAGGGGACAGAGAGAGGGAGGGGGACGGGGGGTACAGAGAGAGGGAGCGGCAGAGAGCGGGTAGGGGAAGACAGAGAGCGGGTGAGAGTGAGGGAGAGAGAGAAAGGGGGACATGGAGGGGGGGGACAGAATGAGGCGGGGGAGACACAGCGCACGGGGGGGGGACACAGCGCACGGGGGGGGGACACAGCGCACGGGGGGGGGACACAGCGCACGGGGGGGGGACACAGCGCACGGGGGGGGGACACAGCGCACGGGGGGGGGGACACAGCGCACGGGGGGGGGGACACAGCGCACGGGGTGGGGGACACAGCGCACGGGGTGGGGGACACAGCGCACGGGGGGGGGGACACAGCGCACGGGGGGGGGGACACAGCGCACGGGGGGGGGGACACAGCGCACGGGGGGGGGGACACAGCGCACGGGGGGGGGGACACAGCGCACGGGGGGGGGGACACAGCGCACGGGGGGGGGGACACAGCGCACGGGGGGGGGGACACAGCGCACGGGGGGGGGGGACACAGCGCACGGGGGGGGGACACAGCGCACGGGGGGGGGACACAGCGCACGGGGGGGGGACACAGCGCACGGGGGGGGACACAGCGCACGGGGGGGGGGACACAGCGCACGGGGGGGGGACACAGCGCACGGGGGGGGGGACACAGCGCACGGGGGGGGGGACACAGCGCACGGGGGGGGGACACAGCGCACGGGGGGGGGACACAGCGCACGGGGGGGGGGACACAGCGCACGGGGGGGGGGACACAGCGCACGGGGGGGGGGACACAGCGCACGGGGGGGGGGACACAGCGCACGGGGGGGGGGACACAGCGCACGGGGGGGGGGACACAGCGCACGGGGGGGGGGACACAGCGCACGGGGGGGGGGACACAGCGCACGGGGGGGGGGACACAGCGCACGGGGGGGGGGGACACAGCGCACGGGGGGGGGGGACACAGCGCACGGGGGGGGGGGACACAGCGCACGGGGGGGGGGACACAGCGCACGGGGGGGGGGACACAGCGCACGGGGGGGGGGACACAGCGCACGGGGGGGGGACACAGCGCACGGGGGGGGACACAGCGCACGGGGGGGGACACAGCGCACGGGGGGGGACACAGCGCACGGGGGGGGGACACAGCGCACGGGGGGGGGACACAGCGCACGGGGGGGGGACACAGCGCACGGGGGGGGGGACACAGCGCACGGGGGGGGACACAGCGCACGGGGGGGGGACACAGCGCACGGGGGGGGACACAGCGCACGGGGGGGGACACAGCGCACGGGGGGGGGACACAGCGCACGGGGGGGGGACACAGCGCACGGGGGGGGGACACAGCGCACGGGGGGGGGACACAGCGCACGGGGGGGGGACACAGCGCACGGGGGGGGGACACAGCGCACGGGGGGGGGACACAGCGCACGGGGGGGGGACACAGCGCACGGGGGGGGGACACAGCGCACGGGGGGGGGACACAGCGCACGGGGGGGGGGACACAGCGCACGGGGGGGGGGACACAGCGCACGGGGGGGGGGACACAGCGCACGGGGGGGGGGACACAGCGCACGGGGGGGGGGACACAGCGCACGGGGGGGGGACACAGCGCACGGGGGGGGGACACAGCGCACGGGGGGGGGACACAGCGCACGGGGGGGGGACACAGCGCACGGGGGGGGGACACAGCGCACGGGGGGGGGACACAGCGCACGGGGGGGGGACACAGCGCACGGGGGGGGGACACAGCGCACGGGGGGGGGACACAGCGCACGGGGGGGGGACACAGCGCACGGGGGGGGGACACAGCGCACGGGGGGGGGACACAGCGCACGGGGGGGGGACACAGCGCACGGGGGGGGGACACAGCGCACGGGGGGGGGACACAGCGCACGGGGGGGGGACACAGCGCACGGGGGGGGGACACAGCGCACGGGGGGGGGACACAGCGCACGGGGGGGGACACAGCGCACGGGGGGGGACACAGCGCACGGGGGGGGGACACAGCGCACGGGGGGGGGGGAGACACAGCGCACGGGGGGGGGGAGACACAGCGCACGGGGGGAGGGGGGGGGGACACAGCGCACGGGGGGAGGGGGGGGGGACACAGCGCACGGGGGGAGGGGGGGGGACACAGCGCACGGGGGGAGGGGGGGGGACACAGCGCACGGGGGGGGGGTGGACACTACACAGGGGGGATACAACACAGAACAGGGAGCAATTACCGGCCCATCTGTCTACACTTGATCATCAGTCAAGTTATGGAAGGAGTTGTCGACAATGCTATCAAGTGGCATAAGTTTAGCAATAACCTGCTCAGTGTTGCTCATTTAGTTTCTGCCAGGCCACTCAACTTCTGACCTCATTACTGCCTTGCTTCAAACATGGTCAAAGGAGCTGAACGCAAGAGATGAGGTGAGGTGAGAGTGACTACACTTGACATCAAGACAGCATTTGACCGAGTATGGCATCAAGGCACCCTTGCAAAACTGGATTCAATGGGAATCAGGGGGAAAACTCTCTGCTGGTTGGTGTCACACCGAGCACAAAGGAAGATGGTTGTGGTTGTTGGAGTACAATCATCTGAGCTGCAGGACATCACTGCAGGAGTTCCTCAGGGTAGTGTCTTAGGCCCAACCATCTTCAGCTACTTCATCAATGACCTTCCTTCAATCTTAAGGTCAGAAGTGGGGTTGTTCGCTGATGATTGCGCAATGCTCAGCACCATTCACGACTCCTCAGATACTGAAGCAGTCCATGTGGAAATGCACCAAGACCTGGACAATATCCAGGCTTGGGCTGATAAGTGGCAAGTAATATTTGCGCCACACAAGTGCCAGGCAATGACCATCTCCAACAAGAGAGAATATAACCATCTCCCCTTGACATTCAATGGCATTACCATCGCTGAATCCCCCACTATCAACATCCTAGGGGCTACCATTGACCAGAAACTGAATTGGAGTAGCCACATGAATACCGTGGCTACAAGAGCAGGTCAGAGGCTAGGACTCCTGTGGCGCATAACTCACCTCCTGAATCCCCAAAGCCTTTCCACCATCTACAAGGCACAAGTCAGGGGTGTGATGAAATACTCTCCACTTTCCTGGATGGGTGCAGCTCCAACAATACTCAAGAAGCTTGAAAGGGGGGGAGGGGGCGGAGGGTGGCACAACACAGAGATGGATGTGCACAACAGGAAGAGACAGAGAGAAGGAGACAGAGAGAGAGGAAGAGAGAGAAAGGGACAGAAGGAGGGAGGGAGGAAGAGAAAGGGAGGGAAGGAGGGAGAGGGAAGGAGGGAGAGGGAAGGAGGGAGAGGGAAGGAGGGAGAGGGAAGGAGGGAGAGGGAAGGAGGGAGAGGGAAGGAGGGAGAGGGAAGGAAGGGAAAAGAGAGAGATCAAACCACTGGACTAATACCTGGAATGGGCAGCTTGTCTTATGAGGAAAAGTTGGACAGCATAGGCTTGTACCTGCTGAAGTTTAGAAGAATAACAGGCGACTTGATTGAAACATAAGATCCTGAGGGGTCTTGACAGGGTGGATGTGGAAAGGATGTTTCCTCTTGTGGAAGAATCTAGAAACTAGGGGGTCACTGTTTAAAAATAAGGGGCCGCCCATTTAAGACAGAGATGAGGAGCAATTTTTTCTCTCCGAGGGTCGTGAGTCTTTGGAACTCTCTTCCTCAAAAGGCAGTGGAAGAGCCTTTGAATATTTTTAAGGCAAAGATAGATAGATTCTTGATAAGCAAGGGGGTGAAAGGTTATTGGGGGTAGGCAGGAATGTGGAGTTGAGGTTACAATCAGATCAGCAATCATCTTATTGAATGGCGGAGCAGGCTCGAGGGGCCGAGCGGACTGTTCCTGCTCCTAATTTATATGTTTTCATATTCCTGACAGATGGACGTCTATCTGGAATACTCCGCATTGCTACAACAGGTATGCAGACAAGCATTGACTACTTATGCAAACAAACAAATGCCAGGTATCTCACTGAATCAGCGTCCAATATAATGATGAGAAAATAAGTCAACAAATTAACCTTCTCATTGAAAGCTTCTTCACAAAAATGTACATTTGTTGCTGTTTTGATTAAAAGTAAGATAACTTAGGGAAGCAGTGGCGTAGTGTTCATGTCACTGGACTAGTAATCCAGAGGCCAGGCTAATGCTCTAGCAGACATGGGTTTGAACCCCATCGTGACAGATGCTGAAATTTGAATTCAATTAATAAATCTGGAATTAAAAGCTAGTCTAAGGATGACCATGAGGGAAATCTGCCGTCCTTACCTGGTCTGGCCTACATGTGACTCCAGACCCACAGCAATGTGATTGACTCTTAAATTGCCCTCGCAAGTCACTCAGTTCAAGGGCAATTAGGGATGAGCAACAAATGCTAGCCTAGCCAGTGATGCCCACGTCCCACAAATGAATAAAAACATTTTTTAATGCCTTTATCCTTCCGAAATTGTCTCACTGGCCCCCTATGCAAGACAAAAATTGCAATGTGGAGTTGAATGCAATGAAAACGTTGGACAACCCTGCTCTATAGCATGAGAGATTTTGGTTAACCTGGAATAAGGACTGGCTCACAAAAGCAGCCAATTATATATTTAACTTATTTTTTAAAAAAGACCTTTAGAGTGATGAGACTATTTTTAAAAAAAAAATCTTTTTGCAATTGTTTGATAAGAGCATACTTACAAAGAATCCTTGGTTAACTGTACCTTTTGCATGATCCTTGTCCAGTTGGTTGGCTACTTTCTTCCATTCTTCCATTTGATCCTGAAGTGGATTTATCAGGCAATCGATCAGAGCTCTAAGTTAATCAAATAATGTTAAGATTAGAAAAAATAACTGGGTTTTTTAAATCTGAGAAGAATGCAAACAAATCTTGTATATTGTAAGTATTTAAACAGAAACCATCTGATAGAAAGGCAACCAATATGCTGTTTGACATTTTTCAAATGATTAAAGAAAGGACATCTCGATTGATTTTAACATGCAACACTGAAAGAATATGATGTACTGCACTCAACTTGATTGGTAAAGAAAGACTTCATTTGAATATTTTTGACGCATAGCTTGTATGACACAGTTCTGCAGAAAAAGCTGAAGGAAATGCACTTAAAATTTCAAATGATACAATTAAAAGCTGCTCATAAATGAACTGAAGTAACCCAATTGAGTGCCCAAGTAGAAATTCAAAAATGTAATCTAAATGTCACTCAGCTGATTGGAAACAAAAATGGAAAATGAATTGGCTCAGCTGAATGAGCTCTTACATTTTCCTGAAAACTAGGCCTCTAAATAAATCCAATTCAGCCAGATCACCTTCGAAATTATAATCAATCTAAGGAGATTTTGAACAAATTAAAATAAATAATCCATAAATAATTATTCCTCACTGTGCACTTATAATTCAACCTTTACAAAAGCAAAATAACTTACGCCGAGAACTGACGAAGTTTAGACTCTATACTTCTGTGTCTCATACACATTCTGGTTAATGCTGAACCAATTTCTCTTGTTGCACCTAATGAGAGAGGGGAAGAGAATCATTAGAATTCTTTACAGCTATCCAATCATTTTAGTATTTGTACCAATATTTCTATATATAAGTTCCAACATAGGTACCTTCAGAACAGTTTCAAAACAGTATTAGAGATTGTTCAACATCATCTTTTTCACAAATGCTCCCGTTTTACCCCGTCCAAAGCAAAATATAATTTGCTTGTTTGAATTCAAAGTCAATTTGAATTCTCTATTAACTCAATTTCTTTCGCACAGTGGCGCAGTGGTTAGCACCGCAGCCTCACAGCTCCAGCGACCCGGGTTCAATTCTGGGTACTGCCTGTGTGGAGTTTGCAAGTTCTCCCTGTGTCTGCGTGGGTTTCCTCCGGGTGCTCCGGTTTCCTCCCACAGGCCAAAGACTTGCAGGTTGATAGGTAAATTGGCCATTAGCAATTGCCCCTAGTATAGGTAGGTGGTAGGGAAATATAGGGACAGGTGGGGATGTGGTAGGAATATGGAATTAGTGTAGGATTAGTATAAATGGGTGGTTGATGGTCGGCACAGACTCGGTGGGCCGAAGGGCCTGTTTCAGTGCTGTATCTCTAAACTAAACTAAACTAAACAAAGTTAAATGCTGTTTTAGTTCAGCTGCTTAATTAAGATTTCTTTCCATCCAAAACAACTAATTAAGAGTAGACTATAACATACAATGAAAATGTGCAAGGAGCATAAACACTCATCCACTAGATATCAATTATGGATGGCTCCTTGTACAAAATGATAAAGCACTTTTATTTATTTGCAGTGATATAGTAAAGCCAGTATCTAGAGGTCAAATATGTAGCAGTAAGTTGGATAGAGTTCTTACAGTAATTTTTTAGGCCTCTGTACTTTTACATTTATGTCTTGTCCATGCCCAAATTTGTAGCAAGAACTCGTCTCCACTGCATAATAGGCTCCAAGCATTCTAAATTCTCGTGCTTTTGCCAGAAACAGTCCCCACTACAACAGCAGATTTGTATGGTGAATAAAGAAAAGGCCACCTTAAGGTGGCTCACAGCATTACATCACGAGAAATCAACACTGGCCATCAGGCGCGCAAGCAGTGCATGCAACTCAAGAAGCATTTTTCTAAGATCTGGCCTGATGGCCCTTTCTTAAGCATCCTGGGAGTTCTGTAGCTTTTAAAAAAAATTAATTCCTAGGATGTGAGCGGAGACAATATTTATTGTCCATTCTTAATTGATCCCGAGAAAGTGGTGGTGAGCTGCCGCCTCGAACTGCTGCAAGCCATACAAGTGCCAGGTAATGACCATCTCTGACAAAGGAGAATCTAACCATCTCCCCTTGTCATTCAATGGTATTACCATTGCTGAATCCCCCACTATCAACATCCTAGGGGCTACCATTTACCAGAAACTGAAATGGAGTAGCCATAGAAATACCATGGCTATAAGAGCAGGTCAGAGGCTAGGAATCCTGCGGTGGGTAACTCACCTCCTGACTCCCCAAAGCCTGTCCACCATCTACAAGGCACAAGTCAGGAGTGTGATGGAATACTCTTCACTTGCCTGGATGGGTGCAGCTCCAACAACACTCCAGAAACCCGACCCCATCCAGGACAATGCCGCCCACTTGATTAGCACATCTACAAACATTCACTCCCTCCATCACCGACACACAGTGGCAGCAGTGTGTACCATCTACAAGATGCACTGCAGCAGCGCATCAAGGCTCCTTCGACAGCACCTTCCAAACCCGTGACCTCTACCAACTAGAAGGACAAGGGCAGCAAATGCATGGGAACACCACCACCTGCAAGTTCTCCTCCAACTCACACACCATCCTGACTTGCAACTATATCACCATTCCTTCACTGTCGCTGGGTCAAAATCCTGGAACTCCCTTCCTAACAGCATTCTGGATGTACCTACCCCACATGGACTGCAGCGGTTCAAGAAGGCCGCTCACCACCACCTTCTCAAGGGCAATTAGGGACGGGCATTAAATGCTGGCCTGTCCAGCGACGCCCACATCCCATGAATGAATTTTTTAAAAGCATAGTGGTTTGGTACAAGTGAGTAGCTTGCTAGGCCATTTCAGAGGGCAGTTGAAGAGTCAGCCACATTGCTGTGGATCTGGAGTCACAAATAGGCCACCCCTGCAATGCGTAATCACAATTTATTACTCCAGTGTTGTAGAATCTGCCAGAGATTCCAAGAAGCAAAGATAGCATAGATCTTCTTGAAGTAGTTCGTCCACAAAATGTACAATGAGGACAATTCACTAATAAACATACCAAGAACATTATTAATACTGTATTTACAGTGCAGCTACCAGATTCAGACTGCATGGTTACATGCATGTGCACCATTCAACTCAAAGCAATTAAAATTTAACTACGGGTGGCAGTGTCAATTATCTGACAGCTGTCGAGGCTAAGTCAATTGAAAATTTCACAACTGAGAATGATCTTTTTTTTTCAGGTAACAGTAGTAAAAGATATAGAATCAAGGTAGATAAATGGAGTTAAGATACAGATCAGCCACAAGAGTCACATGAATGGGCTCGAGGGGCTTACTCCTGTTGCTAAAACTTCAATGACCTCCAGATGCATTTTGAAAAAATGTTCAGGAGATAAAAGGGACCCCAACCACACAAACACCTTTTAAACCAATTTGACACTGTATGAACTCAAATGTGTCACACTCAAGCATTGTGAGCTTTGCTGCTCCAGGGAATTTCACACCATGCTCTCCCAACTTGGTTACTAAATCTGTGGTATAAACATACCCCAAAATCACTCTGGGGAGTAGTACTGCATGCGGCTCCACTCAATCACTACTAGTTAGTAAGGACTGCACTGCAAAATATTCAGGTCTACAATATTTTTGTTGACAAAATCCTAGCTCTTTTCACCAGGGCACGCTAAAGCCCAATGTCCTCGAATATACAACAATCATTTCAAGTCTTCCTCTGGTTGGTTATTCAATGGCAGTGGGCAGAACACAAGTTTAATCTTATTCTCAACCACACATTCAATATTTCCAGAACGATTCATGGGCGAACCATCAGGAGCAGGAACTTCAGCCAACTTGTTTCTGTTGAGGGCCTGAGGACAACTGAATCACATCATTTGCTGCCCTGGCTGAGATAACCAACTCACTGCAGAGCGGGAATTGAACTAGGGACTTTTTAGTTACTATGACTTGGAACCACACCAACGAATTTATATAGTATGCCATAAGGGAAGCAAGTTTATAAATACTGGCCGGAATTTTACAGTGGGCAGACAGAAGACAGCCACTGATGTAAAAGTAGGTGGCGAACCCACTTCCGCCTCGCCTGGGGATCCGTTCGTATTTTACGGGACCCCAAGCTTTAATTGTTCCGAGGCGGGACTTTGACACTCTTGAGGGAGGAAGTCCCGCTTCATTTTGCTGCCGGCCAATCAGTAGGCCGTCAGCTCTTAGTCCCAGCAGCAACACCGGGAGCGGTGGCCACTGCTGGGACTGCAGCCCAGCCTAAGATAGAAGACGACGTAGAGCCGGGACGATCGGCAGCCGCCTGGTTTTTCCAGGCGTCTTCTCTCAGGTCCCGGATGCCCACTTGCCACATGTAAAATCCGCGTGGAGGCGGGCGAAGGCCCTTATGTAAAGGGCGGTGGAGGCGGGAGCGGGTCGGGAAGGTCACTCGGAGCCTCCCACTCCATTTTACATCATCCGGCTCGTTGGGGTGGGGTAAAATTCCGGCCATTGTTACAACTGGGTGAGGAAGGGGTCTCAGGCTCCCCTCTTGCGCCTTTCCTGGTTTGGCCATAACAGGGTTTATCTTTTAAAACACAGTGATTTTAGCTTACCCCCTCAGTGAGTCTTTGCTCACTGCTCTCTAATTGTAATTGCAAATGAACCAGACAGGTTTCCTTAGGTTTAAACAATATGGATGTAAGTTTATTGCCTTATCACTCTAACACGGTTAAAATTACAATACGCGACGCAACCATGGATACGAGTTGAGTTTGTAATAAATGGAATTCAGTTACTGGGTGACAATGTCCTCAACTGAAGTTAAGATCTTAGAGTTTGCGTTGGGGCCAGGTGCACAATTTCAAACTTACTTCTCTGGAACCAAAAGGTTGAAGATATACTTGGTCTATAGTCTTGAAGCGTAGAATCTGCCACCGTGGCTTTTCTGGGACTTTGCTGGATAGAGAGACAGCGAGGGGGAAACCTTCCCTCTCCTTTCTGTTCAAATTGTAATCTGCCCTTTCTGTGTGGCACAATTCAAAAAGACCCCAGTCTGACCAGCAGGCAGGTCATGTGACCCTCTCTGTGTGAAACAACAGCTTCTGGGAGGGTTGTTGATCTCAAAGCTTTCCAGACACACTTGGTGGGGGTTGGAGTTCTGGCTCTTAGACAGACAAAGGTGGTTGATTATCACTATTGCCCAGACCAATCTTGTTAAATGAATCAGTGCACACTCCCATTGTCTCTCTATTCAACAGTGTTTTCGAATGCCAATGTGCAACCAAGTTTTCAGCTGTTCAGCTCTGTTTTTTTTTAAAACAAGTTATGTGCAACGTACAGTTAAAAAAAGGTTTAAGTAGTATCCCATGTGACAAAATTAATATGTTCCATTTGCCAGGTGTGATTTCTATCACAATATGAAAAGGAAATATGCGCATTTCCTTACTGATTAAGCAAAGACCAAAAAAAAATACAATTTGGACAGCCAGTATATCCAGCAGATGGTGCTACACCCACTAACACTATCAATCCAATTCTACTTTACCATCTATAATACAGCTTGTGTCTGTCCGCATTTTCTGAATGATCCGTGTGTTGACTTGATAGGAAGAGCCTGGTGCACGTGCCACAGTTATTGGACTTCAGCTCTCACTGCTCCCCGGCCTCTGTTTCTGGGCTCCAGATCTCGCTGCGCTCCGGCTTCAGTTACTGGCCTCCAGCACGCCCAGTTCTTGCTGCTCCCCAGCCTCAGTTACTGGTTACTATAGTGATCATTGAATCATGAGGTTTAGGCTGACTATGGAAAGGACAAAGAACAATCCAGAGTAATAATAATTAACTGGGGGAAAGCCAACTTCAATGAGCAAAGAATCGAGCTGGGAAGAATAAATTGGAGTCAAAGGTTGGGGCAGGAAAAACAGTAACTGAACAATGGACTACCTTCAAAGAAGAGATAGTTTGGGCACAGTCAAGTTATGTTCCCTTGAAGGGGAAAGGTAGGGCAGACAAATTCATGACTCCCTGGATGACAAAAGAGGTAGAGATTAAGATAAAGAAGAAAAAGTATGCTCAAGACTGATGCCAGGTAGAAAATACTATGGAGAACCAGACTGAATATAGAAGGTCCAGAGGGGAAGTGAAAAAGAAAATAACAGCAGCAAAGAGAGAACTTGAAAAGAGACTGGCAGCTAACATTAAAGGGAATCCCATGGTTTTCCATAGACATATAAAGAGTAAAAGGGTGGTAAAAAGGAGTGGGGCTGATTAGGGACCATAAAGGGGATTTACACGAGGCAGAGGGCATAGCTGAGATATTAAATGAATACTTTGCATCTGTCTTTACCAAGGACGAAGATGCAGCCAAAGCAGTGGTGAAAGAGGAGGTAATTGAAACACTAGAAGAATTTAAAATTGATAAAGAGGATGTATTAGATAGGCTATCTGTACTTAAAGTGGATAAAGCAACAGGACCGGATGAGATGCATCCAAGGATACTGAAGGAAGTGAGGGTGGAAATTGCAGAGGCACTGGCCAGAACTTTTCAGCCTTCCTTAGACTCGGGGTGAGGGGGTAGGGGTGGCCCAGAGGACTGGAGAATTGCTAACGTTACACCCATGTTCAAAAAAAGTTGTAAAGATAAGACCTTCAACTCCAGGCCAGTCAGTTTAACTTTGGTGGTAGAAAACTTCCATAAAAAATTATTCGGGACAAAATCAATAGTCACGTGGACAAATGCGAGTTAATTAAGGAAAGCCAGCATGGATTTTTTAAGGGAAAATCATGTTTAACTAACTTGCTGGAGTTTTTTGAGGAGGTAACAGAGAGGGTTGATGAGGGCAATGCTGCTGATGTGGTGTACACGGAATTTCAAAAGGCATTTGATTCAGTGCCATATAACAGACTTGTGAGCAAACCTGTAGCTCACGGAATAAACGAGATGGTAGCAACATGGATACAAAATTGGTTAACTGACAGGAAACAAAGAGTATTGGTTAATGGATGTTTTTCAGGCTGGAGGAAGGTTTGTAGTGGAGTTTCCCAGGGATCAGTGTTGGGACCCTTGCTTTTCCTGATATATATTAATGACCTAGAACTTGGTGTACAGGGCACAATTTCAAAGTTTGTAGATGATACAAAACTTGGAAGCATTGTGAACTGTGAGGAGGATAGTGTAGAACTTTAAAAGGACATAGACAAGCTGGTGGAATGGGCAGACAGGGGCAGATGAAGTTCAATGCAGAGAAATGTGAAGTGATTCATTTTGTTAAGAAGAACATGAAGAGACAATATGAAATAAAGGGTACAATTCTAAAGGGGGTGCAAGAGCAGAGGGACCTAGGTGTATATGTGCATAAATCATTGAAGGTGGCAGGACAGATTGAGAGCAAGGCCAATAAAGCATACAGTGTCCTGGGCTTTATTAATAGGGGCATAGAGTACAAGAGCAAGGAAGTTATGTTGAACTTGTATAGTTTGGCCTCAGCTGGAGTATTGCATAGTTCTGGGCACTACACTTTAGGAAAGACATGAGGGCATTGGAAAGAGTACAGAAAAGATCCACAAGCATGGTTACAGGGATGAGGAACTTCAGTTATGAAGACAGATTGGAGAAGTTAGGATTGTTTTCCTTGGAGAAGAGAAGGCTTAGGGGTGATTTGATGGAGGTATTCAAAATCCCGAGGGGTCTGGTCAGAATAGAGAGAAACCGTTCCCGCTCGTGAAAGGACGTAGATTTACAGTATTTGGTAAAAGAAGCAAAAGTGACATGAGGAAAAACTTTTTCACGCAGCGAGTGGTTAAGGTCTGGAATGCACTGCCTGGGAGTGTGGTGGAGACACGTTCAACTGAAGCATTCAAAAGGGAATTAGACTGTTATATGAAAAGGAAGAACGTGCAGGGTTTCAGAGAGAAGGCAGGGAATGGAACTGAGTGATCTGCTCTTTCGGAGAGCTAGTGCAATACGATGGGCCGAATGGCCTCCTGCACTGTAACAATTCTGTGATACTGGTCTCCAGCCTCCTACCAACAGGGAAGGAATGGCATTGGTTGGCGGGTAGCATGGGAAGGTTGTGGGGATGGCATATGAAGAACGGGTGGGAGGAATGGGATGGGTTTGGCATGAGATGGCATGGAAATGATGGCATGGCATGAGCTGGGGATTTAAATAAGCACTGTTGCAATGAAGATACTAATTTCACCGCAAATGTTTTGCAGGTCTCTGCTAGTTTCAGTTAATGGACTGTTCCATCTCCTTTACAAATTGTAACCTGGCTGCTGCATTTAACAAAGTAATCTCAACTCACTCCACAAAACACCAAGAAAAGTGTGATAATGAAACTTAAGTGTGAATTCTAAGACTGGATTTGTATTTATTGTATCTTCCAACTATGGAAAGTCTAGTTCATAAAATCGAGGCTAAAAGTGAAAATGAACAACTGGAGAGTGCTGATATTACAAGTTCTTCAAAATCGTAAAAGACACAGAATTAGGACAAGACTTCAGTAGTTGTGACTTCCTCCAAATCAAATCTTTTGCCACAAATCTGCTTTCACACCACCATTTCTTATTTATCACCAAGCTTTCATACTGCTTACAATCAAATATTGGATATCTCTTCCTGCATCCAACTTTACTGAATCAACATCTTTCAAGATAATTACTGGAAAAACAGATGTTTGCCAAACTGAAATTACCAAAAAATATCTGAAGAGCAGTCAGTAAGCAGAGGACACTGTGGGTAAGTGACAGGAAATATTTAAGGCCCAACACCTTAAATGACAGAGATTGATATATGAGAATACATACTATTTTATCAATTGTAATTTCTTTATTTCTCTTTTCTTCAAAATTCACTCTCAGGATGTGGGCATTGCAGATGGGCCAGTATTTTTTGTACATCCCTGATTGCCCCAAGATGATAATAGATTATAAAATGGAACCGAACTTGTGATTCATTTTTTAAAGCACTTTAACCTCCCTAAAATTACAAGTACATCATTTTTAATGGTGGAAACATGGAACAAGAGTTTACATTCTCACTGAGCGGTGTGCAAACTACATGCTCTCCCCAGCCTACACTGTCTAAGACCTTTCATTAGAATCATTTTGAAAAATGTTGTGTTTAAAGTCCTTTGCCAGACATAAGGGAAAACAACTGTAAGCAGGATGGTGTTTTGCACATGGAGATAGAACTACATTCAAAGACTGCACACTAACATAGAATTCTATTTTAGTCTTTCAATCTCCATAAGTACAATGTAGTTCTGAAAATGGTCAACTAGGATTTAATATAAAAGAAAATACTGCAGATACTGGAAAACTGAAATGAAAACAAAGTGCTGGAAGTACTCAGCAGGTCTGGCAGCATCTGTGGAGAAGGAAACAGAGTTAACGTTTCAGGTCTTTGAGATTTCATCAGAACCACAGACCTGAAACGTGAACTCTGCTTCTCTCTCAACTAGGATTTAACTTTGTGAGGCCATCTTGAAGAGAAGTACCAAGTCATCAACTCCAATTGTCAAGCTGATAAGTTTGTGAAAGCAACACAACAATCATTTAGCTACCAACACAGGTAGTCTGCAGAAAGGCAAAATACTGCAGAAGCTGGAAATCTGAAATACTAACAGAAAATGCTGGAAATACTCAACAAGTCAGGCAGCGTCTGTGGAGAAACAAACAGGTCAGTGACCTATCGTCAGAACTGAAAAATGTTACACATGTAACAGGTTTAAAGCAAGTACATAGGCAGGGAAAGGGGAAACACTGGCAGCAATTTTCCCAGCCCCATGGGAGGTTGATTTGGAGGCAGAGAGACCTGGAAATAAGCGGAAAATTGGGTTGGCTCCCAGACGCTGTCCCACCTCTGGGTGAATTTTTCAGGGAGTTTGCCACCAGACTTGGCAACCCGCTCAACGGAGGCAGGCAGCCAATTAAGGGGCCCTTTTCTGACGTCTATGGCATTTTCCAAGCATCAGAATGCGTCCCCACTGAATCCAGAGGTTGAATCCAGCAACTTGGAGGCCACCTCCTGGCGGCAGCCCGGAGGGCCACTGGTGCCTCCTCTCACTCGCCCAATGAATGGCTATAGCCGTGGCTAAAACCAATCCTGTGGAGGAGTTTCCCCTCCACACTGATGGCCCAAACAACTGTGGACCTTCTTTAATTTCAAATTTTCAGCAGATTTTCAAGAGTGCCTCCATTTTGAGGCACCCTCATGCTCGACTTTCTGCCTCAGTAGAACCTACCTTTCGCGGTGGGGCTGTTGGCCATCCACTTCTGCAGGCCCTCTCACTGGGCCTCCCGCCTTCGGAAACCGCGTGCTGTCCTTAATTGGATAGCGAACGCGGAAGCAGCCAATTACAAGCTGCCTCATGCAGAGTTGCACCGATGGCTGACTTGATGACGAGTGCAAGCATGGGAACCGCATATGGTCCCAATGTTGTGTTCCTGACGAACGCAGGAAAATTTAGCCCATCTAGTTTTGCAACCAGCAGAGTCAAAACTCTCAGATGACATAGCTGAGAGAGATACATGCTGGCAAATGATCGTGCACCACCTTTTTTCTTTAAAGAAAGCTGAAACCCACCATCTATTAACAGCAAATACTGGGCCAGTTATGGCTGAAGCTGCTTAACTGATGAACATCAGCTTCAGGAAGAAAAAAACCTCAAGATGCATCACAGTCTGTATAAACCTTAAAGAGCTTAGTTACTTCACTAAGAGAACGTCTGGCATTACTGACAGTGAACATTCTGGGTACTGCTAATGAGCAAATAAGAACACCCTTCATTAGTAATTTTGTTTTGAATTCCAGGAACTTTCTATAGCTGTCTCCTTGACAAGAAAACTTCCTGAATTGCAGGGAAAAGGGCAACCGTACAGAAGTACAGCCAACAGCCCACTCATTTGCAAACAATATGTTTCTTACTGCAGAGCAACAGGATATCTATGTGAAAATATTTATGAAGGCTCATATATTTAAAAGTATTGTGAGAATGTGGCGTCTTTGAGAAGTATCCTTGCAGAAGTTGAATGAACAACTTGCATTTTTTAAAATTCATTCATGGGATGTGGGCATGGCTGGCTAGGCCAGCATTTACTGCCCGTCCCTAATTGCCCTCGAGAAGGTGGTGGGGAGCTGCCTTCTTGAACTGTAGTCCTTGGGGTATAGGGTTTATAGAGCATCTTTAACATAGTAAAACATCCAATGCGATTCACAGCAGTGTTAACAAGCAAAATTTGACTGCAAACCAAAGGAGGAGGCATTAGGATAGGTGACCAAAAGCTTGGTCAAAGAGGTAGGTTTTAAAGGACATCTTAAAGGAGGAGGGCAAGGTGGAGAGACGGCAAGGTTTAGGGAGAGAATTCCAGAGAGAGTCAAGATGGCTGAAGGCACATCCTCCAATGGTGTAGTGAAGGAAGCAGGGGAAGTGCAAGAAGCCATAGTTGGAGGAATACAGAGCTCTCTGAAGGTTGGAGGAGATTACATAAATAGTGAGGAGCAAGGCCATGGAGGGATTTGAACACAAGGATGAGAACTTTAAAATGGAAGCACTGCGGGACTGGGAGCCAATGTAGGTCAGTGAGCATAGAAGTATTGAGTGAAGGGGTTTTTGCAAGTTAGGATATGGCAAAGTTTTGGAATTGACAAGATGCAAGGAAATCAAATACAATGCAATGGTTTCACTTTAGAATGCAAAACAAAAGACTGTGCCCATACAGGATTATATTCAGTTAGAATCATCCAACTACAAAGGCAAGGTTCTGCTCCATCAGCTCCCCACCCCTGCCAAACACCCATTAGGAGCTGCGTCAAGGCTAGCCAAGGTCTAATGCCAAAAACACTTACAGGGAACAGGAAGAGACAACTTGCATCTCCTCAGACTGAACTGGGTTTTAACTCATGCCTTAGAACTGAAAATGACAGTATGCTAACTCTGTTACACTATCCTCTGTTTGACTGTTACTTAAAGATTAAAAATAAAAATATCATACTAGTTATCTTCAAAGAAAGAGGAGTCCCTTGGCTATTGAAAGCTTTTTAGGTTATCTCTGAGGTAGTGTCAGAAAGAAAATGGGTCAACGTTTGAACCACTTGCTAACTTCATAGAATCATTAAATATTACAGCACAGAATGCTGCTACTCAGCACACCAAGTCTGTGCTAGTGCTTTGAAAAAGCTATCCAATTAGTTCCACTCCTCTGCTCTTTCCCCACAGCTTTGCAATTTTCTCTCCAAGTATTTATCTAATTCCTTTTTGAAAGTTACTACTGAATCTGCTTCCACTAAACCTTCAGGCAATGCAGTCCAGTTCATAACTCACTGCGTAAAAAATTCCTCATGTCACCACTGACTCTTTAAGTTGATGTCCTCCGATTAGTGACCCTTCAGCAAGTCTAAACAGTTTCTTGTAACTTACTTTCTAAAAAACTCATGATTTTGAACGCCTTTATTAAATCTTCCTTTAACCTTCTCTGTCTGCTCCAAGCGGAGCAATCCCAGCATCTCTCGTCTCTCCATGTTACTGAAATCCCTTATTTCTGGTACCATTCTACCAAAGCCCTGTCCAAACCCTTGACTACTTCTTATCATGCAGTGACCAGAATTTGACACAATACTACAGTTGAAGCTTAATTAGTGATTTATAATGGTTCAGCACAGCTACTTATAAAACCAAGGATCTTATATGCTTTTTTAACTCGATCAAAAAAACCTTCAAGCTTTCAGGTACTATGACAAAGAACAAGGAACAGTACAGCACAGGAACAGGCCATTCGGCCCGCCAAGCCTGCGCCGATCTTGATGCCTGCCGAAACTAACACCTTCCGCACTTCCGGGGCCCATATCCCTCTATTCCCTTCCTATTCATGTATTTGTCAAGATGTCTCTTAAACGTCGCTATCGTATCTGCTTCCACCACCTCCCCCAGCAGCAAGTTCCAGGCACTCACCACCCTCTGTGTAAAAAATCTTGCCTCGCACATCCCCTCTAAACTTTGCCCCTCGCACCTTAAACCTATGTCCCCTAGTAACTGACTCTTCCACCCTGGGAAAAAGCTTCTGACTATCCACTCTGTCCATGCCGCTCATAACTTTGTAAACCTCTATCATGTCGCCCCTCCACCTCCGTCGTTCCAGTGAAAACAATCCGAGTTTTTCCACCTCTCCTCATAGCTAATGCCCTCCAGACCAGGCAACATCCTGGTAAACCTCCTCCGTACCCTCTCCAAAGCCTCCATGTCCTTCTGTTAGTGTGGCGACCAGAATTGCACGCAATATTCTAAGTGTGGCCTAACTAAGGTTCTGTACAGCTGCAACATGACTTGCCAATTTTTATACTCTATGCCCCGACCGATGAAGGCAAGCATGCCGTATGCCTTCTTGACTACCTTATCCACCTGCGTTGCCACTTTCAGTGACCTGTAGACCTGTACGCCCAGATCTCTCTGCCTGTCAATACTCCTAAGGGTTCTGCCATTGACTGTATACTTCCCACCTGCATTAGATCTTCCAAAATGCATTACCTCACATTTGTCCGGATTAAACTCCATCTGCCATTTCTCCGCCCAAGTCTCCAACTGATCTATATCCTGCTGTATCCTCTGACAATCCTCATCATTATCCGCAACTCCACCAACCTTTGTGTCGTCCGCAAACTTACTAATCAGACCAGCTACATTTTTCTCCAAATCATTCATATATACTAGAAACAGCAAAGGTCCCAGCACTGATACCTGCGGAACACCACTAGTCACATCCCTCCATTCAGAAAAACACTCATCCACTGTCACCCTCTGTCTTCTGTGACTGAGCCAGTTCTGTATCCATCTTGCCAGCTCACCTCTGATCCCGTGTGACTTCACCTTTTGCACCAGTCTGCCATGCGGGACCTTGTCAAAGGCTTTACTGAAGTCCATATAGACAACATCCACCGCCCTTCCCTCATCAATCATCTTCGTCACTTCCTCAAAAAACTCAATCAAATTAGTAAGACACAACCTCCCCTTCACAAAACCATGCTGTCTCTCGCTAATAAGTTCGTTTGTTTCCAAATGGGAGTAAATCCTGTCCCGAAGAATCCTCTCTAATAGTTTTCCTACCACTGACGTAAGGCTCACCGGCCTATAATTTCCTGGATTATCCTTGCTACCCTTCTTAAACAAAGGAACAACATTGGCTATTCTACAGTCCTCTGGGACCTCACCTGTAGCCAATGAGGATGCAAAGATTTCTGTCAAGGCCCCAGAAATTCCTTCCCTTGCCTCCCTCAGTATTCTAGGGTAGATCCCATCAGGCCCTGGGGACTTATCTACCTTAATGCTTTGCAAGACACCCAACACCTCCTCCTTTTTGATAATGAGATGATTGAGACGATCTACACTCCCTTCCCGAGGCTCATCATCCACCAAGTCCTTCTCTTTGGTGAATACTGATGCAAAGTACTCATTTTGCACCTCGCCCATTTCCTCTGGCTCCACACATAGATTCCCTCCTCTGTCCTTGAGTGGGCCGATCCTTTCCCTGGTTACCCTCTTGCTGTTTATATATGTATGAGAAGCCTTGGGATTTTCCTTAATCCTGTTTGCCAATGACTTTTCATGACCCCTTTTAGCCCTCCTAACTCATTGCTTATGTTCCTTCCTATGGTCTTTATATTCTTCAAGTGCTTCATCTGTTCCTAGCCTTACAGCCCTTACAAATGCTTCCTTTTTCTTTTTGACTAGGCTCACAATATCCCGTGTTATCCAAGCTTCCCGAAACTTGCCAAACTTGTCTTTCTTCCTCACAGGAACATGCTGGTCCTGGATTCTAATCAGTTGACGTTTGAAAGACTCCCACATGTCAGATGTTGATTTACCCTCAAACAGCCGCTCCCAATCTAAATTCTTCAGTTCCTGCCTAATATTGTTATAATTAGCCTTCCCCCAATTTAGCACCTTCACCCGAGGACTACTCTTATCCTTATCCACAAGTACCTTAAAGCTTTTGGAATTATGGTCACTGCTCCCGAAATGCTCCCCCACTGAAACTTCGACCACCTGGCTGGGCTCATTCCCCAATACCAGGTCCAGAATGGCCCCATCCCTAGTTGGACTATCTACATACTGTTTCAAGAAGCCCTCCTGGATGCTCCTCACAAATTCTGCCCCATCCAAGCCCCTGGCACTAAGTGAGTCCCAGTCAATATTGGGGAAGTTAAAATCACCCACCACTACAACCCTCTTACCTTTACATCTTTCCAAAACCTGGCTACATATCTGCTCCTCTACCTCCCGCTGGCTGTTGGGAGGCCTGTAGTAAACCCCCAACATCGTGACTGCACCCTTCCTATTCCTGAGCTCCACCCATATTGCCTTGCTGCATGACCCCTCTGAGGTGTCCTCCCGCAGTACAGCTGTGATATTCTCCTTAACCAGTAATTCAACTCCCCCACCCCTTTTACATCCCCCTCTATCCCGCCTGAAGCTTCTAAAGCCTGGAACATTTAGCTGCCTATCCTGCCCTTCCCTCAACCAAGTCTCTGTAATAGCAACATCATATTTCCAAGTACTAATCCAAGCTCTAAGTTCATCTGCCTTACCTGTTATACTTCTCGCATTGAAACAAATGCACTTCAGACCACCAGTCCCGCTGTGCTCAGCAACATCTCCCTGCCTGCTCTTCCTCTTAGTCCTACTGGCCTTATTTACTATGTCCTCCTCATTTACTTCACTAGCTGTCCAACTGCTCTGGTTCCTACCCCCCTGCCACACTAGTTTAAACCCTCCCGAGTGAAGCTAGCAAACCTTGCAGCCAGGATATTAGTGCCCTTCCAGTTTAGATGCAACCCGTCCTTCTTGTACAGGTCCCATCTGTCCCTGAAGAGAGCCCAATGGTCCAGATATCTGAAACCCTCCTTTCTACACCAGCTGCTTAGCCACGTGTTTAGCTGCACTATCTCCCTATTTCTAGCCTCACTGGCACATGGCACAGGGAGTAATCCAGAGATTACAACCCTGGAGGACCTGTTTTTTTAAACTTACTACCTAACTCCCTAAACTCCCCCTGCAGGACCTCATCACTCTTCCTGCCTATGTCATTGGTACCGATGTGTACCACAACCTCTGGCTGTTCACCCTCCCCCTTCAGAATGCCCCCTGTCCGTTCAGAGACATCCTTGACCCTGGTACCAGGGAGGCAACATACCTTCCTGGAGTCTCTTTCATGTCCACAGAAGTGCCTATCTGTGCCCCTGAATATACAGTCCCCTATAACTATTGCTCTTCTGCGCTTTGTCCCTCCCTGCTGAACAACAGTGCCAGCCGTGGAGCCACTGCTCTGGCTGCTGCTGTTTTCCCCTGATAGGCCATCCCCCCCAACAGTATCCAAAATGGTATACTTGTTAGAGAGGGGGATAGCCACAGGGGATTCCTGCACTGACTGCCTGCCCCTTTTAGCAGTCACCCATCTATCTGCCTGCACTTTGGGTGTAACCACTTCTCTAAAACTCCTGTCTATGACGCTTTCCGCCACCTGCATGCTCCTAAGTGCATCCAGTTGCCGCTCCAACCGATCCATGCGGTCTGTGAGGAGCTGCAACTGGATACACTTCCTGCAGATGTAGTCACCCGGAACGCTGGAAGTGTCACGGACTTCCCACATCTCACAGGTGAAGCACTTCACCCCTCTTACTGTCATTTCTATCACTAATTAGTTAATTGATATAAATAAATACTTATTAAATCCTTACTAGATTATGATACACTTCACTATGTGGTCCCTAGTGCTAGATTTCTACAATAAATATTAAATGCTGTCTAAATACAGTAATCTACTCCCTCTGGTTTAGTTACTCTACTTATTAATTAGTTAATTAGTGTTTTAATCAGTTTTTATCAGTTTTATTTACAAATTTGGGACAGATTCCCTACCAGCCAATCAGGTCACAGCTTTCCTGTGACGTCACTTTTTCAGTTTTTTCTCCCACCCGAGGTAACTTACTACGTATACTCACCGCTCTGGAACTCCGCCCTCCGAGTCTGCTCTGAGAATCCCCGAGCTAAGTTTTTTTATATACTCACCGCTCTGGAACTCTGCCCTCCGAGTCTGCTCCGAGAATCCCCGAGCTAAGTTTTTTTATATACTCACGCTCTGGAACTCCGCCCTCCGAGTCTGCTCCGAGAATCCCCGAGGTAAGTTTTTTTATATACTCACGCTCTGGAACTCCGCCCTCCGAGTCTGCTCCGAGAATCCCCGAGGTAAGTTTTTTTATATACTCACGCTCTGGAACTCCGCCCTCCGAGTCTGCTCCGAGAATCCCCGAGGTAAGTTTTTTTATATACTCACCGCTCTGGAACTCCGCCCTCCGAGTCTGCTTGGATGTACATATTCACAGATGTATTACTAAGTACCATTTTCAAACACTATACTTTGCCTACATTAAAATTAATGCATTCCAAAGTAAATCACTGTATTGGATGTTCACTCATAACAAGGCACTATATAAATGCAAGTCCTTTTGACAAGTGTGGAATGATTCATGTCATTAAATAAAATCAGAAGAACTTCAGAACGAGTCCTCAAAGAAAAAGTGGCTCTCTAGTGTACTAATAACTATCTACCATCTGCTGCTGTCCTAAGACATGCAGACCAATGGTCTGAGGTTCAGGGTAGACATGCTCAGCCAGCTTCTGGAGCCTGTTTAAAGCGACCCGAGCGAAGACTATCCCCACTATGCTGAGCAGGGACATTCCATGGTTGTTGTTGCAGTCACCGCGGTCACCCTTGTTCTTATAGAGGGTGATGATATTGGCATCGCGCATGTCCTGTGGTACTGCTCCCTCATCCCAGCACAGGCAAAGCAGTTCGTGCAGAGCTGAAAGTACAGCAGGCTTGGCACTCTTGATTATTTCAGGGGTAATGCCATCCTTCCCAGGGGCTTTTCCGCTGGCTAGAGAATCAATGGCATCACTGAGATCCGATTTTGTTGGCTGTACGTCCAGCTCATCCATGACTGGCAGAGACAGGGTTGCATTGAGGGCGGTCTCAGTGACAACATTTTCCCTGGAGTACAGTTCTAGGTAGTGTTCCACCCAGCCGTCCATTTGCTTGCGTTGGTCAGTGATCGTGTCCCCTGATTTAGACTTGAGGGGGATGATCTTCTTGATGGTTGGCCCAAAAGCTCTCTTAATGCCATCATACATTGCTGTGATGTTTCCGGTGTTGGAGGCCAGCTGAAGACGACTGCATAGGTGTTGCCAGTAGTCATTTGCACAGCACCTGACTGTTCTTTGTGCTACGGATGTTAACTTGCTGGGGGCTTTCTTGTAGTTCAACAGTGCAGTGCGCTTAGCGGCCATGACAGGTTCCAGCTCTTCAAAGTGAGATTGAAACCAGTCTGCATTCTGCTTCTCACATTTGCCAAAGGTGGTCATTGCTGAGTCATAGATGGCCTCTCTGATGTGGGCCCACTTGGTCTCTGCATCCCCTGCAGGAGTGTTTTGAAGGGCTTTTTCAAGTGAATTTAGAAATTTATGTAACAGCTGTGGATAAGAAATTCTGTTAGTGTTGATGCGCGGGCAGCCCTTCTGCTTAGAGTGATGTAGTTTCTTTGGTTTGAGCCTAACTTTGCTGCACACCAGGGAGTGGTCAGTGTCGCAGTCCGCACTTTGGAAGCTGCGTGTGATTTGGACACTGTTTATAGAGGCTCGCCTTGTGACGATGAGGTCCAGCTGGTGCCAACGATGTGATCCTGGGTGCCTCCAAGAAACCTGGTGACAGGGTTTAGTATGAAATGAGTTGGTGATGCAGAGGTTGTGATAGGTACACAACTCCAGCAGTCTCTGTCCATTCTCATTCATCCTTCCAATGCCATAGTGCCCAAGGCAGGAGGGCCAAGAGTCATGGTCGGCCCTAACCATGGCATTAAAGTCCCCCAGCAGGAACAAATGTTTGGTATTAGGAATGCTACTAATGATATTATGTTCCCGTAGAACTGGTCTTTAACTTCAGGCGGGGAGCAGAGTGTTGGAGCATAGATGCTGAGTAGGTGTACTGGACCAGAGGCGGTGAGCAGTCGGATGGACAGTATGCATTCCGAGCCATTTGAAGGTGGCCCTATCATGCTGAGCAAAGAGTTTCTGATGGCGAAGCCCACTCCATGCTGTCTTGGTTCTTTAGGATCCCTACCCTGCCAGTAGAAAGTGTAGTCTTAGAGATCCGCTCGCAGGGAGGCGTGTCTCCTGAAGTGCTGCAATGTCCACAATTGAGTCTACTGAGCTCGTTGTTAATGATGGCGGTCTTACGAGAGTCGTTGATTTGTGTAAGGCCAGGACACACAGTTCTAACGTTCCAGCTTGGAAATTGAAGGGCTAGTACCTTGTTTCCTTTTTTTGTCGTGCTGTTTGGTGCGGTGTTACAGTCCGTTTGTTGGGCAATGACCCTAAGCTCCAAGCACCCATTGAAGCAGGTGGACTGTGGTGGGACAGAACCTTTCTGACCGGGGGCTGCCCGGTTTGAGGCGGGTGGTAGCTGTCCAGTGAGATGCGATGACCTCTCCCACCGACAAGGGCAACCCCTGGCGCCCAATCTCTATGCCAATTGAGCTGGACTTATAACCTGTAACTGCTGTTGTTTTGATCACGGTGAGGCGACTATGGAGTGACCTCTCCATGGCGCATGCCTGGGCGGATGTATGGAGGTTGTGAATTACCTAAGCGTCAAGACCCCCCCCCTCTCAGCCTTACTCGTGGGGTTCAAAGGAGTGCAGAGCACAACGTGTGGCACTGGTATGGCTACAGGAACTGCCGGAAACATGCCAAAGGTGACATGACCGCCTTAGAGGTTCCGCCCCGGATGTTCTGTTAGGGTTTACTCCCTTAGCCTTGGTCTCTCCTGAGATGCTCACAAGGCAGTGGGATTGTTAGGGCCCCTGCTCAAGGATAGGAGTTAACAAGTAAAACTGTTACTTAAGTAACTTAAGTAACGTAAAAGTACCTGTTGTGAAATGCCTGCACAGATGTTTTTTATTCAGCTGCCCTGACTACTGTAATTAGCTTGTGCCTGTATTGTGGAGAATAGACAGTTGCTCACGGTACCCGTCACCCCTTGACTTGATTGACGAAAATTTTCACTAATTCAGGAAACAAAAATCAATATCAACATGTTCAGTAATATTAAACTACTGTTCTATTTGGATCAGGCATGGGAAAAGCAGAGACACATTCACAATTGCAACATACATGTTCTCTCCTCTCCTAACCCTCAATTCAATTTAGCTGTGGGTACTAAAGCAACTGAGCTCCCAAGTTCTTTTTTATGGAAAGGGAGAGCAAGAGAGACGGAGCAATGGAGAGGGAAAGGGATGCGGAGAAAGACAGTGACCTCCACTGGGAAATACATAGCGCAAGTGTCATTGGCAGGTGAAGGCAGTATTAGATTTTGCTGCAATTATTTCACTCCCATCCAGAATCCAATAACCTACTGAAAGTTGCCATCTAAGTACACACATGAAGGAATTTGGGCAAAGCACTAGCGAGCTTCCAGCACTGGTGGAAATGTAGCTCAGCAAGAGCCAGTGCCTTGAGAAGATGGGAAAAATTAAGTTCAAAATTTAAATATGCCTGCACCTGTTATGTTTGGCTGGTAGTGCTTAAATAGTTTATAAGGTCATTACTCCCACAGAAAATATCTCTCAAACCCCCTCAATATCTGTCTTCTCAACTATTTAATTTTTGACAACTGTCGAAATATAGGTCAATGGAAAAAACATCACAAACCTATTTGAGCAATATTCACTGATAATTTCAAATGCACAGTGTGTGAAATTGATTTCCATGATGACAATTGAAAAAAAAATCTATTTATTCCCTTCTGAGCACATTCTTTTCAGGCCACTATATCCTAATAGATTACAAGTACTTTTTGCCCAGTCCTGTCCATTCAACCCTGCCTAAAATTCTTATCTTGCCTTCTGAGAATTGACCCAGTTAACTTCAAGAACATTAGTCTTAAGATTACTCAAAAGAAAGATGAGAAGCTAAGCTAGTTACAAATAGCACTATGCTGTTCATTGCTATGTTTAATATATGACTAAAAACATCCAGTTATGTTCATATCAAGTCCAAAAAGGGTGGCAATCCAATTTATGTTTCAGATGAACTGAACAAGATTCACAACTGGCGCGACCTCAAGCTAAGCAGTTCTTTTGAATGGTGTCTCTCAAAACACGAAAGCATCTCTTCTCTCTCAGACATCTACTTAGCCTGCTATGCATTTTCAACATATTTAAATTTAGTGATGTAGTGTGTTTTTCTTCTGCTTATTATTAGCATTATAGGAGATACATATCATGCGTTTACATCACCAAGTTGAAAATCTACTGGACAGTCCTAGCCCTAGCCAAATCCAAAATCAAACGGTGGGAGGTTTTTCTTCAATAATCAACTGTATATCATTTATACTTGGCCAATGCTGAATGATTCAGCTGAAAAAACACAACAAAAGTAAATTTGCCTCTGCATTAAATCTAGGATTTGGACTAGAAGAAAATTTTATTTTTTAATATGCATAAAAAACATAACTGAGGTACCTCTTTCAACATAAATTTTCTTGGATTACACAACCGCAAAAACTGTAGCAGGAGTTTTATGTTCTTACCTGCCATGAGGTAGCACCAATGAAGTTCAGCAGATATATATGAAAAAAGGAGATAGCAGAATGTTCAGTTACACTAGGAACTTAAACACTTTCTGCACAGCAAATAACTGATCTGCTGAAAAGTGGCAATCAATTCACTGCAAGCTAACACTGACATTGCAGAAGACAGCACTTGAGTAACCGGTATTATTCTGGGTCACGATCACCCAGAAACTCATTTGTAAGCAACTGCCGTCGCCCAGTTTTGAAAATGCACCACTCCAAGGAGCTAATCAAAATGCACTCAACACGATCTCTCCAGAGAGACTGTCTGTACTGTATACAAGAAGTCTATTTTGTGAATGCCACTATTCACAACAGCACTCAACGCAGCCAACGTCTACACTGCCTTTTATTTCACATTCTCATCTAAAGCTAATATTGTTGGACACACATTTAAGAGGAACTGTAACACTTTTGCAAACTACAATTGTTTTTAAAATGCCTCATGTAATGCAATGCAAGTCTCAATATGGTGGCATATTTTAACAATGGGTTTTACTGGCATAGTTTCTATTTTCAGTCTACTTTATGGCATAGATTTGTAAAACCAAACGAGAGTGACAGGGCCCTCATTTGATCAAATTTGGGAGAAAAAATATAAATCCAGAATAGAAAAATCCTCAATACTCTGAAATGCAAAATGCAGATACTCTAAGCAGTATCCTTTTTTTTTGTTTTATTGTCTCAATGGTGGGTTTAAATCATAAAACAGTAATAAAAAGCATAATTACAATATTTTTGTGCTGCACACTTTTAAAACTGTAAAATATCAAATCAACTGCTGAACCAAATCACAATAATACTGAGATATCTAACTATCTTTTGCATTGCACTTAATACATTACTCAGGGTGTACTTACTCTGCCAAACTTGTAACAGAAGAAAAAAAAGTTTCAGATGCCCACTTGATGCAAAAAATGGCAGCAAGGTCCCTAGCCATCACTCAAGCCACTGAACGTAAGCAATTGCATGGCCTTCTATAGAAACCATCTTACACTACTTCAAATTTAACTTCACTCCAGTTTGAAACCCCAGTTTAAAAATGCGAAAGCAATTGATTTATATGATTTTTTTTATATCAGGAAGAAACAGACACTCTTGCCTATAATCCAACATCAAAATATTATCTGGCAGAGAAGCCAAGCTCTATACATGCACTGAAACACACGAGGTGGTCAGTAATGATGCAGCTCAATATCAGCATACTTAGGTTGATCTGCAATCTAACAAAGGTGTACCAACTGTGTTGCACATTCTTAGATTTGGTGCTAAAGTGCTACACAGCCTTTGGTATGGCAATTATTTAGTCAGGAAATAAAGTGTTAGCTTGGTTCAATTGGTAGCACTTTCAAAGTCAAAAGATTATGGGACTTGAGTGCATAATCTAGCCCAACACTTCTTCAGCACAAAGGAAGCATTGCATTGTTGTGGAATGGGATGGGGCAGAGGATGCAGTACCTCTGATGGGGCATGAAACCGAGGAGCCATCTGCTTTCGCAGATGAATGTAAAAGATCTCTCAGCACCAAAGAGGAGTAAGAGAGTTCATTTGATATTTTGGTCAACACCAAGAGAGAGCAAGCTGTCACCCATCTCATGGCTATTTGTGGGGCCTAGCTGCGTGCTGACATTTGTCTATGGTGTCAGCTGTGGCTCAGGGTAGCACTTGCTTGCAGGATGCTTACAATTCAATAGAGGGGATGCTACACTGTCAGAGGTGCCATCTTTCAGTTAAGTCATTAAACTGAGATGCCATCTGCCCTCTCAGGTGGACGAGAACATATCCCAATGGTACTTTACCAAGAACAGGGGTGTTTGCCCAGTGTCCTGGCCAACATTTATGTCTCAGCCAACATCGCTAAAACCAATCAGATTTTTTTTTCATTTCTGTTTAGGGAACCTTGCTGTGTGCTAATTGTTTGCCATGTTTCCTCACATACAACAGTGACTACATTTGCAAAAAAAGTTTACTGGCTGTAAAGCGCTCCTGGGGTATCCTGAGGTTGTGATAGGCACTATATAAATGCAAGTTTTTTCTAAGCAGTGATAACATTTGAAATGTAATTCAATGGCTGTGAAGTGCTTTGTGACATCCTGACAATGTGAAAGTCACTTTTTTCCTTCGAAACTAATCTAATGTTGTATTTTTAAGTTAAAACAGTATTGCTCTTTTGAATTGAATATTCCAATACCAAGATTTCCAGACTTATTTTTTACTGCCAACCTAAATGTTTAAAAATAAAGTGGTGTACAATTCTTCTCATTTTACCATTCTGATCCCATTGGCAGCCCGACCCTCCTATTACCACCACAAACAGATTCCTAAGGTAATAACATGGCTATGATTAACAATACGTCCATGACCACGTCTATCAACATGGCTCAGTGACAAAGTTCAATAAGTGGGATTGGCTTCACAAAGTCATAGAAGCATTGCGGCACAGAAGGAGGCCATGCAGTGCATCGAGGCCATGCGTCTCTCTGTACAGCAATCCAGTCAGTCCACTTACCCACTTCATTCCTGTAGCCCTGAAAGTTTATTTCCCTCAAGTGCCCAATTTCCTTTTGAAATCAGTGATCATCTCCACTTCCAACACCATTGTAGGCAGCGAGTTCTCAGTCATTATCTCTTGCTATGTAAAAAAAGTTCTTCCTCACATCCCACTCTATCTCTTGCCCAAAACCTTAAGTTTGTATCCCCCTAGCTCTCATACAATCAGCTAATGGGAACTGCTTTTCTTTGTCTACCTTATCTAAGCATGTCATAATCTTGTACACCTCTAATCAGGAGAAAACAATCATTTTTGGAAAAACAAAATCAACTACAAATCAGGAGAGATGAAACTGCACAGAAATTATTAAAGCATAAAATGAGGTAGATTGCTTTACTCGAGTCCAATTATAAGAGCTAACATTGGAATGTTGCTTTGTTTGTAATCCAGTGGAATGGTAAACAGCTCTTGTTTCAAATTAAACAGAACTTTATTGTAGCAAAGGAAGTAAATGAATGCATTTAAATTGAAGCAGCAAGATTCACTGCAGTGAAATCAAAGGCATTGCACAGTAAGGGATGTGCATAGCACTGCATATTTTACAGCAATTAATCTCCATAAAGCTCATAGGAACATCAGAATTTCTAGTGAGAAAAGACCATGGTCCATCGCATTCGCCTTCTACCATTCTGTTAGCTGCATGACAACAATAATAGATACTGACTAATCATGATAATCAATCTCTATCAGTTCATCTACATCTACAACATATCCAGACATGAGGCGATGAAAGCCCACCATATGTGGACAGCTTTGGGATCCAAAAGTACCAAGTTACCTCTTCCTCCCAAACAGGTTACACTTAACATACATCATGATTCAACTGCTCATACTATACCTCAAAATATATTTTCTGAGAAATATCCCTAATTTGCATTCGAATTAAGCAATATTATCTGCTTCCACTATAGTGCCAGAGGAAGCCTATGCCATAGATTTATCACATATTCATTAAAATATTGCATCCACAGATTAGTCTTCAACTTAACTGCCTTCACGCATATGCATCCATTGTATTGGACGAGGTCAAACTTATAATCATCCACATCGGGGTCGCCAACATGGGCGGCACAGTGGCGCAGTGGTTAGCACCGCAGCCTGACAGCTCCAGGAACCCGGGTTCGATTCTGGGTACTGCCTGTGTGGAGTTTGCAAGTTCTCCCTGTGACTGTGTGGGTTTTCGCCGGGTGCTCCAGTTTCCTCCAACAGCCAAAGTCTTGCAGGTGATAGGAAAATTGGCCATTGTAAATTGCCCCTAGTGTAGGTAGGTGGTAGGGAATATGGGATTACTGTAGGGTTAGTATAAATGGTGTTCTGACATTCCAGCTTGCAAAACGAAGGGCTGGTGCCTTCTTTCCTTTTTTGGTCGTGCTGTTTGGTGCGGTGTTACAGTCCGTTTGTCGGGCAATGACCCTAAGCTCCAAGCACCCATTGAAGCAGGTGGACTGTGGCGGGATAGAACCTTACTGATCGGGGGCTGCCCGGTTTGAGGCGGGCGGTAGCTGTCCAGTGAGATGCAATGACCTCCCCCACCGACAAAGACAACCCGTGGCGCCCAATCTCTACGCCAATTGAGCTGGACTTATAACCCGTAACTGCTGCCTTCCGTGTTGATTTGGTCGCAGTGAGGCGACTATGGAGTGACCTCTCCATGGCGCATGCCTGGGCGGATGTATGGAGGTTGTGAGTTGCCCAAGCGTCAAAACCCCCCTCTCAGCCTTCCTGGTGGGGTCCAAAGGAGTGCAGAGCACGACATTTGGCACCAATATGGCTGCAGGAACTGCCGGAAACATGCCAAAGGTGACACATGACCGCCTTCGGTGTTCCGCTCCAGATTTTCTGTTAGGGTTTACTCCCTTAGCCTTGGTCTCTCCCGAGACGCCCACAAGGCAGTGGGGTTGTTGGGGCCCCTACACAGGGGTAGGTGGATGCCGGTGGGAGGAGGTGGAGGGAAGGGGGTGCAGAGGGGGAGTGCAAGGAGGAGGAGTGCGTTGGGAAGGGGCGGAGGGAAGGGGGTGCGGGGGGAGCTGGGAGGGGGGCTGCAGGGGGTAGGGGAGAGGGGTGCAGGGGAAGGGAGCGCGAGGGAGAGCTGGTGCAAGGGGGGAGCTGGGAAGGGGGTGCGAGGGGGGGTGAGCTGGGAGCAGGGAGGGGGGGGAGGGGGTAGGGGAGGGGTTGCAGATAGTAAAACATTGCATCAGCTCCCACCATTGTCCCTTTTACAATGGTGTACTACTACTGGGATCTGGATTGGGGAGCTGAGCTGGAGTTGATGGGAAAGTTTGTGTGGAAACAGCGCAGTCGCCGAGTGAGCGGGAGCCGCTGCCGGAACCACGTGGCCGCTCTTCCTCCTGATTGTTGCCGTGGACGGGCTCCCCGAACATAGCCAAGTGGCTTTCCAAGCTTGGTCACAACTGGCAGGGTCATCATCAGCAGTCCTTTCCCGGATTGCCAGCCGTTCACCCTGTCTCTGCAGTGAATTCCTCTCCCAGCCTTACGCGACCACCGTCCTGGACGCAGCCATCTTAACAGGAAACCATCAAACTGTAACACCGCACCAAACAGCACGACCAAAAAAGGTACCAGCCCTTCGTTTTGCAAGCTGGAACGTCAGAACTGTGTGTCCTGGCCTGTCGGAAGACTTTACACAAATCAACGATTCTCGGAAGACCGCCATCATCAACAACGAGCTCAGTAGACGCAATTGTGGACACTGCAGCACTTCAGGAGACACGCCTCCCTGTGAGCGGATCTCTAAGACAGCAAGACTACACCTTCTTCTGGCAGGGTAGGGATCCTGAAGAACCAAGACAGCATGGAGTGGGCTTCACCATCAGAAACTCTTTGCTCAGCATGATAGAGCCACCCTCAAATGGCTCGGAACGCACACTGTCCATCCGACTGTTCACCGCCTCTGGTCTACTACACCTACTCAGCATCTATGCTCCAACACTCTAACTTCAGATGGGGAGCAAAGACCAGTTCTATGAGGAACTCCATAATATCATTAGTAGCATCCCCAACACCGAACACCTATTCCTGCTGGGGGACTTCAATGCCAGGGTTGGGGCCAACCATGACTCATGGCCTTCCTGCCTTGGGCGCTATGGCATTGGAAGGATGAATGAGAATGGACAGAGACTGCTTGAGTTGTGTACCTATCATAACCTCTGCATCACCAACTCATTCTTTCACACTAAACCCTGTCACCAGGTTTCTTGGAGGCACCCAAGATCACGTCGTTGGCACCAGCTGGACCTCATCGTCACAAGGTGAGCCTCTTTAAACAGTGTTCAAATCAAACGCAGCTTCCACAGTGCGGACTGCGACACCGACCACTCCCTGGTGTGCAGCAAGGTTAGCCTCAAACCAAAGAAGCTGCATCACTCCAAGCAGAAGGGCCGCCCGCGCATCAACACTAGCAGAATTTCTCATCCACAGCTGTTACGCAAGTTTCTAAATTCACTTGAAAAAGCCCTTCAAAACACTCCCACAGGGGATGCAGGGACCAAGTGGGCCCACATCAGAGATGCCATCTATGACTCAGCAATGACCACCTATGGCAATTGTGTGAAGCGGAATGCAGACTGGTTTCAATCTCACATTGAAGAGCTGGAACCTGTCATAGCCGCTAAGCGCATTGCACTGCTGAACTACAAGAAAGCCCCCAGCGAGTTAACATCCATAGCACTTAAAGCTGCCAGAAGCGCTGCACAAAGAACAGCCAGGCGCTGCACAAATGACTACTGGCAACACCTATGCAGTCATATTCAGCTAGCCGCTGACACAGGAAATATCAGAGGGATGTATGATGGCATTAAGAGAGCTTTTGGGCCAACCATCAAGAAGATTGCCCCCTCAAATCTAAATCAGGGGACACAATCACTGACCAACGCAAGCAAATGGACCGCTGGGTGGAACACTACCTAGAACTGTACTCCAGGGAAAATGTTGTCACTGAGACCGCCCTCAATGCAACCCTGTCTCTGCCAGTCATGGATGAGCTGGACGTACAGCCAACAAAATCGGATCTCAGTGATGCCATTGATTCTCTAGCCAGCGGAAAAGCCCCTGGGAAGGATGGCATTACCCCTGAAATAATCAAGAGTGCCAAGCCTGCTATACTTTCAGCTCTGCACGAACTGCTTTGCCTGTGCTGGGATGAGGGAGCAGTACCACAGGACGTGCGCAATGCCAATATCATCACCCTCTATAAGAACAAAGGTGACCGCGGTGACTGCAACAACTACTGTGGAATCTCCCTGCTCAGCATAGTGGGGAAAGTCTTCGCTCGAGTCGCTTTAAACAGGCTCCAGAACCTGGCTGAGCGTGTCTACCCTGAGGCGCAGTGTGGCTTTCGAGCAGAGAGATCCACCATTGACATACAGTTCTCCCTTCGCCAGCTACAGGAGAAATGCCGTGAACAACAGATACACCTCTACGTTGCTTTCATTGATCTCACCAAAGCCTTTGACCGCGTCAGCAGAAGTGGTCTCTTCAGACTACTAGAAAAGATTGGATGCCCACCAAAGCTACTAAGTATCATCAACTCATTCCATGACAATATGAAAGGCACAATTCAGCATAGCGGTACCTCATCAGACCCCTTTTCCTATCCTGAGTGGCGTGAAACAGGGCTGTGTTCTCGCACCTACACTGTTTGGGATCTTCTTCTCCCTGCTGCTCTCACATGCATTCAAGTTCTCAGAAGAAGGAATTTTCCTCCACACAAGATCAGGTGGCAGGTTGTTCAACCTTGCCCATCTAAAAGAGAAAACCAGAGTACGGAAAGTCCTCATCAGGGCACACCTCTTTGCTGACGATGCTGCATTAACATCTCACACTGAAGAGTGTCTGCAGAGACTCATCGGCAGGTTTGCGGCTGCCTGTCTGAATTTGGCCTAACCAACAGCCTCAAGAAAACGAACATCATGGGACAGGACGTCAGAAATGCCCCATCTATCAATATCGGCGACCACACTCTGGAAGTGGTTCAAGAGTTCACCTACCTAGGCTCAACTATCACCAGTAACCTGTCTCTCGATGCAGAATTAAACAAGTGCATGGGAAAGGCTTCCTCTGCTATGTCCAGACTGGCCAAGAGAGTGTGGGAAAATGGCGCACTGACACAGAACACAAAAGTCCAAGTGTATCAAGCCTGTGTCCTCAGTACCTTGCTCTGTGGCAGCGAGGCCTGGACAATGTAAGTCAGCCAAGAGCGACGTCTCAATTCATTCCATCTTCGCTGCCTCCGGAAAATCCTTGGCATCAGGTGGCAGGACCGTATCTCCAACACAGAAGTCCGCGAGGCGGCCAACATCCCCAGCATAAACACCCTACTAAGCCAGCGGCGCCTGAGATGGCTTGGCCATGTGAGCCGCATGGAAGATGGCAGGATCCCCAAGGATACATTGTACAGCGAGCTCGTCACTGGTACCAGATCCACCGGCCGTCTATGTCTCCGCTTTAAAGACGTCTGCAAACGTGACATGAAATCCTGTGACATTGATCACAAGTCGTGGGAGTCAGTTGCCAGTGATCGCCAGAGCTGGCGGACAACCGTAAAGGCGGGGCTAAAGCGTGGCGAGTTGAATAGACTAAGCAGTTGGCAGGAAAAAAGACAGAAGCGCAAGGAGAGAGCCAACTGTGTAACAGCCCTGACAACCAATTTTATCTGCAGCATCTGTGGAAGATTCTGTCACTCTAGAATTTGCCTTTATCGCCACTCCAGGCGCTGCTGCACAAACCACTGACCAGCTCCAGGTGCTTACCCATTGTCTCTCGAGACAAGGAGGCCAAAGAAGTAGTATAAATGGGTGGTTGTTGGTCGGCACAGACTCGGTGGGCCGAAGGGCCTGTATCTCTAAATAAAAATAAAATAAAATGTTGATCGTGAGCGCCTGGTAGCACACGTCGGCCTTTGAATAGCTCACATAAAGCTCGTGACAACACAATCCGACAGCCCACATCATCCTGCCAGCATTAATCTGCGCCTGCGCATACTGACGTCACCGCACACTGACGTCACCGCACACTGACGTCAAGATGCACTGATGTCACAACAGGATGAGCAAGACGAGCAGAGCGAGGGAGGGGGTTGCTCATGATATTTTTCCTTTATCAGAAGTAGCTCTCACTAAAGGTTGGTGACCCCTGATCTACATTATATAATCCACAGAATCCTAAAAACAGCAATCTTGCCTCTTAATCTTCTCTTTTCCAATTTATGTCATCACTCATAATCCAATCGCTCCATCCCACAATCATTCTGGTTATGCTCTTCTATATCTTTTCGATAGCCGTAATATCCTTTTGTGCTGCAAATGATTAGAACTGTACACAATATCCTAAGGGTGATCACACCAATGATTTATAAAGTGTCAGGATTACCTCATTATTTTGTCCCAAAATCAATTTTTTAAAACGTCACAACATCTGATTTGCTTTACTCACTGACACTGAGCATTGTTGCAATAGCTTCAATTTATTGTCAGTCAGAACCCAGGTCACTTTCATTTTCCATATATGCTGGGCTGAATTTTGTCGGCCCAGTGCGAGTCCAGCAGTGCCAGGAGTCCTACTGGAGGACAGGGGCAGGCTACAAGGCATTGATGGCGACGTCAGCTGACGAAAACGCAGGTGCTGGTGCCATCTTTAAAGTGCTGCTTGTACTGCTGCCTTTCACTGATGCAATGAATCTGGAATGCTGCTGGACACCCTTCCCACTGCCCCCCCTAACCCCCACACTGCTGCAATTGCTGCTGAGAGCCCTGCACCAGGACTGAGAACCCAAAGAATGGACTGGGAGTTAATTGGGACTATGTCTGAGGCGGCCCCATGGTTTAGCAATGCCTCCCTGCAGCTTCTCATCCAGACTATTAGGGAAAGGCAAGAGGTACTGTTCCCAATGGATGGCAAAGAGGAGACCATCCCACCTGACCAAACAAGCCTGGATGGAGAGAGCAGAGGTCAGCGGCTGTAGGGTCACCCCTCAGAACTGGGTCCAATGCCGCAAGAGGATCAATGACCTCCTTGCCAAGGTGAGTCCTCCATACAGATCTCCTCATTGGGGCATGCATGGGGCTATGCGGGACAGAGTGCTGCATGGGGAGGGAGTGACCAGAAGGTGGCAAGGGGGTGAGGCATCAGCACATAGAGTCATATAGTCACTTACAGCACAGGTGGCAGTCATTTGGCCCATCGAGTCCATGCCGGCTCTCCACAGAGCTGTGCAGTCAGTCCCACTCCCCAGCTTGATCCCTCTAGCCCTGCAAGTCTATTTCTCTCACGTGGCCATCCAACTTCCTCTTGAAGCCATTGATCATCTCCACATCCACCATCCTTGTAGACAGCGAGTTCCAGGTCATTACCATCCTTTCAGATGCAAGACTGTATCTTGGCCACATGCCGCCTCCTTTCAGAGCTCAACCCCACTATGTCCCAAGAGCAGATGCAAGGAGGAGCCATTTGGGAGCTCCGATCAGGGATGAGGGGCTGCCACCAGCATAAATGTCCTGTTGTTCTTTGTGTGAGGTCTAACTGTGTCCCTCTTTATGGCTGCAGGAGAAATTGCCCCATAAAAGGAGGGAGACATTAAGGACTGGCAGCAAGGTCCCTGATTTGCGTGCTCTAACACCAGCTCTGGAGATAACAGGGGCTCAGTGCGGTCGAGGAATCACAGACAGTGAAACTGGAGTGCCCACACAAGAGAGTGAGGAGACACTGGCCGAGATTTAATGTGGAGGCAGTGGTCCCGCCCAACAGCTGGAATGTTGGGGGTGAGCCCACCTCTGCCGGCCCAGGAAGCCATAACTCAATTTTGCATGGCTCTGGCAGTTGCCTGAGGTCATGGCTTCCACCCCAGCAGGCAGGATCTCCTGCCTTCAAAAGCTGGCAGCTAGAGGGCCGGCAGCTCTTCAGTCCCAGCAGTGCCACCAGGAGCAGTGGTCACTGCTGGGACTGCACCTGGCCCTGCACCCAGCCAGCGCTGGAGGCCTGGGCTCACCAGCAGAGGCTGGAACAGGCCTTTACATAGTTCTCTCATGCAGGGTATGGCACATCGGAGGCAAGCTCAGCCTCTAGGACAGGGGGCCTGTCGTCAACCTCTGAGGAGGAGAAACAGTCAGGAGATGCACCGTTAATCATTCCCCTGCAAGTCCCAGCAGCACAGATACTGTCATGTCAGTGGGTATGTGGTTGGGCTTAAATTCAGGGTCATTAGCTGGTGAGAGCACTACACATGCGTCCGAGCAGCTGATGGAGGCTGTGACAGCCAATGCCGCTGACAGTCAGAGGACTGTGGGAGGTCGAGCCTATTGCAAGCCCCAGGCTGATGAGCCTCTGGTGTGGGCAGCAGCTCCTCGGCCCCTCCCCCAGTGACCCTTGCTCCAGTAGTCACGACGACGGAGGAGGGTCCTACACCTATGCAGGAGTCCCTCAGCCAGCCAGTGCCCTCCAGGCTACAGGCAGCCAGAGAAGATCCCAGGACAAGGGACAGCGCAACCAGCAGCCTGCCTCCACCTCAGCTACCAGTGCAGGGGTCACACTGTGTAAAAGCGCATGAAAGTGTATAAAGAGCTGCTGGACACACTTGGGGCTTAACAGGTGTATTAACTTTGGCCTAATTATTGGTTGCAGCAATTGTGTGAAAAAACGAAGGTCAAAATCATTGCTGTAAATGGCTCATGCTTTCATTGCTGCCTTGTCATATGCAAACTTCATCCTTGCTCCCTCAATGGGCTGCCAGTGTAGGCACAGGCCGCTTTTGGTCACAGTCTCAGATGTATCGAAGCATGTGGTGAAGCTAAGCATGGTGTGCGTTGGGAAGGAAGCGACATGCGCAATAGAGTGAGCTAAGTCTCTATTGAGTTCACTTTGAGGCACCATCATGGACACAGGAAATGGGTATGTATGAGATTGTTCCGTGCCTCCCTTGCACGTCCCTCAATAGCCCTGGCCTCCAATGCAAGGGTTCAAGATCCAGTGCTGCCTGTTCATTAGCCTCCTCCACATGCTCCTCGTTGGATGAGGACTGGCGATCAATCATGTCCTCTTCATGCAAGGCCTCCCCTCCTCCGCACTGCTAGATTGTGCAGAGCACAGCAGGCCACCACAATACACAAGACCCTCGCTGAGGCATACTGCAGGGCTCCACCAGATCAATCGAAGCACCAGAATCTCACCTTCAGCAGCCCAATGGTCAGTTCAATGGTTGCTCAGAGGACGTGTGGCAGGTGTTGGACCTCTCCTGCTGCAGTGTGAGGGTTCCTCAATGGGGTCAGTAGCCATGGCTTCAATGGGTAGCCCTTGTCCCCAGGACTGCCAAAATATGTAGACTTCATGGCTGCTTCCCAGGAAGTACTTTCAGTGGTTGCAGACCAGTTATATGCAGATAGAATGGAAGCCCTTCCTTTTGAAGACCGCTGGCTGCTCCATGGGCCACATGCGTGAAATCGATGGCACCTTGCACCTGGAGGAAACCCAATGATGAAACCAAAGCCAACGGCCCCCCTCTACCTGATTTTCAGATCGGTTAGGTAGCACATAGTCGCTGGCCCTCTTATACAGGGCATTGGTCACCTCCTTGATGCAGCAATGGGCTGCTGCCTGGGAGACCCCACACATGTCCCCAACGGATCCTTGCAAAAAGCCAGATGGGTAGAAATTGCGTGCCAGTGATCTTTAGGGTAATGGGCACTGGGTGTCCACCGAAGCCCATAGGTCACAGCTCATCCTGCAATATGGCGCTCAAGTTCATGATGGTCTCCCTAGAGAGCCATATTCTTCACCAACACTGCCACTCAGACATTTGCAGACAGTTGAGGTGAGTCCGGTACACTCTGGCATGGATCAGCCCTTCGTCATGGCCAGCTGCTGCCTCTCCAATTGAGCTTCACTGGCAAGTCCAGCCAGATCCTGGCCCTTCCTCCCTCTGAGCCACTCCTGTGCAGCCCAAGGGATCACAATGATTGGTATATGAGATCTGTGCACTGTTCTGGGGAGAGAAAATCTTGCCTTGGGACCTTACCCTTGTTACTCCCCTCTGAAGACATGCTAATGCACTTCAGCGTCCACCCTTGCAGACAGCTGAGCACCCAAGACTGCACCCACCCTTGTGAACAGCCCAGCATCAGAAACTGCATCTACTCTTGCTAAGAACCCAGCACCCAAAAATGCACCCACCCTCGCAGAGAGTCCAGGACCGCAGGCCAACAATGGCCTCTGTTCCCCCATCTTCCCCTATCCACTGCTCACCATAGCTGACATATCATGGCGGCACTGTGGCATTGCCTCTGTACCGCCACCTTTAAATGGCCAGGGATCTGAAGGCACGTGATCCCTGTACGCCATTGACCATAAAATCAACTTCAAATCAATGCAAATACATTCCAACTAGCTGTTCACCCATTCAAATTGCAGTTCTGTCGCATTGTGACAGCAATACTGCCTTGGAGCTTTCTTGCCGTTGACAAAATCTGGAACAGACGTCACATCGTCGGGTTTCTGGTGAGTGTGTCCAGCCCGATTTTACGGCACCCCCCCACACCCCCACCCTGCCTCCAATCCTGTTCTTGCTGGCTGGATAAAATTCAGCTCATTATTTTCTTTTAATTTAATACCCCCTGAAATTTTTTGTGCCCATGTGAAGAACATTTCACTTCCTACCTTGAATATCAAAGCTCAAAATACAACAAGGAACAACATTTTGAAAGGAAGTGGCAATGATTTTGCAGTAATATAAACAATGTTAAACAATGATCATTCTTCAAAATAAATCAAACAACTGGTGTGGATAACATTCAACAGAGAATGCAGTATAGTTAACTTATAATGCATCTTTTTTACACCATACTATGTCATTAAGATTGGCGAACAGGGTAGCATTTTGTGACAGCAACAACAGGTGTGTATAATTTTTCTTTTTACAACAAGTTACAAGGATAAGACGACTCTTTTTTATTCATTCATAGGATGTGCCAGCATTTATTGCCCATCCCTAATTGCCCTTGAGAAGGTGGTGGTGAGCTGCCTTCTTGAACCACTGCAGTCCATGTGGGGTAGGTACACCCACAGTGCTGTTAGGAAGGGAGTTCCAGGATTTTGACCCAGCGACAGTGAAGGGACGGCAATATAGTTCCATGTCAGGATGGCGCGACATGGAGGGGAACTTGCAGGTGGTGTTCCCATGCAAATGCTGCCCTTGTCCTTCTAGGTGGTAGAGGTTGTAGGTTTGGAAGGTGCTGTCTAGGGACCCTTGGTGCATTCATCTTGTCGATGGTACACACTGCTGCCACTGTGTGTGGAGGTGGAGGGAGCGAATTTTGTGGATGAGGTGCCGATCAAGCGGGCTGCTTTGTCCTGAATGGAGTTGAGCTTCAGGAGTGTTTTTGGAGCTGCAACCGTCTAGGCAAGTGGAGAGTATTTCATCACACTCCTGACTTGTGCCTTGTAGCTGGTGGATGAGCTCTGGGGAGTCAGGTCAGGTCGGTTACTCGCCACAGGATTCCTAGCCTCTGACCTGTTCTGGTACCCACAGTATTTATATGGCTACTCGAGTTCAGTTTCTGGTCAATGGTAACCCCCAGGTGGGGGATTCAGCGATCGTAATGCCATTAAATGTCAAGGGAAGATGGTGAGATTCTCTCATGTTGCAGATGATCATTGCCTGGGTTGGATTTGTCCTGCTTTTTGCGTACAGGACATAGTTGGGCAATTTTCCGGGTAGATGCCAGTGTTGTAGCTGTACTGGAACAGCTTGGCTAGGGGTGCGGCAAGTTCTGGAGCACAGGTCTTCAGCACTATTGCCAGAATATTGTCAGGGCCCATAGCCTTTGCAATATCCAGTGCCTTCAGTCGTTTCTTGATATCACGCGGAGTGACTCGGATTGGCTGAAGACTGGTTTCTGTGATGCTGGAGACTTCAGGAGGAGGCCGAGATGGATCATCCGATCAGCACTTCTGGCTGAAGATTGTTGCATATGCTTCAGCCTTATCTTTGGCACTGATGTGCTGGGCTCCCTCATCATTGAGGTTGGGGATATTTGTGGAGCCACCTCCTCCAATTAGTTGTTTAATTGCCCACCAGCATTCATGACTGGATGTGGAAGGACTGCAGAGCTTAGATCCGATCCGTTGGTTGTGGGATTGCTTAGTTGTCTATCGCATGCTGCTTACAGTGTTGTAGCTTCACCAGGTTGACAGCTCATTTTGAAGTATGCCTGGTGCTGCTCCTGGCATGCCCTCCTGCACTCTTCATTGAACCAGAGTTGATCCCCCAGCTTGATGGTAATGATAGAATGGGGGATATGCCAGGCCATGAGGTTACAGATTATGGTGAGAACAATTCTGCTGCTGCTGCTGATGGCCCACAGCACCTCATGGATGCCCAGTTTTGAGTTGCTAGATCTGTTCGAAATCTATCCCATTTAGCACAGTGGTCGTGCCACACAACACGATAGAGGGTATCCTCAATGTGAAGACCGGACTTTGTCTCCACAAGGACTGTGTGGTGATCACTCCTACCAATACTGTCATGGACAGATGCATCTGTGACAGGCAGATTGGTGAGGAGAAGGTCAAATATATTTTTCCCCTCGTTGATTCCCTCACCACCTGCCGCAGACCCAATCTAGCACATATGTCCTTTAGGACTTGGCCAGTTCGGTCAGTAATGGTGCCACCGAGCTACACTTGGTGATGGACATTGAAGTTCCCCACCCAGAGTACACTCTGCGCCCTTGCCACCCTCAGTACTTCCTCCAAATGGTGTTCAACATGGACGAGTACAGATTCACCAGCTGAGGCAGTGGGGTGGGGGGGGGGGCAGTGCAGTATGTGGTGATCAGCAGGAGGTTTCCTTGCCCATGTTTGACCTGATGTACAACAGAATTCAGTCTTGAAACTTGCATCTGAACAGTGGTGCAGGTACTTGCTTGATTTCCAGTTTGAGGACAGGAGAAACTTGGAGCATTATACATAATGCGATACAAGCTTAAAGTATTACTGGTACAAGAAAGTCTTTGTTAAGTGTTAAGGCAATAATGAATAGGCCATCAGTCCCATGAGAGTCAGTATTCAATCCTACGCTTAGATAAAACTGAAGCTGAGTATAAATTACTACAGCACAAGGTTATTGAACGCTGATCAAATATCAATGGAATGGTCATTTGATGAAAAGTTCAGATGTACAGCTGCAGTGCAAGTTCATTCAGTCCAGTAAGTGACAATCAACCCTTGTCCTGAAATTCAAACATTCAAATTATCAATTCAAACTGAGACTGTGAATACCCTCCAGGAAATGACTTTGAGCCCAAAAGTGGCAAATATCCTTTTGTGTTCCAAAGCTGACTAAATAAGGCCATCCCATTCATGAATTTCACTCCTTTTGCTGAATGCCCTGGAAACCTAGGATGTTTTCAAAACATCAGTTTATGCTGAACTTCGCGATCTTTTACTATAATTGCCACATGTGCAGCTGTGCACTACTCCAGCAATCAAGGTCAAGTTTCAGAATCTACTAAATAGCACAAGTGTGCAAGCTTTTACAGTCATTAAAGGCAATGGATTAATTTTGCAGTTACAGTACACTGTAAAGCCCATCTGATACAGGACGATTGTGTCATTGGGTCTGCAATAGCACTCATAATCATTTCCACTCCCAGTGCCAATAATTGCTAAATGACAGCAAGTTTTCAAAGCTCTTTTTGAAAAGCAGTGTGCTCCTGTTGACAGTCCCTAACAAACTACACTCTTGTCTGAGAATGGAAATTGGCAATTACATTTTCAGCAAGGCAAAGTCTAAATCCTGTACAATGCAAGAAAACAAAGAAATAATACTGAGGGATTACTGATGAATATCAATTTGGTTATTTAAATAACATTCTCCAAATTTCTAGGTATGCCAGTAGAGGGCAATTAAATGTAAATGTCTTAAATAACTACTTAATCCATAGAGGAGCAATTTTAGCTCCCAAGACAGACATGGCATCAAGTATTTAGCTACCAATAATTGCGCAACTTCCGTAAATCAGCATTAAAACTTAACGCTGCACCAATTTAAGCAGTGCAACTCCTCAATGGAAAGAAACTGTTCAATATCAGTCCAAAGGAAATATAAATTTTTTTTGGATTTAAAATCAGCTGTGTTAGTAATCTGATCTGAACACTGCACAATATATAGCACTTATAAACTGCACAAACCACCTAATTTATCGGGCAGGCTCTGGAGGGCATGTTTTAAAGTGGGACTTCACCTAGATTAAACTCTAAAAAGATTAAGTTCTTTCACAGCCCCATGAGAAAAAACAATTTTAATTTGCTTCAATGCATTTTATTATACACTTCAAAACATCAAATGCCACCTGTACTGAAAGTTGTAGCCCATAATTTTAATCCTTTTTAAAGACTTCTTGTTCCACAATGACAAGACTTTTTCAAAAAGGGTAAACTAGGCACCGAACAACTCACTTGGCATGCAATACTCCGAACTGGAAATTTCTGTCAAATGATACTCTACTTTTTACAATACCCAATATTTACTGGAAATTTGGAGAGCATTATTTAAATTACCATCATAAAGTTTGTTTTTCAGTAATCCCATAGTACAATATCCTTAATCAATTGTTACGACAGGAGTAATGCACTGTTAATTCAGTTCCACTACTCCACAGGTCATAGTATATTAGTAAAGTTTCCTACCTACCAGAAAAATAGCCAAATTAAACACTATTTGTCCCCCAGAATAAATCACACCAAACCAGGTTTCTGTAAACAACAAAATTAACTATTTATTAATAAACTAAGTCTTAAACAATAATGAGATAACTCCATATGTGAAGAAGATTCTTTTAAAACTTCTTACTCTCCCTAAACCTCATGCGCACACATACATATTTTAAAAAAGAGTTAACCGGGGAAAAAGGATGTTTTGGTTTACAGCTGTTTCTTAAGAATAAAAAGGAAAAAAATAAAATGATTGAGTTTATCACTTTCTGGTAGGATGTTTCCGGTAAGGTGAGGTTTCCCAGAGTCGGATCGTCGCATGCCACTCGAAGTCTCTCTAGGTGAGGTTGATGAACAGTCTGTGATGGGTAGGTTTTCAAGGCAATTTGTCTGCTGCAGCAGGCGTCTCACAGGTCTTTCAGCAAAGGGTGTAGCAACATGTCTGCTTGGGTTTTGAAGTAGCTGTCTAGCAATAGAAGTTTTCTTGATTTTTCAGGATCTACCAAAACACAAGAGGCAACAGGAATCACTCTTGAGGCAGGGATTCTTCAGAGACTGGAGGCAATGGAACCTGCTACCTTTAAAAATGCAGGGCTTCCTCTCTGCAAAGCAGTTTTTTTCCCCCCAGAGTGTAGCAAATCCTCTTTTCCTGGGTCTTTTCTCTCTCCACGCAGACCACAGCCAAACCTCAAATGTAGGATTTGTTTATCCAAGAGATGCAAGTCTTCTTTCACGGACAGTAAGTCTTTTTTCTGGTCTGCGAAACAGGTCCCAGCCAGGTCTCACTGCATGCTGCTGGTCCAGCTCACACTTCTTTCACAATGCAAAGTGAAACTAAAACCCACAATCAAGTCATGTGACAGTCATAAATATTCCTGTCATTTCCCTGTTGAACTACTTGGAAACATGTGCTTTGCAGTCCGTGCACATTTCACTCAATCCACAATTCAAATATCAGCTCTTAAAGCACATTTTGCAAAGAAAAACAGAAATACTCTCATAACACATTAAAAATCTTGAGAATTTCAACTGATTCAATGTCCATAGCATTTTGGGGAAGAGTTCCAGATTTCCACTACCCTTTGTGTGGAAAAAGTGCTTCCTGATTTCGCTCTTGCCTTGAAGTAACCCTATAGTATAAATGAGGGCACTATGTCTAAACTTATTTACAATCTCTTAAATCAGTAAACCACCCATTTACACCAGGTGGTTTATCCAAATTTACAATTAAGGAAAAAGGGTCATCATTTCCAATCACTCCCTTCTCGTTGTGTTTGCTTGCCAACCATGTCAGAACTGACTGAAGGAAACTTTAATTAAAAGTCAACTTTAATATTTATATAATATATATTCCCACAGGACAGATGGAGACCTGTAATTTATGGGGTGCCAATTATTTTGTATCAGCACAAGTAGTTTATTTTCTGTAAACCAAAAGAATCTGCAATACATTCCATCTATACAATACACGGTGTTCATTATTCTACAGAGGAATTGGGTTTTAGTCATAATCATTTGTAGCAATCATTTACTCAAAATGATCCTGCTGTCCATGCCATGTAACTATGGGGTTCTGTATGAACGTAATAGTCAATAGGATTTAGTTGTATTCATCAGATTAGTGGGATTGTAGCTCTACTCATGCTACATTAATCGCTAATGCTCTACCTTGCTCCATCCACCCAAGTCTCAATGTTGGCTGCCAGTGACTAAGCAAAGTGCTCATAAAATGCACTTGCTATCCAGTGAGTGGACAGTGCATCGAATATCCAGAAAATGGTTAGTGCTATTTTCAACACAACAACAACTTATATTTATATAGCACCTTCAACACAATAAAATGTCCCAAGGTACTTCACAGAAGCATTACAAAACAAAATATGACACCAAGCCAAATAAGGAGATTAGGTCAGATGCCCAAACGCTTGGTCAAAGAGTGTCTTAAAGGAGGAGAGCGAGGTAGAAAGGAGGAAAAGTTTAGGGAGAGTATTCCAGAGCTTAGGGCCTAAGCAACTGAAGGCGCAGCCACCAATGGTGGAGTGATTAAAATCAGGGATGCACTAGAGGCCAGAATGAGAGAAGTACAGATATCTTGGAGGGTTGTGGATTTGGGGAAGATTACAGAGATAGGGAGGGGTGAGGCCATGGAGAGATTTGAAAGTAAGGATGAGAATTTTAAAATCAAGACCTGTCCTTTTCGCTGGCTCTTAACTGTGGTCTGGCTTAAAATATGAGTTCTAAATATTTGTATTGCCAGTGTGCAACAATATTTGTTGTTGAATGCAACATTAGTTGGTTAGTTGGGTGAATCCATGTTACTGCACATTAAACAGAGGCATTTAAAACATCCACAACTCTAATTATAACAGAAGCATGCTTAAAGTACCAGTGGACAGAGTTGTGTTTATTATAAATGTGCATGTTGTTCATGGTACATTCAGAAATATGTTCTCTGCTTACTACTGCTTTTAAAATGGACTCAAAGAGGCACTCTGATATGAATGACCACCACTGAAGGAAAGCAGTAGTCATTATGTACAGTTGTTTACTTTAGGGTCACAAAGTCGAACCAATCTCTTTTAATTTATTTAAATACTGAAAACACCAAAGTTTAAACCAATACAGTCTGAAATGTCTGTTCTCAAAAATCACTCTCAGGGCCAAAAGTTACCTGATACAACCACCTGTGCCAGGCTCATTTGGATTAAAATTGGGTAGATTTTCTTTGAAATCTAATCCTACTATATTCAGCCACAACTTGCTTCCTCCATCTCACATCATTTTCACCCCCACATAACAGTTAATGTCAAATTTAGGTTATTACATAAGGTCCAGCTGGTGAAAATGAAAAGATTTTGACGGGCAAAAAAAATGAACTTTCAAAATAACACTACGCACACAGGGTTCTCTGTGAGGGAACTGGGAGATGATTGCCAAACATTTTTAATGTGCTACATTCTTGCAACAACCTTGTATACTTAGTTAACAGCCAGAGCACCTTAAACTCCCCGTTACCTCATCAGAAATGCCTGTTCTGAGCAACTGATTTCAGATTGCTTTCAGGATGGTGGATTCAACAGGTGAAAATGCAAAACTGTTATCCTTTTGTAATATTAAAGGTAGCATTATAAACAGGCATTACCTGATAATTTTAATAACCTATGAAAGGAAAGAGGGAGGTGCAGTGGCAGTACTGATTAGGAAAGACATTGTAGTGTTGTAAAGGGCGGACGTCCTCAAGAGAGAAAGGCTAGAATCCATTTGGTTAGATTTGAGAAGCAAAAAGGGTATGATCATGCTATTAGGGCATTCTATGGACCTCTAAGTAGTGAGAGATAGAGAAGCAAATCTGCAGGGAAATCAGAGATATGTGCAAGAACTACAGAATGGTGATATTGGGGCACTTTAGTTACCCAAATATCGATTGGGATGAGGAGAAGAGTAAAGGGAAAGGAGGGGGAATTTCTGAAATGTGTTCAGGAGAACTTCCTTGATCAGTAAGTTCCTGGCCCAACTAGAAAGGAGGCATTGCTGGATCTGGTGCTGAGAAATAAGGTGGGCCAAGTGGACCAAGTGTCTGTGGAGAACGTGTGGGTAAAAGTGATCATCATACCATAAAGTTTAGACTCATAATGCAGAAAAGCAAGGAATGATATAAGGCAGAATGGCTGGATTGGATGCGGCCTAATTTCAATGCGATGAGAAGGGATCAAGCCAGGATAGAATGGAACCAAAGACAAACAGGAAAAACTGTAATGCAACAATGGGTTATCTTTAAGTAAGAGATGCTTCAGGTACAGGCTAGGTACATTCCAACAGGGTGTAAGGTAGGGAACCAAACATAGGGTTTCTTGGATAACGAAGGAGATAGTGATTTATTTTTTTATTCATTCAGGGATGGGGCGTCGCTGGCCAGGCCAGTATTTATTGCCCATCCCTAATTGCCCTTGAGAAGGTGGTAGTGAGCTGCCTTCTTGAATCGCTGCAGTCCATTTGGAGTAGTTATACCCACAGTGCTGTTAGGAAGGGAGTTTCAGGATTTTGACCCAGCGACAGTGAAGGAATGGCGATATAGTTCCAAGTCAGGATGGTGTGTAACTTGGAGGGGAACTTGCAGGTGGTGGTGTTCCCAAACATTTGCTGCCCTTGTCCTTCTAGTTGGTTGAGGTCGCGGGTTTGGAAGGTGCTGTCTAAGGAGCCTTGGTGCATTGCTGCAGTGCATCTTGTAGATACTACACACTGCTGCCACTGTGCGTCGGTGGTGGAGGGAGTGAATGATTGTAGATGGGGTGCCAATCAAGCGGGCTGCTTTCTCCTGGATGATGTTGAGCTTCTTGAGTGTTGTTGGAGCTGCACCCATCCAGGCAATTGGAGAGTATTTCATCACACCCCTGACTTGTGCCTTGTAGATGGTGGACAGGCTTTGGGGAGTCAGGAGGTGAGTTACTCGCCTCAGAATTCCTAGCCTCTGACCTGCTCTTGTAGCCACGGTATTTATATGGCCACTCCAGTTCAGTTTCTGGCCAATGGTAGACCCTAGGATGTTGACAGTGGGGGATTCAGCGATGGTAATGCCATTGAATGTCAAGGGGAGATGGTTAGATTCTCTCTTGTTGGAGATGGTCATTGCCTGGCACTTGTGTGGCGCGAATGTTACTTGCCACTTATCAGCCCAAGCCTGGATATTGTCCAGGTCTTGCTGCATTTCTACACAGACTGCTTCAGTATCTGAGGAGTCACGAATGGTGCTGAACATTGTGCAATCATCAGCGAACATCCCCACTTCTGACCTTATGATTGAAGGTAGGTCATTGATGAAGCAGCTGAAGATGGTTGGGCCTAGGACACTACGCTGAGGAACTCCTGCAGTGATGTCCTGGAGCTCAGATGATTGACCTCCAACAACCACAACCATCTTCCTTTGCACTAGGTATGACTCCAACCAGTGGACTGTTTTCCCCGATTCCCATTGACCTCAGTTTTCCTAGGGCTCCTTGATGCCATACTCGGTCAAATGCTGCCTTGATGTCTAGGGCAGTCACTCTCACCTCACCCCGTGAGTTCAGCTCTTTTGTCCATGTTTGAACCAAGACTGTAATGAGGTCAGGAGCCGAGTGGCCCTGGCGGAACCCAAACTGAGCGTCACTGAGCAGGTTATTGCTAAGCAAGTGCCGCTTGATGGCACTGTTGATGACACCTTCCATCACTATATGATGATTGAGAGTAGGCTGATGGGGCGGTAATTGGCCGGGTTGGACTTGTCCTGCTTTTTGTGTACAGGACATAACTGGGCAATTTTCCACATTGCAGGGTAGATGCCAGTGTTGTTGCTGTACTGGAACAGCTTGGCTAGGGGCGCGGCAAGTTCTGGAGCACAGGTCTTCAATACTATTGCCGGAATATTGTCAGGGCTCATAGCTTTTGCACTATCCAGTGCCTTCAGTCGTTTCTTGATATCACGCGGAGTGAATCAAATTGGCTGAAGTCTGGCATCTGTGATGCTGGGGACTTCAGGAGGAGGCCGAGATGGATCATCAACTCGGCACTTCTGGCTGAAGATTGTTGCAAATGCTTCAGCCTTATCTTTGGCAATGATGTGCTGGGCGCCCCCATCATTGAGGATGGGGATATTTGCGGAGCCACCTCCTCCAGTTAATTGTTTAATTGCCCACCACCATTCACGACTAGATGTGGCAGGACTGCAGAGCTTAGATCTGATCCATTGGTTATGGGATCGCTTAGCTCTGTCTATCGCTTGCTGCTTATGCAGTTTGGCATGCAGATAGTCCTGTGATGTAGCTTCACCAGGTTAACACCTCATTTTGAGGTATGCCTGGTGCTGCTCCTGGCATGCTGTCCTGCACTCTTCATTGAACCAGGATTGGTCTCCTGGCTTGATGATAATGGTAGAGTAGGGAATATGCCGGGCCATGAGGTTCAAGATAGTGGATAGTGATAGTACAGTTCTGCTGCCCGGTTTTGCATTGCTAGATCTGTTCGAAATCTATCCCATTTAGCACGGTGGTAGTGCCACAAAACACAATGGAGGGTATCCTCAATGTGAAGGCGGGACTTCGTCTCCACAACGACCGTGTGGTGGTCACTCATACCAATACTGTCATGGACAGATGTATCTCAGGCAGGCAGATTGGTGAGGACAAGGTCGAGTATGTTTTCCCCTCTTGTTGGTTCCCTCACCACCTGCCGCATACACAGTCTAGCAGATATGTTCTTTCGGACTCAGCCAGCTTGGTCAGTAGTGGTGCTACCGAGCCACTCTTGGTGATGGACATTGAAGTCCCCCACCCATAGTACATTCTGTGCCCTTGCCACACTCAGTGCTTCCTTCAAGTGCTGTTCAACATGGAGGAGTACTGACTCATCAGCTGAGGGAGGGCAGTAGGTGGTAATCAGCAGGAGGTTTCCTTGTCCATGTTTGACCTGACGCCATGAGACTTCATGGGGTCAAGAGTTGATGTTGAGGACTCCCATGGCAACTTCCTCCCTACTGTATACCACTGTGCCACCTCTGGTGGGTCTGTCCTGCTGGTGGGACAGGACATACCCGGGGATGGTGATGGTAGCGTCTGGGACATTGTTTGTCAGGTATGATTCCGTGAGTATGACTATGTCAGGCTGTTGCTTGACTCGTCTGTGGGACAGCTCTCCTAACTTTGGCACAAGCCCCCAGATGTTAGTAAGGAGGACTTTGCAGGGTCGACAAGGCTGGGTTTGCCGTTGTCGTTTCCGGTGCCTAAGTCGATGTCGGGTGGTCCGTCCGGTTTCATTCCTTTTTATTGACTTCGTAGCGGTTAGATACAACTGAGTGGCTTGCTAGGCCATTTCAGAGGGCATGTAAGAGTCAACCACATTGCTGTGGGTCTGGAGTCACATGTAGGTCAGACCAGGTAAGGATTGCAGATTTCCTTCCCTAAAGGATATTAGTGATCCAGATGGGTTTTTACAACAATCAACAATGGTTTCATGGCCATCATTAGACTAGCTTTTTAATTCCAGATTTATTAATTGAATTCAAATTCCACCTTCTGCGGTGGTGGGATTTGAACCCATGTCCCCAGAGGAATACTCTGGGTTATTCTTCCAGTGACAATACCAGTATGCCACTGCCTCCCCAGAAACATTCCCAGCCTCTAACCTGTTCTTGTAGCCACAGCACGAATATGGCTGGTCCAGTTCAGTTTCTGGTCAATGGTAAACCCAAGGATGTTGATAGTGGGGGATTCAGCGATGGTAATGCCATTGAATGTCAAAGGGAGATGGCTGGATTCTTTCTTGTTGGAGATGGTCATTGCCAGGCACTTGTGTGGCATGAATGTAACTTGCTAATGATCAGCCTAAGCCTGAATGTTGTCCAGGTCTTGTTGCATATGGACATGGGCTGCTTCAGTATGTGAGGAATCGCGAATGGTGCTAAACATTGTTCAATTACCAGCAAACATCCCCACTTCTGACCTTATGATGGAGGGAAGGTCATTAATGAAGCAACTGAAGATGGCTGGGCCTAGGACACTACCCTGAGGAACGACTGCAGTGATGGCCTGGAACTGAAAGATTGACCTCCAACAGCCACAACCTTCTTCCTTTATGCTAGGTACGACACCAACCAGTGGAGAGTTTTCCCCCCAATCCCACTGATTCCAGTTTTGCTGGGGTTCCTTGATGCCACACTTGGTCAAATGCTGCCTTGATATCTAGGACAATCACTCTCATCTCACCTCTTGATGTCGTCTTCTACTCTGGCTTCTTCTTCTGTGGTTCTTCTCGTGGGTGTTGCCTGTGTGTCCTTCTTGTCTTGTTCTTGTGCTAGTGTGAACTGTAGTCCTGATGACCCTACTTTTACATCTTTTTTTCAGAGCTGCCTACATGCCAAACTGCACATTCTCTGCAGCTCTGCAACTGTTTCCCCTTCCTGACCTGATAACATTCTGATACCTTTTTCCTAGCTGGCTTAATTTGATTGGCTTTTGTCTCACCCCTGACTCTATGGTGCCATTTCAGTGTCCATTTGCAACAGTACACAATTTAAACCTTCATAAAACAACTTTTTAAACAAAACATCTTTAAAAACTAATCCTGCCAATAAAAATCTTTTCAAAAATGACTTTAAACATATTTTACAATCTTTTCAATCAAAACATGAATTTAAACATATTTTACACCTTCCCACAGTAATATATGCTTACAGACTCAGGGCAAGGCTAGTATAATTAATACTTTGTATTGGTGTTTACTAAGGAACAGGAATCTGACAAAATATCAGTAGAAACGGAGAGAATAAAGGCAATGGATATGGCAAAAATTGAGAGGGAGATGGTCCTGGAAAGGCTGGCTATGCTTAGGGCAGATAAGTCACCTGGTCTGGATGGCTTGCATCCCAGGTTGCTAAAGGAAGTGGGGATGGAGATAGCAGAAGGGCTTGCCATAATCTTCCAATCTTCCCTAGATATGAGAGAGTGTGAGTGTGTGGCAAATGGGACACCCTTAATCAAGAAGGGGTGCAAGGAAAGTCTTAGCAACTACAGGCCAGTTAGTTAACATCAGTTGTGGGTAAGGTTTTAGAAACAATTATCAGGGGGGAGGGGGGGGAAACAGGGGGACTTGGAGAGGTTTGAGTTAATTAAGGATAACCAGCACAGATTTGTAAAAGACAGATCATGCTTGATTAATCTAATTGAAATTTTTGATGAAGTAACAGAGAAGGTTGATGAAGGGAATGTAGTGGATATTGCCTCTATGAATTTTAAGAAAGCGTTTGATAAAGTGCAACATAAAAGATTGGTTAACAAAATTGAGGGTCATGGAACCGGAAGGTCAGTGTGTCCAATTGGATAAAGAAAAATTGGCTTCAGGACAGAAAACAGCGAGTCGTAGTAAATGGTTGTTTTTCAGACTGGAGGATGGTAGACAGTGGTGTTCCCCAAGGGTCAGTGCCAGGACCACTGCTTTTTTTTTTGCTATGTATATATATAAATGACTTGGATCTTGGAATACAGAGCAGAATTTCTAAATTTGCCAATGATACCAAACATGGAGGAGTGGCAAACAATGAGGATGATATGAACCGCCTGAAACAAGACATAGGCTGGCAGAATGGGAAGACAAGAGGCAGATGGAATATAATACAGACAAGTGTGAGGTGATGCATTTTGGCAGAAGGGATCAGGTGAGGCAATATAGATTTAATAGTGCAGTCCTAAAAAGTGTGCTGGAACAGAGGGACCTGGGGGTGCATGTGCATCGATCTTTGAAGGTGGCAGGACAGATTGAGAGAGTAATTAACAAAGTATATGGGATCTTGGGATTCATAAATAGAGGCACTGAGTACAAAATCAGGGAAGTTATGCTGAACTTTTGTAAAGCTCTGGTCAGGCCCCAACTGGAGTACTGCGTCCAGTTCTGGTCACCACACTTTAGGAAGGATGTTGGGATCCTTGAGAGGGTGCAGAGGGGATTTACCAGAATGGTTCCAGGGATGGGGTATTTTAGTTACAAGGTTAGGTTAGAAAAGCTCCCTGGAGCAAAGGAGATGGAGGGGAGTAAAATAAAAGCAAAATACTGCGCATGCTGGAAATCTGAAATAAAAACAAGAAATGCTGGAAATACTCAGCAGATCTGGCAACATCTGTGGAGAGAGAAGCAGAGTTAACATTTCAGGTCAGTGACCCTTCATCAGAAGATTGAGGGGAGATTTGATTGAGGTGTACAAGATTATGACAGGCTTCAAGGGAAAACTGTTCCCATTAACTGATGGTACAAGGACTAGAGGACACAGATTGAAGATTTTGGGCAAGAGATCCAGGGGGAATGTGAGGAAGAACTTTTTTTTATGCAGTTAGTGGTAGTGACCTGGAACTCGTTGTCCATGAGGGTGGTGGAAGCGGAGACAATCAATGATTTCAAAAGGACATTGGATGGGCACTTGAAGGAAATAAACTGGCAGGGCTACAGGGATCAAGCAGGGGAGTGGGATGATTGGATTGCTCCATGGAGAGCCGGCATGGACACAATGGGCCGAATGGCCTCCTATGTCGTAAATGACTCTAACTCCTACAAGTCAAGTAAAATGATACGACATGCAGCTGCTGCACTTACCAGTAGCCCAAAATCAGAAAAAAGTTGAGAATTACATTTACTATTACAGATTAGAAATCCATTTAAGTTTACAGGTCAGCAGGGAGGGTGATTTCCTCTGTTCACCATTGTGCAATTACTAAAAGCAAACAAGGAAAACCTTCCTCCATGGGTTTGTGTTTACTTGCAAGAGCAACTGAACTTAAAATTGGTCAAATTTTTAAAAATTCAAATGAACAACTACCGTGAGCAGACATATGCTGAATAACTACAGGACATTTTGATTTGTATTAATTTCATCACAGCTTTGTCAACTCTAGACCTTAATGTTTGCATCGCTTACTTTTACAGGTCTGCAACAATGCAGAAGCATTTTAAAAAACATATATGTAATAGTACTTCCATGTACCACTTGTTGGTTAACAAATTCAATTCTGATGAAACGAAAACCACTTGGTTTAACGCCAGATAATAGTATGATTTGCCATGGTTTCACATACTGTGAGCGGACCCATTTATGCACACTAAAACGTACCCCAAACCAACTAAATTATTTCAATCACAAACAAAAACAGAAAGTGCTGGAAATACTCAGCAGGTCTGGCAGCATCTGTGGAGAGAGGAGCAAAGTTAACATTTCAGGTCTGTGACCTTTCATCAAAACTGGCAAAGGTTAGAAAAGAATTAGGTTTTAAGCAAGGGAAGGGGAGGGGTGGGACAGAACAAAGGGGAAGGTGTTTGGTAGGGCAAGAAAGATTAAATAACAAAGCTGTCCTGAGACAAAACCAAAGCATGTGTTAATGCTTGTGGTAAAAGACAAAGCATTAGTTCAGAGACTTAATCGCAGAATAATGAGCAGCTCTGACTACATAAAAAGCAGGCACGTGGTTAAAAAATAAAATATTAAAAAAAGACCAGTCATGCTCTGAAGTTACTGAACTCAACATTCAGTCCACAAGGCTGTATTATTTCAATAATACTTTCTTTCTCCCCTTTCACTCCACCTGGTTACTGTACACTCAGTACAGGTTCTGATCACCAGCTCATTTAAATCCCTAATTGTGTCATGCATAAAACATCACTTAATACACTTCAAAGCAGAGAACAATTCAGAAAGTAAAAAGGTAAATTGTTAAGATTAAAGACAGTACACAATAATGAAACTGTCACAGTTGAAATAAAACACATCAGTTAAATCACAGCTTGGTTCAGTGCAAATTTCTAGCTCACAAAATCAATGTGTATTTAAGCAGGCTACACTAACTATTCATAGTTATGACGCAGACACACTGCAATGCAGCAGGAAGCTTCTGTGATTAGCTTCTGTTCTGGCTTTGATGTGGTAACACCGTTACTTTCTACAAAACCTGCAGCCACTTCCCAAGTGGCTAATTAAGATGTTGATGCGACCAGTGAACTAGCAACAAAGAAATGTAATACTACCCTGTGCATCTCAACTGTAAATGCAAAACTAACCTGTACACCAGGTGGCATCAAAGCTAACCAGTTCCACTTCAAATTAAAACTAAAATAAAATTGTCTCAGTGTTGTGTTGCTACTGTTGCAGCATTTTTTGAAATGTGAGTGAATGTAATCTCTCATAACTCTTCACACCTGGAGTCAACCCCTAGACTTCTGATATTTTTCATCAAACCTTTTGATGCATGATGTTGCAACATTCAAAGAATCCTCCCCTTTCCAGGAAGTCATTTATAAAAACTTAATTTTTAAGAGTACATAGCAATAGCTCAAAGTGTATGGAGGGAAAATCCAAGCAAATTTTTTAAAAAGTAGCTAGCAACATGCTATATACAGAATAAGCAATATTACAGCAAACGTAAGTACCTCAGGAATAATTAAGCTAATCAACCACTAACTTCAAAAGATCATACAAAATGAAACATGAGGTACTATGATCAGAGCATCAAAGCAGCAGCAAAGAATTACGAGCTCTAATTCAGGCTTGCTCTTCACAGCAGTGATTGTGATCAGGATAACAAGTCATAGGAATTGCACCAAGAAAGGTCGGTCTTTATGCTGGATTTTCAGAGCTAAGGATTAGTTGGGAATGTGTATTTGGGGCAGACCAAATGCATACCTGTGGGGCAATAAACTGCTGAGGAAAATGAGCAAACAATCATGTAAAAGGGAAGAGAAAGGACACGCACAGTCAAGTTAGTGCCCCACCATACTGCACAATGAGACAGGAAAGAAATATTGAGATTTGCTCTGTATTTCTTTCCCTTCAGCACCCAAGCACCCACAACCACTGGATGGAACTGAGGGAATTGCTCTTTCAGAGAGCCGGTGCACACATAGGCCGAATGGCCTCCTTCTGTGCAGGAACAATTCTGATTCTGTGAACCACAGCCCAGAGCATGCTCACCGATGAACAAAGTGAGAATACTGGAGCTAACGTTATTCTCCTTCATGGGCAATAAATCAAAAAGTAAATAAATTTTGTCTGATAAATTGAAGGAGTATACCCAATTGACCTAACTTTTTTAAGCACTTCTTTGAGGCTAAGCAAGGTGGCATTCGCACCTGTCTCAAGAGAAATGGAATGCATTAGCGCACAACAAACAATGGTTTGATTAAATCCCTCATTCTGGAGTTCAATGGGAAAGGAAGAGCCAAGACAAATGGTTTGGATGCAATAGAAATATCCATAATAGGCTTACCTTACTGAATCATATAAAGTTTAAGGCACAGAAAAAGGACACTTCGCCCATCGTGTCTGTGCCAGCCGAAAAACGATCCACCTATTGTAATCCCACCATCCAGCATTTGTCCGTAGCCCTGCAGATTACGGTGGCACTTGAGGTGCATATCCAGATTCCTTTTGAATGAGTTGAGGGTCTCTGCCTCACTACCCTTTCAGGAAGCAAGTTCCAGACCATCACCACCCTCTGGGTGAGTAAGTTTTTCCTCATCTCCCCTCTAATTTTTCTACCAATCACTTGAAATCTATGCCCCCTCGTCACTGACCTCTCTGCTAAGGTGAATAGACCCTTGACTTCCACTCTAACTAGGCCCCTCAAACGTGTACATTTCAATCAGATCTCCCCTCAGCCTTCTCTGTTCAAAGGAGAACCCCAGCCTATCCAACCTTTCCTCATAACTGCATTTTTCCAGTCCTGGCAACATCCTCATAAATCTCCTCTGTACCTTCTTCAGTGCAATTATATCCTTTCTGTAATGAGGTGACCAGAGTACTCAAGTTGTGGCCTAACCAATGAGTTATACAGTTCCAGCATAACTTCCCTGCTCTTGTATTCTATACCTTGGCTAATAAAGAAAAGTATTCCATATGCCTTCTTAACCACCTTATGGACCTGTCCTGCTACCTTCAGGGATCTGTGGACATTCACTCCAAGGTCCCTTACTTCCTCTATACTTCTCAGTAGTTTCCCATTAATCGTGCATTCCTTTGCCTTGTTTGACCTCCCCAAATGCATCGCCTCACACTTTTCCAAGTTGAATTCCATGTGCCACTTTTCTACCCACCTGACCAGACCATCAATCTTCCTGCAGTCTACAGCTATCCTCCTTGCTACCTAACACAAAGCTAATCTTTGTGTCATCTGCAAACGTCTTGATCATGCCTCCTACGTTTACGTCCAAATCGTTAATATACACCACAAAAAGCAGGGGACCCAGTACTGAGCCCTGTAGAACGCCATTGGAAACAGCCCTCCAGTCGCAAAAACAACCGTTAACAATTATCCTTTGTTTCCTGCCACTGAGCCAATCTTGTATCCACCTTGCTGCATTTCCCTGGATACCATGGGATTTTTTTTTTTTAGCCAGTCTGCCATGTGGGACCTTGTCAAAAGTCTTGCTAAAATCCATGTAGACCACATTAACTGCACTGCCCACATCTATCGTCCTTATTACTACTTCAAAAACTGCAATCAAGTTGGTCAAACAAGATCTTCCCTTAACAAATCCATGCTGACTAACCTTGATTAACCTGTGCCTTTCTAAGTGGCAGTTTATCTTGCCGCTCAGAATAGATTCCAACAATTTGCCCAGTATGGAGGCTAGACTGACTGGCGTGTAATTATTTGGTCAATCCTTCGCTCCCTTTTTAAACAGAGGTACAACGCTAGCAATTCTCCAATCCTCCAGCACTACACCTATATCCAGAGAGGACTGGAAAATGATGGTCAGACCTTCTGCTATTTCCTCTCTTGCTTCTTTTAATAGCCTCGGATACATTTCATCTGGCCCGGGTGATTCATCAACTTTTAAGGATGCTAATCCCATTAATACTTCCTCTCTCCCTATGTTTATCACATCCAATACTTCACACTCTTGCTCCTTAACTACAATATCTGTATTGTCCCCCTCTTTTGTGAAGACGGATGCAAAGTATTCATTAAAAACCATACCAATATCTCCCGCTCCTACACATAGGTTACCTTTTTGGTCTTTTACGGACCTTACTCTCTCCTTAGTTATCCTCTTACTTTTAATGTATTGATAAAACATCTTTGGGTGCACCTTGATCTTGCTTGCCAATATTCTTTCATGCCCTCTCTTTGCTTTCCTAATTTCCTTTTTGATCTCACTCGTCCACTTTCTATACTCCTCTCGTCTTTCTGTAGTATTGAGTTCTCGGCATTACCACAGACTCATAGAATCGTTACAGTACAGCCATTCAGCCCGCCATGTCTGTGCTGGCTCTCTGCAAGAGCAACTCAGCTAGTCCCACTCCCCTGTCTTTTCCCCATAGCACTGCAAATTCTCTCTCTTCAGATAATTATTCAATTCCCTAATGAAAGCCAAGATTTTGAATCTACCACCACCACACTCTCAGTCAGTGTATTCCAAATCCTAACCACTTGCTGTGTAAAAAACCACCTTTTCCCTCATGTCGCCTCTGGTTCTTTTGCAAAACACCTTAAATCAGAGTCCTTGGGTTCTCGACCCTTCTGCCAATAAGAATAGTTTCTCCCTATCTACTCTGTCCAGACACCTCATGATTTTGAACACCTCTATCAAATCTCCTCTCAAACTTCTCTAAAGAGAAAAGCCCCAGCTTCAACAATCTATCCACTTAACAGAAGTCACTCATCCTTGGAACCATTCTTGTGAATAGTTGCTACACCCTCCCCAAAGTCTTCACATCTTTCCAGAAGTGCAGTGCCCAGAATTGGACACAATACTCTAGTTGAGGCTGAACCAGTGTTTTATAAAGGGTTCACCATAACTTCCTTGCTTTGTACTCTAATGCCCCCTTATTTATAGAGCCCAGAATCCCATATGCCTTCTTAACCACTTTCTTAACCTGCCCTGCCAATTTCAATGATTTGCACATATATAGCTCGAGTCACTTTAAACAGGCTCCAGAACCTGGCTGAGCATGTCTATCCCGAGGCACAGTGTGGCTTTCGAGCAGAGAGATCCACCATTGACATGCTGTTCTCCCTTCGCCAGCTACAGGAGAAATGCCGAGAACAACAGATGCCCCTCTACGTTGCTTTCATTGATCTCACCAAAGCCTTTGAGCTCATCAGCAGACGTGGTCTCTTCAAACTACTAGTAAAGATTGGATGTCCACCAAAGCTACTAAGTATCATCACCTCATTCCATGACAATATGAAAGGCACAATTCAACATAGCGGCACCTCATCGGACCCCCTTTCCTATCCTGAGTGGTGTGAAACAGGGCTGTGTTCTCGCACCTACACTGTTTGGGATCTTCTTCTCCCTGCTGCTCTCACATGCGTTCAAGTCTTCGGAAGAAGGAATTTTCCTCCACACAAGATCAGATGGCAGGTTGTTCAATCTTGCCCATCTGGAAACATAATGTAGAAAATTCTCCTGAACACACTTCAGAAACTCTTCCCTCATTCTGCCCTTTACACTAATACTATGCCACTCTCTATTAGCATAATTGAAGTCCCCCATTATAACTACTCTACTGTTTTTGCATCTCGTGTAGTTTTCTTGCAAATTTGTTCCTCCATATCTTTCTCACTAGTTGGTGCCTATAGAACGCACCCATTGGTGTAATGGTACCGTGA